>NC_073247.2:71117500-71742500 GCF_029281585.2 Gorilla gorilla gorilla
TTTGGAAACACTCTGTTTGTGAAGTCTGCAAGTGGATATTTGGACCTCTTTGAGGATTTCGTTGGAATCGGGATTTCTTCATCTAATGCTAGAAGGAAGAATTCTCAGAAATTTCTTTGATATGTGTGTGTTCAACTAACAGAGCTGAACCATCCTTTAGACAGAGCAGAATGGAAACCCTCTTTTTGAGGAATTTGCTTGTGGAGATTTCAAGCCTTTTGGGGCCAACGGTAGAAAAGGAAATATCCTCGTATAAAAACTAGAGAGAATCATTCTCAGAAACCACTTTGTGATGTGTGCGTTCCACTCACAGAGTTTAATCTTTCTTTTCATAGAACAGTTTGGAAACACTCTGTTTGTAAAGTCTGCAAGTGGATATTTGGACCTCTTTGAGGATTTCGTTGGAAGCGGGATTTCTTCATCTAATGCTACACAGAAGATTTCTCAGTAACTTCGTTGATTTCTGTGTGTTCAACTAACAGAGTTCAACCTTCCCTTAGACATAGCAGATTGGAAACCCTCTTTTTGTGGAATTTGCAAATGGAGATTTCAAGCGCTTTGGGGTCAACTGTAGAAAAGGAAATATCCTCTTATAAAAACTAGAGAGAATCATTCTCAGAAACCACTTTGTGTAGTGTGCGTTCCACTCACAGAGTTCAATCTTTGCTTTCATACGGCAGTTTGGAAACACTCTGTTTGTGAAGACTGCAAGTGGATATTTGGACCTCTTTGAGGATTTCGTTGGAAGCGGGATTTCTTCATCTAATGCTAGAAGGAAGAATTCCCAGAAATTTCTTTGATTTGTGTGTGTTCAGCTAACAGAGCTGAACCATCCTTTAGACAGAGCAGATTGGAAACCCTCTTTTTGAGGAATTTGCTTGTGGAGATTTCAAGCGTTTTGGGGCCAACTGTAGAAAAGAAATATCCTGGTATAAAAACTAGAGAGAATCATTCTCAGAAACCACTTTGGATGTGTGCGTTCCACTCACAGAGTTTAACCTTTCTTTTAATAGAACAGTTTGGAAACACTCTGTTTGTAAAGTCTGCAAGTGGATATTTGGACCTCTTTGAGGATTTCGTTGGAAACGGGATTTCTTCATCTAATGCTACACAGAAGATTTCTCAGTAACTTCGTTGATTTGTGTGTGTTCAACTAACAGAGTTCAACCTTCCCTTAGACATAGCAGATTGGAAACCCTCTTTTTGTGGAACTTGGAAGTTGAGATTTCAAGCGATTTTGGGGCCAACGGTAGAAAAGGAAATATCCTCGTATAAAAAATAGAGAGAATCATTCTCAGAAACCTCTTTGGGATGTGTGACTTCCCCTCAAGGAGTTTAACCTTTCTTTTCATAGAGCAGTTTGGACACACTATGTTTGTGAAGTCTGCAAGTGGATATTTGGACCTCTTTGAGGATTTCTTTGGAAGCGGGATTTCATTATCTAATGCTACACAGAAGATTTCTCAGTAACTTCGTTGATTTCTGTGTGTTCAACTAACAGAGCTGAACCATCCTTTAGACAGAGCAGATTGGAAACCCTCTTTCTGAGAAATTTGCTTTTGGGGATTTCAAGCGTTTTGGGGCCAACGGTAGAAAAGGAAATATCCTCGTATAAAAACTAGAGAGAATCATTCTCAGAAACCGCTTTGTGATGTGTGCGTTCCCCTCACGGAGTTTAACCTTTCTTTTCATAGAGCAGTTTGGACACACTCTGTTTGTGAAGTCTGCAAGTGGATATTTGGACCTCTTTGAGGATTTCGTTGGAAGCGGGATTTCTTCATCTAATGCTACACAGAAGATTTCTCAGTAACTTCGTTGATTTCTCTGTGTTCAACTAACAGAGTTCAACCTTCCCTTAGACATAGCAGATTGGAAACCCTCTTTTTGTGGAATTTGAAAGTGGAGATTTCAAGCGCTTTGGGGCCAACGGTAGAAAAGGAAATATCCTCGTATAAAAACTGGAGAGAATCATTCTCAGAAAACACTTTGTGATGTGTGCGTTCCACTCACAGAGTTTAACCTTTCCTTTCATAGAGCAGTTTGGAAACACTCTGTTTGTGAAGACTGCAAGTGGATATTTGGACCTCTTTGAGGATTTCGTTGGATACGGGATTTCTTCATCTAATGCTAGAAGGAAGAATTCCCAGAAATTCCTTTGATTTGTGTGTGTTCAGCTAACAGAGCTGAACCATCCTTTAGACAGAGCAGATTGGAAACCCTCTTTTTGAGGAATTTGCTTGTGGAGATTACAAGCGTTTTGGTGCCAACGGTAGAAAAGGAAATATCCTCGTATAAAAACTAGAGAGAATCATTCTCAGAAACCACTTTGTGATGTGTGCGTTCCACTCACAGAGTTTAACCTTTCTTTTCATAGAACAGTTTGGAAACACTCTGTTTGTAAAGTCTGCAAGTGGATATTTGGACCTCTTTGAGGATTTCGTTGGAAGCGGGATTTCTTCATCTAATGCTACACAGAAGATTTCTCAGTAACTTCGTTGATTTGTGTGTGTTCAAATAACAGAGTTCAACCTTCCCTTAGAGATAGCAGCTTGGAAACACTCTTTTTGTGGAATTTGCAAGTGGAGATTTCAAGCGCTTTGGGGCCAACGGTAGAAAAGGAAATATCTTCGTATAAAAACTACAGAGAACCATTCTCAGAAACCACTTTGTGTTGTGCGCGTTCCACTCACAGAGTTTAACCTTTCTTTTCATAGAGCAGTTTGGAAACACTCTGTTTGTGAAGTCTGCAAGTGGATATTTGGACCTCTTTGAGGATTTCGTTGGAATCGGGATTTCTTCATCTAATGCTAGAAGGAAGAATTCTCAGAAATTTCTTTGATATGTGTGTGTTCAACTAACAGAGCTGAACCATCCTTTAGACAGAGCAGAATGGAAACCCTCTTTTTGAGGATTTTGCTTGTGGAGATTTCAAGCCTTTTGGGGCCAACGGTAGAAAAGGAAATATCCTCGTATAAAAACTAGAGAGAATCATTCTCAGAAACCACTTTGTGATGTGTGCGTTCCACTCACAGAGTTTAATTTTCTTTTCATAGAACAGTTTGGAAACACTCTGTTTGTAAAGTCTGCAAGTGGATATTTGGACCTCTTTGAGGATTTCGTTGGAAACGGGATTTCTTCATCTAATGCTACACAGAAGATTTCTCAGTAACTTCGTTGATTTCTCTGTGTTCAACTAACAGAGTTCAACCTTCCCTTAGACATAGCAGATTGGAAACCCTCTTTTTGTGGAATTTGAAAGTGGAGATTTCAAGCGCTTTGGGGCCAACGGTAGAAAAGGAAATATCCTCGTATAAAAACTGGAGAGAATAATTCTCAGAAAACACTTTGTGATGTGTGCGTTCCACTCACAGAGTTTAACCTTTCCTTTCATAGAGCAGTTTGGAAACACTCTGTTTGTGAAGACTGCAAGTGGATATTTGGACCTCTTTGAGGATTTCGTTGGATACGGGATTTCTTCATCTAATGCTAGAAGGAAGAATTCCCAGAAATTCCTTTGATTTGTGTGTGTTCAGCTAACAGAGCTGAACCATCCTTTAGACAGAGCAGATTGGAAACCCTCTTTTTGAGGAATTTGCTTGTGGAGATTACAAGCCTTTTGGGGCCAACGGTAGAAAAGGAAACATCCTCGTATAAAAACTAGAGAGAATCATTCTCAGAAACCACTTTGTGATGTGTGCGTTCCACTCACAGAGTTTAACCTTTCTTTTCATAGAACAGTTTGGAAACACTCTGTTTGTAAAGTCTGCAAGTGGATATTTGGACCTCTTTGAGGATTTCGTTGGAAGCGGGATTTCTTCATCTAATGCTACACAGAAGATTTCTCAGTAACTTCGTTGATTTGTGTGTGTTCAAATAACAGAGTTCAACCTTCCCTTAAACATAGCAGATTGGAAACCCTCTTTTTGTGGAATTTGCAAGTGGAGATTTCAAGCGCTTTGGGGCCAACGGTAGAAAAGGAAATATCTTCGTATAAAAACTACAGAGAACCATTCTCAGAAACCACTTTGTGTTGTGCGCGTTCCACTCACAGAGTTTAACCTTTCTTTTCATAGAGCAGTTTGGACACACTCTGTTTGTGAAGTCTGCAAGTGGATATTTGGACCTCTTTGAGGATTTCGTTGGAAGCGGGATTTCTTCATCTAATGCTACACAGAAGATTTCTCAGTAACTTCGTTGATTTCTCTGTGTTCAACTAACAGAGTTCAACCTTCCCTTAGACATAGCAGATTGGAAACCCTCTTTTTGTGGAATTTGAAATTGGAGATTTCAAGCGCTTTGGGGCCAACGGTAGAAAAGGAAATATCCTCGTATAAAAACTGGAGAGAATCATTCTCAGAAAACACTTTGTGATGTGTGCGTTCCACTCACAGAGTTTAACCTTTCCTTTCATAGAGCAGTTTGGAAACACTCTGTTTGTGAAGACTGCAAGTGGATATTTGGACCTCTTTGAGGATTTCATTGGATACGGGATTTCTTCATCTAATGCTAGAAGGAAGAATTCCCAGAAATTCCTTTGATTTGTGTGTGTTCAGCTAACAGAGCTGAACCATCCTTTAGACAGAGCAGATTGGAAACCCTCTTTTTGAGGAATTTGCTTGTGGAGATTCCAACCTTTTTCGGGCCAACGGTAGAAAAGGAAATATCCTCGTATAAAAACTAGAGAGAATCATTCTCAGAAACCACTTTGTGATGTGTGAGTTCCACTCACAGAGTTTAACCTTTCTTTTCATAGAACAGTTTGGAAACACTGTGTTTGTAAAGTCTGCAAGTGGATATTTGGACCTCTTTGAGGATTTCGTTGGAAACGGGATTTCTTCATCTAATGCTACACAGAAGATTTCTCAGTAACTTCGTTGATTTGTGTGTGTTCAACTAACAGAGTTCAACCTTCCCTTAGACATAGCAGATTGGAAACCCTCTTTTTGTGGAACTTGCAAGTGGAGATTTCAAGCGTTTTTGGGGCCAACGGTATAAAAGGAAATATCCTCGTATAAAAAATAGAGAGAATCATTCTCAGAAACCGCTTTGTGATGTGTGCGTTCCACTCACAGAGTTTAACCTTTCCTTTCATAGAGCAGTTTGGACACACTATGTTTGTGAAGTCTGCAAGTGGATATTTGGACCTCTTTGAGGATTTCTTTGGAAGCGGGATTTCATCATATAATGCTACACAGAAGATTTCTCAGTAACTTCGTTGATTTCTGTGTGTTCAACTAACAGAGCTGAACCATCCTTTAGACAGAGCAGATTGGAAACCCTCTTTTTGAGAAATTTGCTTTTGGGGATTTCAAGCGTTTTGGGGCCAACGGTAGAAAAGGAAATATCCTCATATAAAAACTAGAATCATTCTCAGAAACCGCTTTGTGATGTGTGCGTTCCCCTCACGGAGTTTAACCTTTCTTTTCATAGAGCAGTTTGGACACACTCTGTTTGTGAAGTCTGCAAGTGGATATTTGGACCTCTTTGAGGATTTCGTTGGAAGCGGGATTTCTTCATCTAATACTACACAGAAGATTTCTCAGTAACTTCGTTGATTTCTCTGTGTTCAACTAACAGAGTTCAACCTTCCCTTAGACATAGCAGATTGGAAACCCTCTTTTTGTGGAATTTGAAAGTGGAGATTTCAAGCGCTTTGGGGCCAACGGTAGAAAAGGAAATATCCTCGTATAAAAACTGGAGAGAATCATTCTCAGAAAACACTTTGTGATGTGTGCGTTCCACTCACAGAGTTTAACCTTTCCTTTCATAGAGCAGTTTGGAAACACTCTGTTTGTGAAGACTGCAAGTGGATATTTGGACCTCTTTGAGGATTTCGTTGGATACGGGATTTCTTCATCTAATGCTAGAAGGAAGAATTCCCAGAAATTCCTTTGATTTGTGTGTGTTCAGCTAACAGAGCTGAACCATCCTTTAGACAGAGCAGATTGGAAACCCTCTTTTTGAGGAATTTGCTTGTGGAGATTACAAGCGTTTTGGGGCCAACGGTAGAAAAGGAAATATCCTCGTATAAAAACTAGAGAGAATCATTCTCAGAAACCACTTTGTGATGTGTGCGTTCCACTCACAGAGTTTAACCTTTCTTTTCATAGAACAGTTTGGAAACACTCTGTTTGTAAAGTCTGCAAGTGGATATTTGGACCTCTTTGAGGATTTCGTTGGAAGCGGGATTTCTTCATCTAATGCTACACAGAAGATTTCTCAGTAACTTCGTTGATTTGTGTGTGTTCAAATAACAGAGTTCAACCTTCCCTTAGAGATAGCAGCTTGGAAACACTCTTTTTGTGGAATTTGCAAGTGGAGATTTCAAGCGCTTTGGGGCCAACGGTAGAAAAGGAAATATCTTCGTATAAAAACTACAGAGAACCATTCTCAGAAACCACTTTGTGTTGTGCGCGTTCCACTCACAGAGTTTAACCTTTCTTTTCATAGAGCAGTTTGGAAACACTCTGTTTGTGAAGTCTGCAAGTGGATATTTGGACCTCTTTGAGGATTTCGTTGGAATCGGGATTTCTTCATCTAATGCTAGAAGGAAGAATTCTCAGAAATTTCTTTGATATGTGTGTGTTCAACTAACAGAGCTGAACCATCCTTTAGACAGAGCAGAATGGAAACCCTCTTTTTGAGGATTTTGCTTGTGGAGATTTCAAGCCTTTTGGTGCCAACGGTAGAAAAGGAAATATCCTCGTATAAAAACTAGAGAGAATCATTCTCAGAAACCACTTTGTGATGTGTGCGTTCCACTCACAGAGTTTAATTTTCTTTTCATAGAACAGTTTGGAAACACTCTGTTTGTAAAGTCTGCAAGTGGATATTTGGACCTCTTTGAGGATTTCGTTGGAAACGGGATTTCTTCATCTAATGCTACACAGAAGATTTCTCAGTAACTTCGTTGATTTCTCTGTGTTCAACTAACAGAGTTCAACCTTCCCTTAGACATAGCAGATTGGAAACCCTCTTTTTGTGGAATTTGAAAGTGGAGATTTCAAGCGCTTTGGGGCCAACGGTAGAAAAGGAAATATCCTCGTATAAAAACTGGAGAGAATAATTCTCAGAAAACACTTTGTGATGTGTGCGTTCCACTCACAGAGTTTAACCTTTCCTTTCATAGAGCAGTTTGGAAACACTCTGTTTGTGAAGACTGCAAGTGGATATTTGGACCTCTTTGAGGATTTCGTTGGAAGCGGGATTTCTTCATCTAATGCTACACAGAAGATTTCTCAGTAACTTCGTTGATTTGTGTGTGTTCAAATAACAGAGTTCAACCTTCCCTTAAACATAGCAGATTGGAAACCCTCTTTTTGTGGAATTTGCAAGTGGAGATTTCAAGCGCTTTGGGGCCAACGGTAGAAAAGGAAATATCTTCGTATAAAAACTACAGAGAACCATTCTCAGAAACCACTTTGTGTTGTGCGCGTTCCACTCACAGAGTTTAACCTTTCTTTTCATAGAGCAGTTTGGACACACTCTGTTTGTGAAGTCTGCAAGTGGATATTTGGACCTCTTTGAGGATTTCGTTGGAAGCGGGATTTCTTCATCTAATGCTACACAGAAGATTTCTCAGTAACTTCGTTGATTTCTCTGTGTTCAACTAACAGAGTTCAACCTTCCCTTAGACATAGCAGATTGGAAACCCTCTTTTTGTGGAATTTGAAAGTGGAGATTTCAAGCGCTTTGGGGCCAACGGTAGAAAAGGAAATATCCTCGTATAAAAACTGGAGAGAATCATTCTCAGAAAACACTTTGTGATGTGTGCATTCCACTCACAGAGTTTAACCTTTCCTTTCATAGAGCAGTTTGGAAACACTCTGTTTGTGAAGACTGCAAGTGGATATTTGGACCTCTTTGAGGATTTCGTTGGATACGGGATTTCTTCATCTAATGCTAGAAGGAAGAATTCCCAGAAATTCCTTTGATTTGTGTGTGTTCAGCTAACAGAGCTGAACCATCCTTTAGACAGAGCAGATTGGAAACCCTCTTTTTGAGGAATTTGCTTGTGGAGATTACAAGCGTTTTGGGGCCAACGGTAGAAAAGGAAATATCCTCGTATAAAAACTAGAGAGAATCATTCTCAGAAACCACTTTGTGATGTGTGCGTTCCACTCACAGAGTTTAACCTTTCTTTTCATAGAACAGTTTGGAAACACTCTGTTTGTAAGGTCTGCAAGTGGATATTTGGACCTCTTTGAGGATTTCGTTGGAAGCGGGATTTCTTCATCTAATGCTACACAGAAGATTTCTCAGTAACTTCGTTGATTTGTGTGTGTTCAAATAACAGAGTTCAACCTTCCCTTAGAGATAGCAACTTGGAAACCCTCTTTTTGTGGAATTTGCAAGTGGAGATTTCAAGCGCTTTGGGGCCAACGGTAGAAAAGGAAATATCTTCGTATAAAAACTACAGAGAACCATTCTCAGAAACCACTTTGTGATGTGTGCGTTCCACTCACAGAGTTTAACCTTTCTTTTCATAGAACAGTTTGGAAACACTGTGTTTGTAAAGTCTGCAAGTGGATATTTGGACCTCTTTGAGGATTTCGTTGGAAACGGGATTTCTTCATCTAATGCTACACAGAAGATTTCTCAGTAACTTCGTTGATTTGTGTGTGTTCAACTAACAGAGTTCAACCTTCCCTTAGACATAGCAGATTGGAAACCCTCTTTTTGTGGAACTTGCAAGTGGAGATTTCAAGCGTTTTTGGGGCCAACGGTATAAAAGGAAATATCCTCGTATAAAAAATAGAGAGAATCATTCTCAGAAACCGCTTTGTGATGTGTGCGTTCCACTCACAGAGTTTAACCTTTCCTTTCATAGAGCAGTTTGGACACACTATGTTTGTGAAGTCTGCAAGTGGATATTTGGACCTCTTTGAGGATTTCTTTGGAAGCGGGATTTCATCATCTAATGCTACACAGAAGATTTCTCAGTAACTTCGTTGATTTCTGTGTGTTCAACTAACAGAGCTGAACCATCCTTTAGACAGAGCAGATTGGAAACCCTCTTTTTGAGAAATTTGCTTTTGGGGATTTCAAGCGTATTGGGGCCAACGGTAGAAAAGGAACTATCCTCATATAAAAACTAGAATCATTCTCAGAAACCGCTTTGTGATGTGTGCGTTCCCCTCACGGAGTTTAACCTTTCTTTTCATAGAGCAGTTTGGACACACTCTGTTTGTGAAGTCTGCAAGTGGATATTTGGACCTCTCTGAGGATTTCGTTGGAAGCGGGATTTCTTCATCTAATGCTACACAGAAGATTTCTCAGTAACTTCGTTGATTTCTGTGTGTTCAACTAACAGAGTTCAACCTTCCCTTAGACATAGCAGATTGGAAACCCCCTTTTTGTGGAATTTGCAAGTGGAGATTTCAAGCGCTTTGGGGCCAACGGTAGAAAAGGAAATATCCTCGTATAAAAACTAGAGAGAATCATTCTCAGAAACCACTTTGTGTAGTGTGCGTTCCACTCACAGAGTTCAATCTTTCCTTTCATAGAGCAGTTTGGAAACACTCTGTTTGTGAAGACTGCAAGTGGATATTTGGACCTCTTTGAGGATTTCGTTGGATACGGGATTTCTTCATCTAATGCTAGAAGGAAGAATTCCCAGAAATTCCTTTGATTTGTGTGTGTTCAGCTAACAGAGCTGAACCATCCTTTAGACAGAGCAGAATGGAAACCCTCTTTTTGAGGAATTTGCTTGTGGAGATTTCAAGCCTTTTGGGGCCAACGGTAGAAAAGGAAATATCCTCGTATAAAAACTAGAGAGAATCATTCTCAGAAACCACTTTGTGTAGTGTGCGTTCCACTCACAGAGTTTAATCTTTCTTTTCATAGAACAGTTTGGAAACACTCTGTTTGTAAAGTCTGCAAGTGGATATTTGGACCTCTTTGAGGATTTCGTTGGAAGCGGGATTTCTTCATCTAATGCTACACAGAAGATTTCTCAGTAACTTCGTTGGTTTCTGTGTGTTCAACTAACAGAGTTCAACCTTCCCTTAGACATAGCAGATTGGAAACCCTCTTTTTGTGGAATTTGCAAATGGAGATTTCAAGCGCTTTGGGGTCAACTGTAGAAAAGGAAATATCCTCTTATAAAAACTAGAGAGAATCATTCTCAGAAACCACTTTGTGTAGTGTGCGTTCCACTCACAGACTTCAATCTTTGCTTTCATACGGCAGTTTGGAAACACTCTGTTTGTGAAGACTGCAAGTGGATATTTGGACCTCTTTGAGGATTTCGTTGGAAACGGGATTTCTTCATCTAATGCTAGAAGGAAGAATTCCCAGAAATTTCTTTGATTTGTGTGTGTTCAGCTAACAGAGCTGAACCATCCTTTAGACAGAGCAGATTGGAAACCCTCTTTTTGAGGAATTTGCTTGTGGAGATTTCAAGCGTTTTGGGGCCAACTGTAGAAAAGAAATATCCTGGTATAAAAACTAGAGAGAATCATTCTCAGAAACCACTTTGGATGTGTGCGTTCCACTCACAGAGTTTAACCTTTCTTTTAATAGAACAGTTTGGAAACACTCTGTTTGTAAAGTCTGCAAGTGGATATTTGGACCTCTTTGAAGATTTCGTTGGAAACGGGATTTCTTCATCTAATGCTACACAGAAGATTTCTCAGTAACTTCGTTGATTTGTGTGTGTTCAACGAACAGAGTTCAACCTTCCCTTAGACATAGCAGATTGGAAACCCTCTTTTTGTGGAACTTGCAAGTTGAGATTTCAAGCGATTTTGGGGCCAACGGTAGAAAAGGAAATATCCTCGTATAAAAAATAGAGAGAATCATTCTCAGAAACCTCTTTGTGATGTGTGAGTTCCCCTCAAGGAGTTTAACCTTTCTTTTCATAGAGCAGTTTGGACACACTATGTTTGTGAAGTCTGCAAGTGGATATTTGGACCTCTTTGAGGATTTCTTTGGAAGCGGGATTTCATCATCTAATGCTACACAGAAGATTTCTCAGTAACTTCGTTGATTTCTGTGTGTTCAACTAACAGAGCTGAACCATCCTTTAGACAGAGCAGATTGGAAACCCTCTTTTTGAGAAATTTGCTTTTGGGGATTTCAAGCGTTTTGGGGCCAACGGTAGAAAAGGAAATATCCTCGTATAAAAACTAGAGAGAATCATTCTCAGAAACCGCTTTGTGATGTGTGCGTTCCCCTCACGGAGTTTAACCTTTCTTTTCATAGAGCAGTTTGGACACACTCTGTTTGTGAAGTCTGCAAGTGGATATTTGGACCTCTTTGAGGATTTCGTTGGAAGCGGGTTTTCTTCATCTAATGCTAGAAGGAAGAATTCTCAGAAATTTCTTTGATATGTGTGTGTTCAACTAACAGAGCTGAACCATCCTTTAGACAGAGCAGAATGGAAACCCTCTTTTTGAGGATTTTGCTTGTGGAGATTTCAAGCCTTTTGGGGCCAACGGTAGAAAAGGAAATATCCTCGTATGAAAACTAGAGAGAATCATTCTCAGAAACCACTTTGTGATGTGTGCGTTCCACTCACAGAGTTTAATTTTCTTTTCATAGAACAGTTTGGAAACACTCTGTTTGTAAAGTCTGCAAGTGGATATTTGGACCTCTTTGAGGATTTCGTTGGAAAAGGGATTTCTTCATCTAATGCTACACAGAAGATTTCTCAGTAACTTCGTTGATTTCTCTGTGTTCAACTAACAAAGTTCAACCTTCCCTTAGACATAGCAGATTGGAAACCCTCTTTTTGTGGAATTTGAAAGTGGAGATTTCAAGCGCTTTGGGGCCAACGGTAGAAAAGGAAATATCCTCGTATAAAAACTGGAGAGAATCATTCTCAGAAAACACTTTGTGATGTGTGCGTTCCACTCACAGAGTTTAACCTTTCCTTTCATAGAGCAGTTTGGAAACACTCTGTTTGTGAAGACTGCAAGTGGATATTTGGACCTCTTTGAGGATTTCGTTGGATACGGGATTTCTTCATCTAATGCTAGAAGGAAGAATTCCCAGAAATTCCTTTGATTTGTGTGTGTTCAGCTAACAGAGCTGAACCATCCTTTACACAGAGCAGATTGGAAACCCTCTTTTTGAGGAATTTGCTTGTGGAGATTACAAGCGTTTTGGGGCCAACGGTAGAAAAGGAAATATCCTCGTATAAAAACTAGAGAGAATCATTCTCAGAAATCACTTTGTGATGTGTGCGTTCCACTCACAGAGTTTAACCTTTCTTTTCATAGAACAGTTTGGAAACACTCTGTTTGTAAAGTCTGCAAGTGGATATTTGGACCTCTTTGAGGATTTCGTTGGAAGCGGGATTTCTTCATCTAATGCTACACAGAAGATTTCTCAGTAACTTCGTTGATTTGTGTGTGTTCAAATAACAGAGTTCAACCTTCCCTTAGAGATAGCAGCTTGGAAACCCTCTTTTTGTGGAATTTGCAAGTGGAGATTTCAAGCGCTTTGGGGCCAACGGTTGAAAAGGAAATATCTTCGTATAAAAACTACAGAGAACCATTCTCAGAAACCACTTTGTGTTGCGCGCGTTCCACTCACAGAGTTTAACCTTTCTTTTCATAGAGCAGTTTGGACACACTATGTTTGTGAAGTCTGCAAGTGGATATTTGGACCTCTTTGAGGATTTCTTTGGAAGCGGGATTTCATCATCTAATGCTACACAGAAGATTTCTCAGTAACTTCGTTGATTTCTGTGTGTTCAACTAACAGAGCTGAACCATCCTTTAGACAGAGCAGATTGGAAACCCTCTTTTTGAGAAATTTGCTTTTGGGGATTTCAAGCGTTTTGGGGCCAACGGTAGAAAAGGAAATATCCTCGTATAAAAACTAGAGAGAATCATTCTCAGAAACCACTTTGTGATGTGTGCGTTCCACTCACAGAGTTTAACCTTTCTTTTCATAGAACAGTTTGGAAACACTCTGTTTGTAAAGTCTGCAAGTGGATATTTGGACCTCTTTGAGGATTTCGTTGGAAACGGGATTTCTTCATCTAATGCTACACAGAAGATTTCTCAGTAACTTCGTTGATTTGTGTGTGTTCAACTAACAGAGTTCAACCTTCCCTTAGACATAGCAGATTGGAAACCCTCTTTTTGTGGAACTTGCAAGTGGAGATTTCAAGCGTTTTTGGGGCCAACGGTATAAAAGGAAATATCCTCGTATAAAAAATAGAGAGAATCATTCTCAGAAACCGCTTTGTGATGTGTGCGTTCCACTCACAGAGTTTAACCTTTCCTTTAATAGAGCAGTTTGGACACACTATGTTTGTGAAGTCTGCAAGTGGATATTTGGACCTCTTTGAGGATTTCTTTGGAAGCGGGATTTCATCATCTAATGCTACACAGAAGATTTCTCAGTAACTTCGTTGATTTCTGTGTGTTCAACTAACAGAGCTGAACCATCCTTTAGACAGAGCAGATTGGAAACCCTCTTTTTGAGAAATTTGCTTTTGGGGATTTCAAGCGTATTGGGGCCAACGGTAGAAAAGGAACTATCCTCGTATAAAAACTAGAATCATTCTCAGAAACCGCTTTGTGATGTGTGCGTTCCCCTCACGGAGTTTAACCTTTCTTTTCATAGAGCAGTTTGGACACACTCTGTTTGTGAAGTCTGCAAGTGGATATTTGGACCTCTTTGAGGATTTCGTTGGAAGCGGGATTTCTTCATCTAATGCTACACAGAAGATTTCTCAGTAACTTCGTTGATTTCTGTGTGTTCAACTAACAGAGTTCAACCTTCCCTTAGACATAGCAGATTGGAAACCCCCTTTTTGTGGAATTTGCAAGTGGAGATTTCAAGCGCTTTGGGGCCAACGGTAGAAAAGGAAATATCCTCGTATAAAAACTAGAGAGAATCATTCTCAGAAACCACTTTGTGTAGTGTGCGTTCCACTCACAGAGTTCAATCTTTCCTTTCATAGAGCAGTTTGGAAACACTCTGTTTGTGAAGACTGCAAGTGGATATTTGGACCTCTTTGAGGATTTCGTTGGATACGGGATTTCTTCATCTAATGCTAGAAGGAAGAATTCCCAGAAATTCCTTTGATTTGTGTGTGTTCAGCTAACAGAGCTGAACCATCCTTTAGACAGAGCAGAATGGAAACCCTCTTTTTGAGGAATTTGCTTGTGGAGATTTCAAGCCTTTTGGGGCCAACGGTAGAAAAGGAAATATCCTCGTATAAAAACTAGAGAGAATCATTCTCAGAAACCACTTTGTGTAGTGTGCGTTCCACTCACAGAGTTTAATCTTTCTTTTCATAGAACATTTTGGAAACACTCTGTTTGTAAAGTCTGCAAGTGGATATTTGGACCTCTTTGAGGATTTCGTTGGAAGCGGGATTTCTTCATCTAATGCTACACAGAAGATTTCTCAGTAACTTCGTTGGTTTCTGTGTGTTCAACTAACAGAGTTCAACCTTCCCTTAGACATAGCAGATTGGAAACCCTCTTTTTGTGGAATTTGCAAATGGAGATTTCAAGCGCTTTGGGGTCAACTGTAGAAAAGGAAATATCCTCTTATAAAAACTAGAGAGAATCATTCTCAGAAACCACTTTGTGTAGTGTGCGTTCCACTCACAGACTTCAATCTTTGCTTTCATACGGCAGTTTGGAAACACTCTGTTTGTGAAGACTGCAAGTGGATATTTGGACCTCTTTGAGGATTTCGTTGGAAACGGGATTTCTTCATCTAATGCTAGAAGGAAGAATTCCCAGAAATTTCTTTGATTTGTGTGTGTTCAGCTAACAGAGCTGAACCATCCTTTAGACAGAGCAGATTGGAAACCCTCTTTTTGAGGAATTTGCTTGTGGAGATTTCAAGCGTTTTGGGGCCAACTGTAGAAAAGAAATATCCTGGTATAAAAACTAGAGAGAATCATTCTCAGAAACCACTTTGGATGTGTGCGTTCCACTCACAGAGTTTAACCTTTCTTTTAATAGAACAGTTTGGAAACACTCTGTTTGTAAAGTCTGCAAGTGGATATTTGGACCTCTTTGAAGATTTCGTTGGAAACGGGATTTCTTCATCTAATGCTACACAGAAGATTTCTCAGTAACTTCGTTGATTTGTGTGTGTTCAACTAACAGAGTTCAACCTTCCCTTAGACATAGCAGATTGGAAACCCTCTTTTTGTGGAACTTGCAAGTTGAGATTTCAAGCGATTTTGGGGCCAACGGTAGAAAAGGAAATATCCTCGTATAAAAAATAGAGAGAATCATTCTCAGAAACCTCTTTGTGATGTGTGAGTTCCCCTCAAGGAGTTTAACCTTTCTTTTCATAGAGCAGTTTGGACACACTATGTTTGTGAAGTCTGCAAGTGGATATTTGGACCTCTTTGAGGATTTCTTTGGAAGCGGGATTTCATCATCTAATGCTACACAGAAGATTTCTCAGTAACTTCGTTGATTTCTGTGTGTTCAACTAACAGAGCTGAACCATCCTTTAGACAGAGCAGATTGGAAACCCTCTTTTTGAGAAATTTGCTTTTGGGGATTTCAAGCGTTTTGGGGCCAACGGTAGAAAAGGAAATATCCTCGTATAAAAACTAGAGAGAATCATTCTCAGAAACCGCTTTGTGATGTGTGCGTTCCCCTCACGGAGTTTAACCTTTCTTTTCATAGAGCAGTTTGGACACACTCTGTTTGTGAAGTCTGCAAGTGGATATTTGGACCTCTTTGAGGATTTCGTTGGAAGCGGGTTTTCTTCATCTAATGCTAGAAGGAAGAATTCTCAGAAATTTCTTTGATATGTGTGTGTTCAACTAACAGAGCTGAACCATCCTTTAGACAGAGCAGAATGGAAACCCTCTTTTTGAGGATTTTGCTTGTGGAGATTTCAAGCCTTTTGGGGCCAACGGTAGAAAAGGAAATATCCTCGTATAAAAACTAGAGAGAATCATTCTCAGAAACCACTTTGTGATGTGTGCGTTCCACTCACAGAGTTTAACCTTTCTTTTCATAGAACAGTTTGGAAACACTCTGTTTGTAAAGTCTGCAAGTGGATATTTGGACCTCTTTGAGGATTTCGTTGGAAGCGGGATTTCTTCATCTAATGCTACACAGAAGATTTCTCAGTAACTTCGTTGATTTGTGTGTGTTCAAATAACAGAGTTCAACCTTCCCTTAGAGATAGCAGCTTGGAAACCCTCTTTTTGTGGAATTTGCAAGTGGAGATTTCAAGCGCTTTGGGGCCAACGGTAGAAAAGGAAATATCTTCGTATAAAAACTACAGAGAACCATTCTCAGAAACCACTTTGTGTTGTGCGCGTTCCACTCACAGAGTTTAACCTTTCTTTTCATAGAGCAGTTTGGACACACTATGTTTGTGAAGTCTGCAAGTGGATATTTGGACCTCTTTGAGGATTTCTTTGGAAGCGGGATTTCATCATCTAATGCTACACAGAAGATTTCTCAGTAACTTCGTTGATTTCTGTGTGTTCAACTAACAGAGATGAACCATCCTTTAGACAGAGCAGATTGGAAACCCTCTTTTTGAGAAATTTGCTTTTGGGGATTTCAAGCGTTTTGGGGCCAACGGTAGAAAAGGAAATATCCTCGTATAAAAACTAGAGAGAATCATTCTCAGAAACCGCTTTGTGATGTGTGCGTTCCCCTCACGGAGTTTAACCTTTCTTTTCATAGAGCAGTTTGGACACACTCTGTTTGTGAAGTCTGCAAGTGGATATTTGGACCTCTTTGAGGATTTCGTTGGAAGCGGGATTTCTTCATCTAATGCTACACAGAAGATTTCTCAGTAACTTCGTTGATTTCTCTGTGTTCAACTAACAGAGTTCAACCTTCCCTTAGACATAGCAGATTGGAAACCCTCTTTTTGTGGAATTTGAAAGTGGAGATTTCAAGCGCTTTGGGGCCAACGGTAGAAAAGGAAATATCCTCGTATAAAAACTGGAGAGAATCATTCTCAGAAAACACTTTGTGATGTGTGCGTTCCACTCACAGAGTTTAACCTTTCCTTTCATAGAGCAGTTTGGAAACACTCTGTTTGTGAAGACTGCAAGTGGATATTTGGACCTCTTTGAGGATTTCGTTGGATACGGGATTTCTTCATCTAGTGCTAGAAGGAAGAATTCCCAGAAATTCCTTTGATTTGTGTGTGTTCAGCTAACAGAGCTGAACCATCCTTTAGACAGAGCAGATTGGAAACCCTCTTTTTGAGGAATTTGCTTGTGGAGATTACAAGCGTTTTGGGGCCAACGGTAGAAAAGGAAATATCCTCGTATAAAAACTAGAGAGAATCATTCTCAGAAACCACTTTGTGATGTGTGCGTTCCACTCACAGAGTTTAACCTTTCTTTTCATAGAACAGTTTGGAAACACTCTGTTTGTAAAGTCTGCAAGTGGATATTTGGACCTCTTTGAGGATTTCGTTGGAAGCGGGATTTCTTCATCTAATGCTACACAGAAGATTTCTCAGTAACTTCGTTGATTTGTGTGTGTTCAAATAACAGAGTTCAACCTTCCCTTAGAGATAGCAGCTTGGAAACCCTCTTTTTGTGGAATTTGCAAGTGGAGATTTCAAGCGCTTTGGGGCCAACGGTAGAAAAGGAAATATCTTCGTATAAAAACTACAGAGAACCATTCTCAGAAACCACTTTGTGTTGTGCGCGTTCCACTCACAGAGTTTAACCTTTCTTTTCATAGAGCAGTTTGGACACACTATGTTTGTGAAGTCTGCAAGTGGATATTTGGACCTCTTTGAGGATTTCTTTGGAAGCGGGATTTCATCATCTAATGCTACACAGAAGATTTCTCAGTAACTTCGTTGATTTCTGTGTGTTCAACTAACAGAGATGAACCATCCTTTAGACAGAGCAGATTGGAAACCCTCTTTTTGAGAAATTTGCTTTTGGGGATTTCAAGCGTTTTGGGGCCAACGGTAGAAAAGGAAATATCCTCGTATAAAAACTAGAGAGAATCATTCTCAGAAACCGCTTTGTGATGTGTGCGTTCCCCTCACGGAGTTTAACCTTTCTTTTCATAGAGCAGTTTGGACACACTCTGTTTGTGAAGTCTGCAAGTGGATATTTGGACCTCTTTGAGGATTTCGTTGGAAGCGGGATTTCTTCATCTAATGCTACACAGAAGATTTCTCAGTAACTTCGTTGATTTCTCTGTGTTCAACTAACAGAGTTCAACCTTCCCTTAGACATAGCAGATTGGAAACCCTCTTTTTGTGGAATTTGAAAGTGGAGATTTCAAGCGCTTTGGGGCCAACGGTAGAAAAGGAAATATCCTCGTATAAAAACTGGAGAGAATCATTCTCAGAAAACACTTTGTGATGTGTGCGTTCCACTCACAGAGTTTAACCCTCCCTTTCATAGAGCAGTTTGGAAACACTCTGTTTGTGAAGACTGCAAGTGGATATTTGGACCTCTTTGAGGATTTCGTTGGATACGGGATTTCTTTATCTAATGCTAGAAGGAAGAATTCCCAGAAATTCCTTTGATTTGTGTGTGTTCAGCTAACAGAGCTGAACCATACTTTAGACAGAGCAGATTGGAAACCCTCTTTTTGAGGAATTTGCTTGTGGAGATTACAAGCGTTTTGGGGCCAACGGTAGAAAAGGAAATATCCTCGTATAAAAACTAGAGAGAATCATTCTCAGAAACCACTTTGTGATGTGTGCGTTCCACTCACAGAGTTTAACCTTTCTTTTCATAGAACAGTTTGGAAACACTCTGTTTGTAAAGTCTGCAAGTGGATATTTGGACCTCTTTGAGGATTTCGTTGGAAACGGGATTTCTTCATCTAATGCTACACAGAAGATTTCTCAGTAACTTCGTTGATTTGTGTGTGTTCAACTAACAGAGTTCAACCTTCCCTTAGACATAGCAGATTGGAAACCCTCTTTTTGTGGAACTTGCAAGTGGAGATTTCAAGCGTTTTTGGGGCCAACGGTATAAAAGGAAATATCCTCGTATAAAAAATAGAGAGAATCATTCTCAGAAACCGCTTTGTGATGTGTGCGTTCCACTCACAGAGTTTAACCTTTCCTTTCATAGAGCAGTTTGGACACACTATGTTTGTGAAGTCTGCAAGTGGATATTTGGACCTCTTTGAGGATTTCTTTGGAAGCGGGATTTCATCATCTAATGCTACACAGAAGATTTCTCAGTAACTTCGTTGATTTCTGTGTGTTCAACTAACAGAGCTGAACCATCCTTTAGACAGAGCAGATTGGAAACCCTCTTTTTGAGAAATTTGCTTTTGGGGATTTCAAGCGTATTGGGGCCAACGGTAGAAAAGGAACTATCCTCGTATAAAAACTAGAGAGAATCATTCTCAGAAACCGCTTTGTGATGTGTGCGTTCCCCTCACGGAGTTTAACCTTTCTTTTCATAGAGCAGTTTGGACACACTCTGTTTGTGAAGTCTGCAAGTGGATATTTGGACCTCTTTGAGGATTTCGTTGGAAGCGGGATTTCTTCATCTAATGCTACACAGAAGATTTCTCAGTAACTTCGTTGATTTCTGTGTGTTCAACTAACAGAGTTCAACCTTCCCTTAGACATAGCAGATTGGAAACCCCCTTTTTGTGGAATTTGCAAGTGGAGATTTCAAGCGCTTTGGGGCCAACGGTAGAAAAGGAAATATCCTCGTATAAAAACTAGAGAGAATCATTCTCAGAAACCACTTTGTGTAGTGTGCATTCCACTCACAGAGTTCAATCTTTCCTTTCATAGAGCAGTTTGGAAACACTCTGTTTGTGAAGACTGCAAGTGGATATTTGGACCTCTTTGAGGATTTCGTTGGATACGGGATTTCTTCATCTAATGCTAGAAGGAAGAATTCCCAGAAATTCCTTTGATTTGTGTGTGTTCAGCTAACAGAGCTGAACCATCCTTTAGACAGAGCAGAATGGAAACCCTCTTTTTGAGGAATTTGCTTGTGGAGATTTCAAGCCTTTTGGGGCCAACGGTAGAAAAGGAAATATCCTCGTATAAAAACTAGAGAGAATCATTCTCAGAAACCACTTTGTGTAGTGTGCGTTCCACTCACAGAGTTTAATCTTTCTTTTCATAGAACAGTTTGGAAACACTCTGTTTGTAAAGTCTGCAAGTGGATATTTGGACCTCTTTGAGGATTTCGTTGGAAGCGGGATTTCTTCATCTAATGCTACACAGAAGATTTCTCAGTAACTTCGTTGATTTCTGTGTGTTCAACTAACAGAGTTCAACCTTCCCTTAGACATAGCAGATTGGAAACCCTCTTTTTGTGGAATTTGCAAATGGAGATTTCAAGCGCTTTGGGGTCAACTGTAGAAAAGGAAATATCCTCTTATAAAAACTAGAGAGAATCATTCTCAGAAACCACTTTGTGTAGTGTGCGTTCCACTCACAGAGTTCAATCTTTGCTTTCATACGGCAGTTTGGAAACACTCTGTTTGTGAAGACTGCAAGTGGATATTTGGACCTCTTTGAGGATTTCGTTGGAAACGGGATTTCTTCATCTAATGCTAGAAGGAAGAATTCCCAGAAATTTCTTTGATTTGTGTGTGTTCAGCTAACAGAGCTGAACCATCCTTTAGACAGAGCAGATTGGAAACCCTCTTTTTGAGGAATTTGCTTGTGGAGATTTCAAGCGTTTTGGGGCCAACTGTAGAAAAGAAATATCCTGGTATAAAAACTAGAGAGAATCATTCTCAGAAACCTCTTTGGATGTGTGCGTTCCACTCACAGAGTTTAACCTTTCTTTTAATAGAACAGTTTGGAAACACTCTGTTTGTAAAGTCTGCAAGTGGATATTTGGACCTCTTTGAAGATTTCGTTGGAAACGGGATTTCTTCATCTAATGCTACACAGAAGATTTCTCAGTAACTTCGTTGATTTGTGTGTGTTCAACTAACATAGTTCAACCTTCCCTTAGACATAGCAGATTGGAAACCCTCTTTTTGTGGAACTTGCAAGTTGAGATTTCAAGCGATTTTGGGGCCAACGGTAGAAAAGGAAATATCCTCGTATAAAAAATAGAGAGAATCATTCTCAGAAACCTCTTTGTGATGTGTGCGTTCCCCTCAAGGAGTTTAACCTTTCTTTTCATAGAGCAGTTTGGACACACTATGTTTGTGAAGTCTGCAAGTGGATATTTGGACCTCTTTGAGGATTTCTTTGGAAGCGGGATTTCATCATCTAATGCTACACAGAAGATTTCTCAGTAACTTCGTTGATTTCTGTGTGTTCAACTAACAGAGCTGAACCATCCTTTAGACAGAGCAGATTGGAAACCCTCTTTTTGCGAAATTTGCTTTTGGGGATTTCAAGCGTTTTGGGGCCAACGGTAGAAAAGGAACTATCCTCGTATAAAAACTAGAGAGAATCATTCTCAGAAACCGCTTTGTGATGTGTGCGTTCCCCTCACGGAGTTTAACCTTTCTTTTCATAGAGCAGTTTGGACACACTCTGTTTGTGAAGTCTGCAAGTGGATATTTGGACCTCTTTGAGGATTTCGTTGGAAGCGGGATTTCTTCATCTAATGCTACACAGAAGATTTCTCAGTAACTTCGTTGATTTGCGTGTGTTCAACTAACAGAGTTCAACCTTCCCTTAGACATAGCAGATTGGAAACCCTCTTTTTGTGGAATTTGCAAGTGGAGATTTCAAGCGTTTTGGGGCCAACGGTAGAAAAGGAATCATCCTCGTATAAAAACTAGAGAGAATCATTGTCAGAAACCACTTTGTGATGTGTGCGTTCCCCTCACAGATTTTAACCTTTCTTTTCATAGAGCAGTTTGGACACACTCTGTTTGTGAAGTCTGCAATTGGATATTTGGCCCTCTTTGATGATTTCATAGGAAGCGGGATTTCTTCATCTAATGCTACACAGAAGATTTCTCAGTAACTTCGTTGATTTCTGTGTGTTCAACTAACAGAGTTCAACCTTCCCTTAGAGATAGCAGATTGGAAACCCACTTTTTGTGGAATTTGCAAGTGGAGATTTCAAGCGCTTTGGGGCCAACGGTAGAAAAGGAAATATCCTCGTATAGAAAGTGGAGAGAATCATTCTCAGAAACCACTTTGTGATGTGTGCGTTCCACTCACAGAGTTTAACCTTTCCTTTCATAGAGCAGTTTGGAAACACTCTGTTTGTGAAGACTGCAAGTGGATATTTGGACCTCTTTGAGGATTTCTTTGGAAACGGGATTTCTTCATCTAATGCTAGAAGGAAGAATTCTCAGAAACTTCTTTGATTTGTGTGTGTTCAACTAACGGAGCTGAACCATCCTTTAGACAGAGCAGATTGGAAACCATCTTTTTGAGGAATTTGCTTGTGGAGATTTCAAGCGTTTTGGGGCCAACGGTAGAAAAGGAAATATCCTCGTATAAAAACTAGAGAGAATCATTTTCAGAAACCACTTTGTGTTGTGCGCGTTCCACTCACAGAGTTTAACCTTTCTTTTCATAGAGCAGTTTGGAAACACTCTGTTTGTAAAGTCTGCAAGTGGATATTTGGACCTCTTTGAGGATTTCGTTGGAAGCGGTATTTCTTCATCTAATGCTACACAGAAGATTTCTCAGTAACTTCGTTGATTTGTGTGTGTTCAACTAACAGAGTTCAACCTTCCCTTAGAGATATCAGCTTGGAAACCCTCTTTTTGTGGAATTTGCAAGTGGAGATTTCAAGCGCTTTGGGGACAACGGTAGAAAAGGAAATATCTTCGTATAAAAACTAGAGAGAACCATTCTCAGAAACCACTTTGTGTTGTGTGCGTTCCACTCACAGAGTTTAACCTTTCTTTTCATAGAGCAGTTTGGAAACACTCTGTTTGTGAAGTCTGCAAGTGGATATTTGGATCTCTTTGAGGATTTCGTTGGAATCGGGATTTCTTCATCTAATGCTAGAAGGAAGAATTCTCAGAAACTTCTTTGATATGTGTGTGTTCAACTGACAGAGCTGAACCATCCTTTAGACAGAGCAGAATGGAAACCCTCTTTTTGAGGAATTTGCTTGTGGAGATTTCAAGCCTTTTGGGGCCAACGGTAGAAAAGGAAATATCCTCGTATAAAAACTAGAGAGAATCATTCTCAGAAACCACTTTGTGATGTGTGCGTTCCACTCACAGAGTTTAATCTTTCTTTTCATAGAACAGTTTGGAAACACTCTGTTTGTAAAGTCTGCAAGTGGATATTTCGACCTCTTTGAGGATTTCGTTGGAAGCGGGATTTCTTCATCTAATGCTACACAGAAGATTTCTCAGTAACTTCGTTGATTTGTGTGTGTTCAACTAACAGAGTTCAACCTTCCCTTAGACATAGCAGATTGGAAACCCTCTTTTTGTGGAATTTGCAAGTGGAGATTTCAAGCGCTTTGGGGTCAACTGTAGAAAAGGAAATATCCTCGTATAAAAACTAGAGAGAATCATTCTCAGAAACCACTTTGTGTAGTGTGCGTTCCACTCACAGAGTTCAATCTTTCCTTTCATACGGCAGTTTGGAAACACTCTGTTTGTGAAGACTGCAAGTGGATATTTGGACCTCTTTGAGGATTTCGTTGGAAACGGGATTTCTTCATCTAATGCTAGAAGGAAGAATTCCCAGAAATTTCTTTGATTTGTGTGTGTTCAGCTAACAGAGCTGAACCATCCTTTAGACAGAGCAGATTGGAAACCCTCTTTTTGAGGAATTTGCTTGTGGAGATTTCAAGCGTTTTGGGGCCAACTGTAGAAAAGAAATATCCTGGTATAAAAACTAGAGAGAATCATTCTCAGAAACCACTTTGGATGTGTGCGTTCCACTCACAGAGTTTAACCTTTCTTTTCATAGAACAGTTTGGAAACACTCTGTTTGTAAAGTCTGCAAGTGGATATTTGGACCTCTTTGAGGATTTCGTTGGAAGCGGGATTTCTTCATCTAATGCTACACAGAAGATTTCTCAGTAACTTCGTTGATTTGTGTGTGTTCAACTAACAGAGTTCAACCTTCCCTTAGACATAGCAGATTGGAAACCCTCTTTTTGTGGAACTTGCAAGTGGAGATTTCAAGCGTTTTTGGGGCCAACGGTAGAAAAGGAAATATCCTCGTATAAAAAATAGAGAGAATCATTCTCAGAAACCGCTTTGGGATGTGTGCGTTCCCCTCAAGGAGTTTAACCTTTCTTTTCATAGAGCAGTTTGGACACACTATGTTTGTGAAGTCTGCAAGTGGATATTTGGACCTCTTTGAGGATTTCTTTGGAAGCGGGATTTCATCATCTAATGCTACACAGAAGATTTCTCAGTAACTTCGTTGATTTCTGTGTGTTCAACTAACAGAGCTGAACCATCCTTTAGACAGAGCAGATTGGAAACCCTCTTTTTGAGAAATTTGCTTTTGGGGATTTCAAGCGTTTTGGAGCCAACGGTAGAAAAGTAAATATCCTCGTATAAAAACTAGAGAGAATCATTCTCAGAAACCGCTTTGTGATGTGTGCGTTCCCCTCACGGAGTTTAACCTTTCTTTTCATAGAGCAGTTTGGACACACTCTGTTTGTGAAGTCTGCAAGTGGATATTTGGACCTCTTTGAGGATTTCGTTGGAAGCGGGATTTCTTCATCTAATGCTACACAGAAGATTTCTCAGTAACTTCGTTGATTTCTCTGTGTTCAACTAACAGAGTTCAACCTTCCCTTAGACATAGCAGATTGGAAACCCTCTTTTTGTGGAATTTGCAAGTGGAGATTTCAAGCGCTTTGTGGCCAACGGTAGAAAAGGAAATATCCTCGTATAAAAACTGGAGAGAATCATTCTCAGAAAACACTTTGTGATGTGTGCATTCCACTCACAGAGTTTAAACTTTCCTTTCATAGAGCACTTTGGAAACACTCTGTTTGTGAAGACTGCAAGTGGATATTTGGACCTCTTTGAGGGTTTCGTTGGAAACGGGATTTCTTCATCTAATGCTAGAAGGAAGAATTCTCAGAAACTTCTTTGATTTGTGTGTGTTCAACTAACGGAGCTGAACCATCCTTTAGACAGAGCAGATTGGAAACCCTCTTTTTGAGGAATTTGCTTGTGGAGATTACAAGCGTTTTGGGGCCAACGGTAGAAAAGGAAATATCCTCGTATAAAAACTAGAGAGAATCATTCTCAGAAACCACTTTGTGATGTGTGCGTTCCACTCACAGAGTTTAACCTTTCTTTTCATAGAACAGTTTGGAAACACTCTGTTTGTAAAGTCTGCAAGTGGATATTTGGACCTCTTTGAGGATTTCGTTGGAAGCGGGATTTCTTCATCTAATGCTACACAGAAGATTTCTCAGTAACTTCGTTGATTTGTGTGTGTTCAACTAACAGAGTTCAACCTTCCCTTAGACATAGCAGATTGGAAACCCTCTTTTTGTGGAATTTGCAAGTGGAGATTTCAAGCGTTTTGGGGCCAATGGTAGAAAAGGAATTATCCTCGTATAAAAACTAGAGAGAATCATTCTCAGAAACCACTTTGTGATGTGTGCGTTCCCCTCACAGATTTTAACCTTTCTTTTCATAGAGCAGTTTGGACACACTCTGTTTGTGAAGTCTGCAATTGGATATTTGGCCCTCTTTGAGGATTTCATAGGAAGCGGGATTTCTTCATCTAATGCTACACAGAAGATTTCTCAGTAACTTCGTTGATTTCTGTGTGTTCAACTAACAGAGTTCAACCTTCCCTTAGAGATAGCAGATTGGAAACCCACTTTTTGTGGAATTTGCAAGTGGAGATTTCAAGCGCTTTGGGGCCAACGGTAGAAAAGGAAATATCCTCGTATAAAAAGTGGAGAGAATCATTCTCAGAAACCACTTTGTGATGTGTGCGTTCCACTCACAGAGTTTAACCTTTCCTTTCATAGAGCAGTTTGGAAACACTCTGTTTGTGAAGACTGCAAGTGGATATTTGGACCTCTTTGAGGATTTCTTTGGAAACGAGATTTCTTCATCTAATGCTAGAAGGAAGAATTCTCAGAAACTTCTTTGATTTGTGTGTGTTCAATTAACGGAGCTGAACCATCCTTTAGACAGAGCAGATTGGAAACCCTCTTTTTGAGGAATTTGCTTGTGGAGATTTCAAGCCTTTTGGGGCCAACGGTAGAAAAGGAAATATCCTCGTATAAAAACTAGAGAGAATCATTCTCAGAAACCACTTTGTGATGTGTGCGTTCCACTCACAGAGTTTAATCTTTCTTTTCATAGAACAGTTTGGAAACACTCTGTTTGTGAAGTCTGCAATTGGATATTTGGCCCTCTTTGAGGATTTCATAGGAAGCGGGATTTCTTCATCTAATGCTACACAGAAGATTTCTCAGTAACTTCGTTGATTTCTGTGCGTTCAACTAACAGAGTTCAACCTTCCCTTAGAGATAGCAGATTGGAAACCCACTTTTTGTGGAATTTGCAAGTGGAGATTTCAAGCGCTTTGGGGCCAACGGTAGAAAAGGAAATATCCTCGTATAAAAACTAGAGAGAATCATTCACAGAAACCACTTTGTGATGTGTGCGTTCCACTCACAGAGTTTAACCTTTCCTTTCATAGAGCAGTTTGGAAACACTCTGTTTGTGAAGACTGCAAGTGGATATTTGGACCTCTTTGAGGATTTCTTTGGAAACGGGATTTCTTCATCTAATGCTAGAAGGAAGAATTCTCAGAAACTTCTTTGATTTGTGTGTGTTCAACTAACGGAGCTGAACCATCCTTTAGACAGAGCAGATTGGAAACCATCTTTTTGAGGAATTTGCTTGTGGAGATTTCAAGCGTTTTGGGGCCAACGGTAGAAAAGGAAATATCCTCGTATAAAAACTAGAGAGAATCATTTTCAGAAACCACTTTGTGTTGTGCGCGTTCCACTCACAGAGTTTAACCTTTCTTTTCATAGAGCAGTTTGGAAACACTCTGTTTGTAAAGTCTGCAAGTGGATATTTGGACCTCTTTGAGGATTTCGTTGGAAGCGGGATTTCTTCATCTAATGCTACACAGAAGATTTCTCAGTAACTTCGTTGATTTCTGTGTGTTCAACTAACAGAGTTCAACCTTCCCTTAGACATAGCAGTTTGGAAACCCTCTTTTTGTGGAATTTGCAAGTGGAGATTTCAAGCCCTTTGGGGCCAACGGTAGAAAAGGAAATATCCTCGTATAAAAACTAGAGAGAATCATTCTCAGAAACCACTTTGTGTAGTGTGCGTTCCACTCACAGAGTTCAATCTTTCCTTTCATAGAGCAGTTTGGAAACACTCTGTTTGTGAAGACTGCAAGTGGATATTTGGACCTCTTTGAGGATTTCGTTGGATACGGGATTTCTTCATCTAATGCTAGAAGGAAGAATTCCCAGAAATTCCTTTGATTTGTGTGTGTTCAGCTAACAGAGCTGAACCATCCTTTAGACAGAGCAGATTGGAAACCCTCTTTTTGAGGAATTTGCTTGTGGAGATTACAAGCGTTTTGGGGCCAACGGTAGAAAAGGAAATATCCTCGTATAAAAACTAGAGAGAATCATTCTCAGAAACCACTTTGTGATGTGTGCGTTCCACTCACAGAGTTTAACCTTTCTTTTCATAGAACAGTTTGGAAACACTCTGTTTGTAAAGTCTGCAAGTGCATATTTGGACCTCTTTGAGGATTTCGTTGGAAGCTGGATTTCTTCATCTAATGCTACACAGAAGATTTCTCAGTAACTTCGTTGATTTGTGTGTGTTCAAATAACAGAGTTCAACCTTCCCTTTGAGATAGCAGCTTGGAAACCCTCTTTTTGTGGAATTTGTAAGTGGAGATTTCAAGCGCTTTGGGGCCAACGGTAGAAAAGGAAATATCTTCGTATAAAAACTACAGAGAACCATTCTCAGAAACCACTTTGTGTTGTGCGCGTTCCACTCACAGAGTTTAACCTTTCTTTTCATAGAGCAGTTTGGAAACACTCTGTTTGTGAAGTCTGCAAGTGGATATTTGGATCTCTTTGAGGATTTCGTTGGAATCGGGATTTCTTCATCTAATGCTAGAAGGAAGAATTCTCAGAAACTTCTTTGATATGTGTGTGTTCAACTGACAGAGCTGAACCATCCTTTAGACAGAGCAGAATGGAAACCCTCTTTTTGAGGAATTTGCTTGTGGAGATTTCAAGCCTTTTGGGGCCAACGGTAGAAAAGGAAATATCCTCGTATAAAAACTAGAGAGAATCATTCTCAGAAACCACTTTGTGATGTGTGCGTTCCACTCACAGAGTTTAATCTTTCTTTTCATAGAACAGTTTGGAAACACTCTGTTTGTAAAGTCTGCAAGTGGATATTTGGACCTCTTTGAGGATTTCGTTGGAAGCGGGATTTCTTCATCTAATGCTACACAGAAGATTTCTCAGTAACTTCGTTGATTTCTGTGTGTTCAACTAACAGAGTTCAACCTTCCCTTAGACATAGCAGACTGGAAACCCTCTTTTTGTGGAATTTGCAAGTGGAGATTTCAAGCGCTTTGGGGTCAACTGTAGAAAAGGAAATATCCTCGTATAAAAACTAGAGAGAATCATTCTCAGAAACCACTTTGTGTAGTGTGCGTTCCACTCACAGAGTTCAATCTTTCCTTTCATACGGCAGTTTGGAAACACTCTGTTTGTGAAGACTGCAAGTGGATATTTGGACCTCTTTGAGGATTTCGTTGGAAACGGGATTTCTTCATCTAATGCTAGAAGGAAGAATTCCCAGAAATTTCTTTGATTTGTGTGTGTTCAGCTAACAGAGCTGAACCATCCTTTAGACAGAGCAGATTGGAAACCCTCTTTTTGAGGAATTTGCTTGTGGAGATTTCAAGCGTTTTGGGGCCAACTGTAGAAAAGAAATATCCTGGTATAAAAACTAGAGAGAATCATTCTCAGAAACCACTTTGGATGTGTGCGTTCCACTCACAGAGTTTAACCTTTCTTTTCATAGAACAGTTTGGAAACACTCTGTTTGTAAAGTCTGCAAGTGGATATTTGGACCTCTTTGAGGATTTCGTTGGAAGCGGGATTTCTTCATCTAATGCTACACAGAAGATTTCTCAGTAACTTCGTTGATTTGTGTGTGTTCAACTAACAGAGTTCAACCTTCCCTTAGACATAGCAGATTGGAAACCCTCTTTTTGTGGAACTTGCAAGTGGAGATTTCAAGCGTTTTTGGGGCCAACGGTAGAAAAGGAAATATCCTCGTATAAAAAATAGAGAGAATCATTCTCAGAAACCGCTTTGGGATGTGTGCGTTCCCCTCAAGGAGTTTAACCTTTCTTTTCATAGAGCAGTTTGGACACACTATGTTTGTGAAGTCTGCAAGTGGATATTTGGACCTCTTTGAGGATTTCTTTGGAAGCGGGATTTCATCATCTAATGCTACACAGAAGATTTCTCAGTAACTTCGTTGATTTCTGTGTGTTCAACTAACAGAGCTGAACCATCCTTTAGACAGAGCAGATTGGAAACCCTCTTTTTGAGAAATTTGCTTTTGGGGATTTCAAGCGTTTTGGAGCCAACGGTAGAAAAGTAAATATCCTCGTATAAAAACTAGAGAGAATCATTCTCAGAAACCGCTTTGTGATGTGTGCGTTCCCCTCACGGAGTTTAACCTTTCTTTTCATAGAGCAGTTTGGACACACTCTGTTTGTGAAGTCTGCAAGTGGATATTTGGACCTCTTTGAGGATTTCGTTGGAAGCGGGATTTCTTCATCTAATGCTACACAGAAGATTTCTCAGTAACTTCGTTGATTTCTCTGTGTTCAACTAACAGAGTTCAACCTTCCCTTAGACATAGCAGATTGGAAACCCTCTTTTTGTGGAATTTGCAAGTGGAGATTTCAAGCGCTTTGGGGCCAACGGTAGAAAAGGAAATATCCTCGTATAAAAACTGGAGAGAATCATTCTCAGAAAACACTTTGTGATGTGTGCATTCCACTCACAGAGTTTAACCTTTCCTTTCATAGAGCAGTTTGTAAACACTCTGTTTGTGAAGACTGCAAGTGGATATTTGGACCTCTTTGAGGGTTTCGTTGGAAACGGGATTTCTTCATCTAATGCTAGAAGGAAGAATTCTCAGAAACTTCTTTGATTTGTGTGTGTTCAACTAACGGAGCTGAACCATCCTTTAGACAGAGCAGATTGGAAACCCTCTTTTTGAGGAATTTGCTTGTGGAGATTACAAGCGTTTTGGGGCCAACGGTAGAAAAGGAAATATCCTCGTATAAAAACTAGAGAGAATCATTCTCAGAAACCACTTTGTGATGTGTGCGTTCCCCTCACAGATTTTAACCTTTCTTTTCATAGAGCAGTTTGGACACACTCTGTTTGTGAAGTCTGCAATTGGATATTTGGCCCTCTTTGAGGATTTCATAGGAAGCGGGATTTCTTCATCTAATGCTACACAGAAGATTTCTCAGTAACTTCGTTGATTTCTGTGTGTTCAACTAACAGAGTTCAACCTTCCCTTAGAGATAGCAGATTGGAAACCCACTTTTTGTGGAATTTGCAAGTGGAGATTTCAAGCGCTTTGGGGCCAACGGTAGAAAAGGAAATATCCTCGTATAAAAAGTGGAGAGAATCATTCTCAGAAACCACTTTGTGATGTGTGCGTTCCACTCACAGAGTTTAACCTTTCCTTTCATAGAGCAGTTTGGAAACACTCTGTTTGTGAAGACTGCAAGTGGATATTTGGACCTCTTTGAGGATTTCTTTGGAAACGGGATTTCTTCATCTAATGCTAGAAGGAAGAATTCTCAGAAACTTCTTTGATTTGTGTGTGTTCAATTAACGGAGCTGAACCATCCTTTAGACAGAGCAGATTGGAAACCCTCTTTTTGAGGAATTTGCTTGTGGAGATTTCAAGCCTTTTGGGGCCAACGGTAGAAAAGGAAATATCCTCGTATAAAAACTAGAGAGAATCATTCTCAGAAACCACTTTGTGATGTGTGCGTTCCACTCACAGAGTTTAATCTTTCTTTTCATAGAACAGTTTGGAAACACTCTGTTTGTGAAGTCTGCAATTGGATATTTGGCCCTCTTTGAGGATTTCATAGGAAGCGGGATTTCTTCATCTAATGCTACACAGAAGATTTCTCAGTAACTTCGTTGATTTCTGTGCGTTCAACTAACAGAGTTCAACCTTCCCTTAGAGATAGCAGATTGGAAACCCACTTTTTGTGGCATTTGCAAGTGGAGATTTCAAGCGCTTTGGGGCCAACGGTAGAAAAGGAAATATCCTCGTATAAAAACTAGAGAGAATCATTCTCAGAAACCACTTTGTGATGTGTGCGTTCCACTCACAGAGTTTAACCTTTCCTTTCATAGAGCAGTTTGGAAACACTCTGTTTGTGAAGACTGCAAGTGGATATTTGGACCTCTTTGAGGATTTCTTTGGAAACGGGATTTCTTCATCTAATGCTAGAAGGAAGAATTCTCAGAAACTTCTTTGATTTGTGTGTGTTCAACTAACGGAGCTGAACCATCCTTTAGACAGAGCAGATTGGAAACCATCTTTTTGAGGAATTTGCTTGTGGAGATTTCAAGCGTTTTGGGGCCAACGGTAGAAAAGGAAATATCCTTGTATAAAAACTAGAGAGAATCATTTTCAGAAACCACTTTGTGTTGTGCGCGTTCCACTCACAGAGTTTAACCTTTCTTTTCATAGAGCAGTTTGGAAACACTCTGTTTGTAAAGTCTGCAAGTGGATATTTGGACCTCTTTGAGGATTTCGTTGGAAGCGGGATTTCTTCATCTAATGCTACACAGAAGATTTCTCAGTAACTTCGTTGATTTCTGTGTGTTCAACTAACAGAGTTCAACCTTCCCTTAGACATAGCAGTTTGGAAACCCTCTTTTTGTGGAATTTGCAAGTGGAGATTTCAAGCCCTTTGGGGCCAACGGTAGAAAAGGAAATATCCTCGTATAAAAACTAGAGAGAATCATTCTCAGAAACCACTTTGTGTAGTGTGCGTTCCACTCACAGAGTTCAATCTTTCCTTTCATAGAGCAGTTTGGAAACACTCTGTTTGTGAAGACTGCAAGTGGATATTTGGACCTCTTTGAGGATTTCGTTGGATACGGGATTTCTTCATCTAATGCTAGAAGGAAGAATTCCCAGAAATTCCTTTGATTTGTGTGTGTTCAGCTAACAGAGCTGAACCATCCTTTAGACAGAGCAGATTGGAAACCCTCTTTTTGAGGAATTTGCTTGTGGAGATTACAAGCGTTTTGGGGCCCACGGTAGAAAAGGAAATATCCTCGTATAAAAACTAGAGAGAATCATTCTCAGAAACCGCTTTGTGATGTGTGCGTTCCCCTCACGGAGTTTAACCTTTCTTTTCATAGAGCAGTTTGGACACACTCTGTTTGTGAAGTCTGCAAGTGGATATTTGGACCTCTTTGAGGATTTCGTTGGAAGCGGGATTTCTTCATCTAATGCTACACAGAAGATTTCTCAGTAACTTCGTTGATTTCTCTGTGTTCAACTAACAGAGTTCAACCTTCCCTTAGACATAGCAGATTGGAAACCCTCTTTTTGTGGAATTTGCAAGTGGAGATTTCAAGCGCTTTGGGGCCAACGGTAGAAAAGGAAATATCCTCGTATAAAAACTGGAGAGAATCATTCTCAGAAAACACTTTGTGATGTGTGCATTCCACTCACAGAGTTTAACCTTTCCTTTCATAGAGCAGTTTGTAAACACTCTGTTTGTGAAGACTGCAAGTGGATATTTGGACCTCTTTGAGGGTTTCGTTGGAAACGGGATTTCTTCATCTAATGCTAGAAGGAAGAATTCTCAGAAACTTCTTTGATTTGTGTGTGTTCAACTAACGGAGCTGAACCATCCTTTAGACAGAGCAGATTGGAAACCCTCTTTTTGAGGAATTTGCTTGTGGAGATTACAAGCGTTTTGGGGCCAACGGTAGAAAAGGAAATATCCTCGTATAAAAACTAGAGAGAATCATTCTCAGAAACCACTTTGTGATGTGTGCGTTCCACTCACAGAGTTTAACCTTTCTTTTCATAGAACAGTTTGGAAACACTCTGTTTGTAAAGTCTGCAAGTGGATATTTGGACCTCTTTGAGGATTTCGTTGGAAGCGGGATTTCTTCATCTAATGCTACACAGAAGATTTCTCAGTAACTTCGTTGATTTGTGTGTGTTCAACTAACAGAGTTCAACCTTCCCTTAGACATAGCAGATTGGAAACCCTCTTTTTGTGGAATTTGCAAGTGGAGATTTCAAGCGTTTTGGGGCCAACGGTAGAAAAGGAATTATCCTCGTATAAAAACTAGAGAGAATCATTCTCAGAAACCACTTTGTGATGTGTGCGTTCCCCTCACAGATTTTAACCTTTCTTTTCATAGAGCAGTTTGGACACACTCTGTTTGTGAAGTCTGCAATTGGATATTTGGCCCTCTTTGAGGATTTCATAGGAAGCGGGATTTCTTCATCTAATGCTACACAGAAGATTTCTCAGTAACTTCGTTGATTTCTGTGTGTTCAACTAACAGAGTTCAACCTTCCCTTAGAGATAGCAGATTGGAAACCCACTTTTTGTGGAATTTGCAAGTGGAGATTTCAAGCGCTTTGGGGCCAACGGTAGAAAAGGAAATATCCTCGTATAAAAAGTGGAGAGAATCATTCTCAGAAACCACTTTGTGATGTGTGCGTTCCACTCACAGAGTTTAACCTTTCCTTTCATAGAGCAGTTTGGAAACACTCTGTTTGTGAAGACTGCAAGTGGATATTTGGACCTCTTTGAGGATTTCTTTGGAAACGGGATTTCTTCATCTAATGCTAGAAGGAAGAATTCTCAGAAACTTCTTTGATTTGTGTGTGTTCAATTAACGGAGCTGAACCATCCTTTAGACAGAGCAGATTGGAAACCCTCTTTTTGAGGAATTTGCTTGTGGAGATTTCAAGCCTTTTGGGGCCAACGGTAGAAAAGGAAATATCCTCGTATAAAAACTAGAGAGAATCATTCTCAGAAACCACTTTGTGATGTGTGCGTTCCACTCACAGAGTTTAATCTTTCTTTTCATAGAACAGTTTGGAAACACTCTGTTTGTGAAGTCTGCAATTGGATATTTGGCCCTCTTTGAGGATTTCATAGGAAGCGGGATTTCTTCATCTAATGCTACACAGAAGATTTCTCAGTAACTTCGTTGATTTCTGTGCGTTCAACTAACAGAGTTCAACCTTCCCTTAGAGATAGCAGATTGGAAACCCACTTTTTGTGGCATTTGCAAGTGGAGATTTCAAGCGCTTTGGGGCCAACGGTAGAAAAGGAAATATCCTCGTATAAAAACTAGAGAGAATCATTCTCAGAAACCACTTTGTGATGTGTGCGTTCCACTCACAGAGTTTAACCTTTCCTTTCATAGAGCAGTTTGGAAACACTCTGTTTGTGAAGACTGCAAGTGGATATTTGGACCTCTTTGAGGATTTCTTTGGAAACGGGATTTCTTCATCTAATGCTAGAAGGAAGAATTCTCAGAAACTTCTTTGATTTGTGTGTGTTCAACTAACGGAGCTGAACCATCCTTTAGACAGAGCAGATTGGAAACCATCTTTTTGAGGAATTTGCTTGTGGAGATTTCAAGCGTTTTGGGGCCAACGGTAGAAAAGGAAATATCCTCGTATAAAAACTAGAGAGAATCATTTTCAGAAACCACTTTGTGTTGTGCGCGTTCCACTCACAGAGTTTAACCTTTCTTTTCATAGAGCAGTTTGGAAACACTCTGTTTGTAAAGTCTGCAAGTGGATATTTGGACCTCTTTGAGGATTTCGTTGGAAGCGGGATTTCTTCATCTAATGCTACACAGAAGATTTCTCAGTAACTTCGTTGATTTCTGTGTGTTCAACTAACAGAGTTCAACCTTCCCTTAGACATAGCAGTTTGGAAACCCTCTTTTTGTGGAATTTGCAAGTGGAGATTTCAAGCCCTTTGGGGCCAACGGTAGAAAAGGAAATATCCTCGTATAAAAACTAGAGAGAATCATTCTCAGAAACCACTTTGTGTAGTGTGCGTTCCACTGACAGAGTTCAATCTTTCCTTTCATAGAGCAGTTTGGAAACACTCTGTTTGTGAAGACTGCAAGTGGATATTTGGACCTCTTTGAGGATTTCGTTGGATACGGGATTTCTTCATCTAATGCTAGAAGGAAGAATTCCCAGAAATTCCTTTGATTTGTGTGTGTTCAGCTAACAGAGCTGAACCATCCTTTAGACAGAGCAGATTGGAAACCCTCTTTTTGAGGAATTTGCTTGTGGAGATTACAAGCGTTTTGGGGCCAACGGTAGAAAAGGAAATATCCTCGTATAAAAACTAGAGAGAATCATTCTCAGAAACCACTTTGTGATGTGTGCGTTCCACTCACAGAGTTTAACCTTTCTTTTCATAGAACAGTTTGGAAACACTCTGTTTGTAAAGTCTGCAAGTGCATATTTGGACCTCTTTGAGGATTTCGTTGGAAGCTGGATTTCTTCATCTAATGCTACACAGAAGATTTCTCAGTAACTTCGTTGATTTGTGTGTGTTCAAATAACAGAGTTCAACCTTCCCTTTGAGATAGCAGCTTGGAAACCCTCTTTTTGTGGAATTTGTAAGTGGAGATTTCAAGCGCTTTGGGGCCAACGGTAGAAAAGGAAATATCTTCGTATAAAAACTACAGAGAACCATTCTCAGAAACCACTTTGTGTTGTGCGCGTTCCACTCACAGAGTTTAACCTTTCTTTTCATAGAGCAGTTTGGAAACACTCTGTTTGTGAAGTCTGCAAGTGGATATTTGGATCTCTTTGAGGATTTCGTTGGAATCGGGATTTCTTCATCTAATGCTAGAAGGAAGAATTCTCAGAAACTTCTTTGATATGTGTGTGTTCAACTGACAGAGCTGAACCATCCTTTAGACAGAGCAGAATGGAAACCCTCTTTTTGAGGAATTTGCTTGTGGAGATTTCAAGCCTTTTGGGGCCAACGGTAGAAAAGGAAATATCCTCGTATAAAAACTAGAGAGAATCATTCTCAGAAACCACTTTGTGATGTGTGCGTTCCACTCACAGAGTTTAATCTTTCTTTTCATAGAACAGTTTGGAAACACTCTGTTTGTAAAGTCTGCAAGTGGATATTTGGACCTCTTTGAGGATTTCGTTGGAAGCGGGATTTCTTCATCTAATGCTACACAGAAGATTTCTCAGTAACTTCGTTGATTTCTGTGTGTTCAACTAACAGAGTTCAACCTTCCCTTAGACATAGCAGACTGGAAACCCTCTTTTTGTGGAATTTGCAAGTGGAGATTTCAAGCGCTTTGGGGTCAACTGTAGAAAAGGAAATATCCTCGTATAAAAACTAGAGAGAATCATTCTCAGAAACCACTTTGTGTAGTGTGCGTTCCACTCACAGAGTTCAATCTTTCCTTTCATACGGCAGTTTGGAAACACTCTGTGAAGACTGCAAGTGGATATTTGGACCTCTTTGAGGATTTCGTTGGAAACGGGATTTCTTCATCTAATGCTAGAAGGAAGAATTCCCAGAAATTTCTTTGATTTGTGTGTGTTCAGCTAACAGAGCTGAACCATCCTTTAGACAGAGCAGATTGGAAACCCTCTTTTTGAGGAATTTGCTTGTGGAGATTTCAAGCGTTTTGGGGCCAACTGTAGAAAAGAAATATCCTGGTATAAAAACTAGAGAGAATCATTCTCAGAAACCACTTTGGATGTGTGCGTTCCACTCACAGAGTTTAACCTTTCTTTTCATAGAACAGTTTGGAAACACTCTGTTTGTAAAGTCTGCAAGTGGATATTTGGACCTCTTTGAGGATTTCGTTGGAAGCGGGATTTCTTCATCTAATGCTACACAGAAGATTTCTCAGTAACTTCGTTGATTTGTGTGTGTTCAACTAACAGAGTTCAACCTTCCCTTAGACATAGCAGATTGGAAACCCTCTTTTTGTGGAACTTGCAAGTGGAGATTTCAAGCGTTTTTGGGGCCAACGGTAGAAAAGGAAATATCCTCGTATAAAAAATAGAGAGAATCATTCTCAGAAACCGCTTTGGGATGTGTGCGTTCCCCTCAAGGAGTTTAACCTTTCTTTTCATAGAGCAGTTTGGACACACTATGTTTGTGAAGTCTGCAAGTGGATATTTGGACCTCTTTGAGGATTTCTTTGGAAGCGGGATTTCATCATCTAATGCTACACAGAAGATTTCTCAGTAACTTCGTTGATTTCTGTGTGTTCAACTAACAGAGCTGAACCATCCTTTAGACAGAGCAGATTGGAAACCCTCTTTTTGAGAAATTTGCTTTTGGGGATTTCAAGCGTTTTGGAGCCAACGGTAGAAAAGTAAATATCCTCGTATAAAAACTAGAGAGAATCATTCTCAGAAACCGCTTTGTGATGTGTGCGTTCCCCTCACGGAGTTTAACCTTTCTTTTCATAGAGCAGTTTGGACACACTCTGTTTGTGAAGTCTGCAAGTGGATATTTGGACCTCTTTGAGGATTTCGTTGGAAGCGGGATTTCTTCATCTAATGCTACACAGAAGATTTCTCAGTAACTTCGTTGATTTCTCTGTGTTCAACTAACAGAGTTCAACCTTCCCTTAGACATAGCAGATTGGAAACCCTCTTTTTGTGGAATTTGCAAGTGGAGATTTCAAGCGCTTTGGGGCCAACGGTAGAAAAGGAAATATCCTCGTATAAAAACTGGAGAGAATCATTCTCAGAAAACACTTTGTGATGTGTGCATTCCACTCACAGAGTTTAACCTTTCCTTTCATAGAGCAGTTTGGAAACACTCTGTTTGTGAAGACTGCAAGTGGATATTTGGACCTCTTTGAGGGTTTCGTTGGAAACGGGATTTCTTCATCTAATGCTAGAAGGAAGAATTCTCAGAAACTTCTTTGATTTGTGTGTGTTCAACTAACGGAGCTGAACCATCCTTTAGACAGAGCAGATTGGAAACCCTCTTTTTGAGGAATTTGCTTGTGGAGATTACAAGCGTTTTGGGGCCAACGGTAGAAAAGGAAATATCCTCGTATAAAAACTAGAGAGAATCATTCTCAGAAACCACTTTGTGATGTGTGCGTTCCACTCACAGAGTTTAACCTTTCTTTTCATAGAGCAGTTTGGACACACTCTGTTTGTGAAGTCTGCAACTGGATATTTGGACCTCTTTGAGGATTTCGTTGGAAGCGGGATTTCTTCATCTAATGCTACACAGAAGATTTCTCAGTAACTTCGTTGATTTCTCTGTGTTCAACTAACAGAGTTCAACCTTCCCTTAGACATAGCAGATTGGAAACCCTCTTTTTGTGGAATTTGCAAGTGGAGATTTCAAGCGCTTTGGGGCCAACGGTAGAAAAGGAAATATCCTCGTATAAAAACTGGAGAGAATCATTCTCAGAAAACACTTTGTTATGTGTGCGTTCCATTCACAGAGTTTAACCTTTCCTTTCATAGAGCAGTTTGGAAACACTCTGTTTGTGAAGACTGCAAGTGGATATTTGGACCTCTTTGAGGGTTTCGTTGGAAACGGGATTTCTTCATCTAATGCTAGAAGGAAGAATTCTCAGAAAATTCTTTGATTTGTGTGTGTTCAACTAACAGAGCTGAACCATCCTTTAGACAGAGCAGATTGGAAACCCTCTTTTTGAGGAATTTGCTTTTGGAGATTACAAGCGTTTTGGGGCCAACGGTAGAAAAGGAAATATCCTCGTATAAAAACTAGAGAGAATCATTCTCAGAAACCACTTTGTGATGTGTGCGTTCCACTCACAGAGTTTAACCTTTCTTTTCATAGAACAGTTTGGAAACACTCTGTTTGTAAAGTCTGCAAGTGGATATTTGGACCTCTTTGAGGATTTCGTTGGAAGCGGGATTTCTTCATCTAATGCTACACAGAAGATTTCTCAGTAACTTCGTTGATTTGTGTGTGTTCAACTAACAGAGTTCAACCTTCCCTTAGACATAGCAGATTGGAAACACTCTTTTTGTGGAATTTGCAAGTGGAGATTTCAAGCGCTTTGGGGCCAACGGTAGAAAAGGAAATATCCTCGTATAAAAACTAGAGAGAATCATTCTCAGAAACCACTTTGTGTAGTGTGCATTCCACTCACAGAGTTCAATCTTTCCTTTCATAGAGCAGTTTGGAAACACTCTGTTTGTGAAGACTGCAAGTGGATATTTGGACCTCTTTGAGGATTTCGTTGGATACGGGATTTCTTCATCTAATGCTAGAAGGAAGAATTCCCAGAAATTCCTTTGATTTGCGTGTGTTCAGCTAACAGAGCTGAACCATCCTTTAGACAGAGCAGATTGGAAACCATCTTTTTGAGGAATTTGCTTGTGGAGATTACAAGCGTTTTGGGGCCAACGGTAGAAAAGGAAATATCCTCGTATAAAAACTAGAGAGAATCATTCTCAGAAACCACTTTGTGATGTGTGCGTTCCACTCACAGAGTTTAACCTTTCTTTTCATAGAACAGTTTGGAAACACTCTGTTTGTAAAGTCTGCAAGTGGATATTTGGACCTCTTTGAGGATTTCGTTGGAAGCGGGATTTCTTCATCTAATGCTACACAGAAGATTTCTCAGTAACTTCGTTGATTTGTGTGTGTTCAAATAACAGAGTTCAACCTTCCCTTAGAGATAGCAGCTTGGAAACCCTCTTTTTGTGGAATTTGCAAGTGGAGATTTCAAGCGCTTTGGGGCCAACGGTAGAAAAGGAAATATCTTCGTATAAAAACTACAGAGAACCATTCTCAGAAACCACTTTGTGTTGTGCGCGTTCCACTCACAGAGTTTAACCTTTCTTTTCATAGAGCAGTTTGGAAACACTCTGTTTGTGAAGTCTGCAAGTGGATATTTGGACCTCTTTGAGGATTTCGTTGGAATCGGGATTTCTTCATCTAATGCTAGAAGGAAGAATTCTCAGAAATTTCTTTGATATGTGTGTGTTCAACTAACAGAGCTGAACCATCCTTTAGACAGAGCAGAATGGAAACCCTCTTTTTGAGGAATTTGCTTGTGGAGATTTCAAGCCTTTTGGGGCCAACGGTAGAAAAGGAAATATCCTCGTATAAAAACTAGAGAGAATCATTCTCAGAAACCACTTTGTGATGTGTGCGTTCCACTCACAGAGTTTAATCTTTCTTTTCATAGAACAGTTTGGAAACACTCTGTTTGTAAAGTCTGCAAGTGGATATTTGGACCTCTTTGAGGATTTCGTTGGAAGCGGGATTTCTTCATCTAATGCTACACAGAAGATTTCTCAGTAACTTCGTTGATTTCTGTGTGTTCAACTAACAGAGTTCAACCTTCCCTTAGACATAGCAGATTGGAAACCCTCTTTTTGTGGAATTTGCAAATGGAGATTTCAAGCACTTTGGGGTCAACTGTAGAAAAGGAAATATCCTCGTATAAAAACTAGAGAGAATCATTCTCAGAAACCACTTTGTGTAGTGTGCGTTCCACTCACAGAGTTCAATCTTTGCTTTCATACGGCAGTTTGGAAACACTCTGTTTGTGAAGACTGCAAGTGGATATTTGGACCTCTTTGAGGATTTCGTTGGAAGCGGGATTTCTTCATCTAATGCTAGAAGGAAGAATTCCCAGAAATTTCTTTGATTTGTCTGTGTTCAGCTAACAGAGCTGAACCATTCTTTAGACAGAGCAGATTGGAAACCCTCTTTTTGAGGAATTTGCTTGTGGAGATTTCAAGCGTTTTGGGGCCAACTGTAGAAAAGAAATATCCTGGTATAAAAACTAGAGAGAATCATTCTCAGAAACCACTTTGGATGTGTGCGTTCCACTCACAGAGTTTAACCTTTCTTTTCATAGAACAGTTTGGAAACACTCTGTTTGTAAAGTCTGCAAGTGGATATTTGGACCTCTTTGAGGATTTCGTTGGAAACGGGATTTCTTCATCTAATGCTACACAGAAGATTTCTCAGTAACTTCGTTGATTTGTGTGTGTTCAACTAACAGAGTTCAACCTTCCCTTAGACATAGCAGATTGGAAACCCTCTTTTTGTGGAACTTGCAAGTGGAGATTTCAAGCGTTTTTGGGGCCAACGGTAGAAAAGGAAATATCCTCATATAAAAAATAGAGAGAATCATTCTCAGAAACCGCTTTGTGATGTGTGCGTTCCACTCACAGAGTTTAACCTTTCCTTTCATAGAGCAGTTTGGACACACTATGTTTGTGAAGTCTGCAAGTGGATATTTGGACCTCTTTGAGGATTTCTTTGGAAGCGGGATTTCATCATCTAATGCTACACAGAAGATTTCTCAGTAACTTCGTTGATTTCTGTGTGTTCAACTAACAGAGCTGAACCATCCTTTAGACAGAGCAGATTGGAAACCCTCTTTTTGAGAAATTTGCTTTTGGGGATTTCAAGCGCTTTGGGGCCAACGGTAGAAAAGGAAATATCCTCGTATAAAAACTAGAGAGAATCATTCTCAGAAACCGCTTTGTGATGTGTGCGTTCCCCTCACGGAGTTTAACCTTTCTTTTCATAGAGCAGTTTGGACACACTCTGTTTGTGAAGTCTGCAAGTGGATATTTGGACCTCTTTGAGGATTTCGTTGGAAGCGGGATTTCTTCATCTAATGCTACACAGAAGATTTCTCAGTAACTTCGTTGATTTCTCTGTGTTCAACTAACAGAGTTCAACCTTCCCTTAGACATAGCAGATTGGAAACCCTCTTTTTGTGGAATTTGAAAGTGGAGATTTCAAGCGCTTTGGGGCCAACGGTAGAAAAGGAAATATCCTCGTATAAAAACTGGAGAGAATCATTCTCAGAAAACACTTTGTGATGTGTGCGTTCCACTCACAGAGTTTAACCTTTCCTTTCATAGAGCAGTTTGGAAACACTCTGTTTGTGAAGACTGCAAGTGGATATTTGGACCTCTTTGAGGATTTCGTTGGATACGGGATTTCTTCATCTAATGCTAGAAGGAAGAATTCCCAGAAATTCCTTTGATTTGTGTGTGTTCAGCTAACAGAGCTGAACCATCCTTTAGACAGAGCAGATTGGAAACCCTCTTTTTGAGGAATTTGCTTGTGGAGATTACAAGCGTTTTGGGGCCAACGGTAGAAAAGGAAATATCCTCGTATAAAAACTAGAGAGAATCATTCTCAGAAACCACTTTGTGATGTGTGCGTTCCACTCACAGAGTTTAACCTTTCTTTTCATAGAACAGTTTGGAAACACTCTGTTTGTAAAGTCTGCAAGTGGATATTTGGACCTCTTTGAGGATTTCGTTGGAAGCGGGATTTCTTCATCTAATGCTACACAGAAGATTTCTCAGTAACTTCGTTGATTTGTGTGTGTTCAAATAACAGAGTTCAACCTTCCCTTAGAGATAGCAGCTTGGAAACACTCTTTTTGTGGAATTTGCAAGTGGAGATTTCAAGCGCTTTGGGGCCAACGGTAGAAAAGGAAATATCTTCGTATAAAAACTACAGAGAACCATTCTCAGAAACCACTTTGTGTTGTGCGCGTTCCACTCACAGAGTTTAACCTTTCTTTTCATAGAGCAGTTTGGAAACACTCTGTTTGTGAAGTCTGCAAGTGGATATTTGGACCTCTTTGAGGATTTCGTTGGAATCGGGATTTCTTCATCTAATGCTAGAAGGAAGAATTCTCAGAAATTTCTTTGATATGTGTGTGTTCAACTAACAGAGCTGAACCATCCTTTAGACAGAGCAGAATGGAAACCCTCTTTTTGAGGATTTTGCTTGTGGAGATTTCAAGCCTTTTGGGGCCAACGGTAGAAAAGGAAATATCCTCGTATAAAAACTAGAGAGAATCATTCTCAGAAACCACTTTGTGATGTGTGCGTTCCACTCACAGAGTTTAATTTTCTTTTCATAGAACAGTTTGGAAACACTCTGTTTGTAAAGTCTGCAAGTGGATATTTGGACCTCTTTGAGGATTTCGTTGGAAACGGGATTTCTTCATCTAATGCTACACAGAAGATTTCTCAGTAACTTCGTTGATTTCTCTGTGTTCAACTAACAGAGTTCAACCTTCCCTTAGACATAGCAGATTGGAAACCCTCTTTTTGTGGAATTTGAAAGTGGAGATTTCAAGCGCTTTGGGGCCAACGGTAGAAAAGGAAATATCCTCGTATAAAAACTGGAGAGAATAATTCTCAGAAAACACTTTGTGATGTGTGCGTTCCACTCACAGAGTTTAACCTTTCCTTTCATAGAGCAGTTTGGAAACACTCTGTTTGTGAAGACTGCAAGTGGATATTTGGACCTCTTTGAGGATTTCGTTGGATACGGGATTTCTTCATCTAATGCTAGAAGGAAGAATTCCCAGAAATTCCTTTGATTTGTGTGTGTTCAGCTAACAGAGCTGAACCATCCTTTAGACAGAGCAGATTGGAAACCCTCTTTTTGAGGAATTTGCTTGTGGAGATTACAAGCGTTTTGGGGCCAACGGTAGAAAAGGAAATATCCTCGTATAAAAACTAGAGAGAATCATTCTCAGAAACCACTTTGTGATGTGTGCGTTCCACTCACACAGTTTAACCTTTCTTTTCATAGAACAGTTTGGAAACACTCTGTTTGTAAAGTCTGCAAGTGGATATTTGGACCTCTTTGAGGATTTCGTTGGAAGCGGGATTTCTTCATCTAATGCTACACAGAAGATTTCTCAGTAACTTCGTTGATTTGTGTGTGTTCAAATAACAGAGTTCAACCTTCCCTTAGAGATAGCAGCTTGGAAACCCTCTTTTTGTGGAATTTGCAAGTGGAGATTTCAAGCGCTTTGGGGCCAACGGTAGAAAAGGAAATATCTTCGTATAAAAACTACAGAGAACCATTCTCAGAAACCACTTTGTGTTGTGCGCGTTCCACTCACAGAGTTTAACCTTTCTTTTCATAGAGCAGTTTGGACACACTATGTTTGTGAAGTCTGCAAGTGGATATTTGGACCTCTTTGAGGATTTCTTTGGAAGCGGGATTTCATCATCTAATGCTACACAGAAGATTTCTCAGTAACTTCGTTGATTTCTGTGTGTTCAACTAACAGAGCTGAACCATCCTTTAGACAGAGCAGATTGGAAACCCTCTTTTTGAGAAATTTGCTTTTGGGGATTTCAAGCGTTTTGGGGCCAACGGTAGAAAAGGAAATATCCTCGTATAAAAACTAGAGAGAATCATTCTCAGAAACCGCTTTGTGATGTGTGCGTTCCCCTCACGGAGTTTAACCTTTCTTTTCATAGAGCAGTTTGGACACACTCTGTTTGTGAAGTCTGCAAGTGGATATTTGGACCTCTTTGAGGATTTCGTTGGAAGCGGGATTTCTTCATCTAATGCTACACAGAAGATTTCTCAGTAACTTCGTTGATTTCTCTGTGTTCAACTAACAGAGTTCAACCTTCCCTTAGACATAGCAGATTGGAAACCCTCTTTTTGTGGAATTTGAAAGTGGAGATTTCAAGCGCTTTGGGGCCAACGGTAGAAAAGGAAATATCCTCGTATAAAAACTGGAGAGAATCATTCTCAGAAAACACTTTGTGATGTGTGCGTTCCACTCACAGAGTTTAACCTTTCCTTTCATAGAGCAGTTTGGAAACACTCTGTTTGTGAAGACTGCAAGTGGATATTTGGACCTCTTTGAGGATTTCGTTGGATACGGGATTTCTTCATCTAATGCTAGAAGGAAGAATTCCCAGAAATTCCTTTGATTTGTGTGTGTTCAGCTAACAGAGCTGAACCATCCTTTAGACAGAGCAGATTGGAAACCCTCTTTTTGAGGAATTTGCTTGTGGAGATTACAAGCGTTTTGGGGCCAACGGTAGAAAAGGAAATATCCTCGTATAAAAACTAGAGAGAATCATTCTCAGAAACCACTTTGTGATGTGTGCGTTCCACTCACACAGTTTAACCTTTCTTTTCATAGAACAGTTTGGAAACACTCTGTTTGTAAAGTCTGCAAGTGGATATTTGGACCTCTTTGAGGATTTCGTTGGAAGCGGGATTTCTTCTTCTAATGCTACACAGAAGATTTCTCAGTAACTTCGTTGATTTGTGTGTGTTCAAATAACAGAGTTCAACCTTCCCTTAGAGATAGCAGCTTGGAAACCCTCTTTTTGTGGAATTTGAAAGTGGAGATTTCAAGCGCTTTGGGGCCAACGGTAGAAAAGGAAATATCTTCGTATAAAAACTGCAGAGAACCATTCTCAGAAACCACTTTGTGTTGTGCGCGTTCCACTCACAGAGTTTAACCTTTCTTTTCATAGAGCAGTTTGGAAACACTCTGTTTGTGAAGTCTGCAAGTGGATATTTGGACCTCTTTGAGGATTTCGTTGGAATCGGGATTTCTTCATCTAATGCTAGAAGGAAGAATTCTCAGAAATTTCTTTGATATGTGTGTGTTCAACTAACAGAGCTGAACCATCCTTTAGACAGAGCAGAATGGAAACCCTCTTTTTGAGGAATTTGCTTGTGGAGATTTCAAGCCTTTTGGGGCCAACGGTAGAAAAGGAAATATCCTCGTATAAAAACTAGAGAGAATCATTCTCAGAAACCACTTTGTGATGTGTGCGTTCCACTCACAGAGTTTAATCTTTCTTTTCATAGAACAGTTTGGAAACACTCTGTTTGTAAAGTCTGCAAGTGGATATTTGGACCTCTTTGAGGATTTCGTTGGAAGCGGGATTTCTTCATCTAATGCTACACAGAAGATTTCTCAGTAACTTCGTTGATTTCTGTGTGTTCAACTAACAGAGTTCAACCTTCCCTTAGACATAGCAGATTGGAAACCCTCTTTTTGTGGAATTTGCAAATGGAGATTTCAAGCGCTTTGGGGTCAACTGTAGAAAAGGAAATATCCTCTTATAAAAACTAGAGAGAATCATTCTCAGAAACCACTTTGTGTAGTGTGCGTTCCACTCACAGAGTTCAATCTTTGCTTTCATACGGCAGTTTGGAAACACTCTGTTTGAGAAGACTGCAAGTGGATATTTGGACCTCTTTGAGGATTTCGTTGGAAGCGGGATTTCTTCATCTAATGCTAGAAGGAAGAATTCCCAGAAATTTCTTTGATTTGTGTGTGTTCAGCTAACAGAGCTGAACCATCCTTTAGACAGAGCAGATTGGAAACCCTCTTTTTGAGGAATTTGCTTGTGGAGATTTCAAGCGTTTTGGGGCCAACTGTAGAAAAGAAATATCCTGGTATAAAAACTAGAGAGAATCATTCTCAGAAACCACTTTGGATGTGTGCGTTCCACTCACAGAGTTTAACCTTTCTTTTAATAGAACAGTTTGGAAACACTCTGTTTGTAAAGTCTGCAAGTGGATATTTGGACCTCTTTGAGGATTTCGTTGGAAACGGGATTTCTTCATCTAATGCTACACAGAAGATTTCTCAGTAACTTCGTTGATTTCTCTGTGTTCAACTAACAGAGTTCAACCTTCCCTTAGACATAGCAGATTGGAAACCCTCTTTTTGTGGAATTTGAAAGTGGAGATTTCAAGCGCTTTGGGGCCAACGGTAGAAAAGGAAATATCCTCGTATAAAAACTGGAGAGAATCATTCTCAGAAAACACTTTGTGATGTGTGCGTTCCACTCACAGAGTTTAACCTTTCTTTTCATAGAGCAGTTTGGAAACACTCTGTTTGTGAAGACTGCAAGTGGATATTTGGACCTCTTTGAGGATTTCGTTGGATACGGGATTTCTTCATCTAATGCTAGAAGGAAGAATTCCCAGAAATTCCTTTGATTTGTGTGTGTTCAGCTAACAGAGCTGAACCATCCTTTAGACAGAGCAGATTGGAAACCCTCTTTTTGAGGAATTTGCTTGTGGAGATTACAAGCGTTTTGGGGCCAACGGTAGAAAAGGAAATATCCTCGTATAAAAACTAGAGAGAATCATTCTCAGAAACCACTTTGTGATGTGTGCGTTCCACTCACAGAGTTTAACCTTTCTTTTCATAGAACAGTTTGGAAACACTCTGTTTGTAAAGTCTGCAAGTGGATATTTGGACCTCTTTGAGGATTTCGTTGGAAGCGGGATTTCTTCATCTAATGCTACACAGAAGATTTCTCAGTAACTTCGTTGATTTGTGTGTGTTCAAATAACAGAGTTCAACCTTCCCTTAGAGATAGCAGCTTGGAAACACTCTTTTTGTGGAATTTGCAAGTGGAGATTTCAAGCGCTTTGGGGCCAACGGTAGAAAAGGAAATATCTTCGTATAAAAACTACAGAGAACCATTCTCAGAAACCACTTTGTGTTGTGCGCGTTCCACTCACAGAGTTTAACCTTTCTTTTCATAGAGCAGTTTGGAAACACTCTGTTTGTGAAGTCTGCAAGTGGATATTTGGACCTCTTTGAGGATTTCGTTGGAATCGGGATTTCTTCATCTAATGCTAGAAGGAAGAATTCTCAGAAATTTCTTTGATATGTGTGTGTTCAACTAACAGAGCTGAACCATCCTTTAGACAGAGCAGAATGGAAACCCTCTTTTTGAGGATTTTGCTTGTGGAGATTTCAAGCCTTTTGGGGCCAACGGTAGAAAAGGAAATATCCTCGTATAAAAACTAGAGAGAATCATTCTCAGAAACCACTTTGTGATGTGTGCGTTCCACTCACAGAGTTTAATTTTCTTTTCATAGAACAGTTTGGAAACACTCTGTTTGTAAAGTCTGCAAGTGGATATTTGGACCTCTTTGAGGATTTCGTTGGAAACGGGATTTCTTCATCTAATGCTACACAGAAGATTTCTCAGTAACTTCGTTGATTTCTCTGTGTTCAACTAACAGAGTTCAACCTTCCCTTAGACATAGCAGATTGGAAACCCTCTTTTTGTGGAATTTGAAAGTGGAGATTTCAAGCGCTTTGGGGCCAACGGTAGAAAAGGAAATATCCTCGTATAAAAACTGGAGAGAATAATTCTCAGAAAACACTTTGTGATGTGTGCGTTCCACTCACAGAGTTTAACCTTTCCTTTCATAGAGCAGTTTGGAAACACTCTGTTTGTGAAGACTGCAAGTGGATATTTGGACCTCTTTGAGGATTTCGTTGGATACGGGATTTCTTCATCTAATGCTAGAAGGAAGAATTCCCAGAAATTCCTTTGATTTGTGTGTGTTCAGCAAACAGAGCTGAACCATCCTTTAGACAGAGCAGATTGGAAACCCTCTTTTTGAGGAATTTGCTTGTGGAGATTACAAGCGTTTTGGGGCCAACGGTAGAAAAGGAAATATCCTCGTATAAAAACTAGAGAGAATCATTCTCAGAAACCACTTTGTGATGTGTGCGTTCCACTCACAGAGTTTAACCTTTCTTTTCATAGAACAGTTTGGAAACACTCTGTTTGTAAAGTCTGCAAGTGGATATTTGGACCTCTTTGAGGATTTCGTTGGAAGCGGGATTTCTTCATCTAATGCTACACAGAAGATTTCTCAGTAACTTCGTTGATTTGTGTGTGTTCAAATAACAGAGTTCAACCTTCCCTTAGAGATAGCAGCTTGGAAACCCTCTTTTTGTGGAATTTGCAAGTGGAGATTTCAAGCGCTTTGGGGCCAACGGTAGAAAAGGAAATATCTTCGTATAAAAACTACAGAGAACCATTCTCAGAAACCACTTTGTGTTGTGCGCGTTCCACTCACAGAGTTTAACCTTTCTTTTCATAGAGCAGTTTGGACACACTCTGTTTGTGAAGTCTGCAAGTGGATATTTGGACCTCTTTGAGGATTTCGTTGGAAGCGGGATTTCTTCATCTAATGCTACACAGAAGATTTCTCAGTAACTTCGTTGATTTCTCTGTGTTCAACTAACAGAGTTCAACCTTCCCTTAGACATAGCAGATTGGAAACCCTCTTTTTGTGGAATTTGAAAGCGGAGATTTCAAGCGCTTTGGGGCCAACGGTAGAAAAGGAAATATCCTCGTATAAAAACTGGAGAGAATCATTCTCAGAAAACACTTTGTGATGTGTGCGTTCCACTCACAGAGTTTAACCTTTCCTTTCATAGAGCAGTTTGGAAACACTCTGTTTGTGAAGACTGCAAGTGGATATTTGGACCTCTTTGAGGATTTCGTTGGATACGGGATTTCTTCATCTAATGCTAGAAGGAAGAATTCCCAGAAATTCCTTTGATTTGTGTGTGTTCAGCTAACAGAGCTGAACCATCCTTTAGACAGAGCAGATTGGAAACCCTCTTTTAGAGGAATTTGCTTGTGGAGATTACAAGCGTTTTGGGGCCAACGGTAGAAAAGGAAATATCCTCGTATAAAAACTAGAGAGAATCATTCTCAGAAACCACTTTGTGATGTGTGCGTTCCACTCACAGAGTTTAACCTTTCTTTTCATAGAACAGTTTGGAAACACTCTGTTTGTGAAGTCTGCAAGTGGATATTTGGACCTCTTTGAGGATTTCGTTGGAAACGGGATTTCTTCATCTAATGCTACACAGAAGATTTCTCAGTAACTTCGTTGATTTGTGTGTGTTCAACTAACAGAGTTCAACCTTCCCTTAGACATAGCAGATTGGAAACCCTCTTTTTGTGGAACTTGCAAGTGGAGATTTCAAGCGTTTTTGGGGCCAACGGTATAAAAGGAAATATCCTCGTATAAAAAATAGAGAGAATCATTCTCAGAAACCGCTTTGTGATGTGTGCGTTCCACTCACAGAGTTTAACCTTTCCTTTCATAGAGCAGTTTGGACACACTATGTTTGTGAAGTCTGCAAGTGGATATTTGGACCTCTTTGAGGATTTCTTTGGAAGCGGGATTTCATCATCTAATGCTACACAGAAGATTTCTCAGTAACTTCGTTGATTTCTGTGTGTTCAACTAACAGAGCTGAACCATCCTTTAGACAGAGCAGATTGGAAACCCTCTTTTTGAGAAATTTGCTTTTGGGGATTTCAAGCGTATTGGGGCCAACGGTAGAAAAGGAACTATCCTCGTATAAAAACTAGAATCATTCTCAGAAACCGCTTTGTGATGTGTGCGTTCCCCTCACGGAGTTTAACCTTTCTTTTCATAGAGCAGTTTGGACACACTCTGTTTGTGAAGTCTGCAAGTGGATATTTGGACCTCTCTGAGGATTTCGTTGGAAGCGGGATTTCTTCATCTAATGCTACACAGAAGATTTCTCAGTAACTTCGTTGATTTCTGTGTGTTCAACTAACAGAGTTCAACCTTCCCTTAGACATAGCAGATTGGAAACCCCCTTTTTGTGGAATTTGCAAGTGGAGATTTCAAGCGCTTTGGGGCCAACTGTAGAAAAGGAAATATCCTCGTATAAAAACTAGAGAGAATCATTCTCAGAAACCACTTTGTGTAGTGTGCGTTCCACTCACAGAGTTCAATCTTTCCTTTCATAGAGCAGTTTGGAAACACTCTGTTTGTGAAGACTGCAAGTGGATATTTGGACCTCTTTGAGGATTTCGTTGGATACGGGATTTCTTCATCTAATGCTAGAAGGAAGAATTCCCAGAAATTCCTTTGATTTGTGTGTGTTCAGCTAACAGAGCTGAACCATCCTTTAGACAGAGCAGAATGGAAACCCTCTTTTTGAGGAATTTGCTTGTGGAGATTTCAAGCCTTTTGGGGCCAACGGTAGAAAAGGAAATATCCTCCTATAAAAACTAGAGAGAATCATTCTCAGAAACCACTTTGTGTAGTGTGCGTTCCACTCACAGAGTTTAATCTTTCTTTTCATAGAACAGTTTGGAAACACTCTGTTTGTAAAGTCTGCAAGTGGATATTTGGACCTCTTTGAGGATTTCGTTGGAAGCGGGATTTCTTCATCTAATGCTACACAGAAGATTTCTCAGTAACTTCGTTGGTTTCTGTGTGTTCAACTAACAGAGTTCAACCTTCCCTTAGACATAGCAGATTGGAAACCCTCTTTTTGTGGAATTTGCAAATGGAGATTTCAAGCGCTTTGGGGTCAACTGTAGAAAAGGAAATATCCTCTTATAAAAACTAGAGAGAATCATTCTCAGAAACCACTTTGTGTAGTGTGCGTTCCACTCACAGACTTCAATCTTTGCTTTCATACGGCAGTTTGGAAACACTCTGTTTGTGAAGACTGCAAGTGGATATTTGGACCTCTTTGAGGATTTCGTTGGAAACGGGATTTCTTCATCTAATGCTAGAAGGAAGAATTCCCAGAAATTTCTTTGATTTGTGTGTGTTCAGCTAACAGAGCTGAACCATCCTTTAGACAGAGCAGATTGGAAACCCTCTTTTTGAGGAATTTGCTTGTGGAGATTTCAAGCGTTTTGGGGCCAACGGTAGAAAAGGAAATATCCTCGTATAAAAAATAGAGAGAATCATTCTCAGAAACCTCTTTGTGATGTGTGAGTTCCCCTCAACGAGTTTAACCTTTCTTTTCATAGAGCAGTTTGGACACACTATGTTTGTGAAGTCTGCAAGTGGATATTTGGACCTCTTTGAGGATTTCTTTGGAAGCGGGATTTCATCATCTAATGCTACACAGAAGATTTCTCAGTAACTTCGTTGATTTCTGTGTGTTCAACTAACAGAGCTGAACCATCCTTTAGACAGAGCAGATTGGAAACCCTCTTTTTGAGAAATTTGCTTTTGGGGATTTCAAGCGTTTTGGGGCCAACGGTAGAAAAGGAAATATCCTCGTATAAAAACTAGAGAGAATCATTCTCAGAAACCGCTTTGTGATGTGTGCGTTCCCCTCACGGAGTTTAACCTTTCTTTTCATAGAGCAGTTTGGACACACTCTGTTTGTGAAGTCTGCAAGTGGATATTTGGACCTCTTTGAGGATTTCTTTGGAAGCGGGATTTCTTCATCTAATGCTAGAAGGAAGAATTCTCAGAAATTTCTTTGATATGTGTGTGTTCAACTAACAGAGCTGAACCATCCTTTAGACAGAGCAGAATGGAAACCCTCTTTTTGAGGATTTTGCTTGTGGAGATTTCAAGCCTTTTGGGGCCAACGGTAGAAAAGGGAATATCCTCGTATAAAAACTAGAGAGAATCATTCTCAGAAACCACTTTGTGATGTGTGCGTTCCACTCACAGAGTTTAATTTTCTTTTCATAGAACAGTTTGGAAACACTCTGTTTGTAAAGTCTGCAAGTGGATATTTGGACCTCTTTGAGGATTTCGTTGGAAACGGGATTTCTTCATCTAATGCTACACAGAAGATTTCTCAGTAACTTCGTTGATTTCTCTGTGTTCAACTAACAAAGTTCAACCTTCCCTTAGACATAGCAGATTGGAAACCCTCTTTTTGTGGAATTTGAAAGTGGAGATTTCAAGCGCTTTGGGGACAACGGTAGAAAAGGAAATATCCTCGTATAAAAACTGGAGAGAATCATTCTCAGAAAACACTTTGTGATGTGTGCGTTCCACTCACAGAGTTTAACCTTTCCTTTCATAGAGCAGTTTGGAAACACTCTGTTTGTGAAGACTGCAAGTGGATATTTGGACCTCTTTGAGGATTTCGTTGGATACGGGATTTCTTCATCTAATGCTAGAAGGAAGAATTCCCAGAAATTCCTTTGATTTGTGTGTGTTCAGCTAACAGAGCTGAACCATCCTTTAGACAGAGCAGATTGGAAACCCTCTTTTTGAGGAATTTGCTTGTGGAGATTACAAGCGTTTTGGGGCCAACGGTAGAAAAGGAAATATCCTCGTATAAAAACTAGAGAGAATCATTCTCAGAAACCACTTTGTGATGTGTGCGTTCCACTCACAGAGTTTAACCTTTCTTTTCATAGAACAGTTTGGAAACACTCTGTTTGTAAAGTCTGCAAGTGGATATTTGGACCTCTTTGAGGATTTCGTTGGAAGCGGGATTTCTTCATCTAATGCTACACAGAAGATTTCTCAGTAACTTCGTTGATTTGTGTGTGTTCAAATAACAGAGTTCAACCTTCCCTTAGAGATAGCAGCTTGGAAACCCTCTTTTTGTGGAATTTGCAAGTGGAGATTTCAAGCGCTTTGGGGCCAACGGTAGAAAAGGAAATATCTTCGTATAAAAACTACAGAGAACCATTCTCAGAAACCACTTTGTGTTGCGCGCGTTCCACTCACAGAGTTTAACCTTTCTTTTCATAGAGCAGTTTGGACACACTATGTTTGTGAAGTCTGCAAGTGGATATTTGGACCTCTTTGAGGATTTCTTTGGAAGCGGGATTTCATCATCTAATGCTACACAGAAGATTTCTCAGTAACTTCGTTGATTTCTGTGTGTTCAACTAACAGAGCTGAACCATCCTTTAGACAGAGCAGATTGGAAACCCTCTTTTTGAGAAATTTGCTTTTGGGGATTTCAAGCGTTTTGGGGCCAACGGTAGAAAAGGAAATATCCTCGTATAAAAACTAGAGAGAATCATTCTCAGAAACCACTTTGTGATGTGTGCGTTCCACTCACAGAGTTTAACCTTTCTTTTCATAGAACAGTTTGGAAACACTCTGTTTGTAAAGTCTGCAAGTGGATATTTGGACCTCTTTGAGGATTTCGTTGGAAACGGGATTTCTTCATCTAATGCTACACAGAAGATTTCTCAGTAACTTCGTTGATTTGTGTGTGTTCAACTAACAGAGTTCAACCTTCCCTTAGACATAGCAGATTGGAAACCCTCTTTTTGTGGAACTTGCAAGTGGAGATTTCAAGCGTTTTTGGGGCCAACGGTATAAAAGGAAATATCCTCGTATAAAAAATAGAGAGAATCATTCTCAGAAACCGCTTTGTGATGTGTGCGTTCCACTCACAGAGTTTAACCTTTCCTTTCATAGAGCAGTTTGGACACACTATGTTTGTGAAGTCTGCAAGTGGATATTTGGACCTCTTTGAGGATTTCTTTGGAAGCGGGATTTCATCATCTAATGCTACACAGAAGATTTCTCAGTAACTTCGTTGATTTCTGTGTGTTCAACTAACAGAGCTGAACCATCCTTTAGACAGAGCAGATTGGAAACCCTCTTTTTGAGAAATTTGCTTTTGGGGATTTCAAGCGTATTGGGGCCAACGGTAGAAAAGGAACTATCCTCGTATAAAAACTAGAATCATTCTCAGAAACCGCTTTGTGATGTGTGCGTTCCCCTCACGGAGTTTAACCTTTCTTTTCATAGAGCAGTTTGGACACACTCTGTTTGTGAAGTCTGCAAGTGGATATTTGGACCTCTTTGAGGATTTCGTTGGAAGCGGGATTTCTTCATCTAATGCTACACAGAAGATTTCTCAGTAACTTCGTTGATTTCTGTGTGTTCAACTAACAGAGTTCAACCTTCCCTTAGACATAGCAGATTGGAAACCCCCTTTTTGTGGAATTTGCAAGTGGAGATTTCAAGCGCTTTGGGGCCAACGGTAGAAAAGGAAATATCCTCGTATAAAAACTAGAGAGAATCATTCTCAGAAACCACTTTGTGTAGTGTGCGTTCCACTCACAGAGTTCAATCTTTCCTTTCATAGAGCAGTTTGGAAACACTCTGTTTGTGAAGACTGCAAGTGGATATTTGGACCTCTTTGAGGATTTCGTTGGATACGGGATTTCTTCATCTAATGCTAGAAGGAAGAATTCCCAGAAATTCCTTTGATTTGTGTGTGTTCAGCTAACAGAGCTGAACCATCCTTTAGACAGAGCAGAATGGAAACCCTCTTTTTGAGGAATTTGCTTGTGGAGATTTCAAGCCTTTTGGGGCCAACGGTAGAAAAGGAAATATCCTCGTATAAAAACTAGAGAGAATCATTCTCAGAAACCACTTTGTGTAGTGTGCGTTCCACTCACAGAGTTTAATCTTTCTTTTCATAGAACAGTTTGGAAACACTCTGTTTGTAAAGTCTGCAAGTGGATATTTGGACCTCTTTGAGGATTTCGTTGGAAGCGGGATTTCTTCATCTAATGCTACACAGAAGATTTCTCAGTAACTTCGTTGGTTTCTGTGTGTTCAACTAACAGAGTTCAACCTTCCCTTAGACATAGCAGATTGGAAACCCTCTTTTTGTGGAATTTGCAAATGGAGATTTCAAGCGCTTTGGGGTCAACTGTAGAAAAGGAAATATCCTCTTATAAAAACTAGAGAGAATCATTCTCAGAAACCACTTTGTGTAGTGTGCGTTCCACTCACAGAGTTCAATCTTTGCTTTCATACGGCAGTTTGGAAACACTCTGTTTGTGAAGACTGCAAGTGGATATTTGGACCTCTTTGAGGATTTCGTTGGAAACGGGATTTCTTCATCTAATGCTAGAAGGAAGAATTCCCAGAAATTTCTTTGATTTGTGTGTGTTCAGCTAACAGAGCTGAACCATCCTTTAGACAGAGCAGATTGGAAACCCTCTTTTTGAGGAATTTGCTTGTGGAGATTTCAAGCGTTTTGGGGCCAACTGTAGAAAAGAAATATCCTGGTATAAAAACTAGAGAGAATCATTCTCAGAAACCACTTTGGATGTGTGCGTTCCACTCACAGAGTTTAACCTTTCTTTTAATAGAACAGTTTGGAAACACTCTGTTTGTAAAGTCTGCAAGTGGATATTTGGACCTCTTTGAAGATTTCGTTGGAAACGGGATTTCTTCATCTAATGCTACACAGAAGATTTCTCAGTAACTTCGTTGATTTGTGTGTGTTCAACTAACAGAGTTCAACCTTCCCTTAGACATAGCAGATTGGAAACCCTCTTTTTGTGGAACTTGCAAGTTGAGATTTCAAGCGATTTTGGGGCCAACGGTAGAAAAGGAAATATCCTCGTATAAAAAATAGAGAGAATCATTCTCAGAAACCTCTTTGTGATGTGTGAGTTCCCCTCAAGGAGTTTAAACTTTCTTTTCATAGAGCAGTTTGGACACACTATGTTTGTGAAGTCTGCAAGTGGATATTTGGACCTCTTTGAGGATTTCTTTGGAAGCGGGATTTCATCATCTAATGCTACACAGAAGATTTCTCAGTAACTTCGTTGATTTCTGTGTGTTCAACTAACAGAGCTGAACCATCCTTTAGACAGAGCAGATTGGAAACCCTCTTTTTGAGAAATTTGCTTTTGGGGATTTCAAGCGTTTTGGGGCCAACGGTAGAAAAGGAAATATCCTCGTATAAAAACTAGAGAGAATCATTCTCAGAAACCGCTTTGTGATGTGTGCGTTCCCCTCACGGAGTTTAACCTTTCTTTTCATAGAGCAGTTTGGACACACTCTGTTTGTGAAGTCTGCAAGTGGATATTTGGACCTCTTTGAGGATTTCGTTGGAAGCGGGTTTTCTTCATCTAATGCTAGAAGGAAGAATTCTCAGAAATTTCTTTGATATGTGTGTGTTCAACTAACAGAGCTGAACCATCCTTTAGACAGAGCAGAATGGAAACCCTCTTTTTGAGGATTTTGCTTGTGGAGATTTCAAGCCTTTTGGGGCCAACGGTAGAAAAGGAAATATCCTCGTATAAAAACTAGAGAGAATCATTCTCAGAAACCACTTTGTGATGTGTGCGTTCCACTCACAGAGTTTAATTTTCTTTTCATAGAACAGTTTGGAAACACTCTGTTTGTAAAGTCTGCAAGTGGATATTTGGACCTCTTTGAGGATTTCGTTGGAAACGGGATTTCTTCATCTAATGCTACACAGAAGATTTCTCAGTAACTTCGTTGATTTCTCTGTGTTCAACTAACAAAGTTCAACCTTCCCTTAGACATAGCAGATTGGAAACCCTCTTTTTGTGGAATTTGAAAGTGGAGATTTCATGCGCTTTGGGGCCAACGGTAGAAAAGGAAATATCCTCGTATAAAAACTGGAGAGAATCATTCTCAGAAAACACTTTGTGATGTGTGCGTTCCACTCACAGAGTTTAACCTTTCCTTTCATAGAGCAGTTTGGAAACACTCTGTTTGTGAAGACTGCAAGTGGATATTTGGACCTCTTTGAGGATTTCGTTGGATACGGGATTTCTTCATCTAGTGCTAGAAGGAAGAATTCCCAGAAATTCCTTTGATTTGTGTGTGTTCAGCTAACAGAGCTGAACCATCCTTTAGACAGAGCAGATTGGAAACCCTCTTTTTGAGGAATTTGCTTGTGGAGATTACAAGCGTTTTGGGGCCAACGGTAGAAAAGGAAATATCCTCGTATAAAAACTAGAGAGAATCATTCTCAGAAACCACTTTGTGATGTGTGCGTTCCACTCACAGAGTTTAACCTTTCTTTTCATAGAACAGTTTGGAAACACTCTGTTTGTAAAGTCTGCAAGTGGATATTTGGACCTCTTTGAGGATTTCGTTGGAAGCGGGATTTCTTCATCTAATGCTACACAGAAGATTTCTCAGTAACTTCGTTGATTTGTGTGTGTTCAAATAACAGAGTTCAACCTTCCCTTAGAGATAGCAGCTTGGAAACCCTCTTTTTGTGGAATTTGCAAGTGGAGATTTCAAGCGCTTTGGGGCCAACGGTAGAAAAGGAAATATCTTCGTATAAAAACTACAGAGAACCATTCTCAGAAACCACTTTGTGTTGTGCGCGTTCCACTCACAGAGTTTAACCTTTCTTTTCATAGAGCAGTTTGGACACACTATGTTTGTGAAGTCCGCAAGTGGATATTTGGACCTCTTTGAGGATTTCTTTGGAAGCGGGATTTCATCATCTAATGCTACACAGAAGATTTCTCAGTAACTTCGTTGATTTCTGTGTGTTCAACTAACAGAGATGAACCATCCTTTAGACAGAGCAGATTGGAAACCCTCTTTTTGAGAAATTTGCTTTTGGGGATTTCAAGCGTTTTGGGGCCAACGGTAGAAAAGGAAATATCCTCGTATAAAAACTAGAGAGAATCATTCTCAGAAACCGCTTTGTGATGTGTGCGTTCCCCTCACGGAGTTTAACCTTTCTTTTCATAGAGCAGTTTGGACACACTCTGTTTGTGAAATCTGCAAGTGGATATTTGGACCTCTTTGAGGATTTCGTTGGAAGCGGGATTTCTTCATCTAATGCTACACAGAAGATTTCTCAGTAACTTCGTTGATTTCTCTGTGTTCAACTAACAGAGTTCAACCTTCCCTTAGACATAGCAGATTGGAAACCCTCTTTTTGTGGATTTTGAAAGTGGAGATTTCAAGCGCTTTGGGGCCAACGGTAGAAAAGGAAATATCCTCGTATAAAAACTGGAGAGAATCATTCTCAGAAAACACTTTGTGATGTGTGCGTTCCACTCACAGAGTTTAACCTTTCCTTTCATAGAGCAGTTTGGAAACACTCTGTTTGTGAAGACTGCAAGTGGATATTTGGACCTCTTTGAGGATTTCGTTGGATACGGGATTTCTTCATCTAATGCTAGAAGGAAGAATTCCCAGAAATTCCTTTGATTTGTGTGTGTTCAGCTAACAGAGCTGAACCATACTTTAGACAGAGCAGATTGGAAACCCTCTTTTTGAGGAATTTGCTTGTGGAGATTACAAGCGTTTTGGGGCCAACGGTAGAAAAGGAAATATCCTCGTATAAAAACTAGAGAGAATCATTCTCAGAAACCACTTTGTGATGTGTGCGTTCCACTCACAGAGTTTAACCTTTCTTTTCGTAGAACAGTTTGGAAACACTCTGTTTGTAAAGTCTGCAAGTGGATATTTGGACCTCTTTGAGGATTTCGTTGGAAACGGGATTTCTTCATCTAATGCTACACAGAAGATTTCTCAGTAACTTCGTTGATTTGTGTGTGTTCAACTAACAGAGTTCAACCTTCCCTTAGACATAGCAGATTGGAAACCCTCTTTTTGTGGAACTTGCAAGTGGAGATTTCAAGCGTTTTTGGGGCCAACGTTATAAAAGGAAATATCCTCGTATAAAAAATAGAGAGAATCATTCTCAGAAACCGCTTTGTGATGTGTGCGTTCCACTCACAGAGTTTAACCTTTCCTTTCATAGAGCAGTTTGGACACACTATGTTTGTGAAGTCTGCAAGTGGATATTTGGACCTCTTTGAAGATTTCTTTGGAAGCGGGATTTCATCATCTAATGCTACACAGAAGATTTCTCAGTAACTTCGTTGATTTCTGTGTGTTCAACTAACAGAGCTGAACCATCCTTTAGACAGAGCAGATTGGAAACCCTCTTTTTGAGAAATTTGCTTTTGGGGATTTCAAGCGTATTGGGGCCAACGGTAGAAAAGGAACTATCCTCGTATAAAAACTAGAGAGAATCATTCTCAGAAACCGCTTTGTGATGTGTGCGTTCCCCTCACGGAGTTTAACCTTTCTTTTCATAGAGCAGTTTGGACACACTCTGTTTGTGAAGTCTGCAAGTGGATATTTGGACCTCTTTGAGGATTTCGTTGGAAGCGGGATTTCTTCATCTAATGCTACACAGAAGATTTCTCAGTAACTTCGTTGATTTCTGTGTGTTCAACTAACAGAGTTCAACCTTCCCTTAGACATAGCAGATTGGAAACCCCCTTTTTGTGGAATTTGCAAGTGGAGATTTCAAGCGCTTTGGGGCCAACGGTAGAAAAGGAAATATCCTCGTATAAAAACTAGAGAGAATCATTCTCAGAAACCACTTTGTGTAGTGTGCGTTCCACTCACAGAGTTCAATCTTTCCTTTCATAGAGCAGTTTGGCAACACTCTGTTTGTGAAGACTGCAAGTGGATATTTGGACCTCTTTGAGGATTTCGTTGGATACGGGATTTCTTCATCTAATGCTAGAAGGAAGAATTCCCAGAAATTCCTTTGATTTGTGTGTGTTCAGCTAACAGAGCTGAACCATTCTTTAGACAGAGCAGAATGGAAACCCTCTTTTTGAGGAATTTGCTTGTGGAGATTTCAAGCCTTTTGGGGCCAACGGTAGAAAAGGAAATATCCTCGTATAAAAACTAGAGAGAATCATTCTCAGAAACCACTTTGTGTAGTGTGCGTTCCACTCACAGAGTTTAATCTTTCTTTTCATAGAACAGTTTGGAAACACTCTGTTTGTAAAGTCTGCAAGTGGATATTTGGACCTCTTTGAGGATTTCGTTGGAAGCGGGATTTCTTCATCTAATGCTACACAGAAGATTTCTCAGTAACTTCGTTGATTTCTGTGTGTTCAACTAACAGAGTTCAACCTTCCCTTAGACATAGCAGATTGGAAACCCTCTTTTTGTGGAATTTGCAAATGGAGATTTCAAGCGCTTTGGGGTCAACTGAAGAAAAGGAAATATCCTCTTATAAAAACTAGAGAGAATCATTCTCAGAAACCACTTTGTGTAGTGTGCGTTCCACTCACAGAGTTCAATCTTTGCTTTCATACGGCCGTTTGGAAACACTCTGTTTGTGAAGACTGCAAGTGGATATTTGGACCTCTTTGAGGATTTCGTTGGAAACGGGATTTCTTCATCTAATGCTAGAAGGAAGAATTCCCAGAAATTTCTTTGATTTGTGTGTGTTCAGCTAACAGAGCTGAACCATCCTTTAGACAGAGCAGATTGGAAACCCTCTTTTTGAGGAATTTGCTTGTGGAGATTTCAAGCGTTTTGGGGCCAACTGTAGAAAAGAAATATCCTGGTATAAAAACTAGAGAGAATCATTCTCAGAAACCACTTTGGATGTGTGCGTTCCACTCACAGAGTTTAACCTTTCTTTTAATAGAACAGTTTGGAAACACTCTGTTTGTAAAGTCTGCAAGTGGATATTTGGACCTCTTTGAAGATTTCGTTGGAAACGGGATTTCTTCATCTAATGCTACACAGAAGATTTCTCAGTAACTTCGTTGATTTGTGTGTGTTCAACTAACAGAGTTCAACCTTCCCTTAGACATAGCAGATTGGAAACCCTCTTTTTGTGGAACTTGCAAGTTGAGATTTCAAGCGATTTTGGGGCCAACGGTAGAAAAGGAAATATCCTCGTATAAAAAATAGAGAGAATCATTCTCAGAAACCTCTTTGTGATGTGTGCGTTCCCCTCAAGGAGTTTAACCTTTCTTTTCATAGAGCAGTTTGGACACACTATGTTTGTGAAGTCTGCAAGTGGATATTTGGACCTCTTTGAGGATTTCTTTGGAAGCGGGATTTCATCATCTAATGCTACACAGAAGATTTCTCAGTAACTTCGTTGATTTCTGTGTGTTCAACTAACAGAGCTGAACCATCCTTTAGACAGAGCAGATTGGAAACCCTCTTTTTGAGAAATTTGCTTTTGGGGATTTCAAGCGTTTTGGGGCCAACGGTAGAAAAGGAAATATCCTCGTATAAAAACTAGAGAGAATCATTCTCAGAAACCGCTTTGTGATGTGTGCGTTCCCCTCACGGAGTTTAACCTTTCTTTTCATAGAGCAGTTTGGACACACTCTGTTTGTGAAGTCTGCAAGTGGATATTTGGACCTCTTTGAGGATTTCGTTGGAAGCGGGTTTTCTTCATCTAATGCTACACAGAAGATTTCTCAGTAACTTCGTTGATTTCTCTGTGTTCAACTAACAGAGTTCAACCTTCCCTTAGACATAGCAGATTGGAAACCCTCTTTTTGTGGAATTTGAAAGTGGAGATTTCAAGCGCTTTGGGGCCAACGGTAGAAAAGGAAATATCCTCGTATAAAAACTGGAGAGAATCATTCTCAGAAAACACTTTGTGATGTGTGCGTTCCACTCACAGAGTTTAACCTTTCCTTTCATAGAGCAGTTTGGAAACACTCTGTTTGTGAAGACTGCAAGTGGATATTTGGACCTCTTTGAGGATTTCGTTGGATACGGGATTTCTTCATCTAATGCTAGAAGGAAGAATTCCCAGAAATTCCTTTGATTTGTGTGTGTTCAGCTAACAGAGCTGAACCATCCTTTAGACAGAGCAGATTGGAAACCCTCTTTTTGAGGAATTTGCTTGTGGAGATTACAAGCGTTTTGGGGCCAACGGTAGAAAAGGAAATATCCTCGTATAAAAACTAGAGAGAATCATTCTCAGAAACCACTTTGTGATGTGTGCGTTCCACTCACAGAGTTTAACCTTTCTTTTCATAGAACAGTTTGGAAACACTCTGTTTGTAAAGTCTGCAAGTGGATATTTGGACCTCTTTGAGGATTTCGTTGGAAGCGGGATTTCTTCATCTAATGCTACACAGAAGATTTCTCAGTAACTTCGTTGATTTGTGTGTGTTCAAATAACAGAGTTCAACCTTCCCTTAGAGATAGCAGCTTGGAAACCCTCTTTTTGTGGAATTTGCAAGTGGAGATTTCAAGCGCTTTGGGGCCAACGGTAGAAAAGGAAATATCTTCGTATAAAAACTACAGAGAACCATTCTCAGAAACCACTTTGTGTTGCGCGCGTTCCACTCACAGAGTTTAACCTTTCTTTTCATAGAGCAGTTTGGACACACTATGTTTGTGAAGTCTGCAAGTGGATATTTGGACCTCTTTGAGGATTTCTTTGGAAGCGGGATTTCATCATCTAATGCTACACAGAAGATTTCTCAGTAACTTCGTTGATTTCTGTGTGTTCAACTAACAGAGCTGAACCATCCTTTAGACAGAGCAGATTGGAAACCCTCTTTTTGAGAAATTTGCTTTTGGGGATTTCAAGCGTTTTGGGGCCAACGGTAGAAAAGGAAATATCCTCGTATAAAAACTAGAGAGAATCATTCTCAGAAACCACTTTGTGATGTGTGCGTTCCACTCACAGAGTTTAACCTTTCTTTTTATAGAACAGTTTGGAAACACTCTGTTTGTAAAGTCTGCAAGTGGATATTTGGACCTCTTTGAGGATTTCGTTGGAAACGGGATTTCTTCATCTAATGCTACACAGAAGATTTCTCAGTAACTTCGTTGATTTGTGTGTGTTCAACTAACAGAGTTCAACCTTCCCTTAGACATAGCAGATTGGAAACCCTCTTTTTGTGGAACTTGCAAGTGGAGATTTCAAGCGTTTTTGGGGCCAACGGTATAAAAGGAAATATCCTCGTATAAAAAATAGAGAGAATCATTCTCAGAAACCGCTTTGTGATGTGTGCGTTCCACTCACAGAGTTTAACCTTTCCTTTCATAGAGCAGTTTGGACACACTATGTTTGTGAAGTCTGCAAGTGGATATTTGGACCTCTTTGAGGATTTCTTTGGAAGCGGGATTTCTTCATCTAATGCTACACAGAAGATTTCTCAGTAACTTCGTTGGTTTCTGTGTGTTCAACTAACAGAGTTCAACCTTCCCTTAGACATAGCAGATTGGAAACCCTCTTTTTGTGGAATTTGCAAATGGAGATTTCAAGCGCTTTGGGGTCAACTGTAGAAAAGGAAATATCCTCTTATAAAAACTAGAGAGAATCATTCTCAGAAACCACTTTGTGTAGTGTGCGTTCCACTCAAAGACTTCAATCTTTGCTTTCATACGGCAGTTTGGAAACACTCTGTTTGTGAAGACTGCAAGTGGATATTTGGACCTCTTTGAGGATTTCGTTGGAAACGGGATTTCTTCATCTAATGCTAGAAGGAAGAATTCCCAGAAATTTCTTTGATTTGTGTGTGTTCAGCTAACAGAGCTGAACCATCCTTTAGACAGAGCAGATTGGAAACCCTCTTTTTGAGGAATTTGCTTGTGGAGATTTCAAGCGTTTTGGGGCCAACTGTAGAAAAGAAATATCCTGGTATAAAAACTAGAGAGAATCATTCTCAGAAACCACTTTGGATGTGTGCGTTCCACTCACAGAGTTTAACCTTTCTTTTAATAGAACAGTTTGGAAACACTCTGTTTGTAAAGTCTGCAAGTGGATATTTGGACCTCTTTGAAGATTTCGTTGGAAACGGGATTTCTTCATCTAATGCTACACAGAAGATTTCTCAGTAACTTCGTTGATTTGTGTGTGTTCAACTAACAGAGTTCAACCTTCCCTTAGACATAGCAGATTGGAAACCCTCTTTTTGTGGAACTTGCAAGTTGAGATTTCAAGCGATTTTGGGGCCAACGGTAGAAAAGGAAATATCCTCGTATAAAAAATAGAGAGAATCATTCTCAGAAACCTCTTTGTGATGTGTGAGTTCCCCTCAAGGAGTTTAACCTTTCTTTTCATAGAGCAGTTTGGACACACTATGTTTGTGAAGTCTGCAAGTGGATATTTGGACCTCTTTGAGGATTTCTTTGGAAGCGGGATTTCATCATCTAATGCTACACAGAAGATTTCTCAGTAACTTCGTTGATTTCTGTGTGTTCAACTAACAGAGCTGAACCATCCTTTAGACAGAGCAGATTGGAAACCCTCTTTTTGAGAAATTTGCTTTTGGGGATTTCAAGCGTTTTGGGGCCAACGGTAGAAAAGGAAATATCCTCGTATAAAAACTAGAGAGAATCATTCTCAGAAACCGCTTTGTGATGTGTGCGTTCCCCTCACGGAGTTTAACCTTTCTTTTCATAGAGCAGTTTGGACACACTCTGTTTGTGAAGTCTGCAAGTGGATATTTGGACCTCTTTGAGGATTTCGTTGGAAGCGGGTTTTCTTCATCTAATGCTACACAGAAGATTTCTCAGTAACTTCGTTGATTTCTCTGTGTTCAACTAACAGAGTTCAACCTTCCCTTAGACATAGCAGATTGGAAACCCTCTTTTTGTGGAATTTGAAAGTGGAGATTTCAAGCGCTTTGGGGCCAACGGTAGAAAAGGAAATATCCTCGTATAAAAACTGGAGAGAATCATTCTCAGAAAACACTTTGTGATGTGTGCGTTCCACTCACAGAGTTTAACCTTTCCTTTCATAGAGCAGTTTGGAAACACTCTGTTTGTGAAGACTGCAAGTGGATATTTGGACCTCTTTGAGGGTTTCGTTGGAAACGGGATTTCTTCATCTAATGCTAGAAGGAAGAATTCCCAGAAATTCCTTTGATTTGTGTGTGTTCAGCTAACAGAGCTGAACCATCCTTTAGACAGAGCAGATTGGAAACCCTCTTTTTGAGGAATTTGCTTGTGGAGATTACAAGCGTTTTGGGGCCAACGGTAGAAAAGGAAATATCCTCGTATAAAAACTAGAGAGAATCATTCTCAGAAACCACTTTGTGTTGTGCGCGTTCCACTCACAGAGTTTAACCTTTCTTTTCATAGAACAGTTTGGAAACACTCTGTTTGTAAAGTCTGCAAGTGGATATTTGGACCTCTTTGAGGATTTCGTTGGAAGCGGGATTTCTTCATCTAATGCTACACAGAAGATTTCTCAGTAACTTCGTTGATTTGTGTGTGTTCAAATAACAGAGTTCAACCTTCCCTTAGAGATAGCAGCTTGGAAACCCTCTTTTTGTGGAATTTGCAAGTGGAGATTTCAAGCGCTTTGGGGCCAACGGTAGAAAAGGAAATATCTTCGTATAAAAACTACAGAGAACCATTCTCAGAAACCACTTTGTGTTGTGCGCGTTCCACTCACAGAGTTTAACCTTTCTTTTCATAGAGCAGTTTGGAAACACTCTGTTTGTGAAGTCTGCAAGTGGATATTTGGACCTCTTTGAGGATTTCGTTGGAATCGGGATTTCTTCATCTAATGCTAGAAGGAAGAATTCTCAGAAATTTCTTTGATATGTGTGTGTTCAACTAACAGAGCTGAACCATCCTTTAGACAGAGCAGAATGGAAACCCTCTTTTTGAGGAATTTGCTTATGGAGATTTCAAGACTTTTGGGGCCAACGGTAGAAAAGGAAATATCCTCGTATAAGAACTAGAGAGACTCATTCTCAGAAACCACTTTGTGATGTGTGCGTTCCACTCACAGAGTTTAATCTTTCTTTTCATAGAACAGTTTGGAAACACTCTGTTTGTAAAGTCTGCAAGTGGATATTTGGACCTCTTTGAGGATTTCGTTGGAAGCGGGATTTCTTCATCTAATGCTACACAGAAGATTTCTCAGTAACTTCGTTGATTTCTGTGTGTTCAACTAACAGAGTTCAACCTTCCCTTAGACATAGCAGATTGGAAACCCTCTTTTTGTGGAATTTGCAAATGGAGATTTCAAGCGCTTTGGGGTCAACTGTAGAAAAGGAAATATCCTCTTATAAAAACTAGAGAGAATCATTCTCAGAAACCACTTTGTGTAGTGTGCGTTCCACTCACAGAGTTCAATCTTTGCTTTCATACGGCAGTTTGGAAACACTCTGTTTGTGAAGACTGCAAGTGGATATTTGGACCTCTTTGAGGATTTCGTTGGAAACGGGATTTCTTCATCTAATGCTAGAAGGAAGAATTCCCAGAAATTTCTTTGATTTGTGTGTGTTCAGCTAACAGAGCTGAACCATCCTTTAGACAGAGCAGATTGGAAACCCTCTTTTTGAGGAATTTGCTTGTGGAGATTTCAAGCGTTTTGGGGCCAACTGTAGAAAAGAAATATCCTGGTATAAAAACTAGAGAGAATCATTCTCAGAAACCACTTTGGATGTGTGCGTTCCACTCACAGAGTTTAACCTTTCTTTTAATAGAACAGTTTGGAAACACTCTGTTTGTAAAGTCTGCAAGTGGATATTTGGACCTCTTTGAGGATTTCGTTGGAAACGGGATTTCTTCATCTAATGCTACACAGAAGATTTCTCAGTAACTTCGTTGATTTGTGTGTGTTCAACTAACAGAGTTCAACCTTCCCTTAGACATAGCAGATTGGAAACCCTCTTTTTGTGGAACTTGCAAGTTGAGATTTCAAGCGATTTTGGGGCCAACGGTAGAAAAGGAAATATCCTCGTATAAAAAATAGAGAGAATCATTCTCAGAAACCGCTTTGTGATGTGTGCGTTCCCCTCAAGGAGTTTAACCTTTCTTTTCATAGAGCAGTTTGGACACACTATGTTTGTGAAGTCTGCAAGTGGATATTTGGACCTCTTTGAGGATTTCTTTGGAAGCGGGATTTCATCATCTAATGCTACACAGAAGATTTCTCAGTAACTTCGTTGATTTCTGTGTGTTCAACTAACAGAGCTGAACCATCCTTTAGACAGAGCAGATTGGAAACCCTCTTTTTGAGAAATTTGCTTTTGGGGATTTCAAGCGTTTTGGGGCCAACGGTAGAAAAGGAAATATCCTCGTATAAAAACTAGAGAGAATCATTCTCAGAAACCGCTTTGTGATGTGTGCGTTCCCCTCACGGAGTTTAACCTTTCTTCTCATAGAGCAGTTTGGACACACTCTGTTTGTGAAGTCTGCAAGTGGATATTTGGACCTCTTTGAGGATTTCGTTGGAAGCGGGATTTCTTCATCTAATGCTACACAGAAGATTTCTCAGTAACTTCGTTGATTTCTCTGTGTTCAACTAACAGAGTTCAACCTTCCCTTAGACATAGCAGATTGGAAACCCTCTTTTTGTGGAATTTGCAAGTGGAGATTTCAAGCGCTTTGGGGCCAACGGTAGAAAAGGAAATATCCTCGTATAAAAACTGGAGAGAATCATTCTCAGAAAACACTTTGTGATGTGTGCGTTCCACTCACAGAGTTTAACCTTTCCTTTCATAGAGCAGTTTGGAAACACTCTGTTTGTGAAGACTGCAAGTGGATATTTGGACCTCTTTGAGGGTTTCGTTGGAAACGGGATTTCTTCATCTAATGCTAGAAGGAAGAATTCTCAGAAACTTCTTTGATTTGTGTGTGTTCAACTAACGGAGCTGAACCATCCTTTAGACAGAGCAGATTGGAAACCCTCTTTTTGAGGAATTTGCTTGTGGAGATTACAAGCGTTTTGGGGCCAACGGTAGAAAAGGAAATATCCTCGTATAAAAACTAGAGAGAATCATTCTCAGAAACCACTTTGTGATGTGTGCGTTCCACTCACAGACTTTAACCTTTCTTTTCATAGAACAGTTTGGAAACACTCTGTTTGTAAAGTCTGCAAGTGGATATTTGGACCTCTTTGAGGATTTCGTTGGAAGCGGGATTTCTTCATCTAATGCTACACAGAAGATTTCTCAGTAACTTCGTTGATTTCTGTGTGTTCAACTAACAGAGTTCAACCTTCCCTTAGACATAGCAGTTTGGAAACCCTCTTTTTGTGGAATTTGCAAGTGGAGATTTCAAGCGCTTTGGGGCCAACGGTAGAAAAGGAAATATCCTCGTATAAAAACTAGAGAGAATCATTCTCAGAAACCACTTTGTGTAGTGTGCGTTCCACTCACAGAGTTCAATCTTTCCTTTCATAGAGCAGTTTGGAAACACTCTGTTTGTGAAGACTGCAAGTGGATATTTGGACCTCTTTGAGGATTTCGTTGGATACGGGATTTCTTCATCTAATGCTAGAAGGAAGAATTCCCAGAAATTCCTTTGATTTGTGTGTGTTCAGCTAACAGAGCTGAACCATCCTTTAGACAGAGCAGATTGGAAACCCTCTTTTTGAGGAATTTGCTTGTGGAGATTACAAGCGTTTTGGGGCCAACGGTAGAAAAGGAAATATCCTCGTATAAAAACTAGAGAGAATCATTCTCAGAAACCACTTTGTGTTGTGCGCATTCCACTCACAGAGTTTAACCTTTCTTTTCATAGAGCAGTTTGGAAACACTCTGTTTGTGAAGTCTGCAAGTGGATATTTGGACCTCTTTGAGGATTTCGTTGGAATCGGGATTTCTTCATCTAATGCTAGAAGGAAGAATTCTCAGAAATTTCTTTGATATGTGTGTGTTCAACTAACAGAGCTGAACCATCCTTTAGACAGAGCAGAATGGAAACCCTCTTTTTGAGGAATTTGCTTGTGGAGATTTCAAGCCTTTTGGGGCCAACGGTAGAAAAGGAAATATCCTCGTATAAAAACTAGAGAGAATCATTCTCAGAAACCACTTTGTGATGTGTGCGTTCCACTCACAGAGTTTAATCTTTCTTTTCATAGAACAGTTTGGAAACACTCTGTTTGTAAAGTCTGCAAGTGGATATTTGGACCTCTTTGAGGATTTCGTTGGAAGCGGGATTTCTTCATCTAATGCTACACAGAAGATTTCTCAGTAACTTCGTTGATTTCTGTGTGTTCAACTAACAGAGTTCAACCTTCCCTTAGACATAGCAGATTGGAAACCCTCTTTTTGTGGAATTTGCAAATGGAGATTTCAAGCGCTTTGGGGTCAACTGTAGAAAAGGAAATATCCTCTTATAAAAACTAGAGAGAATCATTCTCAGAAACCACGTTGTGTAGTGTGCGTTCCACTCACAGAGTTCAATCTTTGCTTTCATACGGCAGTTTGGAAACACTCTGTTTGTGAAGACTGCAAGTGGATATTTGGACCTCTTTGAGGATTTCGTTGGAAACGGGATTTCTTCATCTAATGCTAGAAGGAAGAATTCCCAGAAATTTCTTTGATTTGTGTGTGTTCAGCTAACAGAGCTGAACCATCCTTTAGACAGAGCAGATTGGAAACCCTCTTTTTGAGGAATTTGCTTGTGGAGATTTCAAGCGTTTTGGGGCCAACTGTAGAAAAGAAATATCCTGGTATAAAAACTAGAGAGAATCATTCTCAGAAACCACTTTGGATGTGTGCGTTCCACTCACAGAGTTTAACCTTTCTTTTAATAGAACAGTTTGGAAACACTCTGTTTGTAAAGTCTGCAAGTGGATATTTGGACCTCTTTGAGGATTTCGTTGGAAACGGGATTTCTTCATCTAATGCTACACAGAAGATTTCTCAGTAACTTCGTTGATTTGTGTGTGTTCAACTAACAGAGTTCAACCTTCCCTTAGACATAGCAGATTGGAAACCCTCTTTTTGTGGAACTTGCAAGTGGAGATTTCAAGCGATTTTGGGGCCAACGGTAGAAAAGGAAATATCCTCGTATAAAAAATAGAGAGAATCATTCTCAGAAACCGCTTTGTGATGTGTGCGTTCCCCTCAAGGAGTTTAACCTTTCTTTTCATAGAGCAGTTTGGACACACTATGTTTGTGAAGTCTGCAAGTGGATATTTGGACCTCTTTGAGGATTTCTTTGGAAGCGGGATTTCATCATCTAATGCTACACAGAAGATTTCTCAGTAACTTCGTTGATTTCTGTGTGTTCAACTAACAGAGCTGAACCATCCTTTAGACAGAGCAGATTGGAAACCCTCTTTTTGAGAAATTTGCTTTTGGGGATTTCAAGCGTTTTGGGGCCAACGGTAGAAAAGGAAATATCCTCGTATAAAAACTAGAGAGAATCATTCTCAGAAACCGCTTTGTGATGTGTGCGTTCCCCTCACGGAGTTTAACCTTTCTTTTCATAGAGCAGTTTGGACACACTCTGTTTGTGAAGTCTGCAAGTGGATATTTGGACCTCTTTGAGGATTTCGTTGGAAGCGGGATTTCTTCATCTAATGCTACACAGAAGATTTCTCAGTATCTTCGTTGATTTCTCTGTGTTCAACTAACAGAGTTCAACCTTCCCTTAGACATAGCAGATTGGAAACCCTCTTTTTGTGGAATTTGCAAGTGGAGATTTCAAGCGCTTTGGGGCCAACGGTAGAAAAGGAAATATCCTCGTATAAAAACTGGAGAGAATCATTCTCAGAAAACACTTTGTGATGTGTGCGTCCCACTCACAGAGTTTAACCTTTCCTTTCATATAGCAGTTTGGAAACACTCTGTTTGTGAAGACTGCAAGTGGATATTTGGACCTCTTTGAGGGTTTCGTTGGAAACGGGATTTCTTCATCTAATGCTAGAAGGAAGAATTCTCAGAAACTTCTTTGATTTGTGTGTGTTCAACTAACGGAGCTGAACCATCCTTTAGACAGAGCAGATTGGAAACCCTCTTTTTGAGGAATTTGCTTGTGGAGATTACAAGCGTTTTGGGGCCAACGGTAGAAAAGGAAATATCCTGGTATAAAAACTAGAGAGAATCATTCTCAGAAACCACTTTGTGATGTGTGCGTTCCACTCACAGAGTTTAATCTTTCTTTTCATAGAACAGTTTGGAAACACTCTGTTTGTAAAGTCTGCAAGTGGATATTTGGACCTCTTTGAGGATTTCGTTGGAAGCGGGATTTCTTCATCTAATGCTACACAGAAGATTTCTCAGTAACTTCGTTGATTTCTGTGTGTTCAACTAACAGAGTTCAACCTTCCCTTAGACATAGCAGATTGGAAACCCTCTTTTTGTGGAATTTGCAAGTGGAGATTTCAAGCATTTTGGGGCCAACGGTAGAAAAGGAATCATCCTCGTATAAAAACTAGAGAGAATCATTCTCAGAAACCACTTTGTTATGTGTGCGTTCCCCTCACAGATTTTAACCTTTCTTTTCATACAGCAGTTTGGACACACTCTGTTTGTGAAGTCTGCAATTGGATATTTGGCCCTCTTTGAGGATTTCATAGGAAGCGGGATTTCTTCATCTAATGCTACACAGAAGATTTCTCAGTAACTTCGTTGATTTCTGTGTGTTCAACTAACAGAGTTCAACCTTCCCTTAGAGATAGCAGATTGGAAATCCACTTTTTGTGGAATTTGCAAGTGGAGATTTCAAGCGCTTTGGGGCCAACGGTAGAAAAGGAAATATCCTCGTATAGAAAGTGGAGAGAATCATTCTCAGAAACCACTTTGTGATGTGTGCGTTCCACTCACAGAGTTTAACCTTTCCTTTCATAGAGCAGTTTGGAAACACTCTGTTTGTGAAGACTGCAAGTGGATATTTGGACCTCTTTGAGGATTTCTTTGGAAACGGGATTTCTTCGGAAACGGGATTTCTTCATCTAATGCTAGAAGGAAGAATTCTCAGAAACATCTTTGATTTGTGTGTGTTCAACTAACGGAGCTGAGCCATCCTTTAGACAGAGCAGATTGGAAACCATCTTTTTGAGGAATTTGCTTGTGGAGATTTCAAGCGTTTTGGGGCCAACGGTAGAAAAGGAAATATCCTCGTATAAAAACTAGAGAGAATCATTTTCAGAAACCACTTTGTGTTGTGCGCGTTCCACTCACAGAGTTTAACCTTTCTTTTCATAGAGCAGTTTGGAAACACTCTGTTTGTAAAGTCTGCAAGTGGATATTTGGACCTCTTTGAGGATTTCGTTGGAAGCGGGATTTCTTCATCTAATGCTAGAAGGAAGAATTCCCAGAAATTTCTTTGATTTGTGTGTGTTCAGCTAACAGAGCTGAACCATCCTTTAGACAGAGCAGATTGGAAACCCTCTTTTTGAGGAATTTGCTTGTGGAGATTTCAAGCGTTTTGGGGCCAACTGTAGAAAAGAAATATCCTGGTATAAAAACTAGAGAGAATCATTCTCAGAAACCACTTTGGATGTGTGTGTTCCACTCACAGAGTTTAACCTTTCTTTTCATAGAACAGTTTGGAAACACTCTGTTTGTAAAGTCTGCAAGTGGATATTTGGACCTCTTTGAGGATTTCGTTGGAAGCGGGATTTCTTCATCTAATGCTACACAGAAGATTTCTCAGTAACTTCGTTGATTTGTGTGTGTTCAACTAACAGAGTTCAACCTTCCCTTAGACATAGCTGATTGGAAACCCTCTTTTTGTGGAACTTGCAAGTGGAGATTTCAAGCGTTTTTGGGGCCAACGGTAGAAAAGGAAATATCCTCGTATAAAAAATAGAGAGAATCATTCTCAGAAACCGCTTTGGGATGTGTGCGTTCCCCTCAAGGAGTTTAACCTTTCTTTTCATAGAGCAGTTTGGACACACTGTGTTTGTGAAGTCTGCAAGTGGATATTTGGACCTCTTTGAGGATTTCTTTGGAAGCGGGATTTCATCATCTAATGCTACACAGAAGATTTCTCAGTAACTTCGTTGATTTCTGTGTGTTCAACTAACAGAGCTGAACCATCCTTTAGACAGAGCAGATTGGAAACCCTCTTTTTGAGAAATTTGCTTTTGGGGATTTCAAGCGTTTTGGGGCCAACGGTAGAAAAGGAAATATCCTCGTATAAAAACTAGAGAGAATCATTCTCAGAAACCACTTTGTGATGTGTGCGTTCCACTCACAGAGTTTAACCTTTCTTTTCATAGAACAGTTTGGAAACACTCTGTTTGTAAAGTCTGCAAGTGGATATTTGGACCTCTTTGAGGATTTCGTTGGAAGCGGGATTTCTTCATCTAATGCTACACAGAAGATTTCTCAGTAACTTCGTTGATTTGTGTGTGTTCAACTAACAGAGTTCAACCTTCCCTTAGATATAGCAGATTGGAAACCCTCTTTTTGTGGAATTTGCAAGTGGAGATTTCAAGCGTTTTGGGGCCAACGGTAGAAAAGGAATCATCCTCGTATAAAAACTAGAGAGAATCATTCTCAGAAACCACTTTGTGATGTGTGCGTTCCCCTCACAGATTTTAACCTTTCTTTTCATAGAGCAGTTTGGACACACTCTGTTTGTGAAGTCTGCAATTGGATATTTGGCCCTCTTTGAGGATTTCATAGGAAGCGGGATTTCTTCATCTAATGCTACACAGAAGATTTCTCAGGAACTTCGTTGATTTCTGTGTGTTCAACTAACAGAGTTCAACCTTCCCTTAGAGATAGCAGATTGGAAACCCACTTTTTGTGGAATTTGCAAGTGGAGATTTCAAGCGCTTTGGGGACAACGGTAGAAAAGGAAATATCCTCGTATAGAAAGTGGAGAGAATCATTCTCAGAAATCACTTTGTGATGTGTGCGTTCCACTCACAGAGTTTAACCTTTCCTTTCATAGAGCAGTTTGGAAACACTCTGTTTGTGAAGACTGCAAGTGGATATTTGGACCTCTTTGAGGATTTCTTTGGAAACGGGATTTCTTCATCTAATGCTAGAAGGAAGAATTCTCAGAAACTTCTTTGATTTGTGTGTGTTCAACTAACGGAGCTGAACCATCCTTTAGACAGAGCAGATTGGAAACCCTCTTTTTGAGGAATTTGCTTGTGGAGATTACAAGCGCTTTGGGGTCAACTGTAGAAAAGGAAATATCCTCGTATAAAAACTAGAGAGAATCATTCTCAGAAACCACTTTGTGATGTGTGCGTTCCACTCACAGAGTTTAACCTTTCTTTTCATAGAACAGTTTGGAAACACTCTGTTTGTAAAGTCTGCAAGTGGATATTTGGACCTCTTTGAGGATTTCGTTGGAAGCGGGATTTCTTCATCTAATGCTACACAGAAGATTTCTCAGTAACTTCGTTGATTTGTGTGTGTTCAACTAACAGAGTTCAACCTTCCCTTAGACATAGCAGATTGGAAACCCTCCTTTTGTGGGATTTGCAAGTGGAGATTTCAAGCGTTTTGGGGCCAACGGTAGAAAAGGAATTATCCTCGTATAAAAACTAGAGAGAATCATTCTCAGAAACCACTTTGTGATGTGTGCGTTCCACTCACAGATTTTAACCTTTCTTTTCATAGAGCAGTTTGGACACACTCTGTTTGTGAAGTCTGCAAGTGGACATTTGGACCTCTTTGAGGATTTCATAGGAAGCGGGATTTCTTCATCTAATGCTACACAGAAGATTTCTCAGTAACTTCGTTGATTTCTGTGTGTTCAACTAACAGAGTTCAACCTTCCCTTAGAGATAGCAGATTGGAAACCCACTTTTTGTGGAATTTGCAAGTGGAGATTTCAAGCGCTTTGGGGCCAACGGTAGAAAAGGAAATATCCTCGTATAGAAAGTGGAGAGAATCATTCTCAGAAACCACTTTGTGATGTGTGCGTTCCACTCACAGAGTTTAACCTTTCCTTTCATAGAGCAGTTTGGAAACACTCTGTTTGTGAAGACTGCAAGTGGATATTTGGACCTCTTTGAGGATTTCTTTGGAAACGGGATTTCTTCATCTAATGCTAGAAGGAAGAATTCTCAGAAACTTCTTTGATTTGTGTGTGTTCAACTAACGGAGCTGAACCATCCTTTAGACAGAGCAGATTGGAAACCATCTTTTTGAGGAATTTGCTTGTGGAGATTTCAAGCGTTTTGGGGCCAACGGTAGAAAAGGAAATATCCTCGTATAAAAACTAGAGAGAATCATTTTCAGAAACCACTTTGTGTTGTGCGCGTTCCACTCACAGAGTTTAACCTTTCTTTTCATAGAGCAGTTTGGAAACACTCTGTTTGTAAAGTCTGCAAGTGGATATTTGGACCTCTTTGAGGATTTCGTTGGAAGCGGGATTTCTTCATCTAATGCTACACAGAAGAATTCTCAGTAACTTCGTTGATTTGTGTGTGTTCAACTAACAGAGTTCAACCTTCCCTTAGAGATATCAGCTTGGAAACCCTCTTTTTGTGGAATTTGCAAGTGGAGATTTCAAGCGCTTTGGGGCCAACGGTAGAAAAGGAAATATCTTCGTATAAAAACTAGAGAGAACCATTCTCAGAAACCACTTTGTGTTGTGCGCGTTCCACTCACAGAGTTTAACCTTTCTTTTCATAGAGCAGTTTGGAAACACTCTGTTTGTGAAGTCTGCAAGTGGATATTTGGACCTCTTTGAGGATTTCGTTGGAATCGGGATTTCTTCATCTAATGCTAGAAGGAAGAATTCTCAGAAACTTCTTTGATATGTGTGTGTTCAACTGACAGAGCTGAACCCTCCTTTAGACAGAGCAGAATGGAAACCCTCTTTTTGAGGAATTTGCTTGTGGAGATTTCAAGCCTTTTGGGGCCAACGGTGGAAAAGGAAATATCCTCGTATAAAAACTAGAGAGAATCATTCTCAGAAACCACTTTGTGATGTGTGCGTTCCACTCACAGAGTTTAATCTTTCTTTTCATAGAACAGTTTGGAAACACTCTGTTTGTAAAGTCTGCAAGTGGATATTTGGACCTCTTTGAGGATTTCGTTGGAAGCGGGATTTCTTCATCTAATGCTACACAGAAGATTTCTCAGTAACTTCGTTGATTTCTGTGTGTTCAACTAACAGAGTTCAACCTTCCCTTAGACATAGCAGATTGGAAACCCTCTTTTTGTGGAATTTGCAAGTGGAGATTTCAAGCGCTTTGGGGTCAACTGTAGAAAAGGAAATATCCTCGTATAAAAACTAGAGAGAATCATTCTCAGAAACCACTTTGTGTAGTGTGCGCTCCACTCACAGAGTTCAATCTTTCCTTTCATACGGCAGTTTGGAAACACTCTGTTTGTGAAGACTGCAAGTGGATATTTGGACCTCTTTGAGGATTTCGTTGGAAACGGGATTTCTTCATCTAATGCTAGAAGGAAGAATTCCCAGAAATTTCTTTGATTTGTGTGTGTTCAGCTAACAGAGCTGAACCATCCTTTAGACAGAGCAGATAGGAAACCCTCTTTTTGAGGAATTTGCTTGTGGAGATTTCAAGCGTTTTGGGGCCAACTGTAGAAAAGAAATATCCTGGTATAAAAACTAGAGAGAATCATTCTCAGAAACCACTTTGTGATGTGTGCGTTCCACTCACAGAGTTTAACCTTTCTTTTCATAGAACAGTTTGGAAACACTCTGTTTGTAAAGTCTGCAAGTGGATATTTGGACCTCTTTGAGGATTTCGTTGGAAGCGGGATTTCTTCATCTAATGCTACACAGAAGATTTCTCAGTAACTTCGTTGATTTGTGTGTGTTCAACTAACAGAGTTCAACCTTCCCTTAGACATAGCAGATTGGAAACCCTCTTTTTGTGGAATTTGCAAGTGGAGATTTCAAGCGTTTTGGGGCCAACGGTAGAAAAGGAATCATCCTCGTATAAAAACTAGAGAGAATCATTCTCAGAAACCACTTTGTGATGTGTGCGTTCCCCTCACAGATTTTAACCTTTCTTTTCATAGAGCAGTTTGGACACACTCTGTTTGTGAAGTCTGCAATTGGATATTTGGCCCTCTTTGAGGATTTCATAGGAAGCGGGATTTCTTCATCTAATGCTACACAGAAGATTTCTCAGTAACTTCGTTGATTTCTGTGTGTTCAACTAACAGAGTTCAACCTTCCCTTAGAGATAGCAGATTGGAAACCCACTTTTTGTGGAATTTGCAAGTGGAGATTTCAAGCGCTTTGGGGCCAACGGTAGAAAAGGTAATATCCTCGTATAGAAAGTGGAGAGAATCATTCTCAGAAACCACTTTGTGATGTGTGCGTTCCACTCACAGAGTTTAACCTTTCCTTTCATAGAGCAGTTTGGAAACACTCTGTTTGTGAAGACTGCAAGTGGATATTTGGACCTCTTTGAGGATTTCTTTGGAAACGGGATTTCTTCATCTAATGCTACACAGAAGATTTCTCAGTATCTTCGTTGATTTCTCTGTGTTCAACTAACAGAGTTCAACCTTCCCTTAGACATAGCAGATTGGAAACCCTCTTTTTGTGGAATTTGCAAGTGGAGATTTCAAGCGCTTTGGGGCCAACGGTAGAAAAGGAAATATCCTCGTATAAAAACTGGAGAGAATCATTCTCAGAAAACACTTTGTGATGTGTGCGTCCCACTCACAGAGTTTAACCTTTCCTTTCATAGAGCAGTTTGGAAACACTCTGTTTGTGAAGACTGCAAGTGGATATTTGGACCTCTTTGAGGGTTTCGTTGGAAACGGGATTTCTTCATCTAATGCTAGAAGGAAGAATTCTCAGAAACTTCTTTGATTTGTGTGTGTTCAACTAACGGAGCTGAACCATCCTTTAGACAGAGCAGATTGGAAACCCTCTTTTTGAGGAATTTGCTTGTGGAGATTACAAGCGTTTTGGGGCCAACGGTAGAAAAGGAAATATCCTGGTATAAAAACTAGAGAGAATCATTCTCAGAAACCACTTTGTGATGTGTGCGTTCCACTCACAGAGTTTAACCTTTCTTTTCATAGAACAGTTTGGAAACACTCTGTTTGTAAAGTCTGCAAGTGGATATTTGGACCTCTTTGAGGATTTCGTTGGAAGCGGGATTTCTTCATCTAATGCTACACAGAAGATTTCTCAGTAACTTCGTTGATTTGTGTGTGTTCAACTAACAGAGTTCAACCTTCCCTTAGACATAGCAGATTGGAAACCCTCCTTTTGTGGGATTTGCAAGTGGAGATTTCAAGCGTTTTGGGGCCAACGGTAGAAAAGGAATTATCCTCGTATAAAAACTAGAGAGAATCATTCTCAGAAACCACTTTGTGATGTGTGCGTTCCACTCACAGATTTTAACCTTTCTTTTCATAGAGCAGTTTGGACACACTCTGTTTGTGAAGTCTGCAAGTGGACATTTGGACATCTTTGAGGATTTCATAGGAAGCGGGATTTCTTCATCTAATGCTACACAGAAGATTTCTCAGTAACTTCGTTGATTTCTGTGTGTTCAACTAACAGAGTTCAACCTTCCCTTAGAGATAGCAGATTGGAAACCCACTTTTTGTGGAATTTGCAAGTGGAGATTTCAAGCGCTTTGGGGCCAACGGTAGAAAAGGAAATATCCTCGTATAGAAAGTGGAGAGAATCATTCTCAGAAACCACTTTGTGATGTGTGCGTTCCACTCACAGAGTTTAACCTTTCCTTTCATAGAGCAGTTTGGAAACACTCTGTTTGTGAAGACTGCAAGTGGATATTTGGACCTCTTTGAGGATTTCTTTGGAAACGGGATTTCTTCATCTAATGCTAGAAGGAAGAATTCTCAGAAACTTCTTTGATTTGTGTGTGTTCAACTAACGGAGCTGAACCATCCTTTAGACAGAGCAGATTGGAAACCATCTTTTTGAGGAATTTGCTTGTGGAGATTTCAAGCGTTTTGGGGCCAACGGTAGAAAAGGAAATATCCTCGTATAAAAACTAGAGAGAATCATTTTCAGAAACCACTTTGTGTTGTGCGCGTTCCACTCACAGAGTTTAACCTTTCTTTTCATAGAGCAGTTTGGAAACACTCTGTTTGTAAAGTCTGCAAGTGGATATTTGGACCTCTTTGAGGATTTCGTTGGAAGCGGGATTTCTTCATCTAATGCTACACAGAAGAATTCTCAGTAACTTCGTTGATTTGTGTGTGTTCAACTAACAGAGTTCAACCTTCCCTTAGAGATATCAGCTTGGAAACCCTCTTTTTGTGGAATTTGCAAGTGGAGATTTCAAGCGCTTTGGGGCCAACGGTAGAAAAGGAAATATCTTCGTATAAAAACTAGAGAGAACCATTCTCAGAAACCACTTTGTGTTGTGCGCGTTCCACTCACAGAGTTTAACCTTTCTTTTCATAGAGCAGTTTGGAAACACTCTGTTTGTGAAGTCTGCAAGTGGATATTTGGACCTCTTTGAGGATTTCGTTGGAATCGGGATTTCTTCATCTAATGCTAGAAGGAAGAATTCTCAGAAACTTCTTTGATATGTGTGTGTTCAACTGACAGAGCTGAACCCTCCTTTAGACAGAGCAGAATGGAAACCCTCTTTTTGAGGAATTTGCTTGTGGAGATTTCAAGCCTTTTGGGGCCAACGGTGGAAAAGGAAATATCCTCGTATAAAAACTAGAGAGAATCATTCTCAGAAACCACTTTGTGATGTGTGCGTTCCACTCACAGAGTTTAATCTTTCTTTTCATAGAACAGTTTGGAAACACTCTGTTTGTAAAGTCTGCAAGTGGATATTTGGACCTCTTTGAGGATTTCGTTGGAAGCGGGATTTCTTCATCTAATGCTACACAGAAGATTTCTCAGTAACTTCGTTGATTTCTGTGTGTTCAACTAACAGAGTTCAACCTTCCCTTAGACATAGCAGATTGGAAACCCTCTTTTTGTGGAATTTGCAAATGGAGATTTCAAGCGCTTTGGGGTCAACTGTAGAAAAGGAAATATCCTCTTATAAAAACTAGAGAGAATCATTCTCAGAAACCACTTTGTGTAGTGTGCGTTCCACTCACAGAGTTCAATCTTTGCTTTCATACGGCTGTTTGGAAACACTCTGTTTGTGAAGACTGCAAGTGGATATTTGGACCTCTTTGAGGATTTCGTTGGAAACGGGATTTCTTCATCTAATGCTAGAAGGAAGAATTCCCAGAAATTTCTTTGATTTGTGTGTGTTCAGCTAACAGAGCTGAACCATCCTTTAGACAGAGCAGATTGGAAACCCTCTTTTTGAGGAATTTGCTTGTGGAGATTTCAAGCGTTTTGGGGCCAACTGTAGAAAAGAAATATCCTGTTATAAAAACTAGAGAGAATCATTCTCAGAAACCACTTTGGATGTGTGCGTTCCACTCACAGAGTTTAACCTTTCTTTTAATAGAACAGTTTGGAAACACTCTGTTTGTAAAGTCTGCAAGTGGATATTTGGACCTCTTTGAGGATTTCGTTGGAAACGGGATTTCTTCATCTAATGCTACACAGAAGATTTCTCAGTAACTTCGTTGATTTGTGTGTGTTCAACTAACAGAGTTCAACCTTCCCTTAGACATAGCAGATTGGAAACCCTCTTTTTGTGGAACTTGCAAGTTGAGATTTCAAGCGATTTTGGGGCCAACGGTAGAAAAGGAAATATCCTCGTATAAAAAATAGAGAGAATCATTCTCAGAAACCGCTTTGTGATGTGTGCGTTCCCCTCAAGGAGTTTAACCTTTCTTTTCATAGAGCAGTTTGGACACACTATGTTTGTGAAGTCTGCAAGTGGATATTTGGACCTCTTTGAGGATTTCTTTGGAAGCGGGATTTCATCATCTAATGCTACACAGAAGATTTCTCAGTAACTTCGTTGATTTCTGTGTGTTCAACTAACAGAGCTGAACCATCCTTTAGACAGAGCAGATTGGAAACCCTCTTTTTGAGAAATTTGCTTTTGGGGATTTCAAGCGTTTTGGGGCCAACGGTAGAAAAGGAAATATCCTCGTATAAAAACTAGAGAGAATCATTCTCAGAAACCGCTTTGTGATGTGTGCGTTCCCCTCACGGAGTTTAACCTTTCTTTTCATAGAGCAGTTTGGACACACTCTGTTTGTGAAGTCTGCAAGTGGATATTTGGACCTCTTTGAGGATTTCGTTGGAAGCGGGATTTCTTCATCTAATGCTACACAGAAGATTTCTCAGTAACTTCGCTGATTTCTCTGTGTTCAACTAACAGAGTTCAACCTTCCCTTAGACATAGCAGATTGGAAACCCTCTTTTTGTGGAATTTGAAAGTGGAGATTTCAAGCGCTTTGGGGCCAACGGTAGAAAAGGAAATATCCTCGTATAAAAACTGGAGAGAATCATTCTCAGAAAACACTTTGTGATGTGTGCGTTCCACTCACAGAGTTTAACCTTTCCTTTCATAGAGCAGTTTGGAAACACTCTGTTTGTGAAGACTGCAAGTGGATATTTGGACCTCTTTGAGGGTTTCGTTGGAAACGGGATTTCTTCATCTAATGCTAGAAGGAAGAATTCTCAGAAACTTCTTTGATTTGTGTGTGTTCAACTAACGGAGCTGAACCATCCTTTAGACAGAGCAGATTGGAAACCCTCTTTTTGAGGAATTTGCTTGTGGAGATTACAAGCGTTTTGGGGCCAACGGTAGAAGAGGAAATATCCTCGTATAAAAACTAGAGAGAATCATTCTCAGAAACCACTTTGTGATGTGTGCGTTCCACTCACAGACTTTAACCTTTCTTTTCATAGAACAGTTTGGAAACACTCTGTTTGTAAAGTCTGCAAGTGGATATTTGGACCTCTTTGAGGATTTCGTTGGAAGCGGGATTTCTTCATCTAATGCTACACAGAAGATTTCTCAGTAACTTCGTTGATTTCTGTGTGTTCAACTAACAGAGTTCAACCTTCCCTTAGACATAGCAGTTTGGAAACCCTCTTTTTGTGGAATTTGCAAGTGGAGATTTCAAGCGCTTTGGAGCCAACGGTAGAAAAGGAAATATCCTCGTATAAAAACTAGAGAGAATCATTCTCAGAAACCACTTTGTGTAGTGTGCGTTCCACTCACAGAGTTCAATCTTTCCTTTCATAGAGCAGTTTGGAAACACTCTGTTTGTGAAGACTGCAAGTGGATATTTGGACCTCTTTGAGGATTTCGTTGGATACGGGATTTCTTCATCTAATGCTAGAAGGAAGAATTCCCAGAAATTCCTTTGATTTGTGTGTGTTCAGCTAACAGAGCTGAACCATCCTTTAGACAGAGCAGATTGGAAACCCTCTTTTTGAGGAATTTGCTTGTGGAGATTACAAGCGTTTTGGGGCCAACGGTAGAAAAGGAAATATCCTCGTATAAAAACTAGAGAGAATCATTCTCAGAAACCACTTTGTGTTGTGCGCGTTCCACTCACAGAGTTTAACCTTTCTTTTCATAGAGCAGTTTGGAAACACTCTGTTTGTGAAGTCTGCAAGTGGATATTTGGACCTCTTTGAGGATTTCGTTTGAATCGGGATTTCTTCATCTAATGCTAGAAGGAAGAATTCTCAGAAATTTCTTTGATATGTGTGTGTTCAACTAACAGAGCTGAACCATCCTTTAGACAGAGCAGAATGGAAACCCTCTTTTTGAGGAATTTGCTTGTGGAGATTTCAAGCCTTTTGGGGCCAACGGTAGAAAAGGAAATATCCTCGTATAAAAACTAGAGAGAATCATTCTCAGAAACCACTTTGTGATGTGTGCGTTCCACTCACAGAGTTTAACCTTTCTTTTCATAGAACAGTTTGGAAACACTCTGTTTGTAAAGTCTGCAAGTGGATATTTGGACCTCTTTGAGGATTTCGTTGGAAGCGGGATTTCTTCATCTAATGCTACACAGAAGATTTCTCAGTAACTTCGTTGACTTGTGTGTGTTCAACTAACAGAGTTCAACCTTCCCTTAGACATAGCAGATTGGAAACCCTCTTTTTGTGGAATTTGCAAGTGGAGATTTCAAGCGTTTTGGGGCCAACGGTAGAAAAGGAAATATCCTCGTATAAAAACTAGAGAGAATCATTCTCAGAAACCACTTTGTGATGTGTGCGTTCCACTCACAGAGTTTAATCTTTCTTTTCATAGAACAGTTTGGAAACACTCTGTTTGTAAAGTCTGCAAGTGGATATTTGGACCTCTTTGAGGATTTCGTTGGAAGCGGGATTTCTTCATCTAATGCTACACAGAAGATTTCTCAGTAACTTCGTTGATTTCTGTGTGTTCAACTAACAGAGTTCAACCTTCCCTTAGACATAGCAGATTGGAAACCCTCTTTTTGTGGAATTTGCAAGTGGAGATTTCAAGCGCTTTGGGGCCAACGGTAGAAAAGGAAATATCCTCGTATAAAAACTGGAGAGAATCATTCTCAGAAAACACTTTGTGATGTGTGCGTCCCACTCACAGAGTTTAACCTTTCCTTTCATAGAGCAGTTTGGAAACACGCTGTTTGTGAAGACTGCAAGTGGATATTTGGACCTCTTTGAGGGTTTCGTTGGAAACGGGATTTCTTCATCTAATGCTAGAAGGAAGAATTCTCAGAAACTTCTTTGATTTGTGTGTGTTCAACTAACGGAGCTGAACCATCCTTTAGACAGAGCAGATTGGAAACCCTCTTTTTGAGGAATTTGCTTGTGGAGATTACAAGCGTTTTGGGGCCAACGGTAGAAAAGGAAATATCCTGGTATAAAAACTAGAGAGAATCATTCTCAGAAACCACTTTGTGATGTGTGCGTTCCACTCACAGAGTTTAACCTTTCTTTTCATAGAACAGTTTGGAAACACTCTGTTTGTAAAGTCTGCAAGTGGATATTTGGACCTCTTTGAGGATTTCGTTGGAAGCGGGATTTCTTCATCTAATGCTACACAGAAGATTTCTCAGTAACTTCGTTGATTTGTGTGTGTTCAACTAACAGAGTTCAACCTTCCCTTAGACATAGCAGATTGGAAACCCTCTTTTTGTGGAATTTGCAAGTGGAGATTTCAAGCGTTTTGGGGCCAACGGTAGAAAAGGAATCATCCTCGTATAAAAATTAGAGAGAATCATTCTCAGAAACCACTTTGTTATGTGTGCGTTCCCCTCACAGATTTTAACCTTTCTTTTCATAGAGCAGTTTGGACACACTCTGTTTGTGAAGTCTGCAATTGGATATTTGGCCCTCTTTGAGGATTTCATAGGAAGCGGGATTTCTTCATCTAATGCTACACAGAAGATTTCTCAGTAACTTCGTTGATTTCTGTGTGTTCAACTAACAGAGTTCAACCTTCCCTTAGAGATAGCAGATTGGAAATCCACTTTTTGTGGAATTTGCAAGTGGAGATTTCAAGCGCTTTGGGGCCAACGGTAGAAAAGGAAATATCCTCGTATAGAAAGTGGAGAGAATCATTCTCAGAAACCACTTTGTGATGTGTGCGTTCCACTCACAGAGTTTAACCTTTCCTTTCATAGAGCAGTTTGGAAACACTCTGTTTGTGAAGACTGCAAGTGGATATTTGGACCTCTTTGAGGATTTCTTTGGAAACGGGATTTCTTCGGAAACGGGATTTCTTCATCTAATGCTAGAAGGAAGAATTCTCAGAAACTTCTTTGATTTGTGTGTGTTCAACTAACGGAGCTGAACCATCCTTTAGACAGAGCAGATTGGAAACCATCTTTTTGAGGAATTTGCTTGTGGAGATTTCAAGCGTTTTGGGGCCAACGGTAGAAAAGGAAATATCCTCGTATAAAAAAAGTAGAGAGAATCATTTTCAGAAACCACTTTGTGTTGTGCGCGTTCCACTCACAGAGTTTAACCTTTCTTTTCATAGAGCAGTTTGGAAACACTCTGTTTGTAAAGTCTGCAAGTGGATATTTGGACCTCTTTGAGGATTTCGTTGGAAGCGGGATTTCTTCATCTAATGCTAGAAGGAAGAATTCCCAGAAATTTCTTTGATTTGTGTGTGTTCAGCTAACAGAGCTGAACCATCCTTTAGACAGAGCAGATTGGAAACCCTCTTTTTGAGGAATTTGCTTGTGGAGATTTCAAGCGTTTTGGGGCCAACTGTAGAAAAGAAATATCCTGGTATAAAAACTAGAGAGAATCATTCTCAGAAACCACTTTGGATGTGTGTGTTCCACTGACAGAGTTTAACCTTTCTTTTCATAGAACAGTTTGGAAACACTCTGTTTGTAAAGTCTGCAAGTGGATATTTGGACCTCTTTGAGGATTTCGTTGGAAGCGGGATTTCTTCATCTAATGCTAGAAGGAAGAATTCCCAGAAATTTCTTTGATTTGTGTGTGTTCAGCTAACAGAGCTGAACCATCCTTTAGACAGAGCAGATTGGAAACCCTCTTTTTGAGAAATTTGCTTTTGGGGATTTCAAGCGTTTTGGGGCCAACGGTAGAAAAGGAAATATCCTCGTATAAAAACTAGAGAGAATCATTCTCAGAAAACACTTTGTGATGTGTGCATTCCACTCACAGAGTTTAACCTTTCCTTTCATAGAGCAGTTTGGAAACACTCTGTTTGTGAAGACTGCAAGTGGATATTTGGACCTCTTTGAGGGTTTCGTTGGAAACGGGATTTCTTCATCTAATGCTAGAAGGAAGAATTCTCAGAAACTTCTTTGATTTGTGTGTGTTCAACTAACGGAGCTGAACCATCCTTTAGACAGAGCAGATTGGAAACCCTCTTTTTGAGGAATTTGCTTGTGGAGATTACAAGCGCTTTGGGGTCAACTGTAGAAAAGGAAATATCCTCGTATAAAAACTAGAGAGAATCATTCTCAGAAACCACTTTGTGATGTGTGCGTTCCACTCACAGAGTTTAACCTTTCTTTTCATAGAACAGTTTGGAAACACTCTGTTTGTAAAGTCTGCAAGTGGATATTTGGACCTCTTTGAGGATTTCTTTGGAAGCGGGATTTCTTCATCTAATGCTACACAGAAGATTTCTCAGTAACTTCGTTGATTTGTGTGTGTTCAACTAACAGAGTTCAACCTTCCCTTAGACCTAGCAGATTGGAAACCCTCCTTTTGTGGGATTTGCAAGTGGAGATTTCAAGCGTTTTGGGGCCAACGGTAGAAAAGGAATTATCCTCGTATAAAAACTAGAGAGAATCATTCTCAGAAACCACTTTGTGATGTGTGCGTTCCCCTCACAGATTTTAACCTTTCTTTTCATAGAGCAGTTTGGACACACTCTGTTTGTGAAGTCTGCAAGTGGACATTTGGACCTCTTTGAGGATTTCATAGGAAGCGGGATTTCTTCATCTAATGCTACACAGAAGATTTCTCAGTAACTTCGTTGATTTCTGTGTGTTCAACTAACAGAGTTCAACCTTCCCTTAGAGATAGCAGATTGGAAACCCACTTTTTGTGGAATTTGCAAGTGGAGATTTCAAGCGCTTTGGGGCCAACGGTAGAAAAGGAAATATCCTCGTATAGAAAGTGGAGAGAATCATTCTCAGAAACCACTTTGTGATGTGTGCGTTCCACTCACAGAGTTTAACCTTTCCTTTCATAGAGCAGTTTGGAAACACTCTGTTTGTGAAGACTGCAAGTGGATATTTGGACCTCTTTGAGGATTTCTTTGGAAACGGGATTTCTTCATCTAATGCTAGAAGGAAGAATTCTCAGAAACTTCTTTGATTTGTGTGTGTTCAACTAACGGAGCTGAACCATCCTTTAGACAGAGCAGATTGGAAACCATCTTTTTGAGGAATTTGCTTGTGGAGATTTCAAGCGTTTTGGGGCCAATGGTAGAAAAGGAAATATCCTCGTATAAAAACTAGAGAGAATCATTTTCAGAAACCACTTTGTGTTGTGCGCGTTCCACTCACAGAGTTTAACCTTTCTTTTCATAGAGCAGTTTGGAAACACTCTGTTTGTAAAGTCTGCAAGTGGATATTTGGACCTCTTTGAGGATTTCGTTGGAAGCGGGATTTCTTCATCTAATGCTACACAGAAGAATTCTCAGTAACTTCGTTGATTTGTGTGTGTTCAACTAACAGAGTTCAACCTTCCCTTAGAGATATCAGCTTGGAAACCCTCTTTTTGTGGAATTTGCAAGTGGAGATTTCAAGCGCTTTGGGGCCAACGGTAGAAAAGGAAATATCTTCGTATAAAATCTAGAGAGAACCATTCTCAGAAACCACTTTGTGTTGTGCGCGTTCCACTCACAGAGTTTAACCTTTCTTTTCATAGAGCAGTTTGGAAACACTCTGTTTGTGAAGTCTGCAAGTGGATATTTGGACCTCTTTGAGGATTTCGTTGGAATCGGGATTTCTTCATCTAATGCTAGAAGGAAGAATTCTCAGAAACTTCTTTGATATGTGTGTGTTCAACTGACAGAGCTGAACCCTCCTTTAGACAGAGCAGAATGGAAACCCTCTTTTTGAGGAATTTGCTTGTGGAGATTTCAAGCCTTTTGGGGCCAACGGTGGAAAAGGAAATATCCTCGTATAAAAACTAGAGAGAATCATTCTCAGAAACCACTTTGTGATGTGTGCGTTCCACTCACAGAGTTTAATCTTTCTTTTCATAGAACAGTTTGGAAACACTCTGTTTGTAAAGTCTGCAAGTGGATATTTGGACCTCTTTGAGGATTTCGTTGGAAGCGGGATTTCTTCATCTAATGCTACACAGAAGATTTCTCAGTAACTTCGTTGATTTCTGTGTGTTCAACTAACAGAGTTCAACCTTCCCTTAGACATAGCAGATTGGAAACCCTCTTTTTGTGGAATTTGCAAGTGGAGATTTCAAGCGCTTTGGGGTCAACTGTAGAAAAGGAAATATCCTCGTATAAAAACTAGAGAGAATCATTCTCAGAAACCACTTTGTGTAGTGTGCGCTCCACTCACAGAGTTCAATCTTTCCTTTCATACGGCAGTTTGGAAACACTCTGTTTGTGAAGACTGCAAGTGGATATTTGGACCTCTTTGAGGATTTCGTTGGAAACGGGATTTCTTCATCTAATGCTAGAAGGAAGTATTCCCAGAAATTTCTTTGATTTGTGTGTGTTCAGCTAACAGAGCTGAACCATCCTTTAGACAGAGCAGATAGGAAACCCTCTTTTTGAGGAATTTGCTTGTGGAGATTTCAAGCGTTTTGGGGCCAACTGTAGAAAAGAAATATCCTGGTATAAAAACTAGAGAGAATCATTCTCAGAAACCACTTTGTGATGTGTGCGTTCCACTCACAGAGTTTAACCTTTCTTTTCATAGAACAGTTTGGAAACACTCTGTTTGTAAAGTCTGCAAGTGGATATTTGGACCTCTTTGAGGATTTCGTTGGAAGCGGGGTTTCTTCATCTAATGCTACACAGAAGATTTCTCAGTAACTTCGTTGATTTGTGTGTGTTCAACTAACAGAGTTCAACCTTCCCTTAGACATAGCAGATTGGAAACCCTCTTTTTGTGGAATTTGCAAGTGGAGATTTCAAGCGTTTTGGGGCCAACGGTAGAAAAGGAATCATCCTCGTATAAAAACTAGAGAGAATCATTCTCAGAAACCACTTTGTGATGTGTGCGTTCCCCTCACAGATTTTAACCTTTCTTTTCATAGAGCAGTTTGGACACACTCTGTTTGTGAAGTCTGCAATTGGATATTTGGCCCTCTTTGAGGATTTCATAGGAAGCGGGATTTCTTCATCTAATGCTACACAGAAGATTTCTCAGTAACTTCGTTGATTTCTGTGTGTTCAACTAACAGAGTTCAACCTTCCCTTAGAGATAGCAGATTGGAAACCCACTTTTTGTGGAATTTGCAAGTGGAGATTTCAAGCGCTTTGGGGCCAATGGTAGAAAAGGAAATATCCTCGTATAGAAAGTGGAGAGAATCATTCTCAGAAACCACTTTGTGATGTGTGCGTTCCACTCACAGAGTTTAACCTTTCCTTTCATAGAGCAGTTTGGAAACACTCTGTTTGTGAAGACTGCAAGTGGATATTTGGACCTCTTTGAGGATTTCTTTGGAAACGGGATTTCTTCATCTAATGCTAGAAGGAAGAATTCTCAGAAACTTCTTTGATTTGTGTGTGTTCAACTAACGGAGCTGAACCATCCTTTAGACAGAGCAGATTGGAAACCCTCTTTTTGAGGAATTTGCTTGTGGAGATTACAAGCGCTTTGGGGTCAACTGTAGAAAAGGAAATATCCTCGTATAAAAACTAGAGAGAATCATTCTCAGAAACCACTTTGTGATGTGTGCGTTCCACTCACAGAGTTTAACCTTTCTTTTCATAGAACAGTTTGGAAACACTCTGTTTGTAAAGTCTGCAAGTGGATATTTGGACCTCTTTGAGGATTTCGTTGGAAGCGGGATTTCTTCATCTAATGCTACACAGAAGATTTCTCAGTAACTTCGTTGATTTGTGTGTGTTCAACTAACAGAGTTCAACCTTCCCTTAGACATAGCAGATTGGAAACCCTCTTTTTGTGGGATTTGCAAGTGGAGATTTCAAGCGTTTTGGGGCCAACGGTAGAAAAGGAATTATCCTCGTATAAAAACTAGAGAGAATCATTCTCAGAAACCACTTTGTGATGTGTGCGTTCCCCTCACAGATTTTAACCTTTCTTTTCATAGAGCAGTTTGGACACACTCTGTTTGTGAAGTCTGCAAGTGGACATTTGGACCTCTTTGAGGATTTCATAGGAAGCGGGATTTTTTCATCTAATGCTACACAGAAGATTTCTCAGTAACTTCGTTGATTTCTGTGTGTTCAACTAACAGAGTTCAACCTTCCCTTAGAGATAGCAGATTGGAAACCCACTTTTTGTGGAATTTGCAAGTGGAGATTTCAAGCGCTTTGGGGCCAACGGTAGAAAAGGAAATATCCTCGTATAGAAAGTGGAGAGAATCATTCTCAGAAACCACTTTGTGATGTGTGCGTTCCACTCACAGAGTTTAACCTTTCCTTTCATAGAGCAGTTTGGAAACACTCTGTTTGTGAAGACTGCAAGTGGATATTTGGACCTCTTTGAGGATTTCTTTGGAAACGGGATTTCTTCATCTAATGCTAGAAGGAAGAATTCTCAGAAACTTCTTTGATTTGTGTGTGTTCAACTAACGGAGCTGAACCATCCTTTAGACAGAGCAGATTGGAAACCATCTTTTTGAGGAATTTGCTTGTGGAGATTTCAAGCGTTTTGGGGCCAACGGTAGAAAAGGAAATATCCTCGTATAAAAACTAGAGAGAATCATTTTCAGAAACCACTTTGTGTTGTGCGCATTCCACTCACAGAGTTTAACCTTTCTTTTCATAGAGCAGTTTGGAAACACTCTGTTTGTAAAGTCTGCAAGTGGATATTTGGACCTCTTTGAGGATTTCGTTGGAAGCGGGATTTCTTCATCTAATGCTACACAGAAGAATTCTCAGTAACTTCGTTGATTTGTGTGTGTTCAACTAACAGAGTTCAACCTTCCCTTAGAGATATCAGCTTTGAAACCCTCTTTTTGTGGAATTTGCAAGTGGAGATTTCAAGCGCTTTGGGGCCAACGGTAGAAAAGGAAATATCTTCGTATAAAAACTAGAGAGAACCATTCTCAGAAACCACTTTGTGTTGTGCGCGTTCCACTCACAGAGTTTAACCTTTCTTTTCATAGAGCAGTTTGGAAACACTCTGTTTGTGAAGTCTGCAAGTGGATATTTGGACCTCTTTGAGGATTTCGTTGGAATCGGGATTTCTTCATCTAATGCTAGAAGGAAGAATTCTCAGAAACTTCTTTGATATGTGTGTGTTCAACTGACAGAGCTGAACCCTCCTTTAGACAGAGCAGAATGGAAACCCTCTTTTTGAGGAATTTGCTTGTGGAGATTTCAAGCCTTTTGGGGCCAACGGTGGAAAAGGAAATATCCTCGTATAAAAACTAGAGAGAATCATTCTCAGAAACCACTTTGTGATGTGTGCGTTCCACTCACAGAGTTTAATCTTTCTTTTCATAGAACAGTTTGGAAACACTCTGTTTGTAAAGTCTGCAAGTGGATATTTGGACCTCTTTGAGGATTTCGTTGGAAGCGGGATTTCTTCATCTAATGCTACACAGAAGATTTCTCAGTAACTTCGTTGATTTCTGTGTGTTCAACTAACAGAGTTCAACCTTCCCTTAGACATAGCAGATTGGAAACCCTCTTTTTGTGGAATTTGCAAGTGGAGATTTCAAGCGCTTTGGGGTCAACTGTAGAAAAGGAAATATCCTCGTATAAAAACTAGAGAGAATCATTCTCAGAAACCACTTTGTGTAGTGTGCGCTCCACTCACAGAGTTCAATCTTTCCTTTCATACGGCAGTTTGGAAACACTCTGTTTGTGAAGACTGCAAGTGGATATTTGGACCTCTTTGAGGATTTCGTTGGAAACGGGATTTCTTCATCTAATGCTAGAAGGAAGAATTCCCAGAAATTTCTTTGATTTGTGTGTGTTCAGCTAACAGAGCTGAACCATCCTTTAGACAGAGCAGATAGGAAACCCTCTTTTTGAGGAATTTGCTTGTGGAGATTTCAAGCGTTTTGGGGCCAACTGTAGAAAAGAAATATCCTGGTATAAAAACTAGAGAGAATCATTCTCAGAAACCACTTTGTGATGTGTGCGTTCCACTCACAGAGTTTAACCTTTCTTTTCATAGAACAGTTTGGAAACACTCTGTTTGTAAAGTCTGCAATTGGATATTTGGACCTCTTTGAGGATTTCGTTGGAAGCGGGATTTCTTCATCTAATGCTACACAGAAGATTTCTCAGTAACTTCGTTGATTTGTGTGTGTTCAACTAACAGAGTTCAACCTTCCCTTAGACATAGCAGATTGGAAACCCTCTTTTTGTGGAATTTGCAAGTGGAGATTTCAAGCGTTTTGGGGCCAACGGTAGAAAAGGAATCATCCTCGTATAAAAACTAGAGAGAATCATTCTCAGAAACCACTTTGTGATGTGTGCGTTCCCCTCACAGATTTTAACCTTTCTTTTCATAGAGCAGTTTGGACACACTCTGTTTGTGAAGTCTGCAATTGGATATTTGGCCCTCTTTGAGGATTTCATAGGAAGCGGGATTTCTTCATCTAATGCTACACAGAAGATTTCTCAGTAACTTCGTTGATTTCTGTGTGTTCAACTAACAGAGTTCAACCTTCCCTTAGAGATAGCAGATTGGAAACCCACTTTTTGTGGAATTTGCAAGTGGAGATTTCAAGCGCTTTGGGGCCAACGGTAGAAAAGGAAATATCCTCGTATAGAAAGTGGAGAGAATCATTCTCAGAAACCACTTTGTGATGTGTGCGTTCCACTCACAGAGTTTAACCTTTCCTTTCATAGAGCAGTTTGGAAACACTCTGTTTGTGAAGACTGCAAGTGGATATTTGGACCTCTTTGAGGATTTCTTTGGAAACGGGATTTCTTCATCTAATGCTACACAGAAGATTTCTCAGTATCTTCGTTGATTTCTCTGTGTTCAACTAACAGAGTTCAACCTTCCCTTAGACATAGCAGATTGGAAACCCTCTTTTTGTGGAATTTGCAAGTGGAGATTTCAAGCGCTTTGGGGCCAACGGTAGAAAAGGAAATATCCTCGTATAAAAACTGGAGAGAATCATTCTCAGAAAACACTTTGTGATGTGTGCGTCCCACTCACAGAGTTTAACCTTTCCTTTCATAGAGCAGTTTGGAAACACTCTGTTTGTGAAGACTGCAAGTGGATATTTGGACCTCTTTGAGGGTTTCGTTGGAAACGGGATTTCTTCATATAATGCTAGAAGGAAGAATTCTCAGAAACTTCTTTGATTTGTGTGTGTTCAACTAACGGAGCTGAACCATCCTTTAGACAGAGCAGATTGGAAACCCTCTTTTTGAGGAATTTGCTTGTGGAGATTACAAGCGTTTTGGGGCCAACGGTAGAAAAGGAAATATCCTGGTATAAAAACTAGAGAGAATCATTCTCAGAAACCACTTTGTGATGTGTGCGTTCCACTCACAGAGTTTAACCTTTCTTTTCATAGAACAGTTTGGAAACACTCTGTTTGTAAAGTCTGCAAGTGGATATTTGGACCTCTTTGAGGATTTCGTTGGAAGCGGGATTTCTTCATCTAATGCTACACAGAAGATTTCTCAGTAACTTCGTTGATTTGTGTGTGTTCAACTAACAGAGTTCAACCTTCCCTTAGACATAGCAGATTGGAAACCCTCTTTTTGTGGAATTTGCAAGTGGAGATTTCAAGCGTTTTGGGGCCAACGGTAGAAAAGGAATCATCCTCGTATAAAAACTAGAGAGAATCATTCTCAGAAACCACTTTGTGATGTGTGCGTTCCCCTCACAGATTTTAACCTTTCTTTTCATAGAGCAGTTTGGACACACTCTGTTTGTGAAGTCTGCAATTGGATATTTGGCCCTCTTTGAGGATTTCATAGGAAGCGGGATTTCTTCATCTAATGCTACACAGAAGATTTCCCAGTAACTTCGTTGATTTCTGTGTGTTCAACTAACAGAGTTCAACCTTCCCTTAGAGATAGCAGATTGGAAATCCACTTTTTGTGGAATTTGCAAGTGGAGATTTCAAGCGCTTTGGGGCCAACGGTAGAAAAGGAAATATCCTCGTATAGAAAGTGGAGAGAATCATTCTCAGAAACCACTTTGTGATGTGTGCGTTCCACTCACAGAGTTTAACCTTTCCTTTCATAGAGCAGTTTGGAAACACTCTGTTTGTGAAGACTGCAAGTGGATATTTGGACCTCTTTGAGGATTTCTTTGGAAACGGGATTTCTTCGGAAACGGGATTTCTTCATCTAATGCTAGAAGGAAGAATTCTCAGAAACTTCTTTGATTTGTGTGTGTTCAACTAACGGAGCTGAACCATCCTTTAGACAGAGCAGATTGGAAACCATCTTTTTGAGGAATTTGCTTGTGGAGATTTCAAGCGTTTTGGGGCCAACGGTAGAAAAGGAAATATCCTCGTATAAAAACTAGAGAGAATCATTTGCAGAAACCACTTTGTGTTGTGCGCGTTCCACTCACAGAGTTTAACCTTTCTTTTCATAGAGCAGTTTGGAAACACTCTGTTTGTAAAGTCTGCAAGTGGATATTTGGACCTCTTTGAGGATTTCGTTGGAAGCGGGATTTCTTCATCTAATGCTACACAGAAGATTTCTCAGTAACTTCGTTGATTTGTGTGTGTTCAACTAACAGAGTTCAACCTTCCCTTAGACATAGCGGATTGGAAACCCTCTTTTTGTGGAATTTGCAAGTGGAGATTTCAAGCGTTTTGGGGCCAACGGTAGAAAAGGAATCATCCTCGTATAAAAACTAGAGAGAATCATTCTCAGAAACCACTTTGTGATGTGTGCGTTCCCCTCACAGATTTTAACCTTTCTTTTCATAGAGCAGTTTGGACACACTCTGTTTGTGAAGTCTGCAATTGGATATTTGGCCCTCTTTGAGGATTTCATAGGAAGCGGGATTTCTTCATCTAATGCTACACAGAAGATTTCTCAGTAACTTCGTTGATTTCTGTGTGTTCAACTAACAGAGTTCAACCTTCCCTTAGAGATAGCAGATTGGAAATCCACTTTTTGTGGAATTTGCAAGTGGAGATTTCAAGCGCTTTGGGGCCAACGGTAGAAAAGGAAATATCCTCGTATAGAAAGTGGAGAGAATCATTCTCAGAAACCACTTTGTGATGTGTGCGTTCCACTCACAGAGTTTAACCTTTCCTTTCATAGAGCAGTTTGGAAACACTCTGTTTGTGAAGACTGCAAGTGGATATTTGGACCTCTTTGAGGATTTCTTTGGAAACGGGATTTCTTCGGAAACGGGATTTCTTCATCTAATGCTAGAAGGAAGAATTCTCAGAAACTTCTTTGATTTGTGTGTGTTCAACTAACGGAGCTGAACCATCCTTTAGACAGAGCAGATTGGAAACCATCTTTTTGAGGAATTTGCTTGTGGAGATTTCAAGCGTTTTGGGGCCAACGGTAGAAAAGGAAATATCCTCGTATAAAAACTAGAGAGAATCATTTTCAGAAACCACTTTGTGTTGTGCGCGTTCCACTCACAGAGTTTAACCTTTCTTTTCATAGAGCAGTTTGGAAACACTCTGTTTGTAAAGTCTGCAAGTGGATATTTGGACCTCTTTGAGGATTTCGTTGGAAGCGGGATTTCTTCATCTAATGCTACACAGAAGATTTCTCAGTAACTTCGTTGATTTGTGTGTGTTCAACTAACAGAGTTCAACCTTCCCTTAGAGATATCAGCTTGGAAACCCTCTTTTTGTGGAATTTGCAAGTGGAGATTTCAAGCGCTTTGGGGCCAACGGTAGAAAAGGAAATATCTTCGTATAAAAACTAGAGAGAACCATTCTCAGAAACCACTTTGTGTTGTGCGCGTTCCACTCACAGAGTTTAACCTTTCTTTTCATAGAGCAGTTTGGAAACACTCTGTTTGTGAAGTCTGCAAGTGGATATTTGGACCTCTTTGAGGATTTCGTTGGAATCGGGATTTCTTCATCTAATGCTAGAAGGAAGAATTCTCAGAAACTTCTTTGATATGTGTGTGTTCAACTGACAGAGCTGAACCCTCCTTTAGACAGAGCAGAATGGAAACCCTCTTTTTGAGGAATTTGCTTGTGGAGATTTCAACCTTTTGGGGCCAACGGTGGAAAAGGAAATATCCTCGTATAAAAACTAGAGAGAATCATTCTCAGAAACCACTTTGTGATGTGTGCGTTCCACTCACAGAGTTTAATCTTTCTTTTCATAGAACAGTTTGGAAACACTCTGTTTGTAAAGTCTGCAAGTGGATATTTGGACCTCTTTGAGGATTTCGTTGGAAGCGGGATTTCTTCATCTAATGCTACACAGAAGATTTCTCAGTAACTTCGTTGATTTCTGTGTGTTCAACTAACAGAGTTCAACCTTCCCTTAGACATAGCAGATTGGAAACCCTCTTTTTGTGGAATTTGCAAGTGGAGATTTCAAGCGCTTTGGGGTCAACTGTAGAAAAGGAAATATCCTCGTATAAAAACTAGAGAGAATCATTCTCAGAAACCACTTTGTGTAGTGTGCGCTCCACTCACAGAGTTCAATCTTTCCTTTCATACGGCAGTTTGGAAACACTCTGTTTGTGAAGACTGCAAGTGGATATTTGGACCTCTTTGAGGATTTCGTTGGAAACGGGATTTCTTCATCTAATGCTAGAAGGAAGAATTCCCAGAAATTTCTTTGATTTGTGTGTGTTCAGCTAACAGAGCTGAACCATCCTTTAGACAGAGCAGATAGGAAACCCTCTTTTTGAGGAATTTGCTTGTGGAGATTTCAAGCGTTTTGGGGCCAACTGTAGAAAAGAAATATCCTGGTATAAAAACTAGAGAGAATCATTCTCAGAAACCACTTTGTGATGTGTGCGTTCCACTCACAGAGTTTAACCTTTCTTTTCATAGAACAGTTTGGAAACACTCTGTTTGTAAAGTCTGCAAGTGGATATTTGGACCTCTTTGAGGATTTCGTTGGAAGCGGGATTTCTTCATCTAATGCTACACAGAAGATTTCTCAGTAACTTCGTTGATTTGTGTGTGTTCAACTAACAGAGTTCAACCTTCCCTTAGACATAGCAGATTGGAAACCCTCTTTTTGTGGAATTTGCAAGTGGAGATTTCAAGCGTTTTGGGGCCAACGGTAGAAAAGGAATCATCCTCGTATAAAAACTAGAGAGAATCATTCTCAGAAACCACTTTGTGATGTGTGCGTTCCCCTCACAGATTTTAACCTTTCTTTTCATAGAGCAGTTTGGACACACTCTGTTTGTGAAGTCTGCAATTGGATATTTGGCCCTCTTTGAGGATTTCATAGGAAGCGGGATTTCTTCATCTAATGCTACACAGAAGATTTCTCAGTAACTTCGTTGATTTCTGTGTGTTCAACTAACAGAGTTCAACCTTCCCTTAGAGATAGCAGATTGGAAACCCACTTTTTGTGGAATTTGCAAGTGGAGATTTCAAGCGCTTTGGGGCCAACGGTAGAAAAGGAAATATCCTCGTATAGAAAGTGGAGAGAATCATTCTCAGAAACCACTTTGTGATGTGTGCGTTCCACTCACAGAGTTTAACCTTTCCTTTCATAGAGCAGTTTGGAAACACTCTGTTTGTGAAGACTGCAAGTGGATATTTGGACCTCTTTGAGGATTTCTTTGGAAACGGGATTTCTTCATCTAATGCTAGAAGGAAGAATTCTCAGAAACTTCTTTGATTTGTGTGTGTTCAACTAACGGAGCTGAACCATCCTTTAGACAGAGCAGATTGGAAACCATCTTTTTGAGGAATTTGCTTGTGGAGATTTCAAGCGTTTTGGGGCCAACGGTAGAAAAGGAAATATCCTCGTATAAAAACTAGAGAGAATCATTTGCAGAAACCACTTTGTGTTGTGCGCGTTCCACTCACAGAGTTTAACCTTTCTTTTCATAGAGCAGTTTGGAAACACTCTGTTTGTAAAGTCTGCAAGTGGATATTTGGACCTCTTTGAGGATTTCGTTGGAAGCGGGATTTCTTCATCTAATGCTAGAAGGAAGAATTCCCAGAAATTTCTTTGATTTGTGTGTGTTCAGCTAACAGAGCTGAACCATCCTTATGACAGAGCAGATTGGAAACCCTCTTTTTGAGGAATTTGCTTGTGGAGATTTCAAGCGTTTTGGGGCCAACTGTAGAAAAGAAATATCCTGGTATAAAAACTAGAGAGAATCATTCTCAGAAACCACTTTGGATGTGTGCGTTCCACTCACAGAGTTTAACCTTTCTTTTCATAGAACAGTTTGGAAACACTCTGTTTGTAAAGTCTGCAAGTGGATATTTGGACCTCTTTGAGGATTTCGTTGGAAGCGGGATTTCTTCATCTAATGCTACACAGAAGATTTCTCAGTAACTTCGTTGATTTGTGTGTGTTCAACTAACAGAGTTCAACCTTCCCTTAGACATAGCTGATTGGAAACCCTCTTTTTGTGGAACTTGCAAGTGGAGATTTCAAGCGTTTTTGGGGCCAACGGTAGAAAAGAAATATCCTCGTATAAAAAATAGAGAGAATCATTCTCAGAAACCACTTTGTGATGTGTGCGTTCCCCTCACAGATTTTAACCTTTCTTTTCATAGAGCAGTTTGGACACACTCTGTTTGTGAAGTCTGCAATTGGATATTTGGCCCTCTTTGAGGATTTCATAGGAAGCGGGATTTCTTCATCTAATGCTACACAGAAGATTTCTCAGTAACTTCGTTGATTTCTGTGTGTTCAACTAACAGAGTTCAACCTTCCCTTAGAGATAGCAGATTGGAAACCCACTTTTTGTGGAATTTGCAAGTGGAGATTTCAAGTGCTTTGGGGCCAACGGTAGAAAAGGAAATATCCTCGTATAGAAAGTGGAGAGAATCATTCTCAGAAACCACTTTGTGATGTGTGCGTTCCACTCACAGAGTTTAACCTTTCCTTTCATAGAGCAGTTTGGAAACACTCTGTTTGTGAAGGCTGCAAGTGGATATTTGGACTTCCTTGAGGATTTCTTTGGAAACGGGATTTCTTCATCTAATGCTAGAAGGAAGAATTCTCAGAAACTTCTTTGATTTGTGTGTGTTCAACTAACGGAGCTGAACCATCCTTTAGACAGAGCAGATTGGAAACCATCTTTTTGAGGAATTTGCTTGTGGAGATTTCAAGCGTTTTGGGGCCAACGGTAGAAAAGGAAATATCCTCGTATAAAAACTAGAGAGAATCATTTTCAGAAACCACTTTGTGTTGTGCGCGTTCCACTCACAGAGTTTAACCTTTCTTTTCATAGAGCAGTTTGGAAACACTCTGTTTGTAAAGTCTGCAAGTGGATATTTGGACGTCTTTGAGGATTTCGTTGGAAGCGGGATTTCTTCATCTAATGCTAGAAGGAAGAATTCCCAGAAATTTCTTTGATTTGTGTGTGTTCAGCTAACAGAGCTGAACCATCCTTTAGACAGAGCAGATTGGAAACCCTCTTTTTGAGGAATTTGCTTGTGGAGATTTCAAGCGTTTTGGGGCCAACTGTAGAAAAGAAATATCCTGGTATAAAAACTAGAGAGAATCATTCTCAGAAACCACTTTGGATGTGTGCGTTCCACTCACAGAGTTTAACCTTTCTTTTCATAGAACAGTTTGGAAACACTCTGTTTGTAAAGTCTGCAAGTGGATATTTGGACCTCTTTGAGGATTTCGTTGGAAGCGGGATTTCTTCATCTAATGCTACACAGAAGATTTCTCAGTAACTTCGTTGATTTCTGTGTGTTCAACTAACAGAGTTCAACCTTCCCTTAGACATAGCTGATTGGAAACCCTCTTTTTGTGGAATTTGCAAGTGGAGATTTCAAGCGTTTGGGGCCAACTGTAGAAAAGGAAATATCCTCGTATAAAAAGTGGAGAGAATCATTCTCAGAAAACACTTTGTGATGTGTGCGTTCCACTCACAGAGTTTAACCTTTCCTTTCATAGAGCAGTTTGGAAACACTCTGTTTGTGAAGACTGCAAGTGGATATTTGGACCTCTTTGTGGGTTTCGTTGGAAACGGGATTTCTTCATCTAATGCTAGAAGGAAGAATTCTCAGAAACTTCTTTGATTTGTGTGTGTTCAACTAACAGAGCTGAACCATCCTTTAGGCAGAGCAGATTGGAAACCCTCTTTTTGAGGAATTTGCTTGTGGAGATTACAAGCGTTTTGGGGCCAACGGTAGAAAAGGAAATATCCTCGTATAAAAACTAGAGAGAATCATTCTCAGAAACCATTTTGTGATGTGTGCGTTCCACTCACAGAGTTTAACCTTTCTTTTCATAGAACAGTTTTGAAACACTCTGTTTGTGAAGTCTGCAATTGGATATTTGGCCCTCTTTGAGGATTTCATAGGAAGCGGGATTTCTTCATCTAATGCTACACAGAAGATTTCTCAGTAACTTCGTTGATTTCTGTGTGTTCAACTAACAGAGTTCAACCTTCCCTTAGAGATAGCAGATTGGAAACCCACTTTTTGTGGAATTTGCAAGTGGAGATTTCAAGCGCTTTGGGGCCAACGGTAGAAAAGGAAATATCCTCGTATAAAAAATAGAGAGAATCATTCTCAGAAACCGCTTTGTGATGTGTGCGTTCCCCTCAAGGAGTTTAACCTTTCTTTTCATAGAGCAGTTTGGACACACTATGTTTGTGAAGTCTGCAAGTGGATATTTGGACCTCTTTGAGGATTTCTTTGGAAGCGGGATTTCATCATCTAATGCTACACAGAAGATTTCTCAGTAACTTCGTTGATTTCTGTGTGTTCAACTAACAGAGCTGAACCATCCTTTAGACAGAGCAGATTGGAAACCCTCTTTTTGAGAAATTTGCTTTTGGGGATTTCAAGCGTTTTGGGGCCAACGGTAGAAAAGGAAATATCCTCGTATAAAAACTAGAGAGAATCATTCTCAGAAACCGCTTTGTGATGTGTGCGTTCCCCTCACGGAGTTTAACCTTTCTTTTCATAGAGCAGTTTGGACACACTCTGTTTGTGAAGTCTGCAAGTGGATATTTGGACCTCTTTGAGGATTTCTTTGGAAGCGGGATTTCTTCATCTAATGCTAGAAGGAAGAATTCTCAGAAACTTCTTTGATTTGTGTGTGTTCAACTAACAGATCTGAACCATCCTTTAGACAGAGCAGATTGGAAACCCTCTTTTTGGGAAATTTGCTTTTGGGGATTTCAAGCGTTTTGGGGCCAACGGTAGAAAAGGAAATATCCTCGTATAAAAACTGGAGAGAATCATTCTCAGAAAACACTTTGTGATGTGTGCGTTCCACTCACAGAGTTTAACCTTTCCTTTCATAGAGCAGTTTGGAAACACTCTGTTTGTGAAGACTGCAAGTGGATATTTGGACCTCTTTGAGGGTTTCGTTGGATACGGGATTTCTTCATCTAATGCTAGAAGGAAGAATTCTCAGAAACTTCTTTGATTTGTGTGTGTTCAACTAACAGAGTTCAACCTTCCCTTAGACATAGCAGTTTGGAAACCCTCTTTTTGTGGAATTTGCAAGTGGAGATTTCAAGCGTTTTGGGGCCAACGGTAGAAAAGGAAATATCCTCGTATAAAAACTAGAGAGAATCATTCGCAGAAACCACTTTGTGTAGTGTGCGTTCCACTCACAGAGTTCAATCTTTCCTTTCATAGAGCAGTTTGGAAACACTCTGTTTGTGAAGACTGCAAGTGGATATTTGAACCTCTTTGAGGATTTCGTTGGATACGGGATTTCTTCATCTAATGCTAGAAGGAAGAATTCCCAGAAATTCCTTTGATTTGTGTGTGTTCAGCTAACAGAGCTGAACCATCCTTTAGACAGAGCAGATTGGAAACCCTCTTTTTGAGGAATTTGCTTGTGGAGATTACAAGCGTTTTGGGGCCAACGGTAGAAAAGGAAATATCCTCGTATAAAAACTAGAGAGAATCATTCTCAGAAACCACTTTGTGATGTGTGCGTTCCACTCACAGAGTTTAACCTTTCTTTTCATAGAACAGTTTGGAAACACTCTGTTTGTAAAGTCTGCAAGTGGATAATTGGACCTCTTTGAGGATTTCGTTGGAAGCGGGATTTCTTCATCTAATGCTACACAGAAGATTTCTCAGTAACTTCGTTGATTTGTGTGTGTTCAAATAACAGAGTTCAACCTTCCCTTAGAGATAGCAGCTTGGAAACCCTCTTTTTGTGGAATTTGCAAGTGGAGATTTCAAGCGCTTTGGGGCCAACGGTAGAAAAGGAAATATCTTCGTATAAAAACTACAGAGAACCATTCTCAGAAACCACTTTGTGTTGTGCGCGTTCCACTCACAGAGTTTAACCTTTCTTTTCATAGAGCAGTTTGGACACACTCTGTTTGTGAAGTCTGCAAGTGGATATTTGGACCTCTTTGAGGATTTCGTTGGAATCGGGATTTCTTCATCTAATGCTAGAAGGAAGAATTCTCAGAAATTTCTTTGATATGTGTGTGTTCAACTAACAGAGCTGAACCATCCTTTAGACAGAGCAGAATGGAAACCCTCTTTTTGAGGAATTTGCTTGTGGTGATTTCAAGCCTTTTGGGGCCAACGGTAGAAAAGGAAATATCCTCGTATAAAAACTAGAGACAATCATTCTCAGAAACCGCTTTGTGATGTGTGCGTTCCCCTCACGGAGTTTAACCTTTCTTTTCATAGAGCAGTTTGGACACACTCTGTTTGTGAAGTCTGCAAGTGGATATTTGGACCTCTTTGAGGATTTCGTTGGAAGCGGGATTTCTTCATCTAATGCTACACAGAAGATTTCTCAGTAACTTCGTTGATTTCTGTGTGTTCAACTAACAGAGTTCAACCTTCCCTTAGACATAGCAGATTGGAAACCCTCTTTTTGTGGAATTTGCAAGTGGAGATTTCAAGCGCTTTGGGGCCAACGGTAGAAAAGGAAATATCCTCGTATAAAAACTGGAGAGAATCATTCTCAGAAAACACTTTGTGATGTGTGCGTTCCACTCACAGAGTTTAACCCTTCCTTTCATAGAGCAGTTTGGAAACACTCTGTTTGTGAAGACTGCAAGTGGATATTTGGACCTCTTTGAGGGTTTCGTTGGAAACGGGATTTCTTCATCTAATGCTAGAAGGAAGAATTCTCAGAAACTTCTTTGATTTGTGTGTGTTCAACTAACGGAGCTGAACCATGCTTTAGACAGAGCAGATTGGAAACCCTCTTTTTGAGGAATTTGCTTGTGGAGATTACAAGCGTTTTGGGGCCAACGGTAGAAAAGGAAATATCCTCGTATAAAAACTAGAGAGAATCATTCTCAGAAACCACTTTGTGATGTGTGCGTTCCACTCACAGAGTTTAACCTTTCTTTTCATAGAACAGTTTGGAAACACTCTCTTTGTAAAGTCTGCAAGTGGATATTTGGACCTCTTTGAGGATTTCGTTGGAAACGGGATTTCTTCATCTAATGCTACACAGAAGATTTCTCAGTAACTTCGTTGATTTGTGTGTGTTCAACTAACAGAGTTAAACCTTCCCTTAGACATAGCAGATTGGAAACCCTCTTTTTGTGGAATTTGCAAGTGGAGATTTCAAGCGTTTTGGGGCCAACGGTAGAAAAGGAATCATCCTCGTATAAAAACTAGAGAGAATCATTCTCAGAAACCACTTTGTGATGTGTGCGTTCCCCTCACAGATTTTAACCTTTCTTTTCATAGAGCAGTTTGGACACACTCTGTTTGTGAAGTCTGCAAGTGGATATTTGGACCTCTTTGAGGATTTCTTTGGAAACGGGATTTCTTCATCTAATGCTACACAGAAGATTTCTCAGTAACTTCGTTGATTTCTGTGTGTTCAACTAACAGAGTTCAACCTTCCCTTAGAGATAGCAGATTGGAAACCCACTTTTTGTGGAATTTGCAAGTGGAGATTTCAAGCGCTTTGGGGCCAACGGTAGAAAAGGAAATATCCTCGTATAGAAAGTGGAGAGAATCATTCTCAGAAACCACTTTGTGATGTGTGCGTTCCACTCACAGAGTTTAACCTTTCCTTTCATAGAGCAGTTTGGAAACACTCTGTTTGTGAAGACTGCAAGTGGATATTTGGACCTCTTTGAGGATTTCTTTGGAAACGGGATTTCTTCATCTAATGCTAGAAGGAAGAATTCTCAGAAACTTCTTTGATTTGTGTGTGTTCAACTAACGGAGCTGAACCATCCTTTAGACAGAGCAGATTGGAAACCATCTTTTTGAGGAATTTGCTTGTGGAGATTTCAAGCGTTTTGGGGCCAACGGTAGAAAAGGAAATATCCTCGTATAAAAACTAGAGAGAATCATTTGCAGAAACCACTTTGTGTTGTGCGCGTTCCACTCACAGAGTTTAACCTTTCTTTTCATAGAGCAGTTTGGAAACACTCTGTTTGTAAAGTCTGCAAGTGGATATTTGGACCTCTTTGAGGATTTCGTTGGAAGCGGGATTTCTTCATCTAATGCTAGAAGGAAGAATTCCCAGAAATTTCTTTGATTTGTGTGTGTTCAGCTAACAGAGCTGAACCATCCTTATGACAGAGCAGATTGGAAACCCTCTTTTTGAGGAATTTGCTTGTGGAGATTTCAAGCGTTTTGGGGCCAACTGTAGAAAAGAAATATCCTGGTATAAAAACTAGAGAGAATCATTCTCAGAAACCACTTTGGATGTGTGCGTTCCACTCACAGAGTTTAACCTTTCTTTTCATAGAACAGTTTGGAAACACTCTGTTTGTAAAGTCTGCAAGTGGATATTTGGACCTCTTTGAGGATTTCGTTGGAAGCGGGATTTCTTCATCTAATGCTACACAGAAGATTTCTCAGTAACTTCGTTGATTTGTGTGTGTTCAACTAACAGAGTTCAACCTTCCCTTAGACATAGCTGATTGGAAACCCTCTTTTTGTGGAACTTGCAAGTGGAGATATCAAGCGTTTTTGGGGCCAACGGTAGAAAAGAAATATCCTCGTATAAAAAATAGAGAGAATCATTCTCAGAAACCACTTTGTGATGTGTGCGTTCCCCTCACAGATTTTAACCTTTCTTTTCATAGAGCAGTTTGGACACACTCTGTTTGTGAAGTCTGCAATTGGATATTTGGCCCTCTTTGAGGATTTCATAGGAAGCGGGATTTCTTCATCTAATGCTACACAGAAGATTTCTCAGTAACTTCGTTGATTTCTGTGTGTTCAACTAACAGAGTTCAACCTTCCCTTAGAGATAGCAGATTGGAAACCCACTTTTTGTGGAATTTGCAAGTGGAGATTTCAAGCGCTTTGGGGCCAACGGTAGAAAAGGAAATATCCTCGTATAGAAAGTGGAGAGAATCATTCTCAGAAACCACTTTGTGATGTGTGCGTTCCACTCACAGAGTTTAACCTTTCCTTTCATAGAGCAGTTTGGAAACACTCTGTTTGTGAAGACTGCAAGTGGATATTTGGACCTCTTTGAGGATTTCTTTGGAAACGGGATTTCTTCATCTAATGCTAGAAGGAAGAATTCTCAGAAACTTCTTTGATTTGTGTGTGTTCAACTAACGGAGCTGAACCATCCTTTAGACAGAGCAGATTGGAAACCATCTTTTTGAGGAATTTGCTTGTGGAGATTTCAAGCGTTTTGGGGCCAACGGTAGAAAAGGAAATATCCTCGTATAAAAACTAGAGAGAATCATTTTCAGAAACCACTTTGTGTTGTGCGCGTTCCACTCACAGAGTTTAACCTTTCTTTTCATAGAGCAGTTTGGAAACACTCTGTTTATAAAGTCTGCAAGTGGATATTTGGACCTCTTTGAGGATTTCGTTGGAAGCGGGATTTCTTCATCTAATGCTAGAAGGAAGAATTCCCATAAATTTCTTTGATTTGTGTGTGTTCAGCTAACAGAGCTGAACCATCCTTTAGACAGAGCAGATTGGAAACCCTCTTTTTGAGGAATTTGCTTGTGGAGATTTCAAGCGTTTTGGGGCCAACTGTAGAAAAGAAATATCCTGGTATAAAAACTAGAGAGAATCATTCTCAGAAACCACTTTGGATGTGTGCGTTCCACTCACAGAGTTTAACCTTTCTTTTCATAGAACAGTTTGGAAACACTCTGTTTGTAAAGTCTGCAAGTGGATATTTGGACCTCTTTGAGGATTTCGTTGGAAGCGGGATTTCTTCATCTAATGCTACACAGAAGATTTCTCAGTAACTTCGTTGATTTGTGTGTGTTCAACTAACAGAGTTCAACCTTCCCTTAGACATAGCTGATTGGAAACCCTCTTTTTGTGGAATTTGCAAGTGGAGATTTCAAGCGCTTTGGGGACAACGGTAGAAAAGGAAATATCCTCGTATAAAAACTGGAGAGAATCATTCTCAGAAAACACTTTGTGATGTGTGCGTTCCACTCACAGAGTTTAACCTTTCCTTTCATAGAGCAGTTTGGAAACACTCTGTTTGTTAAGACTGCAAGTGGATATTTGGACCTCTTTGAGGGTTTCGTTGGAAACGGGATTTCTTCATCCAATGCTAGAAGGAAGAATTCTCAGAAACTTCTTTGATTTGTGTGTGTTCAACTAACAGAGCTGAACCATCCTTTAGACAGAGCAGATTGGAAACCCTCTTTTTGAGGAATTTGCTTGTGGAGATTACAAGCGTTTTGGGGCCAACGGTAGAAAAGGAAATATCCTCGTATAAAAACTAGAGAGAATCATTCTCAGAAACCACTTTGTGATGTGTGCGTTCCACTCACAGAGTTTAACCTTTCTTTTCATAGAACAGTTTTGAAACACTCTGTTTGTGAAGTCTGCAATTGGATATTTGGCCCTCTTTGAGGATTTCATAGGAAGCGGGATTTCTTCATCTAATGCTACACAGAAGATTTCTCTTTAACTTCGTTGATTTCTGTGTGTTCAACTAACAGAGTTCAACCTTCCCTTAGAGATAGCAGATTGGAAACCCTCTTTTTGTGGAATTTGCAAGTGGAGATTTCAAGCGCTTTGGGGCCAACGGTATAAAAGGAAATATCCTCGTATAAAAAGTGGAGAGAATCATTCTCAGAAACCACTTTGTGATGTGTGCGTTCCACTCACAGAGTTTAACCTTTCCTTTCATAGAGCAGTTTGGAAACACTGTGAAGACTGCAAGTGGATATTTGGACCTCTTTGAGGATTTCTTTGGAAACGGGATTTCTTCATCTAATGCTAGAAGGAAGAATTCTCAGAAACTTCTTTGATTTGTGTGTGTTCAACTAACAGAGCTGAACCATCCTTTAGACAGAGCAGATTGGAAACCATCTTTTTGAGGAATTTGCTTGTGGAGATTTCAAGCGTCTTGGGGCCAACGGTAGAAAAGGAAATATCCTCGTATAAAAACTAGAGAGAATCATTTTCAGAAACCACTTTGTGTTGTGCGCGTTCCACTCACAGAGTTTAACCTTTCTTTTCATAGAGCAGTTTGGAAACACTCTGTTTGTAAAGTCTGCAAGTGGATATTTGGACCTCTTTGAGGATTTCGTTGGAAGCGGGATTTCTTCATCTAATGCTACACAGAAGATTTCTCAGTAACTTCGTTGATTTCTGTGTGTTCAACTAACAGAGCTGAACCATCCTTTAGACAGAGCAGATTGGAAACCCTCTTTTTGAGAAATTTGCTTTTGGGGATTTCAAGCGTATTGGGGCCAACGGTAGAAAAGGAACTATCCTCGTATAAAAACTAGAGAGAATCATTCTCAGAAACCGCTTTGTGATGTGTGCGTTCCCCTCATGGAGTTTAACCTTTCTTTTCATAGAGCAGTTTGGACACACTCTGTTTGTGAAGTCTGCAAGTGGATATTTGGACCTCTTTGAGGATTTCGTTGGAAGCGGGATTTCTTCATCTAATGCTACACAGAAGATTTCTCAGTAACTTCGTTGATTTCTGTGTGTTCAACTAACAGAGTTCAACCTTCCCTTAGACATAGCAGTTTGGAAACCCTCTTTTTGTGGAATTTGCAAGTGGAGATTTCAAGCGCTTTGGGGCCAACGGTAGAAAAGGAAATATCTTCGTATAAAAACTACAGAGAACCATTCTCAGAAACCACTTTGTGTTGTGCGCGTTCCACTCACAGAGTTTAACCTTTCTTTTCATAGAGCAGTTTGGAAACACTCTGTTTGTGAAGTCTGCAAGTGGATATTTGGACCTCTTTGAGGGTTTCGTTGGATACGGGATTTCTTCATCTAATGCTAGAAGGAAGAATTCTCAGAAACTTCTTTGATTTGTGTGTGTTCAACTAACAGAGTTCAACCTTCCCTTAGACATAGCAGTTTGGAAACCCTCTTTTTGTGGAATTTGCAAGTGGAGATTTCAAGCGCTTTGGGGCCAACGGTAGAAAAGGAAATATCCTCGTATAAAAACTAGAGAGAATCATTCTCAGAAACCACTTTGTGTAGTGTGCGTTCCACTCACAGAGTTCAATCTTTCCTTTCATAGAGCAGTTTGGAAACACTCTGTTTGTGAAGACTGCAAGTGGATATTTGGACCTCTTTGAGGATTTCGTTGGATACGGGATTTCTTCATCTAATGCTAGAAGGAAGAATTCCCAGAAATTCCTTTGATTTGTGTGTGTTCAGCTAACAGAGCTGAACCATCCTTTAGACAGAGCAGATTGGAAACCCTCTTTTTGAGGAATTTGCTTGTGGAGATTACAAGCGTTTTGGGGCCAACGGTAGAAAAGGAAATATCCTCGTATAAAAACTAGAGAGAATCATTCTCAGAAACCACTTTGTGATGTGTGCGTTCCACTCACAGAGTTTAACCTTTCTTTTCATAGAACAGTTTGGAAACACTCTGTTTGTAAAGTCTGCAAGTGGATATTTTGACCTCTTTGAGGATTTCGTTGGAAGCGGGATTTCTTCATCTAATGCTACACAGAAGATTTCTCAGTAACTTCGTTGATTTGTGTGTGTTCAAATAACAGAGTTCAACCTTCCCTTAGAGATAGCAGCTTGGAAACCCTCTTTTTGTGGAATTTGCAAGTGGAGATTTCAAGCGCTTTGGGGCCAACGGTAGAAAAGGAAATATCTTCGTATAAAAACTACAGAGAACCATTCTCAGAAACCACTTTGTGTTGTGCGCGTTCCACTCACAGAGTTTAACCTTTCTTTTCATAGAGCAGTTTGGAAACACTCTGTTTGTGAAGTCTGCAAGTGGATATTTGGACCTCTTTGAGGATTTCGTTGGAATCGGGATTTCTTCATCTAATGCTAGAAGGAAGAATTCTCAGAAATTTCTTTGATATGTGTGTGTTCAACTAACAGAGCTGAACCATCCTTTAGACAGAGCAGAATGGAAACCCTCTTTTTGAGGAATTTGCTTGTGGTGATTTCAAGCCTTTTGGGGCCAGCGGTAGAAAAGGAAATATCCTCGTATAAAAACTAGAGAGAATCATTCTCAGAAACCACTTTGTGATGTGTGCGTTCCACTCACAGAGTTTAATCTTTCTTTTCATAGAACAGTTTGGAAACACTCTGTTTGTAAAGTCTGCAAGTGGATATTTGGACCTCTTTGAGGATTTCGTTGGAAGCGGGATTTCTTCATCTAATGCTACACAGAAGATTTCTCAGTAACTTCGTTGATTTCTGTGTGTTCAACTAACAGAGTTCAACCTTCCCTTAGACATAGCAGATTGGAAACCCTCTTTTTGTGGAATTTGCAAATGGAGATTTCAAGCGCTTTGGGGTCAACTGTAGAAAAGGAAATATCCTCTTATAAAAACTAGAGAGAATCATTCTCAGAAACCACTTTGTGTAGTGTGCGTTCCACTCACAGACTTCAATCTTTGCTTTCATACGGCAGTTTGGAAACACTCTGTTTGTGAAGACTGCAAGTGGATATTTGGACCTCTTTGAGGATTTCGTTGGAAACGGGATTTCTTCATCTAATGCTAGAAGGAAGAATTCCCAGAAATTTCTTTGATTTGTGTGTGTTCAGCTAACAGAGCTGAACCATCCTTTAGACAGAGCAGATTGGAAACCCTCTTTTTGAGGAATTTGCTTGTGGAGATTTCAAGCGTTTTGGGGCCAACTGTAGAAAAGAAATATCCTGTTATAAAAACTAGAGAGAATCATTCTCAGAAACCACTTTGGATGTGTGCGTTCCACTCACAGAGTTTAACCTTTCTTTTAATAGAACAGTTTGGAAACACTCTGTTTGTAAAGTCTGCAAGTGGATATTTGGACCTCTTTGAGGATTTCGTTGGAAGAGGGATTTCTTCATCTAATGCTACACAGAAGATTTCTCAGTAACTTCGTTGATTTCTGTGTGTTCAACTAACAGAGTTCAACCTTCCCTTAGACATAGCAGATTGGAAACCCTCTTTTTGTGGAACTTGCAAGTGGAGATTTCAAGCGATTTTGGGGCCAACGGTAGAAAAGGAAATATCCTCGTATAAAAACTGGAGAGAATCATTCTCAGAAACCGCTTTGTGATGTGTGCGTTCCCCTCAAGGAGTTTAACCTTTCTTTTCATAGAGCAGTTTGGACACACTATGTTTGTGAAGTCTGCAAGTGGATATTTGGACCTCTTTGAGGATTTCTTTGGAAGCGGGATTTCATCATCTAATGCTACACAGAAGATTTCTCAGTAACTTCGTTGATTTCTGTGTGTTCAACTAACAGAGCTGAACCATCCTTTAGACAGAGCAGATTGGAAACCCTCTTTTTGAGAAATTTGCTTTTGGGGATTTCAAGCGTTTTGGGGCCAACGGTAGAAAAGGAAATATCCTCGTATAAAAACTAGAGAGAATCATTCTCAGAAACCGCTTTGTGATGTGTGCGTTCCCCTCACGGAGTTTAACCTTTCTTTTCATAGAACAGTTTGGAAACACTCTGTTTGTGAAGTCTGCAAGTGGATATTTGGACCTCTTTGAGGATTTCGTTGGAAGGGGGATTTCTTCATCTAATGCTACACAGAAGATTTCTCAGTAACTTCGTTGATTTCTGTGTGTTCAACTAATAGAGTTCAACCTTCCCTTAGACATAGCAGATTGGAAACCCTCTTTTTGTGGAATTTGCAAGTGGAGATTTCAAGCGCTTTGGGGCCAACGGTAGAAAAGGAAATATCCTCGTATAAAAACTGGAGAGAATCATTCTCAGAAAACACTTTGTGATGTGTGCGTTCCACTCACAGAGTTTAACCTTTCCTTTCATAGAGCAGTTTGGAAACACTCTGTTTGTGAAGACTGCAAGTGGATATTTGGACCTCTTTGAGGGTTTCGTTGGAAACGGGATTTCTTCATCTAATGCTAGAAGGAAGAATTCTCAGAAACTTCTTTGATTTGTGTGTGTTCAACTAACGGAGCTGAACCATGCTTTAGACAGAGCAGATTGGAAACCCTCTTTTTGAGGAATTTGCTTGTGGAGATTACAAGCGTTTTGGGGCCAACGGTAGAAAAGGAAATATCCTCGTATAAAAACTAGAGAGAATCATTCTCAGAAACCACTTTGTGATATGTGCGTTCCACTCACAGAGTTTAACCTTTCTTTTCATAGAACAGTTTGGAAACACTCTGTTTGTAAAGTCTGCAAGTGGATATTTGGACCTCTTTGAGGATTTCGTTGGAAACGGGATTTCTTCATCTAATGCTACACAGAAGATTTCTCAGTAACTTCGTTGATTTGTGTGTGTTCAACTAACAGAGTTCAACCTTCCCTTAGACATAGCAGATTGGAAACCCTCTTTTTGTGGAATTTGCAAGTGGAGATTTCAAGCGTTTTGGGGCCAACGGTAGAAAAGGAATCATCCTCGTATAAAAACTAGAGAGAATCATTCTCAGAAACCACTTTGTGATGTGTGCGTTCCCCTCACAGATTTTAACCTTTCTTTTCATAGAGCAGTTTGGACACACTCTGTTTGTGAAGTCTGCAAGTGGATATTTGGACCTCTTTGAGGATTTCTTTGGAAACGGGATTTCTTCATCTAATGCTACACAGAAGATTTCTCAGTAACTTCGTTGATTTCTGTGTGTTCAACTAACAGAGTTCAACCTTCCCTTAGAGATAGCAGATTGGAAACCCACTTTTTGTGGAATTTGCAAGTGGAGATTTCAAGCGCTTTGGGGCCAACGGTAGAAAAGGAAATATCCTCGTATAGAAAGTGGAGAGAATCATTCTCAGAAACCACTTTGTGATGTGTGCGTTCCACTCACAGAGTTTAACCTTTCCTTTCATAGAGCAGTTTGGAAACACTCTGTTTGTGAAGACTGCAAGTGGATATTTGGACCTCTTTGAGGATTTCTTTGGAAACGGGATTTCTTCATCTAATGCTAGAAGGAAGAATTCTCAGAAACTTCTTTGATTTGTGTGTGTTCAACTAACGGAGCTGAACCATCCTTTAGACAGAGCAGATTGGAAACCATCTTTTTGAGGAATTTGCTTGTGGAGATTTCAAGCGTTTTGGGGCCAACGGTAGAAAAGGAAATATCCTCGTATAAAAACTAGAGAGAATCATTTGCAGAAACCACTTTGTGTTGTGCGCGTTCCACTCACAGAGTTTAACCTTTCTTTTCATAGAGCAGTTTGGAAACACTCTGTTTGTAAAGTCTGCAAGTGGATATTTGGACCTCTTTGAGGATTTCGTTGGAAGCGGGATTTCTTCATCTAATGCTAGAAGGAAGAATTCCCAGAAATTTCTTTGATTTGTGTGTGTTCAGCTAACAGAGCTGAACCATCCTTATGACAGAGCAGATTGGAAACCCTCTTTTTGAGGAATTTGCTTGTGGAGATTTCAAGCGTTTTGGGGCCAACTGTAGAAAAGAAATATCCTGGTATAAAAACTAGAGAGAATCATTCTCAGAAACCACTTTGGATGTGTGCGTTCCACTCACAGAGTTTAACCTTTCTTTTCATAGAACAGTTTGGAAACACTCTGTTTGTAAAGTCTGCAAGTGGATATTTGGACCTCTTTGAGGATTTCGTTGGAAGCGGGATTTCTTCATCTAATGCTACACAGAAGATTTCTCAGTAACTTCGTTGATTTGTGTGTGTTCAACTAACAGAGTTCAACCTTCCCTTAGACATAGCTGATTGGAAACCCTCTTTTTGTGGAACTTGCAAGTGGAGATTTCAAGCGTTTTTGGGGCCAACGGTAGAAAAGAAATATCCTCGTATAAAAAATAGAGAGAATCATTCTCAGAAACCACTTTGTGATGTGTGCGTTCCCCTCACAGATTTTAACCTTTCTTTTCATAGAGCAGTTTGGACACACTCTGTTGGTGAAGTCTGCAATTGGATATTTGGCCCTCTTTGAGGATTTCATAGGAAGCGGGATTTCTTCATCTAATGCTACACAGAAGATTTCTCAGTAACTTCGTTGATTTCTGTGTGTTCAACTAACAGAGTTCAACCTTCCCTTAGAGATAGCAGATTGGAAACCCACTTTTTGTGGAATTTGCAAGTGGAGATTTCAAGCGCTTTGGGGCCAACGGTAGAAAAGGAAATATCCTCGTATAGAAAGTGGAGAGAATCATTCTCAGAAACCACTTTGTGATGTGTGCGTTCCACTCACAGAGTTTAACCTTTCCTTTCATAGAGCAGTTTGGAAACACTCTGTTTGTGAAGACTGCAAGTGGATATTTGGACCTCTTTGAGGATTTCTTTGGAAACGGGATTTCTTCATCTAATGCTAGAAGGAAGAATTCTCAGAAACTTCTTTGATTTGTGTGTGTTCAACTAACGGAGCTGAACCATCCTTTAGACAGAGCAGATTGGAAACCATCTTTTTGAGGAATTTGCTTGTGGAGATTTCAAGCGTTTTGGGGCCAACGGTAGAAAAGGAAATATCCTCGTATAAAAACTAGAGAGAATCATTTTCAGAAACCACTTTGTGTTGTGCGCGTTCCACTCACAGAGTTTAACCTTTCTTTTCATAGAACAGTTTGGAAACACTCTGTTTGTAAAGTCTGCAAGTGGATATTTGGACCTCTTTGAGGATTTCGTTGGAAGTGGGATTTCTTCATCTAATGCTACACAGAAGATTTCTCAGTAACTTCGTTGATTTGTGTGTGTTCAACTAACAGAGTTCAACCTTCCCTTAGACATAGCTGATTGGAAACCCTCTTTTTGTGGAATTTGCAAGTGGAGATTTCAAGCGCTTTGGGGCCAACTGTAGAAAAGGAAATATCCTCGTATAAAAACTGGAGAGAATCATTCTCAGAAAACACTTTGTGATGTGTGCGTTCCACTCACAGAGTTTAACCTTTCCTTTCATAGAGCAGTTTGGAAACACTCTGTTTGTGAAGACTGCAAGTGGATATTTGGACCTCTTTGAGGGTTTCGTTGGAAACGGGATTTCTTCATCTAATGCTAGAAGGAAGAATTCTCAGAAACTTCTTTGATTTGTGTGTGTTCAACTAACAGAGCTGAACCATCCTTTAGACAGAGCAGATTGGAAACCCTCTTTTTGAGGAATTTGCTTGTGGAGATTACAAGCGTTTTGGGGCCAACGGTAGAAAAGGAAATATCCTCGTATAAAAACTAGAGAGAATCATTCTCAGAAACCACTTTGTGATGTGTGCGTTCCACTCACAGAGTTTAACCTTTCTTTTCATAGAACAGTTTTGAAACACTCTGTTTGTGAAGTCTGCAATTGGATATTTGGCCCTCTTTGAGGATTTCATAGGAAGCGGGATTTCTTCATCTAATGCTACACAGAAGATTTCTCAGTAACTTCGTTGATTTCTGTGTGTTCAACTAACAGAGTTCAACCTTCCCTTAGAGATAGCAGATTGGAAACCCACTTTTTGTGGAATTTGCAAGTGGAGATTTCAAGCGCTTTGGGGCCAACGGTAGAAAAGGAAATATCCTCGTATAAAAAGTGGAGAGAATCATTCTCAGAAACCACTTTGTGATGTGTGCGTTCCACTCACAGAGTTTAACCTTTCCTTTCATAGAGCAGTTTGGAAACACTGTGAAGACTGCAAGTGGATATTTGGACCTCTTTGAGGATTTCGTTGGAAGCGGGATTTCTTCATCTAATGCTACACAGAAGATTTCTCAGTAACTTCGTTGATTTGTGTGTGTTCAACTAACAGAGTTCAACCTTCCCTTAGAGATAGCAGCTTGGAAACCCTCTTTTTGTGGAATTTGCAAGTGGAGATTTCAAGCGCTTTGGGGCCATCGGTAGAAAAGGAAATATCTTCGTATAAAAACTAGAGAGAACCATTCTCAGAAACCACTTTGTGTTGTGCGCGTTCCACTCACAGAGTTTAACCTTTTTTTTCATAGAGCAGTTTGGAAACACTCTGTTTGTGAAGTCTGCAAGTGGATATTTGGACCTCTTTGAGGATTTCGTTGGAATCGGGATTTCTTCATCTAATGCTAGAAGGAAGAATTCTCAGAAACTTCTTTGATATGTGTGTGTTCAACTAACAGAGCTGAACCATCCTTTAGACAGAGCAGATTGGAAACCCTCTTTTTGAGGAATTTGCTTGTGGAGGTTTCAAGCGTTTTGGGGCCAACGGTAGAAAAGGAAATATCCTCGTATAAAAACTAGAGAGAATCATTCTCAGAAACCACTTTGTGATGTGTGCGTTCCACTCACAGAGTTTAATCTTTCTTTTCATAGAGCCGTTTGGAAACACTCTGTTTGTAAAGTCTGCAAGTGGATATTTGGACCTCTTTAAGGATTTTGTTGGATGCGGGATTTCTTCATCTAATGCAACACAGAAGATTTCTCAGTAACTTCGTTGATTTCTGTGCGTTCAACTAACAGAGTTCAACCTTCCCTTAGACATAGCAGTTTGGAAATCCTCTTTTTGTGGAATTTGCAAGTGGAGATTTCAAGCGCTTTGGGGCCAACTGTAGAAAAGGAAATATCCTCGTATAAAAACTAGAGAGAATCATTCTCAGAAACCACTTTGTGTAGTGTGCGTTCCACTCACAGAGTTCAATCTTTCCTTTCATAGAGCAGTTTGGAAACACTCTGTTTGTGAAGACTGCAAGTGGATATTTGGACCTCTTTGAGGATTTCGTTGGAAACGGGATTTCTTCATCTAATGCTAGAAGGAAGAATTCTCAGAAACTTCTTTGATTTGTGTGTGTTCAACTAACGGAGCTGAACCATCCTTTAGACAGAGCAGATTGGAAACCCTCTTTTTGAGGAATTTGCTTGTGGAGATTTCAAGCGTTTTGGGGCCAACGGTAGAAAAGGAAATATCCTCGTATAAAAACTAGAGAGAATCATTCTCAGAAACCACTTTGTGATGTGTGCGTTCCACTCACAGAATTTAACCTTTCTTTTCATAGAGCAGTTTGGAAACACTCTGATTGTAAAGATTGCTAGTGGATATTTGGGCCTCTTTGAGGATTTCGTTGGAAGCGGGATTTCTTCATCTAATGCTACACAGAAGACTTCTCAGTAACTTCGTTGATTTCTGTGTGTTCAACTAACAGAGTTCAACCTTCCCTTAGACATAGCAGATTGGAAACCCTCTTTTTGTGGAATTTGCAAATGGAGATTTCAAGCGCTTTGGGGTCAACTGTAGAAAAGGAAATATCCTCTTATAAAAACTAGAGAGAATCATTCTCAGAAACCACTTTGTGTAGTGTGCGTTCCACTCACAGAGTTCAATCTTTGCATTCATACGGCAGTTTGGAAACACTCTGTTTGTGAAGACTGCAAGTGGATATTTGGACCTCTTTGAGGATTTCGTTGGAAACGGGATTTCTTCATCTAATGCTAGAAGGAAGAATTCCCAGAAATTTCTTTGATTTGTGTGTGTTCAGCTAACAGAGCTGAACCATCCTTTAGACAGAGCAGATTGGAAACCCTCTTTTTGAGGAATTTGCTTGTGGAGATTTCAAGCGTTTTGGGGCCAACTGTAGAAAAGAAATGTCCTGTTATAAAAACTAGAGAGAATCATTCTCAGAAACCACTTTGGATGTGTGCGTTCCACTCACAGAGTTTAACCTTTCTTTTAATAGAACAGTTTGGAAACACTCTGTTTGTAAAGTCTGCAAGTGGATATTTGGACCTCTTTGAGGATTTCGTTGGAAACGGGATTTCTTCATCTAATGCTACACAGAAGATTTCTCAGTAACTTCGTTGATTTCTGTGTGTTCAACTAACAGAGTTCAACCTTCCCTTAGACATAGCAGATTGGAAACCCTCTTTTTGTGGAACTTGCAAGTGGAGATTTCAAGCGATTTTGGGGCCAACGGTAGAAAAGGAAATATCCTCGTATAAAAAATAGAGAGAATCATTCTCAGAAACCGCTTTGTGATGTGTGCGTTCCACTCACAGAGTTTAACCTTTCCTTTCATAGAGCAGTTTGGACACACTCTGTTTGTGAAGTCTGCAAGTGGATATTTGGACCTCTTTGAGGATTTCTTTAGAAGCGGGATTTCATCATCTAATGCTACACAGAAGATTTCTCAGTAACTTCGTTGATTTCTGTGTGTTCAACTAACAGAGCTGAACCATCCTTTAGACAGAGCAGATTGGAAACCCTCTTTCTGAGAAATTTGCTTTTGGGGATTTCAAGCGTATTGGGGCCAACGGTAGAAAAGGAACTATCCTCGTATAAAAACTAGAGAGAATCATTCTCAGAAACCGCTTTGTGATGTGTGCGTTCCCCTCATGGAGTTTAACCTTTCTTTTCATAGAACAGTTTGGACACACTCTGTTTGTGAAGTCTGCAAGTGGATATTTGGACCTCTTTGAGGATTTCGTTGGAAGCGGGATTTCTTCATCTAATGCTACACAGAAGATTTCTCAGTAACTTCGTTGATTTCTGTGTGTTCAACTAACAGAGTTCAACCTTCCCTTAGACATAGCAGTTTGGAAACCCTCTTTTTGTGGAATTTGCAAGTGGAGATTTCAAGCGCTTTGGGGCCAACGGTAGAAAAGGAAATATCCTCGTATAAAAACTAGAGAGAATCATTCTCAGAAACCACTTTGTGTAGTGTGCGTTCCACTCACAGAGTTCAATCTTTCCTTTCATAGAGCAGTTTGGAAACACTCTGTTTGTGAAGACTGCAAGTGGATATTTGGACCTCTTTGAGGATTTCGTTGGATACGGGATTTCTTCATCTAATGCTAGAAGGAAGAATTCCCAGAAATTCCTTTGATTTGTGTGTGTTCAGCTAACAGAGCTGAACCATCCTTTAGACAGAGCAGATTGGAAACCCTCTTTTTGAGGAATTTGCGTGTGGAGATTACAAGCGTTTTGGGGCCAACGGTAGAAAAGGAAATATCCTCGTATAAAAACTAGAGAGAATCATTCTCAGAAACCACTTTGTGATGTGTGCGTTCCACTCACAGAGTTTAACCTTTCTTTTCATAGAACAGTTTGGAAACACTCTGTTTGTAAAGTCTGCAAGTGGATATTTGGACCTCTTTGAGGATTTCGTTGGAAGCGGGATTTCTTCTTCTAATGCTACACAGAAGATTTCTCAGTAACTTCGTTGATTTGTGTGTGTTCAAATAACAGAGTTCAACCTTCCCCTAGAGATAGCAGCTTGGAAACCCTCTTTTTGTGGAATTTGCAAGTGGAGGTTTCAAGCGCTTTGGGGCCAACGGTAGAAAAGGAAATATCTTCGTATAAAAACTACAGAGAACCATTCTCAGAAACCACTTTGTGTTGTGCGCGTTCCACTCACAGAGTTTAACCTTTCTTTTCATAGAGCAGTTTGGAAACACTCTGTTTGTGAAGTCTGCAAGTGGATATTTGGACCTCTTTGAGGATTTCGTTGTAATCGGGATTTCTTCATCTAATGCTAGAAGGAAGAATTCTCAGAAATTTCTTTGATATGTGTGTGTTCAACTAACAGAGCTGAACCATCCTTTAGACAGAGCAGAATGGAAACCCTCTTTTTGAGGAATTTGCTTGTGGAGATTTCAAGCCTTTTGGGGCCAACGGTAGAAAAGGAAATATCCTCGTATAAAAACTAGAGAGAATCATTCTCAGAAACCACTTTGTGATGTGTGCGTTCCACTCACAGAGTTTAATCTTTCTTTTCATAGAACAGTTTGGAAACACTCTGTTTGTAAAGTCTGCAAGTGGATATTTGGACCTCTTTGAGGATTTCGTTGGAAGCCGGATTTCTTCATCTAATGCTACACAGAAGATTTCTCAGTAACTTCGTTGATTTCTGTGTGTTCAACTAACAGAGTTCAACCTTCCCTTAGACATAGCAGATTGGAAACCCTCTTTTTGTGGAATTTGCAAATGGAGATTTCAAGCGCTTTGGGGTCAACTGTAGAAAAGGAAATATCCTCTTATAAAAACTAGAGAGAATCATTCTGAGAAACCACTTTGTGTAGTGTGCGTTCCACTCACAGAGTTCAATCTTTGCTTTCATACGGCAGTTTGGAAACACTCTGTTTGTGAAGACTGCAAGTGGATATTTGGACCTCTTTGAGGATTTCGTTGGAAACGGGATTTCTTCATCTAATGCTAGAAGGAAGAATTCCCAGAAATTTCTTTGATTTGTGTGTGTTCAGCTAACAGAGCTGAACCATCCTTTAGACAGAGCAGATTGGAAACCCTCTTTTTGAGGAATTTGCTTGTGGAGATTTCAAGCGTTTTGGGGCCAACTGTAGAAAAGAAATATCCTCGTATAAAAACTAGAGAGAATCATTCTCAGAAACCACTTTGTGATGTGTGCGTTCCACTCACAGAGTTTAATCTTTCTTTTCATAGAACAGTTTGGAAACACTCTGTTTGTAAAGTCTGCAAGTGGATATTTGGACCTCTTTGAGGATTTCGTTGGAAGCGGGATTTCTTCATCTAATGCTACACAGAAGATTTCTCAGTAACTTCGTTGATTTCTGTGTGTTCAACTAACAGAGTTCAACCTTCCCTTAGACATAGCAGATTGGAAACCCTCTTTTTGTGGAATTTGCAATTGGAGATTTCAAGCGCTTTGGGGTCAACTGTAGAAAAGGAAATATCCTCGTATAAAAACTAGAGAGAATCATTCTCAGAAACCACTTTGTGTAGTGTGCGTTCCACTCACAGAGTTCAATCTTTCCTTTCATACGGCAGTTTGGAAACACTCTGTTTGTGAAGACTGCAAGTGGATATTTGGACCTCTTTGAGGATTTCGTTGGAAACGGGATTTCTTCATCTAATGCTAGAAGGAAGAATTCCCAGAAATTTCTTTGATTTGTGTGTGTTCAGCTAACAGAGCTGAACCATCCTTTAGACAGAGCAGATCGGAAACCCTCTTTTTGAGGAATTTGCTTGTGGAGATTTCAAGCGTTTTGGGGCCAACTGTAGAAAAGAAATATCCTGGTATAAAAACTAGAGAGAATCATTCTCAGAAACCACTTTGGATGTGTGCGTTCCACTCACAGAGTTTAACCTTTCTTTTCATAGAACAGTTTGGAAACACTCTGTTTGTAAAGTCTGCAAGTGGATATTTGGACCTCTTTGAGGATTTCGTTGGAAGCGGGATTTCTTCATCTAATGCTACACAGAAGATTTCTCAGTAACTTCGTTGATTTGTGTGTGTTCAACTAACAGAGTTCAACCTTCCCTTAGACATAGCAGATTGGAAACCCTCTTTTTGTGGAACTTGCAAGTGGAGATTTCAAGCGTTTTTGGGGCCAACGGTAGAAAAGGAAATATCCTCGTATAAAAAATAGGGAGAATCATTCTCAGAAACCGCTTTCGGATGTGTGCGTTCCCCTCAAGGAGTTTAACCTTTCTTTTCATAGAGCAGTTTGGACACACTATGTTTGTGATGTCGGCAAGTGGATATTTGGACCTCTTTGAGGATTTCTTTGGAAGCGGGATTTCATCATCTAATGCTACTCAGAAGATTTCTCAGTAACTTCGTTGATTTCTCTGTGTTCAACTAACAGAGTTCAACCTTCCCTTAGACATAGCAGATTGGAAACCCTCTTTTTGTGGAATTTGCAAGTGGAGATTTCAAGCGCTTTGGGGCCAACGGTGGAATAGGAAATATCCTCGTATAAAAACTGGAGAGAATCATTCTCAGAAAACACTTTGTGATGTGTGCGTTCCATTCACAGAGTTTAACCTTTCCTTTCATAGAGCAGTTTGGAAACACTCTGTTTGTGAAGACTGCAAGTGGATATTTGGACCTCTTTGAGGGTTTCGTTGGAAACGGGATTTCTTCATCTAATGCTAGAAGGAAGAATTCTCAGAAACTTCTTTGATTTGTGTGTGTTCAACTAACGGAGCTGAACCATGCTTTAGACAGAGCAGATTGGAAACCCTCTTTTTGAGGAATTTGCTTGTGGAGATTACAAGCGTTTTGGGGCCAACGGTAGAAAAGGAAATATCCTCGTATAAAAACTAGAGAGAATCATTCTCAGAAACCACTTTGTGATGTGTGCGTTCCACTCACAGAGTTTAACCTTTCTTTTCATAGAACAGTTTGGAAACACTCTGTTTGTAAAGTCTGCAAGTGGATATTTGGACCTCTTTGAGGATTTCGTTGGAAACGGGATTTCTTCATCTAATGCTACACAGAAGATTTCTCAGTAACTTCGTTGATTTGTGTGTGTTCAACTAACAGAGTTCAACCTTCCCTTAGACATAGCAGATTGGAAACCCTCTTTTTGTGGAATTTGCAAGTGGAGATTTCAAGCGTTTTGGGGCCAACGGTAGAAAAGGAATCATCCTCGTATAAAAACTAGAGAGAATCATTCTCAGAAACCACTTTGTGATGTGTGCGTTCCCCTCACAGATTTTAACCTTTCTTTTCATAGAGCAGTTTGGACACACTCTGTTTGTGAAGTCTGCAAGTGGATATTTGGACCTCTTTGAGGATTTCATAGGAAGCGGGATTTCTTCATCTAATGCTACACAGAAGATTTCTCAGTAACTTCGTTGATTTCTGTGTGTTCAACTAACAGAGTTCAACCTTCCCTTAGAGATAGCAGATTGGAAACCCACTTTTTGTGGAATTTGCAAGTGGAGATTTCAAGCGCTTTGGGGCCAACGGTAGAAAAGGAAATATCCTCGTATAGAAAGTGGAGAGAATCATTCTCAGAAACCACTTTGTGATGTGTGCGTTCCACTCACAGAGTTTAACCTTTCCTTTCATAGAGCAGTTTGGAAACACTCTGTTTGTGAAGACTGCAAGTGGATATTTGGACCTCTTTGAGGATTTCTTTGGAAACGGGATTTCTTCATCTAATGCTAGAAGGAAGAATTCTCAGAAACTTCTTTGATTTGTGTGTGTTCAACTAACGGAGCTGAACCATCCTTTAGACAGAGCAGATTGGAAACCATCTTTTTGAGGAATTTGCTTGTGGAGATTTCAAGCGTTTTGGGGCCAACGGTAGAAAAGGAAATATCCTCGTATAAAAACTAGAGAGAATCATTTGCAGAAACCACTTTGTGTTGTGCGCGTTCCACTCACAGAGTTTAACCTTTCTTTTCATAGAGCAGTTTGGAAACACTCTGTTTGTAAAGTCTGCAAGTGGATATTTGGACCTCTTTGAGGATTTCGTTGGAAGCGGGATTTCTTCATCTAATGCTAGAAGGAAGAATTCCCAGAAATTTCTTTGATTTGTGTGTGTTCAGCTAACAGAGCTGAACCATCCTTATGACAGAGCAGATTGGAAACCCTCTTTTTGAGGAATTTGCTTGTGGAGATTTCAAGCGTTTTGGGGCCAACTGTAGAAAAGAAATATCCTGGTATAAAAACTAGAGAGAATCATTCTCAGAAACCACTTTGGATGTGTGCGTTCCACTCACAGAGTTTAACCTTTCTTTTCATAGAACAGTTTGGAAACACTCTGTTTGTAAAGTCTGCAAGTGGATATTTGGACCTCTTTGAGGATTTCGTTGGAAGCGGGATTTCTTCATCTAATGCTACACAGAAGATTTCTCAGTAACTTCGTTGATTTGTGTGTGTTCAACTAACAGAGTTCAACCTTCCCTTAGACATAGCTGATTGGAAACCCTCTTTTTGTGGAACTTGCAAGTGGAGATTTCAAGCGTTTTTGGGGCCAACGGTAGAAAAGAAATATCCTCGTATAAAAAATAGAGAGAATCATTCTCAGAAACCACTTTGTGATGTGTGCGTTCCCCTCACAGATTTTAACCTTTCTTTTCATAGAGCAGTTTGGACACACTCTGTTTGTGAAGTCTGCAATTGGATATTTGGCCCTCTTTGAGGATTTCATAGGAAGCGGGATTTCTTCATCTAATGCTACACAGAAGATTTCTCAGTAACTTCGTTGATTTCTGTGTGTTCAACTAACAGAGTTCAACCTTCCCTTAGAGATAGCAGATTGGAAACCCACTTTTTGTGGAATTTGCAAGTGGAGATTTCAAGCGCTTTGGGGCCAACGGTAGAAAAGGAAATATCCTCGTATAGAAAGTGGAGAGAATCATTCTCAGAAACCACTTTGTGATGTGTGCGTTCCACTCACAGAGTTTAACCTTTCCTTTCATAGAGCAGTTTGGAAACACTCTGTTTGTGAAGACTGCAAGTGGATATTTGGACCTCTTTGAGGATTTCTTTGGAAACGGGATTTCTTCATCTAATGCTAGAAGGAAGAATTCTCAGAAACTTCTTTGATTTGTGTGTGTTCAACTAACGGAGCTGAACCATCCTTTAGACAGAGCAGATTGGAAACCATCTTTTTGAGGAATTTGCTTGTGGAGATTTCAAGCGTTTTGGGGCCAACGGTAGAAAAGGAAATATCCTCGTATAAAAACTAGAGAGAATCATTTTCAGAAACCACTTTGTGTTGTGCGCGTTCCACTCACAGAGTTTAACCTTTCTTTTCATAGAACAGTTTGGAAACACTCTGTTTGTAAAGTCTGCAAGTGGATATTTGGACCTCTTTGAGGATTTCGTTGGAAGCGGGATTTCTTCATCTAATGCTACACAGAAGATTTCTCAGTAACTTCGTTGATTTGTGTGTGTTCAACTAACAGAGTTCAACCTTCCCTTAGACATAGCTGATTGGAAACCCTCTTTTTGTGGAATTTGCAAGTGGAGATTTCAAGCGCTTTGGGGCCAACTGTAGAAAAGGAAATATCCTCGTATAAAAACTGGAGAGAATCATTCTCAGAAAACACTTTGTGATGTGTGCGTTCCACTCACAGAGTTTAACCTTTCCTTTCATAGAGCAGTTTGGAAACACTCTGTTTGTGAAGACTGCAAGTGGATATTTGGACCTCTTTGAGGGTTTCGTTGGAAACGGGATTTCTTCATCTAATGCTAGAAGGAAGAATTCTCAGAAACTTCTTTGATTTGTGTGTGTTCAACTAACAGAGCTGAACCATCCTTTAGACAGAGCAGATTGGAAACCCTCTTTTTGAGGAATTTGCTTGTGGAGATTACAAGCGTTTTGGGGCCAACGGTAGAAAAGGAAATATCCTCGTATAAAAACTAGAGAGAATCATTCTCAGAAACCACTTTGTGATGTGTGCTTTCCACTCACAGAGTTTAACCTTTCTTTTCATAGAACAGTTTTGAAACACTCTGTTTGTGAAGTCTGCAATTGGATATTTGGCCCTCTTTGAGGATTTCATAGGAAGCGGGATTTCTTCATCTAATGCTACACAGAAGATTTCTCAGTAACTTCGTTGATTTCTGTGTGTTCAACTAACAGAGTTCAACCTTCCCTTAGACATAGCTGATTGGAAACCCTCTTTTTGTGGAACTTGCAAGTGGAGATTTCAAGCGTTTTTGGGGCCAACGGTAGAAAAGAAATATCCTCGTATAAAAAATAGAGAGAATCATTCTCAGAAACCACTTTGTGATGTGTGCGTTCCCCTCACAGATTTTAACCTTTCTTTTCATAGAGCAGTTTGGACACACTCTGTTTGTGAAGTCTGCAATTGGATATTTGGCCCTCTTTGAGGATTTCATAGGAAGCGGGATTTCTTCATCTAATGCTACACAGAAGATTTCTCAGTAACTTCGTTGATTTCTGTGTGTTCAACTAACAGAGTTCAACCTTCCCTTAGAGATAGCAGATTGGAAACCCACTTTTTGTGGAATTTGCAAGTGGAGATTTCAAGCGCTTTGGGGCCAACGGTAGAAAAGGAAATATCCTCGTATAGAAAGTGGAGAGAATCATTCTCAGAAACCACTTTGTGATGTGTGCGTTCCACTCACAGAGTTTAACCTTTCCTTTCATAGAGCAGTTTGGAAACACTCTGTTTGTGAAGACTGCAAGTGGATATTTGGACCTCTTTGAGGATTTCTTTGGAAACGGGATTTCTTCATCTAATGCTAGAAGGAAGAATTCTCAGAAACTTCTTTGATTTGTGTGTGTTCAACTAACGGAGCTGAACCATCCTTTAGACAGAGCAGATTGGAAACCATCTTTTTGAGGAATTTGCTTGTGGAGATTTCAAGCGTTTTGGGGCCAACGGTAGAAAAGGAAATATCCTCGTATAAAAACTAGAGAGAATCATTTTCAGAAACCACTTTGTGTTGCGCGCTTCCACTCACAGAGTTTAACCTTTCTTTTCATAGAACAGTTTGGAAACACTCTGTTTGTAAAGTCTGCAAGTGGATATTTGGACCTCTTTGAGGATTTCGTTGGAAGCGGGATTTCTTCATCTAATGCTACACAGAAGATTTCTCAGTAACTTCGTTGATTTGTGTGTGTTCAACTAACAGAGTTCAACCTTCCCTTAGACATAGCTGATTGGAAACCCTCTTTTTGTGGAATTTGCAAGTGGAGATTTCAAGCGCTTTGGGGCCAACTGTAGAAAAGGAAATATCCTCGTATAAAAACTGGAGAGAATCATTCTCAGAAAACACTTTGTGATGTGTGCGTTCCACTCACAGAGTTTAACCTTTCCTTTCATAGAGCAGTTTGGAAACACTCTGTTTGTGAAGACTGCAAGTGGATATTTGGACCTCTTTGAGGGTTTCGTTGGAAACGGGATTTCTTCATCTAATGCTAGAAGGAAGAATTCTCAGAAACTTCTTTGATTTGTGTGTGTTCAACTAACAGAGCTGAACCATCCTTTAGACAGAGCAGATTGGAAACCCTCTTTTTGAGGAATTTGCTTGTGGAGATTACAAGCGTTTTGGGGCCAACGGTAGAAAAGGAAATATCCTCGTATAAAAACTAGAGAGAATCATTCTCAGAAACCACTTTGTGATGTGTGCGTTCCACTCACAGAGTTTAACCTTTCTTTTCATAGAACAGTTTTGAAACACTCTGTTTGTGAAGTCTGCAATTGGATATTTGGCCCTCTTTGAGGATTTCGTTGGAAGCGGGATTTCTTCATCTAATGCTACACAGAAGATTTCTCAGTAACTTCGTTGATTTGTGTGTGTTCAACTAACAGAGTTCAACCTTCCCTTAGACATAGCTGATTGGAAACCCTCTTTTTGTGGAATTTGCAAGTGGAGATTTCAAGCGCTTTGGGGCCAACTGTAGAAAAGGAAATATCCTCGTATAAAAACTGGAGAGAATCATTCTCAGAAAACACTTTGTGATGTGTGCGTTCCACTCACAGAGTTTAACCTTTCCTTTCATAGAGCAGTTTGGAAACACTCTGTTTGTGAAGACTGCAAGTGGATATTTGGACCTCTTTGAGGGTTTCGTTGGAAACGGGATTTCTTCATCTAATGCTAGAAGGAAGAATTCTCAGAAACTTCTTTGATTTGTGTGTGTTCAACTAACAGAGCTGAACCATCCTTTAGACAGAGCAGATTGGAAACCCTCTTTTTGAGGAATTTGCTTGTGGAGATTACAAGCGTTTTGGGGCCAACGGTAGAAAAGGAAATATCCTCGTATAAAAACTAGAGAGAATCATTCTCAGAAACCACTTTGTGATGTGTGCGTTCCACTCACAGAGTTTAACCTTTCTTTTCATAGAACAGTTTTGAAACACTCTGTTTGTGAAGTCTGCAATTGGATATTTGGCCCTCTTTGAGGATTTCATAGGAAGCGGGATTTCTTCATCTAATGCTACACAGAAGATTTCTCAGTAACTTCGTTGATTTCTGTGTGTTCAACTAACAGAGTTCAACCTTCCCTTAGACATAGCTGATTGGAAACCCTCTTTTTGTGGAACTTGCAAGTGGAGATTTCAAGCGTTTTTGGGGCCAACGGTAGAAAAGAAATATCCTCGTATAAAAAATAGAGAGAATCATTCTCAGAAACCACTTTGTGATGTGTGCGTTCCCCTCACAGATTTTAACCTTTCTTTTCATAGAGCAGTTTGGACACACTCTGTTTGTGAAGTCTGCAATTGGATATTTGGCCCTCTTTGAGGATTTCATAGGAAGCGGGATTTCTTCATCTAATGCTACACAGAAGATTTCTCAGTAACTTCGTTGATTTCTGTGTGTTCAACTAACAGAGTTCAACCTTCCCTTAGAGATAGCAGATTGGAAACCCACTTTTTGTGGAATTTGCAAGTGGAGATTTCAAGCGCTTTGGGGCCAACGGTAGAAAAGGAAATATCCTCGTATAGAAAGTGGAGAGAATCATTCTCAGAAACCACTTTGTGATGTGTGCGTTCCACTCACAGAGTTTAACCTTTCCTTTCATAGAGCAGTTTGGAAACACTCTGTTTGTGAAGACTGCAAGTGGATATTTGGACCTCTTTGAGGATTTCTTTGGAAACGGGATTTCTTCATCTAATGCTAGAAGGAAGAATTCTCAGAAACTTCTTTGATTTGTGTGTGTTCAACTAACGGAGCTGAACCATCCTTTAGACAGAGCAGATTGGAAACCATCTTTTTGAGGAATTTGCTTGTGGAGATTTCAAGCGTTTTGGGGCCAACGGTAGAAAAGGAAATATCCTCGTATAAAAACTAGAGAGAATCATTTTCAGAAACCACTTTGTGTTGTGCGCGTTCCACTCACAGAGTTTAACCTTTCTTTTCATAGAACAGTTTGGAAACACTCTGTTTGTAAAGTCTGCAAGTGGATATTTGGACCTCTTTGAGGATTTCGTTGGAAGCGGGATTTCTTCATCTAATGCTACACAGAAGATTTCTCAGTAACTTCGTTGATTTGTGTGTGTTCAACTAACAGAGTTCAACCTTCCCTTAGACATAGCTGATTGGAAACCCTCTTTTTGTGGAATTTGCAAGTGGAGATTTCAAGCGCTTTGGGGCCAACTGTAGAAAAGGAAATATCCTCGTATAAAAACTGGAGAGAATCATTCTCAGAAAACACTTTGTGATGTGTGCGTTCCACTCACAGAGTTTAACCTTTCCTTTCATAGAGCAGTTTGGAAACACTCTGTTTGTGAAGACTGCAAGTGGATATTTGGACCTCTTTGAGGGTTTCGTTGGAAACGGGATTTCTTCATCTAATGCTAGAAGGAAGAATTCTCAGAAACTTCTTTGATTTGTGTGTGTTCAACTAACAGAGCTGAACCATCCTTTAGACAGAGCAGATTGGAAACCCTCTTTTTGAGGAATTTGCTTGTGGAGATTACAAGCGTTTTGGGGCCAACGGTAGAAAAGGAAATATCCTCGTATAAAAACTAGAGAGAATCATTCTCAGAAACCACTTTGTGATGTGTGCGTTCCACTCACAGAGTTTAACCTTTCTTTTCATAGAACAGTTTTGAAACACTCTGTTTGTGAAGTCTGCAATTGGATATTTGGCCCTCTTTGAGGATTTCGTTGGAAGCGGGATTTCTTCATCTAATGCTACACAGAAGATTTCTCAGTAACTTCGTTGATTTCTGTGTGTTCAACTAACAGAGTTCAACCTTCCCTTAGAGATAGCAGATTGGAAACCCACTTTTTGTGGAATTTGCAAGTGGAGATTTCAAGCGCTTTGGGGCCAACGGTAGAAAAGGAAATATCCTCGTATAAAAAGTGGAGAGAATCATTCTCAGAAACCACTTTGTGATGTGTGCGTTCCACTCACAGAGTTTAACCTTTCCTTTCATAGAGCAGTTTGGAAACACTGTGAAGACTGCAAGTGGATATTTGGACCTCTTTGAGGATTTCTTTGGAAACGGGATTTCTTCATCTAATGCTAGAAGGAAGAATTCTCAGAAACTTCTTTGATTTGTGTGTGTTCAACTAACAGAGCTGAACCATCCTTTAGACAGAGCAGATTGGAAACCATCTTTTTGAGGAATTTGCTTGTGGAGATTTCAAGCGTTTTGGGGCCAACGGTAGAAAAGGAAATATCCTCGTATAAAAACTAGAGAGAATCATTTTCAGAAACCACTTTGTGTTGTGCGCGTTCCACTCACAGAGTTTAACCTTTCTTTTCATAGAGCAGTTTGGAAACACTCTGTTTGTAAAGTCTGCAAGTGGATATTTGGACCTCTTTGAGGATTTCGTTGGAAGCGGGATTTCTTCATCTAATGCTACACAGAAGATTTCTCAGTAACTTCGTTGATTTGTGTGTGTTCAACTAACAGAGTTCAACCTTCCCTTAGAGATAGCAGCTTGGAAACCCTCTTTTTGTGGAATTTGCAAGTGGAGATTTCAAGCGCTTTGGGGCCATCGGTAGAAAAGGAAATATCTTCGTATAAAAACTAGAGAGAACCATTCTCAGAAACCACTTTGTGTTGTGCGCGTTCCACTCACAGAGTTTAACCTTTTTTTTCATAGAGCAGTTTGGAAACACTCTGTTTGTGAAGTCTGCAAGTGGATATTTGGACCTCTTTGAGGATTTCGTTGGAATCGGGATTTCTTCATCTAATGCTAGAAGGAAGAATTCTCAGAAACTTCTTTGATATGTGTGTGTTCAACTAACAGAGCTGAACCATCCTTTAGACAGAGCAGATTGGAAACCCTCTTTTTGAGGAATTTGCTTGTGGAGGTTTCAAGCGTTTTGGGGCCAACGGTAGAAAAGGAAATATCCTCGTATAAAAACTAGAGAGAATCATTCTCAGAAACCACTTTGTGATGTGTGCGTTCCACTCACAGAGTTTAATCTTTCTTTTCATAGAGCCGTTTGGAAACACTCTGTTTGTAAAGTCTGCAAGTGGATATTTGGACCTCTTTAAGGATTTCGTTGGATGCGGGATTTCTTCATCTAATGCAACACAGAAGATTTCTCAGTAACTTCGTTGATTTCTGTGCGTTCAAATAACAGAGTTCAACCTTCCCTTAGACATAGCAGTTTGGAAATCCTCTTTTTGTGGAATTTGCAAGTGGAGATTTCAAGCGCTTTGGGGCCAACTGTAGAAAAGGAAATATCCTCGTATAAAAACTAGAGAGAATCATTCTCAGAAACCACTTTGTGTAGTGTGCGTTCCACTCACAGAGTTCAATCTTTCCTTTCATAGAGCAGTTTGGAAACACTCTGTTTGTAAAGTCTGCAAGTGGATAATAGGACCTCTTTGAGGATTTCGTTGGAAGCGGGATTTCTTCATCTAATGCTACACAGAAGATTTCTCAGTAACTTCGTTGATTTGTGTGTGTTCAACTAACAGAGTTCAACATTCCCCTACACATAGCAGATTGGAAACCCTCCTTTTGTGGAATTTGCAAGTGGAGATTTCAAGTGCTTTGGGGCCAACTGTTGAAAAGGAAATATCCTCGAATAAAAAGTGGAGAGAATCATTCTCAGAAACCACTTTGTGTAGTGTGCGTTCCACTCACAGAGTTCAACCTTTCCTTTCATACGGCAGTTTGGAAACACTCTGTTTGTGAAGACTGCAAGTGGATATTTGGACCTCTTTGAGGATTTCGTTGGAAACGGGATTTCTTCATCTAATGCTAGAAGGAAGAATTCTCAGAAACTTCTTTGATTTGTGTGTGTTCAACTAACGGAGCTGAACCATCCTTTAGACAGAGCAGATTGGAAACCCTCTTTTTGAGGAATTTGCTTGTGGAGATTTCAAGCGTTTTGGGGCCAACGGTAGAAAAGGAAATATCCTGGTATAAAAACTAGAGAGAATCATTCTCAGAAACCACTTTGTGATGTGTGCGTTCCACTCACAGAATTTAACCTTTCTTTTCATAGAGCAGTTTGGAAACACTCTGATTGTAAAGATTGCTAGTGGATATTTGGGCCTCTTTGAGGATTTCGTTGGAAGCGGGATTTCTTCATCTAATGCTACACAGAAGACTTCTCAGTAACTTTGTTGATTTGTGTGTGTTCAACTAACAGAGTTCAACCTTCCCTTAGACATAGCAGATTGGAAACCCTCTTTTTGTGGAATTTGCAAATGGAGATTTCAAGCGCTTTGGGGTCAACTGTAGAAAAGGAAATATCCTCTTATAAAAACTAGAGAGAATCATTCTCAGAAACCACTTTGTGTAGTGTGCGTTCCACTCACAGAGTTCAATCTTTGCTTTCATACGGCAGTTTGGAAACACTCTGTTTGTGAAGACTGCAAGTGGATATTTGGACCTCTTTGAGGATTTCGTTGGAAACGGGATTTCTTCATCTAATGCTAGAAGGAAGAATTCCCAGAAATTTCTTTGATTTGTGTGTGTTCAGCTAACAGAGCTGAACCATCCTTTAGACAGAGCAGATTGGAAACCCTCTTTTTGAGGAATTTGCTTGTGGAGATTTCAAGCGTTTTGGGGCCAACTGTAGAAAAGAAATATCCTGTTATAAAAACTAGAGAGAATCATTCTCAGAAACCACTTTGGATGTGTGCGTTCCACTCACAGAGTTTAACCTTTCTTTTAATAGAACAGTGTGGAAACACTCTGTTTGTAAAGTCTGCAAGTGGATATTTGGACCTCTTTGAGGATTTCGTTGGAAACGGGATTTCTTCATCTAATGCTACACAGAAGATTTCTCAGTAACTTCGTTGATTTCTGTGTGTTCAACTAACAGAGTTCAACCTTCCCTTAGACATAGCAGATTGGAAACCCTCTTTTTGTGGAACTTGCAAGTGGAGATTTCAAGCGATTTTGGGGCCAACGGTAGAAAAGGAAATATCCTCGTATAAAAAATAGAGAGAATCATTCTCAGAAACCGCTTTGTGATGTGTGCGTTCCACTCACAGAGTTTAACCTTTCCTTTCATAGAGCAGTTTGGACACACTCTGTTTGTGAAGTCTGCAAGTGGATATTTGGACCTCTTTGAGGATTTCTTTAGAAGCGGGATTTCATCATCTAATGCTACACAGAAGATTTCTCAGTAACTTCGTTGATTTCTGTGTGTTCAACTAACAGAGCTGAACCATCCTTTAGACAGAGCAGATTGGAAACCCTCTTTTTGAGAAATTTGCTTTTGGGGATTTCAAGCGTATTGGGGCCAACGGTAGAAAAGGAACTATCCTCGTATAAAAACTAGAGAGAATCATTCTCAGAAACCGCTTTGTGATGTGTGCGTTCCCCTCATGGAGTTTAACCTTTCTTTTCATAGAACAGTTTGGACACACTCTGTTTGTGAAGTCTGCAAGTGGATATTTGGACCTCTTTGAGGATTTCGTTGGAAGCGGGATTTCTTCATCTAATGCTACACAGAAGATTTCTCAGTAACTTCGTTGATTTCTGTGTGTTCAACTAACAGAGTTCAACCTTCCCTTAGACATAGCAGTTTGGAAACCCTCTTTTTGTGGAATTTGCAAGTGGAGATTTCAAGCGCTTTGGGGCCAACGGTAGAAAAGGAAATATCCTCGTATAAAAACTAGAGAGAATCATTCTCAGAAACCACTTTGTGTAGTGTGCGTTCCACTCACAGAGTTCAATCTTTCCTTTCATAGAGCAGTTTGGAAACACTCTGTTTGTGAAGACTGCAAGTGGATATTTGGACCTCTTTGAGGATTTCGTTGGATACGGGATTTCTTCATCTAATGCTAGAAGGAAGAATTCCCAGAAATTCCTTTGATTTGTGTGTGTTCAGCTAACAGAGCTGAACCATCCTTTAGACAGAGCAGATTGGAAACCCTCTTTTTGAGGAATTTGCGTGTGGAGATTACAAGCGTTTTGGGGCCAACGGTAGAAAAGGAAATATCCTCGTATAAAAACTAGAGAGAATCATTCTCAGAAACCACTTTGTGATGTGTGCGTTCCACTCACAGAGTTTAACCTTTCTTTTCATAGAACAGTTTGGAAACACTCTGTTTGTAAAGTCTGCAAGTGGATATTTGGACCTCTTTGAGGATTTCCTTGGAAGCGGGATTTCTTCTTCTAATGCTACACAGAAGATTTCTCAGTAACTTCGTTGATTTGTGTGTGTTCAAATAACAGAGTTCAACCTTCCCCTAGAGATAGCAGCTTGGAAACCCTCTTTTTGTGGAATTTGCAAGTGGAGGTTTCAAGCGCTTTGGGGCCAACGGTAGAAAAGGAAATATCTTCGTATAAAAACTACAGAGAACCATTCTCAGAAACCACTTTGTGTTGTGCGCGTTCCACTCACAGAGTTTAACCTTTCTTTTCATAGAGCAGTTTGGAAACACTCTGTTTGTGAAGTCTGCAAGTGGATATTTGGACCTCTTTGAGGATTTCGTTGTAATCGGGATTTCTTCATCTAATGCTAGAAGGAAGAATTCTCAGAAATTTCTTTGATATGTGTGTGTTCAACTAACAGAGCTGAACCATCCTTTAGACAGAGCAGAATGGAAACCCTCTTTTTGAGGAATTTGCTTGTGGAGATTTCAAGCCTTTTGGGGCCAACGGTAGAAAAGGAAATATCCTCGTATAAAAACTAGAGAGAATCATTCTCAGAAACCACTTTGTGATGTGTGCGTTCCACTCACAGAGTTTAATCTTTCTTTTCATAGAACAGTTTGGAAACACTCTGTTTGTAAAGTCTGCAAGTGGATATTTGGACCTCTTTGAGGATTTCGTTGGAAGCGGGATTTCTTCATCTAATGCTACACAGAAGATTTCTCAGTAACTTCGTTGATTTCTGTGTGTTCAACTAACAGAGTTCAACCTTCCCTTAGACATAGCAGATTGGAAACCCTCTTTTTGTGGAATTTGCAAATGGAGATTTCAAGCGCTTTGGGGTCAACTGTAGAAAAGGAAATATCCTCTTATAAAAACTAGAGAGAATCATTCTCAGAAACCACTTTGTGTAGTGTGCGTTCCACTCACAGAGTTCAATCTTTGCTTTCATACGGCAGTTTGGAAACACTCTGTTTGTGAAGACTGCAAGTGGATATTTGGACCTCTTTGAGGATTTCGTTGGAAACGGGATTTCTTCATCTAATGCTAGAAGGAAGAATTCCCAGAAATTTCTTTGATTTGTGTGTGTTCAGCTAACAGAGCTGAACCATCCTTTAGACAGAGCAGATTGGAAACCCTCTTTTTGAGGAATTTGCTTGTGGAGATTTCAAGCGTTTTGGGGCCAACTGTAGAAAAGAAATATCCTCGTATAAAAACTAGAGAGAATCATTCTCAGAAACCACTTTGTGATGTGTGCGTTCCACTCACAGAGTTTAATCTTTCTTTTCATAGAACAGTTTGGAAACACTCTGTTTGTAAAGTCTGCAAGTGGATATTTGGACCTCTTTGAGGATTTCGTTGGAAGCGGGATTTCTTCATCTAATGCTACACAGAAGATTTCTCAGTAACTTCGTTGATTTCTGTGTGTTCAACTAACAGAGTTCAACCTTCCCTTAGACATAGCAGATTGGAAACCCTCTTTTTGTGGAATTTGCAATTGGAGATTTCAAGCGCTTTGGGGTCAACTGTAGAAAAGGAAATATCCTCGTATAAAAACTAGAGAGAATCATTCTCAGAAACCACTTTGTGTAGTGTGCGTTCCACTCACAGAGTTCAATCTTTCCTTTCATACGGCAGTTTGGAAACACTCTGTTTGTGAAGACTGCAAGTGGATATTTGGACCTCTTTGAGGATTTCGTTGGAAACGGGATTTCTTCATCTAATGCTAGAAGGAAGAATTCCCAGAAATTTCTTTGATTTGTGTGTGTTCAGCTAACAGAGCTGAACCATCCTTTAGACAGAGCAGATAGGAAACCCTCTTTTTGAGGAATTTGCTTGTGGAGATTTCAAGCGTTTTGGGGCCAACTGTAGAAAAGAAATATCCTGGTATAAAAACTAGAGAGAATCATTCTCAGAAACCACTTTGGATGTGTGCGTTCCACTCACAGAGTTTAACCTTTCTTTTCATAGAACAGTTTGGAAACACTCTGTTTGTAAAGTCTGCAAGTGGATATTTGGACCTCTTTGAGGATTTCGTTGGAAGCGGGATTTCTTCATCTAATGCTACACAGAAGATTTCTCAGTAACTTCGTTGATTTGTGTGTGTTCAACTAACAGAGTTCAACCTTCCCTTAGACATAGCAGATTGGAAACCCTCTTTTTGTGGAACTTGCAAGTGGAGATTTCAAGCGTTTTTGGGGCCAACGGTAGAAAAGGAAATATCCTCGTATAAAAAATAGAGAGAATCATTCTCAGATACCGCTTTCGGATGTGTGCGTTCCCCTCAAGGAGTTTAACCTTTCTTTTCATAGAGCAGTTTGGACACACTATGTTTGTGATGTCGGCAAGTGGATATTTGGACCTCTTTGAGGATTTCTTTGGAAGCGGGATTTCATCATCTAATGCTACTCAGAAGATTTCTCAGTAACTTCGTTGATTTCTGTGTGTTCAACTAACAGAGCTGAACCTTCCTTTAGACAGAGCAGATTGGAAACCCTCTTTTTGAGAAATTTGCTTTTGGGGATTTCAAGCGTTTTGGGGCCAACGGTAGAAAAGGAAATATCCTCGTATAAAAACTGGAGAGAATCATTCTCAGAAACCGCTTTGTGATGTGTGCGTTCCCCTCACGGAGTTTAACCTTTCTTTTCATAGAGCAGTTTGGACACACTCTGTTTGTGAAGTCTGCAACTGGATATTTGGACCTCTTTGAGGATTTCGTTGGAAGCGGGATTTCTTCATCTAATGCTACACAGAAGATTTCTCAGTAACTTCGTTGATTTCTCTGTGTTCAACTAACAGAGTTCAACCTTCCCTTAGACATAGCAGATTGGAAACCCTCTTTTTGTGGAATTTGCAAGTGGAGATTTCAAGCGCTTTGGGGCCAACGGTGGAAAAGGAAATATCCTCGTATAAAAACTGGAGAGAATCATTCTCAGAAAACACTTTGTGATGTGTGCGTTCCATTCACAGAGTTTAACCTTTCCTTTCATAGAGCAGTTTGGAAACACTCTGTTTGTGAAGACTGCAAGTGGATATTTGGACCTCTTTGAGGGTTTCGTTGGAAACGGGATTTCTTTATCTAATGCTAGAAGGAAGAATTCTCAGAAACTTCTTTGATTTGTGTGTGTTCAACTAACAGAGCTGAACCATCCTTTAGACAGAGCAGATTGGAAACCCTCTTTTTGAGGAATTTGCTTGTGGAGATTACAAGCGTTTTGGTGCCAACGGTAGAAAAGGAAATATCCTCGTATAAAAACTAGAGAGAATCATTCTCAGTAACCACTTTGTGATGTGTGCGTTCCACTCACAGAGTTTAACCTTTCTTTTCATAGAACAGTTTGGAAACACTCTGTTTGTAAAGTCTGCAAGTGGATATTTGGACCTCTTTGAGGATTTCGTTGGAAGCGGGATTTCTTCATCTAATGCTACACAGAAGATTTCTCAGTAACTTCGTTGATTTGTGTGTGTTCAACTAACAGAGTTCAACCTTCCCTTAGACATAGCAGATTGGAAACCCTCTTTTTGTGGAATTTGCAAGTGGAGATTTCAAGCGTTTTGGGGCCAACGGTAGAAAAGGAATTATCCTCGTATAAAAACTAGAGAGAATCATTCTCAGAAACCACTTTGTGATGTGTGCGTTCCCCTCACAGATTTTAACCTTTCTTTTCATAGAGCAGTTTGGACACACTCTGTTTGTGAAGTCTGCAATTGGATATTTGGCCCTCTTTGAGGATTTCATAAGAAGCGGGATTTCTTCATCTAATGCTACACAGAAGATTTCTCAGTAACTTCGTTGATTTCTGTGTGTTCAACTAACAGAGCTGAACCATCCTTTAGACAGAGCAGATTGGAAACCCTCTTTTTGAGAAATTTGCTTTTGGGGATTTCAAGCGTTTTGGGGCCAACGGTAGAAAAGGAAATATCCTCGTATAAAACTAGAGAGAATCATTCTCAGAAACCGCTTTGTGATGTGTGCGTTCCCCTCACGGAGTTTAACCTTTCCTTTCATAGAGCAGTTTGGACACACTCTGTTTGTGAAGTCTGCAATTGGATATTTGGCCCTCTTTGAGGATTTCATAGGAAGCGGGATTTCTTCATCTAATGCTACACAGAAGATTTCTCAGTAACTTCGTTGATTTCTGTGTGTTCAACTAACAGAGTTCAACCTTCCCTTAGAGATAGCAGATTGGAAACCCACTTTTTGTGGAATTTGCAAGTGGAGATTTCAAGCGCTTTGGGGCCAACGGTAGAAAAGGAAATATCCTCGTATAAAAAGTGGAGAGAATCATTCTCAGAAACCACTTTGTGATGTGTGCGTTCTACTCACAGAGTTTAACCTTTCCTTTCATAGAGCAGTTTGGAAACACTCTGTTTGTGAAGACTGCAAGTGGATATTTGGACCTCTTTGAGGATTTCGTTGGAAACGGGATTTCTTCATCTAATGCTAGAAGGAAGAATTCTCAGAAACTTCTTTGATTTGTGTGTGTTCAACTAACGGAGCTGAACCATCCTTTAGACAGAGCAGATTGGAAACCGTCTTTTTGAGGAATTTGCTTGTGGAGATTTCAAGCGTTTTGGGGCCAACGGTAGAAAAGGAAATATCCTCGTATAAAAACTAGAGAGAATCATTTTCAGAAACCACTTTGTGTTGTGCGCGTTCCACTCACAGAGTTTAACCTTTCTTTTCATAGAGCAGTTTGGAAACACTCTGTTTGTAAAGTCTGCAAGTGGATATTTGGACCTCTTTGAGGATTTCGTTGGAAGCGGGATTTCTTCATCTAATGCTACACAGAAGATTTCTCAGTAACTTCGTTGATTTGTGTGTGTTCAACTAACAGAGTTCAACCTTCCCTTAGAGATAGCAGCTTGGAAACCCTCTTTTTGTGGAATTTGCAAGTGGAGATTTCAAGCGCTTTGGGGCCAACGGTTGAAAAGGAAATATCTTCGTATAAAAACTAGAGAGAACCATTCTCAGAAACCACTTTGTGTTGTGCGCGTTCCACTCACAGAGTTTAACCTTTCTTTTCATAGAGCAGTTTGGAAACACTCTGTTTGTGAAGTCTGCAAGTGGATATTTGGACCTCTTTGAGGATTTCGTTGGAATCGGGATTTCTTCATCTAATGCTAGAAGGAAGAATTCTCAGAAATTTCTTTGATATGTGTGTGTTCAACTAACAGAGCTGAACCATCCTTTAGACAGAGCAGAATGGAAACCCTCTTTTTGAGGAATTTGCTTGTGGTGATTTCAAGCCTTTTGGGGCCAACGGTAGAAAAGGAAATATCCTCGTATAAAAACTAGAGAGACTCATTCTCAGAAACCACTTTGTGATGTGTGCGTTCCACTCACAGAGTTTAATCTTTCTTTTCATAGAACAGTTTGGAAACACTCTGTTTGTAAAGTCTGCAAGTGGATATTTGGACCTCTTTGAGGATTTCGTTGGAAGCGGGATTTCTTCATCTAATGCTACACAGAAGATTTCTCAGTAACTTCGTTGATTTCTGTGTGTTCAACTAACAGAGTTCAACCTTCCCTTAGACATAGCAGATTGGAAACCCTCTTTTTGTGGAATTTGCAAATGGAGATTTCAAGCGCTTTGGGGTCAACTGTAGAAAAGGAAATATCCTCTTATAAAAACTAGAGAGAATCATTCTCAGAAACCACTTTGTGTAGTGTGCGTTCCACTCACAGAGTTCAATCTTTGCTTTCATACGGCAGTTTGGAAACACTCTGTTTGTGAAGACTGCAAGTGGATATTTGGACCTCTTTGAGGATTTCGTTGGAAACGGGATTTCTTCATCTAATGCTAGAAGGAAGAATTCCCAGAAATTTCTTTGATTTGTGTGTGTTCAGCTAACAGAGCTGAACCATCCTTTAGACAGAGCAGATTGGAAACCCTCTTTTTGAGGAATTTGCTTGTGGAGATTTCAAGCGTTTTGGGGCCAACTGTAGAAAAGAAATATCCTGTTATAAAAACTAGAGAGAATCATTCTCAGAAACCACTTTGGATGTGTGCGTTCCACTCACAGAGTTTAACCTTTCTTTTAATAGAACAGTTTGGAAACACTCTGTTTGTAAAGTCTGCAAGTGGATATTTGGACCTCTTTGAGGATTTCGTTGGAAGCGGGATTTCTTCATCTAATGCTACACAGAAGATTTCTCAGTAACTTCGTTGATTTGTGTGTGTTCAACTAACAGAGTTCAACCTTCCCTTAGACATAGCAGATTGGAAACCCTCTTTTTGTGGAACTTGCAAGTGGAGATTTCAAGCGATTTTGGGGCCAACGGTAGAAAAGGAAATATCCTCGTATAAAAACTGGAGAGAATCATTCTCAGAAACCGCTTTGTGATGTGTGCGTTCCCCTCAAGGAGTTTAACCTTTCTTTTCATAGAGCAGTTTGGACACACTATGTTTGTGAAGTCTGCAAGTGGATATTTGGACCTCTTTGAGGATTTCTTTGGAAGCGGGATTTCATCATCTAATGCTACACAGAAGATTTCTCAGTAACTTCGTTGATTTCTGTGTGTTCAACTAACAGAGCTGAACCATCCTTTAGACAGAGCAGATTGGAAACCCTCTTTTTGAGAAATTTGCTTTTGGGGATTTCAAGCGTTTTGGGGCCAACGGTAGAAAAGGAAATATCCTCGTATAAAACTAGAGAGAATCATTCTCAGAAACCGCTTTGTGATGTGTGCGTTCCCCTCACGGAGTTTAACCTTTCCTTTCATAGAGCAGTTTGGACACACTCTGTTTGTGAAGTCTGCAATTGGATATTTGGCCCTCTTTGAGGATTTCATAGGAAGCGGGATTTCTTCATCTAATGCTACACAGAAGATTTCTCAGTAACTTCGTTGATTTCTGTGTGTTCAACTAACAGAGTTCAACCTTCCCTTAGAGATAGCAGATTGGAAACCCACTTTTTGTGGAATTTGCAAGTGGAGATTTCAAGCGCTTTGGGGCCAACGGTAGAAAAGGAAATATCCTCGTATAAAAAGTGGAGAGAATCATTCTCAGAAACCACTTTGTGATGTGTGCGTTCTACTCACAGAGTTTAACCTTTCCTTTCATAGAGCAGTTTGGAAACACTCTGTTTGTGAAGACTGCAAGTGGATATTTGGACCTCTTTGAGGATTTCGTTGGAAACGGGATTTCTTCATCTAATGCTAGAAGGAAGAATTCTCAGAAACTTCTTTGATTTGTGTGTGTTCAACTAACGGAGCTGAACCATCCTTTAGACAGAGCAGATTGGAAACCGTCTTTTTGAGGAATTTGCTTGTGGAGATTTCAAGCGTTTTGGGGCCAACGGTAGAAAAGGAAATATCCTCGTATAAAAACTAGAGAGAATCATTTTCAGAAACCACTTTGTGTTGTGCGCGTTCCACTCACAGAGTTTAACCTTTCTTTTCATAGAGCAGTTTGGAAACACTCTGTTTGTAAAGTCTGCAAGTGGATATTTGGACCTCTTTGAGGATTTCGTTGGAAGCGGGATTTCTTCATCTAATGCTACACAGAAGATTTCTCAGTAACTTCGTTGATTTGTGTGTGTTCAACTAACAGAGTTCAACCTTCCCTTAGAGATAGCAGCTTGGAAACCCTCTTTTTGTGGAATTTGCAAGTGGAGATTTCAAGCGCTTTGGGGCCAACGGTTGAAAAGGAAATATCTTCGTATAAAAACTAGAGAGAACCATTCTCAGAAACCACTTTGTGTTGTGCGCGTTCCACTCACAGAGTTTAACCTTTCTTTTCATAGAGCAGTTTGGAAACACTCTGTTTGTGAAGTCTGCAAGTGGATATTTGGACCTCTTTGAGGATTTCGTTGGAATCGGGATTTCTTCATCTAATGCTAGAAGGAAGAATTCTCAGAAATTTCTTTGATATGTGTGTGTTCAACTAACAGAGCTGAACCATCCTTTAGACAGAGCAGAATGGAAACCCTCTTTTTGAGGAATTTGCTTGTGGTGATTTCAAGCCTTTTGGGGCCAACGGTAGAAAAGGAAATATCCTCGTATAAAAACTAGAGAGACTCATTCTCAGAAACCACTTTGTGATGTGTGCGTTCCACTCACAGAGTTTAATCTTTCTTTTCATAGAACAGTTTGGAAACACTCTGTTTGTAAAGTCTGCAAGTGGATATTTGGACCTCTTTGAGGATTTCGTTGGAAGCGGGATTTCTTCATCTAATGCTACACAGAAGATTTCTCAGTAACTTCGTTGATTTCTGTGTGTTCAACTAACAGAGTTCAACCTTCCCTTAGACATAGCAGATTGGAAACCCTCTTTTTGTGGAATTTGCAAATGGAGATTTCAAGCGCTTTGGGGTCAACTGTAGAAAAGGAAATATCCTCTTATAAAAACTAGAGAGAATCATTCTCAGAAACCACTTTGTGTAGTGTGCGTTCCACTCACAGAGTTCAATCTTTGCTTTCATACGGCAGTTTGGAAACACTCTGTTTGTGAAGACTGCAAGTGGATATTTGGACCTCTTTGAGGATTTCGTTGGAAACGGGATTTCTTCATCTAATGCTAGAAGGAAGAATTCCCAGAAATTTCTTTGATTTGTGTGTGTTCAGCTAACAGAGCTGAACCATCCTTTAGACAGAGCAGATTGGAAACCCTCTTTTTGAGGAATTTGCTTGTGGAGATTTCAAGCGTTTTGGGGCCAACTGTAGAAAAGAAATATCCTGTTATAAAAACTAGAGAGAATCATTCTCAGAAACCACTTTGGATGTGTGCGTTCCACTCACAGAGTTTAACCTTTCTTTTAATAGAACAGTTTGGAAACACTCTGTTTGTAAAGTCTGCAAGTGGATATTTGGACCTCTTTGAGGATTTCGTTGGAAGCGGGATTTCTTCATCTAATGCTACACAGAAGATTTCTCAGTAACTTCGTTGATTTGTGTGTGTTCAACTAACAGAGTTCAACCTTCCCTTAGACATAGCAGATTGGAAACCCTCTTTTTGTGGAACTTGCAAGTGGAGATTTCAAGCGATTTTGGGGCCAACGGTAGAAAAGGAAATATCCTCGTATAAAAACTGGAGAGAATCATTCTCAGAAACCGCTTTGTGATGTGTGCGTTCCCCTCAAGGAGTTTAACCTTTCTTTTCATAGAGCAGTTTGGACACACTATGTTTGTGAAGTCTGCAAGTGGATATTTGGACCTCTTTGAGGATTTCTTTGGAAGCGGGATTTCATCATCTAATGCTACACAGAAGATTTCTCAGTAACTTCGTTGATTTCTGTGTGTTCAACTAACAGAGCTGAACCATCCTTTAGACAGAGCAGATTGGAAACCCTCTTTTTGAGAAATTTGCTTTTGGGGATTTCAAGCGTTTTGGGGCCAACGGTAGAAAAGGAAATATCCTCGTATAAAAACTAGAGAGAATTATTCTCAGAAACCGCTTTGTGATGTGTGCGTTCCCCTCACGGAGTTTAACCTTTCTTTTCATAGAACAGTTTGGAAACACTCTGTTTGTGAAGTCTGCAAGTGGATATTTGGACCTCTTTGAGGATTTCTTTGGAAGGGGGATTTCTTCATCTAATGCTACACAGAAGATTTCTCAGTAACTTCGTTGATTTCTGTGTGTTCAACTAACAGAGTTCAACCTTCCCTTAGACATAGCAGATTGGAAACCCTCTTTTTGTGGAATTTGCAAGTGGAGATTTCAAGCGCTTTGGGGCCAACGGTAGAAAAGGAAATATCCTCGTATAAAAACTGGAGAGAATCATTCTCAGAAAACACTTTGTGATGTGTGCGTTCCACTCACAGAGTTTAACCTTTCCTTTCATAGAGCAGTTTGGAAACACTCTGTTTGTGAAGACTGCAAGTGGATATTTGGACCTCTTTGAGGGTTTCGTTGGAAACGGGATTTCTTCATCTAATGCTAGAAGGAAGAATTCTCAGAAACTTCTTTGATTTGTGTGTGTTCAACTAACGGAGCTGAACCATGCTTTAGACAGAGCAGATTGGAAACCCTCTTTTTGAGGAATTTGCTTGTGGAGATTACAAGCGTTTTGGGGCCAACGGTAGAAAAGGAAATATCCTCGTATAAAAACTAGAGAGAATCATTCTCAGAAACCACTTTGTGATGTGTGCGTTCCACTCACAGAGTTTAACCTTTCTTTTCATAGAACAGTTTGGAAACACTCTGTTTGTAAAGTCTGCAAGTGGATATTTGGACCTCTTTGAGGATTTCGTTGGAAACGGGATTTCTTCATCTAATGCTACACAGAAGATTTCTCAGTAACTTCGTTGATTTGTGTGTGTTCAACTAACAGAGTTCAACCTTCCCTTAGACATAGCAGATTGGAAACCCTCTTTTTGTGGAATTTGCAAGTGGAGATTTCAAGCGTTTTGGGGCCAACGGTAGAAAAGGAATCATCCTCGTATAAAAACTAGAGAGAATCATTCTCAGAAACCACTTTGTGATGTGTGCGTTCCCCTCACAGATTTTAACCTTTCTTTTCATAGAGCAGTTTGGACACACTCTGTTTGTGAAGTCTGCAAGTGGATATTTGGACCTCTTTGAGGATTTCTTTGGAAACGCGATTTCTTCATCTAATGCTACACAGAAGATTTCTCAGTAACTTCGTTGATTTCTGTGTGTTCAACTAACAGAGTTCAACCTTCCCTTAGAGATAGCAGATTGGAAACCCACTTTTTGTGGAATTTGCAAGTGGAGATTTCAAGCGCTTTGGGGCCAACGGTAGAAAAGGAAATATCCTCGTATAGAAAGTGGAGAGAATCATTCTCAGAAACCACTTTGTGATGTGTGCGTTCCACTCACAGAGTTTAACCTTTCCTTTCATAGAGCAGTTTGGAAACACTCTGTTTGTGAAGACTGCAAGTGGATATTTGGACCTCTTTGAGGATTTCTTTGGAAACGGGATTTCTTCATCTAATGCTAGAAGGAAGAATTCTCAGAAACTTCTTTGATTTGTGTGTGTTCAACTAACGGAGCTGAACCATCCTTTAGACAGAGCAGATTGGAAACCATCTTTTTGAGGAATTTGCTTGTGGAGATTTCAAGCGTTTTGGGGCCAACGGTAGAAAAGGAAATATCCTCGTATAAAAACTAGAGAGAATCATTTGCAGAAACCACTTTGTGTTGTGCGCGTTCCACTCACAGAGTTTAACCTTTCTTTTCATAGAGCAGTTTGGAAACACTCTGTTTGTAAAGTCTGCAAGTGGATATTTGGACTTCTTTGAGGATTTCGTTGGAAGCGGGATTTCTTCATCTAATGCTAGAAGGAAGAATTCCCAGAAATTTCTTTGATTTGTGTGTGTTCAGCTAACAGAGCTGAACCATCCTTATGACAGAGCAGATTGGAAACCCTCTTTTTGAGGAATTTGCTTGTGGAGATTTCAAGCGTTTTGGGGCCAACTGTAGAAAAGAAATATCCTGGTATAAAAACTAGAGAGAATCATTCTCAGAAACCACTTTGGATGTGTGCGTTCCACTCACAGAGTTTAACCTTTCTTTTCATAGAACAGTTTGGAAACACTCTGTTTGTAAAGTCTGCAAGTGGATATTTGGACCTCTTTGAGGATTTCGTTGGAAGCGGGATTTCTTCATCTAATGCTACACAGAAGATTTCTCAGTAACTTCGTTGATTTGTGTGTGTTCAACTAACAGAGTTCAACCTTCCCTTAGACATAGCTGATTGGAAACCCTCTTTTTGTGGAACTTGCAAGTGGAGATTTCAAGCGTTTTTGGGGCCAACGGTAGAAAAGAAATATCCTCGTATAAAAAATAGAGAGAATCATTCTCAGAAACCACTTTGTGATGTGTGCGTTCCCCTCACAGATTTTAACCTTTCTTTTCATAGAGCAGTTTGGACACACTCTGTTTGTGAAGTCTGCAATTGGATATTTGGCCCTCTTTGAGGATTTCATAGGAAGCGGGATTTCTTCATCTAATGCTACACAGAAGATTTCTCAGTAACTTCGTTGATTTCTGTGTGTTCAACTAACAGAGTTCAACCTTCCCTTAGAGATAGCAGATTGGAAACCCACTTTTTGTGGAATTTGCAAGTGGAGATTTCAAGCGCTTTGGGGCCAACGGTAGAAAAGGAAATATCCTCGTATAGAAAGTGGAGAGAATCATTCTCAGAAACCACTTTGTGATGTGTGCGTTCCACTCACAGAGTTTAACCTTTCCTTTCATAGAGCAGTTTGGAAACACTCTGTTTGTGAAGACTGCAAGTGGATATTTGGACCTCTTTGAGGGTTTCGTTGGAAACGGGATTTCTTCATCTAATGCTAGAAGGAAGAATTCTCAGAAACTTCTTTGATTTGTGTGTGTTCAACTAACAGAGCTGAACCATCCTTTAGACAGAGCAGATTGGAAACCCTCTTTTTGAGGAATTTGCTTGTGGAGATTAGAAGCGTTTTGGGGCCAACGGTAGAAAAGGAAATATCCTCGTATAAAAACTAGAGAGAATCATTCTCAGAAACCACTTTGTGATGTGTGCGTTCCACTCACAGAGTTTAACCTTTCTTTTCATAGAACAGTTTTGAAACACTCTGTTTGTGAAGTCTGCAATTGGATATTTGGCCCTCTTTGAGGATTTCATAGGAAGCGGGATTTCTTCATCTAATGCTACACAGAAGATTTCTCAGTAACTTCGTTGATTTCTGTGTGTTCAACTAACAGAGTTCAACCTTCCCTTAGAGATAGCAGATTGGAAACCCACTTTTTGTGGAATTTGCAAGTGGAGATTTCAAGCGCTTTGGGGCCAACGGTAGAAAAGGAAATATCCTCGTATAAAAAGTGGAGAGAATCATTCTCAGAAACCACTTTGTGATGTGTGCGTTCCACTCACAGAGTTTAACCTTTCCTTTCATAGAGCAGTTTGGAAACACTGTGAAGACTGCAAGTGGATATTTGGACCTCTTTGAGGATTTCTTTGGAAACGGGATTTCTTCATCTAATGCTAGAAGGAAGAATTCTCAGAAACTTCTTTGATTTGTGTGTGTTCAACTAACAGAGCTGAACCATCCTTTAGACAGAGCAGATTGGAAACCATCTTTTTGAGGAATTTGCTTGTGGAGATTTCAAGCGTTTTGGGGCCAACGGTAGAAAAGGAAATATCCTCGTATAAAAACTAGAGAGAATCATTTTCAGAAACCACTTTGTGTTGTGCGCGTTCCACTCACAGAGTTTAACCTTTCTTTTCATAGAGCAGTTTGGAAACACTCTGTTTGTAAAGTCTGCAAGTGGATATTTGGACCTCTTTGAGGATTTCGTTGGAAGCGGGATTTCTTCATCTAATGCTACACAGAAGATTTCTCAGTAACTTCGTTGATTTGTGTGTGTTCAACTAACAGAGTTCAACCTTCCCTTAGAGATAGCAGCTTGGAAACCCTCTTTTTGTGGAATTTGCAAGTGGAGATTTCAAGCGCTTTGGGGCCAACGGTAGAAAAGGAAATATCTTCGTATAAAAACTAGAGAGAACCATTCTCAGAAACCACTTTGTGTTGTGCGCGTTCCACTCACAGAGTTTAACCTTTTTTTTCATAGAGCAGTTTGGAAACACTCTGTTTGTGAAGTCTGCAAGTGGATATTTGGACCTCTTTGAGGATTTCGTTGGAATCGGGATTTCTTCATCTAATGCTAGAAGGAAGAATTCTCAGAAACTTCTTTGATATGTGTGTGTTCAACTAACAGAGCTGAACCATCCTTTAGACAGAGCAGATTGGAAACCCTCTTTTTGAGGAATTTGCTTGTGGAGGTTTCAAGCGTTTTGGGGCCAACGGTAGAAAAGGAAATATCCTCGTATAAAAACTAGAGAGAATCATTCTCAGAAACCACTTTGTGATGTGTGCGTTCCACTCACAGAGTTTAATCTTTCTTTTCATAGAGCCGTTTGGAAACACTCTGTTTGTAAAGTCTGCAAGTGGATATTTGGACCTCTTTAAGGATTTCGTTGGATGCGGGATTTCTTCATCTAATGCAACACAGAAGATTTCTCAGTAACTTCGTTGATTTCTGTGCGTTCAACTAACAGAGTTCAACCTTCCCTTAGACATAGCAGTTTGGAAATCCTCTTTTTGTGGAATTTGCAAGTGGAGATTTCAAGCGCTTTGGGGCCAACTGTAGAAAAGGAAATATCCTCGTATAAAAACTAGAGAGAATCATTCTCAGAAACCACTTTGTGTAGTGTGCGTTCCACTCACAGAGTTCAATCTTTCCTTTCATAGAGCAGTTTGGAAACACTCTGTTTGTAAAGTCTGCAAGTGGATAATAGGACCTCTTTGAGGATTTCGTTGGAAGCGGGATTTCTTCATCTAATGCTACACAGAAGATTTCTCAGTAACTTCGTTGATTTGTGTGTGTTCAACTAACAGAGTTCAACATTCCCCTACACATAGCAGATTGGAAACCCTCCTTTTGTGGAATTTGCAAGTGGAGATTTCAAGTGCTTTGGGGCCAACTGTTGAAAAGGAAATATCCTCGAATAAAAAGTGGAGAGAATCATTCTCAGAAACCACTTTGTGTAGTGTGCGTTCCACTCACAGAGTTCAACCTTTCCTTTCATACGGCAGTTTGGAAACACTCTGTTTGTGAAGACTGCAAGTGGATATTTGGACCTCTTTGAGGATTTCGTTGGAAACGGGATTTCTTCATCTAATGCTAGAAGGAAGAATTCTCAGAAACTTCTTTGATATGTGTGTGTTCAACTAACAGAGCTGAACCATCCTTTAGACAGAGCAGAATGGAAACCCTCTTTTTGAGGAATTTGCTTGTGGAGATTTCAAGCCTTTTGGGGCCAACGGTAGAAAAGGAAATATCCTCGTATAAAAACTAGAGAGAATCATTCTCAGAAACCACTTTGTGATGTGTGCGTTCCACTCACAGAGTTTAATCTTTCTTTTCATAGAACAGTTTGGAAACACTCTGTTTGTAAAGTCTGCAAGTGGATATTTGGACCTCTTTGAGGATTTCGTTGGAAGCGGGATTTCTTCATCTAATGCTACACAGAAGATTTCTCAGTAACTTCGTTGATTTCTGTGTGTTCAACTAACAGAGTTCAACCTTCCCTTAGACATAGCAGATTGGAAACCCTCTTTTTGTGGAATTTGCAAATGGAGATTTCAAGCGCTTTGGGGTCAACTGTAGAAAAGGAAATATCCTCTTATAAAAACTAGAGAGAATCATTCTCAGAAACCACTTTGTGTAGTGTGCGTTCCACTCACAGAGTTCAATCTTTGCTTTCATACGGCAGTTTGGAAACACTCTGTTTGTGAAGACTGCAAGTGGATATTTGGACCTCTTTGAGGATTTCGTTGGAAACGGGATTTCTTCATCTAATGCTAGAAGGAAGAATTCCCAGAAATTTCTTTGATTTGTGTGTGTTCAGCTAACAGAGCTGAACCATCCTTTAGACAGAGCAGATTGGAAACCCTCTTTTTGAGGAATTTGCTTGTGGAGATTTCAAGCGTTTTGGGGCCAACTGTAGAAAAGAAATATCCTCGTATAAAAACTAGAGAGAATCATTCTCAGAAACCACTTTGTGATGTGTGCGTTCCACTCACAGAGTTTAATCTTTGTTTTCATAGAACAGTTTGGAAACACTCTGTTTGTAAAGTCTGCAAGTGGATATTTGGACCTCTTTGAGGATTTCGTTGGAAGCGGGATTTCTTCATCTAATGCTACACAGAAGATTTCTCAGTAACTTCGTTGATTTCTGTGTGTTCAACTAACAGAGTTCAACCTTCCCTTAGACATAGCAGATTGGAAACCCTCTTTTTGTGGAATTTGCAATTGGAGATTTCAAGCGCTTTGGGGTCAACTGTAGAAAAGGAAATATCCTCGTATAAAAACTAGAGAGAATCATTCTCAGAAACCACTTTGTGTAGTGTGCGTTCCACTCACAGAGTTCAATCTTTCCTTTCATACGGCAGTTTGGAAACACTCTGTTTGTGAAGACTGCAAGTGGATATTTGGACCTCTTTGAGGATTTCGTTGGAAACGGGATTTCTTCATCTAATGCTAGAAGGAAGAATTCCCAGAAATTTCTTTGATTTGTGTGTGTTCAGCTAACAGAGCTGAACCATCCTTTAGACAGAGCAGATAGGAAACCCTCTTTTTGAGGAATTTGCTTGTGGAGATTTCAAGCGTTTTGGGGCCAACTGTAGAAAAGAAATATCCTGGTATAAAAACTAGAGAGAATCATTCTCAGAAACCACTTTGGATGTGTGCGTTCCACTCACAGAGTTTAACCTTTCTTTTCATAGAACAGTTTGGAAACACTCTGTTTGTAAAGTCTGCAAGTGGATATTTGGACCTCTTTGAGGATTTCGTTGGAAGCGGGATTTCTTCATCTAATGCTACACAGAAGATTTCTCAGTAACTTCGTTGATTTGTGTGTGTTCAACTAACAGAGTTCAACCTTCCCTTAGACATAGCAGATTGGAAACCCTCTTTTTGTGGAACTTGCAAGTGGAGATTTCAAGCGTTTTTGGGGCCAACGGTAGAAAAGGAAATATCCTCGTATAAAAAATAGAGAGAATCATTCTCAGAAACCGCTTTCGGATGTGTGCGTTCCCCTCAAGGAGTTTAACCTTTCTTTTCATAGAGCAGTTTGGACACACTATGTTTGTGATGTCGGCAAGTGGATATTTGGACCTCTTTGAGGATTTCTTTGGAAGCGGGATTTCATCATCTAATGCTACTCAGAAGATTTCTCAGTAACTTCGTTGATTTCTGTGTGTTCAACTAACAGAGCTGAACCATCCTTTAGACAGAGCAGATTGGAAACCCTCTTTTTGAGAAATTTGCTTTTGGGGATTTCAAGCGTTTTGGGGCCAACGGTAGAAAAGGAAATATCCTCGTATAAAAACTAGAGAGAATCATTCTCAGAAACCGCTTTGTGATGTGTGCGTTCCCCTCACGGAGTTTAACCTTTCTTTTCATAGAGCAGTTTGGACACACTCTGTTTGTGAAGTCTGCAAGTGGATATTTGGACCTCTTTGAGGATTTCGTTGGAAGCGGGTTTTCTTCATCTAATGCTACACAGAAGATTTCTCAGTAACTTCGTTGATTTCTCTGTGTTCAACTAACAGAGTTCAACCTTCCCTTAGACATAGCAGATTGGAAACCCTCTTTTTGTGGAATTTGCAAGTGGAGATTTCAAGCGCTTTGGGGCCAACGGTAGAAAAGGAAATATCCTCGTATAAAAACTGGAGAGAATCATTCTCAGAAAACACTTTGTGATGTGTGCGTTCCACTCACAGAGTTTAACCTTTCCTTTCATAGAGCAGTTTGGAAACACTCTGTTTGTGAAGACTGCAAGTGGATATTTGGACCTCTTTGAGGGTTTCGTTGGAAACGGGATTTCTTCATCTAATGCTAGAAGGAAGAATTCCCAGAAATTCCTTTGATTTGTGTGTGTTCAGCTAACAGAGCTGAACCATCCTTTAGACAGAGCAGATTGGAAACCCTCTTTTTGAGGAATTTGCTTGTGGAGATTACAAGCGTTTTGGGGCCAACGGTAGAAAAGGAAATATCCTCGTATAAAAACTAGAGAGAATCATTCTCAGAAACCACTTTGTGTTGTGCGCGTTCCACTCACAGAGTTTAACCTTTCTTTTCATAGAACAGTTTGGAAACACTCTGTTTGTAAAGTCTGCAAGTGGATATTTGGACCTCTTTGAGGATTTCGTTGGAAGCGGGATTTCTTCATCTAATGCTACACAGAAGATTTCTCAGTAACTTCGTTGATTTGTGTGTGTTCAAATAACAGAGTTCAACCTTCCCTTAGAGATAGCAGCTTGGAAACCCTCTTTTTGTGGAATTTGCAAGTGGAGATTTCAAGCGCTTTGGGGCCAACGGTAGAAAAGGAAATATCTTCGTATAAAAACTACAGAGAACCATACTCAGAAACCACTTTGTGTTGTGCGCGTTCCACTCACAGAGTTTAACCTTTCTTTTCATAGAGCAGTTTGGAAACACTCTGTTTGTGAAGTCTGCAAGTGGATATTTGGACCTCTTTGAGGATTTCGTTGGAATCGGGATTTCTTCATCTAATGCTAGAAGGAAGAATTCTCAGAAATTTCTTTGATATGTGTGTGTTCAACTAACAGAGCTGAACCATCCTTTAGACAGAGCAGAATGGAAACCCTCTTTTTGAGGAATTTGCTTATGGAGATTTCAAGCCTTTTGGGGCCAACGGTAGAAAAGGAAATATCCTCGTATAAGAACTAGAGAGACTCATTCTCAGAAACCACTTTGTGATGTGTGCGTTCCACTCACAGAGTTTAATCTTTCTTTTCATAGAACAGTTTGGAAACACTCTGTTTGTAAAGTCTGCAAGTGGATATTTGGACCTCTTTGAGGATTTCGTTGGAAGCGGGATTTCTTCATCTAATGCTACACAGAAGATTTCTCAGTAACTTCGTTGATTTCTGTGTGTTCAACTAACAGAGTTCAACCTTCCCTTAGACATAGCAGTTTGGAAACCCTCTTTTTGTGGAATTTGCAAATGGAGATTTCAAGCGCTTTGGGGTCAACTGTAGAAAAGGAAATATCCTCTTATAAAAACTAGAGAGAATCATTCTCAGAAACCACTTTGTGTAGTGTGCGTTCCACTCACAGAGTTCAATCTTTGCTTTCATACGGCAGTTTGGAAACACTCTGTTTGTGAAGACTGCAAGTGCATATTTGGACCTCTTTGAGGATTTCGTTGGAAACGGGATTTCTTCATCTAATGCTAGAAGGAAGAATTCCCAGAAATTTCTTTGATTTGTGTGTGTTCAGCTAACAGAGCTGAACCATCCTTTAGACAGAGCAGATTGGAAACCCTCTTTTTGAGGAATTTGCTTGTGGAGATTTCAAGCGTTTTGGGGCCAACTGTAGAAAAGAAATATCCTGGTATAAAAACTAGAGAGAATCATTCTCAGAAACCACTTTGGATGTGTGCGTTCCACTCACAGAGTTTAACCTTTCTTTTAATAGAACAGTTTGGAAACACTCTGTTTGTAAAGTCTGCAAGTGGATATTTGGACCTCTTTGAGGATTTCGTTGGAAACGGGATTTCTTCATCTAATGCTACACAGAAGATTTCTCAGTAACTTCGTTGATTTGTGTGTGTTCAACTAACAGAGTTCAACCTTCCCTTAGACATAGCAGATTGGAAACCCTCTTTTTGAGAAATTTGCTTTTGGGGATTTCAAGCGTTTTGGGGCCAACGGTAGAAAAGGAAATATCCTCGTATAAAAAATAGAGAGAATCATTCTCAGAAACCGCTTTGTGATGTGTGCGTTCCCCTCAAGGAGTTTAACCTTTCTTTTCATAGAGCAGTTTGGACACACTATGTTTGTGAAGTCTGCAAGTGGATATTTGGACCTCTTTGAGGATTTCTTTGGAAGCGGGATTTCATCATCTAATGCTACACAGAAGATTTCTCAGTAACTTCGTTGATTTCTGTGTGTTCAACTAACAGAGCTGAACCATCCTTTAGACAGAGCAGATTGGAAACCCTCTTTTTGAGAAATTTGCTTTTGGGGATTTCAAGCGTTTTGGGGCCAACGGTAGAAAAGGAAATATCCTCGTATAAAAACTAGAGAGAATCATTCTCAGAAACCGCTTTGTGATGTGTGCGTTCCCCTCACGGAGTTTAACCTTTCTTTTCATAGAGCAGTTTGGACACACTCTGTTTGTGAAGTCTGCAAGTGGATATTTGGACCTCTTTGAAGATTTCGTTGGAAGCGGGATTTCTTCATCTAATGCTACACAGAAGATTTCTCAGTAACTTCGTTGATTTCTCTGTGTTCAACTAACAGAGTTCAACCTTCCCTTAGACATAGCAGATTGGAAACCCTCTTTTTGTGGAATTTGAAAGTGGAGATTTCAAGCGCTTTGGGGCCAACGGTAGAAAAGGAAATATCCTCGTATAAAAACTGGAGAGAATCATTCTCAGAAAACACTTTGTGATGTGTGCGTTCCACTCACAGAGTTTAACCTTTCCTTTCATAGAGCAGTTTGGAAACACTCTGTTTGTGAAGACTGCAAGTGGATATTTGGACCTCTTTGAGGGTTTCGTTGGAAACGGGATTTCTTCATCTAATGCTAGAAGGAAGAATTCTCAGAAACTTCTTTGATTTGTGTGTGTTCAACTAACGGAGCTGAACCATCCTTTAGACAGAGCAGATTGGAAACCCTCTTTTTGAGGAATTTGCTTGTGGAGATTACAAGCGTTTTGGGGCCAACGGTAGAAAAGGAAATATCCTCGTATAAAAACTAGAGAGAATCATTCTCAGAAACCACTTTGTGATGTGTGCGTTCCACTCACAGACTTTAACCTTTCTTTTCATAGAACAGTTTGGAAACACTCTGTTTGTAAAGTCTGCAAGTGGATATTTGGACCTCTTTGAGGATTTCGTTGGAAGCGGGATTTCTTCATCTAATGCTACACAGAAGATTTCTCAGTAACTTCGTTGATTTCTGTGTGTTCAACTAACAGAGTTCAACCTTCCCTTAGACATAGCAGTTTGGAAACCCTCTTTTTGTGGAATTTGCAAGTGGAGATTTCAAGCGCTTTGGGGCCAACGGTAGAAAAGGAAATATCCTCGTATAAAAACTAGAGAGAATCATTCTCAGAAACCACTTTGTGTAGTGTGCGTTCCACTCACAGAGTTCAATCTTTCCTTTCATAGAGCAGTTTGGAAACACTCTGTTTGTGAAGTCTGCAAGTGGATATTTGGACCTCTTTGAGGATTTCGTTGGATACGGGATTTCTTCATCTAATGCTAGAAGGAAGAATTCCCAGAAATTCCTTTGATTTGTGTGTGTTCAGCTAACAGAGCTGAACCATCCTTTAGACAGAGCAGATTGGAAACCCTCTTTTTGAGGAATTTGCTTGTGGAGATTACAAGCGTTTTGGGGCCAACGGTAGAAAAGGAAATATCCTCGTATAAAAACTAGAGAGAATCATTCTCAGAAACCACTTTGTGTTGTGCGCGTTCCACTCACAGAGTTTAACCTTTCTTTTCATAGAGCAGTTTGGAAACACTCTGTTTGTGAAGTCTGCAAGTGGATATTTGGACCTCTTTGAGGATTTCGTTGGAATCGGGATTTCTTCATCTAATGCTAGAAGGAAGAATTCTCAGAAATTTCTTTGATATGTGTGTGTTCAACTAACAGAGCTGAACCATCCTTTAGACAGAGCAGAATGGAAACCCTCTTTTTGAGGAATTTGCTTGTGGAGATTTCAAGCCTTTTGGGGCCAACGGTAGAAAAGGAAATATCCTCGTATAAAAACTAGAGAGAATCATTCTCAGAAACCACTTTGTGATGTGTGCGTTCCACTCACAGAGTTTAATCTTTCTTTTCATAGAACAGTTTGGAAACACTCTGTTTGTAAAGTCTGCAAGTGGATATTTGGACCTCTTTGAGGATTTCGTTGGAAGCGGGATTTCTTCATCTAATGCTACACAGAAGATTTCTCAGTAACTTCGTTGATTTCTGTGTGTTCAACTAACAGAGTTCAACCTTCCCTTAGACATAGCAGATTGGAAACCCTCTTTTTGTGGAATTTGCAAATGGAGATTTCAAGCGCTTTGGGGTCAACTGTAGAAAAGGAAATATCCTCTTATAAAAACTAGAGAGAATCATTCTCAGAAACCACTTTGTGTAGTGTGCGTTCCACTCACAGAGTTCAATCTTTGCTTTCATACGGCAGTTTGGAAACACTCTGTTTGTGAAGACTGCAAGTGCATATTTGGACCTCTTTGAGGATTTCGTTGGAAACGGGATTTCTTCATCTAATGCTAGAAGGAAGAATTCCCAGAAATTTCTTTGATTTGTGTGTGTTCAGCTAACAGAGCTGAACCATCCTTTAGACAGAGCAGATTGGAAACCCTCTTTTTGAGGAATTTGCTTGTGGAGATTTCAAGCGTTTTGGGGCCAACTGTAGAAAAGAAATATCCTGTTATAAAAACTAGAGAGAATCATTCTCAGAAACCACTTTGGATGTGTGCGTTCCACTCACAGAGTTTAACCTTTCTTTTAATAGAACAGTTTAGAAACACTCTGTTTGTAAAGTCTGCAAGTGGATATTTGGACCTCTTTGAGGATTTCGTTGGAAACGGGATTTCTTCATCTAATGCTACACAGAAGATTTCTCAGTAACTTCGTTGATTTGTGTGTGTTCAACTAACAGAGTTCAACCTTCCCTTAGACATAGCAGATTGGAAACCCTCTTTTTGTGGAACTTGCAAGTGGAGATTTCAAGCGATTTTGGGGCCAACGGTAGAAAAGGAAATATCCTCGTATAAAAAATAGAGAGAATCATTCTCAGAAACCGCTTTGTGATGTGTGCGTTCCCCTCAAGGAGTTTAACCTTTCTTTTCATAGAGCAGTTTGGACACACTATGTTTGTGAAGTCTGCAAGTGGATATTTGGACCTCTTTGAGGATTTCTTTGGAAGCGGGATTTCATCATCTAATGCTACACAGAAGATTTCTCAGTAACTTCGTTGATTTCTGTGTGTTCAACTAACAGAGCTGAACCATCCTTTAGACAGAGCAGATTGGAAACCCTCTTTTTGAGAAATTTGCTTTTGGGGATTTCAAGCGTTTTGGGGCCAACGGTAGAAAAGGAAATATCCTCGTATAAAAACTAGAGAGAATCATTCTCAGAAACCGCTTTGGGATGTGTGCGTTCCCCTCACGGAGTTTAACCTTTCTTTTCATAGAGCAGTTTGGACACACTCTGTTTGTGAAGTCTGCAAGTGGATATTTGGACCTCTTTGAGGATTTCGTTGGAAGCGGGATTTCTTCATCTAATGCTACACAGAAGATTTCTCAGTATCTTCGTTGATTTCTCTGTGTTCAACTAACAGAGTTCAACCTTCCCTTAGACATAGCAGATTGGAAACCCTCTTTTTGTGGAATTTGCAAGTGGAGATTTCAAGCGCTTTGGGGCCAACGGTAGAAAAGGAAATATCCTCGTATAAAAACTGGAGAGAATCATTCTCAGAAAACACTTTGTGATGTGTGCGTCCCACTCACAGAGTTTAACCTTTCCTTTCATATAGCAGTTTGGAAACACTCTGTTTGTGAAGACTGCAAGTGGATATTTGGACCTCTTTGAGGGTTTCGTTGGAAACGGGATTTCTTCATCTAATGCTAGAAGGAAGAATTCTCAGAAACTTCTTTGATTTGTGTGTGTTCAACTAACGGAGCTGAACCATCCTTTAGACAGAGCAGATTGGAAACCCTCTTTTTGAGGAATTTGCTTGTGGAGATTACAAGCGTTTTGGGGCCAACGGTAGAAAAGGAAATATCCTGGTATAAAAACTAGAGAGAATCATTCTCAGAAACCACTTTGTGATGTGTGCGTTCCACTCACAGAGTTTAACCTTTCTTTTCATAGAACAGTTTGGAAACACTCTGTTTGTAAAGTCTCCAAGTGGATATTTGGACCTCTTTGAGGATTTCGTTGGAAGCGGGATTTCTTCATCTAATGCTACACAGAAGATTTCTCAGTAACTTCGTTGATTTGTGTGTGTTCAACTAACAGAGTTCAACCTTCCCTTAGACATAGCAGATTGGAAACCCTCTTTTTGTGGAATTTGCAAGTGGAGATTTCAAGCGTTTTGGGGCCAACGGTAGAAAAGGAATCATCCTCGTATAAAAACTAGAGAGAATCATTCTCAGAAACCACTTTGTTATGTGTGCGTTCCCCTCACAGATTTTAACCTTTCTTTTCATAGAGCAGTTTGGACACACTCTGTTTGTGAAGTCTGCAATTGGATATTTGGCCCTCTTTGAGGATTTCATAGGAAGCGGGATTTCTTCATCTAATGCTACACAGAAGATTTCTCAGTAACTTCGTTGATTTCTGTGTGTTCAACTAACAGAGTTCAACCTTCCCTTAGAGATAGCAGATTGGAAATCCACTTTTTGTGGAATTTGCAAGTGGAGATTTCAAGCGCTTTGGGGCCAACGGTAGAAAAGGAAATATCCTCGTATAGAAAGTGGAGAGAATCATTCTCAGAAACCACTTTGTGATGTGTGCGTTCCACTCACAGAGTTTAACCTTTCCTTTCATAGAGTAGTTTGGAAACACTCTGTTTGTGAAGACTGCAAGTGGATATTTGGACCTCTTTGAGGATTTCTTTGGAAACGGGATTTCTTCGGAAACGGGATTTCTTCATCTAATGCTAGAAGGAAGAATTCTCAGAAACATCTTTGATTTGTGTGTGTTCAACTAACGGAGCTGAGCCATCCTTTAGACAGAGCAGATTGGAAACCATCTTTTTGAGGAATTTGCTTGTGGAGATTTCAAGCGTTTTGGGGCCAACGGTAGAAAAGGAAATATCCTCGTATAAAAACTAGAGAGAATCATTTTCAGAAACCACTTTGTGTTGTGCGCGTTCCACTCACAGAGTTTAACCTTTCTTTTCATAGAGCAGTTTGGAAACACTCTGTTTGTAAAGTCTGCAAGTGGATATTTGGACCTCTTTGAGGATTTCGTTGGAAGCGGGATTTCTTCATCTAATGCTAGAAGGAAGAATTCCCAGAAATTTCTTTGATTTGTGTGTGTTCAGCTAACAGAGCTGAACCATCCTTTAGACAGAGCAGATTGGAAACCCTCTTTTTGAGGAATTTGCTTGTGGAGATTTCAAGCGTTTTGGGGCCAACTGTAGAAAAGAAATATCCTGGTATAAAAACTAGAGAGAATCATTCTCAGAAACCACTTTGGATGTGTGTGTTCCACTCACAGAGTTTAACCTTTCTTTTCATAGAACAGTTTGGAAACACTCTGTTTGTAAAGTCTGCAAGTGGATATTTGGACCTCTTTGAGGATTTCGTTGGAAGCTGGATTTCTTCATCTAATGCTACACAGAAGATTTCTCAGTAACTTCGTTGATTTGTGTGTGTTCAACTAACAGAGTTCAACCTTCCCTTAGACATAGCTGATTGGAAACCCTCTTTTTGTGGAACTTGCAAGTGGAGATTTCAAGCGATTTTGGGGCCAACGGTAGAAAAGGAAATATCCTCGTATAAAAAATAGAGAGAATCATTCTCAGAAACCACTTTGGGATGTGTGCGTTCCCCTCAAGGAGTTTAACCTTTCTTTTCGTAGAGCAGTTTGGACACACTGTGTTTGTGAAGTCTGCAAGTGGATATTTGGACCTCTTTGAGGATTTCTTTGGAAGCGGGATTTCATCATCTAATGCTACACAGAAGATTTCTCAGTAACTTCGTTGATTTCTGTGTGTTCAACTAACAGAGCTGAACCATCCTTTAGACAGAGCAGATTGGAAACCCTCTTTTTGAGAAATTTGCTTTTGGGGATTTCAAGCGTTTTGGGGCCAACGGTAGAAAAGGAAATATCCTCGTATAAAAACTAGAGAGAATCATTCTCAGAAACCGCTTTGTGATGTGTGCGTTCCCCTCACGGAGTTTAACCTTTCTTTTCATAGAGCAGTTTGGACACACTCTGTTTGTGAAGTCTGCAAGTGGATATTTGGACCTCTTTGAGGATTTCGTTGGAAGCGGGAATTCTTCATCTAATGCTACACAGAAGATTTCTCAGTAACTTCGTTGATTTGTGTGTGTTCAACTAACAGAGTTCAACCTTCCCTTAGACATAGCAGATTGGAAACCCTCTTTTTGTGGAATTTGCAAGTGGAGATTTCAAGCGCTTTGGGGCCAACGGTAGAAAAGGAAATATCCTCGTATAAAAACTGGAGAGAATCATTCTCAGAAAACACTTTGTGATGTGTGCATTCCACTCACAGAGTTTAACCTTTCCTTTCATAGAGCAGTTTGGAAACACTCTGTTTGTGAAGACTGCAAGTGGATATTTGGACCTCTTTGAGGGTTTCGTTGGAAACGGGATTTCTTCATCTAATGCTAGAAGGAAGAATTCTCAGAAACTTCTTTGATTTGTGTGTGTTCAACTAACGGAGCTGAACCATCCTTTAGACAGAGCAGATTGGAAACCCTCTTTTTGAGGAATTTGCTTGTGGAGATTACAAGCGCTTTGGGGTCAACTGTAGAAAAGGAAATATCCTCGTATAAAAACTAGAGAGAATCATTCTCAGAAACCACTTTGTGATGTGTGCGTTCCACTCACAGAGTTTAACCTTTCTTTTCATAGAACAGTTTGGAAACACTCTGTTTGTAAAGTCTGCAAGTGGATATTTGGACCTCTTTGAGGATTTCGTTGGAAGCGGGATTTCTTCATCTAATGCTACACAGAAGATTTCTCAGTAACTTCGTTGATTTGTGTGTGTTCAACTAACAGAGTTCAACCTTCCCTTAGACATAGCAGATTGGAAACCCTCTTTTTGTGGGATTTGCAAGTGGAGATTTCAAGCGTTTTGGGGCCAACGGTAGAAAAGGAATTATCCTCGTATAAAAACTAGAGAGAATCATTCTCAGAAACCACTTTGTGATGTGTGCGTTCCCCTCACAGATTTTAACCTTTCTTTTCATAGAGCAGTTTGGACACACTCTGTTTGTGAAGTCTGCAAGTGGACATTTGGACCTCTTTGAGGATTTCATAGGAAGCGGGATTTCTTCATCTAATGCTACACAGAAGATTTCTCAGTAACTTCGTTGATTTCTGTGTGTTCAACTAACAGAGTTCAACCTTCCCTTAGAGATAGCAGATTGGAAACCCACTTTTTGTGGAATTTGCAAGTGGAGATTTCAAGCGCTTTGGGGCCAACGGTAGAAAAGGAAATATCCTCGTATAGAAAGTGGAGAGAATCATTCTCAGAAACCACTTTGTGATGTGTGCGTTCCACTCACAGAGTTTAACCTTTCCTTTCATAGAGCAGTTTGGAAACACTCTGTTTGTGAAGACTGCAAGTGGATATTTGGACCTCTTTGAGGATTTCTTTGGAAACGGGATTTCTTCATCTAATGCTAGAAGGAAGAATTCTCAGAAACTTCTTTGATTTGTGTGTGTTCAACTAACGGAGCTGAACCATCCTTTAGACAGAGCAGATTGGAAACCATCTTTTTGAGGAATTTGCTTGTGGAGATTTCAAGCGTTTTGGGGCCAACGGTAGAAAAGGAAATATCCTCGTATAAAAACTAGAGAGAATCATTTTCAGAAACCACTTTGTGTTGTGCGCGTTCCACTCACAGAGTTTAACCTTTCTTTTCATAGAGCAGTTTGGAAACACTCTGTTTGTAAAGTCTGCAAGTGGATATTTGGACCTCTTTGAGGATTTCGTTGGAAGCGGGATTTCTTCATCTAATGCTACACAGAAGAATTCTCAGTAACTTCGTTGATTTGTGTGTGTTCAACTAACAGAGTTCAACCTTCCCTTAGAGATATCAGCTTGGAAACCCTCTTTTTGTGGAATTTGCAAGTGGAGATTTCAAGCGCTTTGGGGCCAACGGTAGAAAAGGAAATATCTTCGTATAAAAACTAGAGAGAACCATTCTCAGAAACCACTTTGTGTTGTGCGCGTTCCACTCACAGAGTTTAACCTTTCTTTTCATAGAGCAGTTTGGAAACACTCTGTTTGTGAAGTCTGCAAGTGGATATTTGGACCTCTTTGAGGATTTCGTTGGAATCGGGATTTCTTCATCTAATGCTAGAAGGAAGAATTCTCAGAAACTTCTTTGATATGTGTGTGTTCAACTGACAGAGCTGAACCCTCCTTTAGACAGAGCAGAATGGAAACCCTCTTTTTGAGGAATTTGCTTGTGGAGATTTCAAGCCTTTTGGGGCCAACGGTGGAAAAGGAAATATCCTCGTATAAAAACTAGAGAGAATCATTCTCAGAAACCACTTTGTGATGTGTGCGTTCCACTCACAGAGTTTAATCTTTCTTTTCATAGAACAGTTTGGAAACACTCTGTTTGTAAAGTCTGCAAGTGGATATTTGGACCTCTTTGAGGATTTCGTTGGAAGCGGAATTTCTCCATCTAATGCTACACAGAAGATTTCTCAGTAACTTCGTTGATTTCTGTGTGTTCAACTAACAGAGTTCAACCTTCCCTTAGACATAGCAGATTGGAAACCCTCTTTTTGTGGAATTTGCAAGTGGAGATTTCAAGCGCTTTGGGGTCAACTGTAGAAAAGGAAATATCCTCGTATAAAAACTAGAGAGAATCATTCTCAGAAACCACTTTGTGTAGTGTGCGCTCCACTCACAGAGTTCAATCTTTCCTTTCATACGGCAGTTTGGAAACACTCTGTTTGTGAAGACTGCAAGTGGATATTTGGACCTCTTTGAGGATTTCGTTGGAAACGGGATTTCTTCATCTAATGCTAGAAGGAAGAATTCCCAGAAATTTCTTTGATTTGTGTGTGTTCAGCTAACAGAGCTGAACCATCCTTTAGACAGAGCAGATAGGAAACCCTCTTTTTGAGGAATTTGCTTGTGGAGATTTCAAGCGTTTTGGGGCCAACTGTAGAAAAGAAATATCCTGGTATAAAAACTAGAGAGAATCATTCTCAGAAACCACTTTGTGATGTGTGCGTTCCACTCACAGAGTTTAACCTTTCTTTTCATAGAACAGTTTGGAAACACTCTGTTTGTAAAGTCTGCAAGTGGATATTTGGACCTCTTTGAGGATTTCGTTGGAAGCGGGATTTCTTCATCTAATGCTACACAGAAGATTTCTCAGTAACTTCGTTGATTTGTGTGTGTTCAACTAACAGAGTTCAACCTTCCCTTAGACATAGCAGATTGGAAACCCTCTTTTTGTGGAATTTGCAAGTGGAGATTTCAAGCGTTTTGGGGCCAACGGTAGAAAAGGAATCATCCTCGTATAAAAACTAGAGAGAATCATTCTCAGAAACCACTTTGTGATGTGTGCGTTCCCCTCACAGATTTTAACCTTTCTTTTCATAGAGCAGTTTGGACACACTCTGTTTGTGAAGTCTGCAATTGGATATTTGGCCCTCTTTGAGGATTTCATAGGAAGCGGGATTTCTTCATCTAATGCTACACAGAAGATTTCTCAGTAACTTCGTTGATTTCTGTGTGTTCAACTAACAGAGTTCAACCTTCCCTTAGAGATAGCAGATTGGAAACCCACTTTTTGTGGAATTTGCAAGTGGAGATTTCAAGCGCTTTGGGGCCAACGGTAGAAAAGGAAATATCCTCGTATAGAAAGTGGAGAGAATCATTCTCAGAAACCACTTTGTGATGTGTGCGTTCCACTCACAGAGTTTAACCTTTCCTTTCATAGAGCAGTTTGGAAACACTCTGTTTGTGAAGACTGCAAGTGGATATTTGGACCTCTTTGAGGATTTCTTTGGAAACGGGATTTCTTCATCTAATGCTAGAAGGAAGAATTCTCAGAAACTTCTTTGATTTGTGTGTGTTCAACTAACGGAGCTGAACCATCCTTTAGACAGAGCAGATTGGAAACCCTCTTTTTGAGGAATTTGCTTGTGGAGATTACAAGCGCTTTGGGGTCAACTGTAGAAAAGGAAATATCCTCGTATAAAAACTAGAGAGAATCATTCTCAGAAACCACTTTGTGATGTGTGCGTTCCACTCACAGAGTTTAACCTTTCTTTTCATAGAACAGTTTGGAAACACTCTGTTTGTAAAGTCTGCAAGTGGATATTTTGACCTCTTTGAGGATTTCGTTGGAAGCGGGATTTCTTCATCTAATGCTACACAGAAGATTTCTCAGTAACTTCGTTGATTTGTGTGTGTTCAACTAACAGAGTTCAACCTTCCCTTAGACATAGCAGATTGGAAACCCTCCTTTTGTGGGATTTGCAAGTGGAGATTTCAAGCGTTTTGGGGCCAACGGTAGAAAAGGAATTATCCTCGTATAAAAACTAGAGAGAATCATTCTCAGAAACCACTTTGTGATGTGTGCGTTCCCCTCACAGATTTTAACCTTTCTTTTCATAGAGCAGTTTGGACACACTCTGTTTGTGAAGTCTGCAAGTGGACATTTGGACCTCTTTGAGGATTTCATAGGAAGCGGGATTTCTTCATCTAATGCTACACAGAAGATTTCTCAGTAACTTCGTTGATTTCTGTGTGTTCAACTAACAGAGTTCAACCTTCCCTTAGAGATAGCAGATTGGAAACCCACTTTTTGTGGAATTTGCAAGTGGAGATTTCAAGCGCTTTGGGGCCAACGGTAGAAAAGGAAATATCCTCGTATAGAAAGTGGAGAGAATCATTCTCAGAAACCACTTTGTGATGTGTGCGTTCCACTCACAGAGTTTAACCTTTCCTTTCATAGAGCAGTTTGGAAACACTCTGTTTGTGAAGACTGCAAGTGGATATTTGGACCTCTTTGCGGATTTCTTTGGAAACGGGATTTCTTCATCTAATGCTAGAAGGAAGAATTCTCAGAAACTTCTTTGATTTGTGTGTGTTCAACTAACGGAGCTGAACCATCCTTTAGACAGAGCAGATTGGAAACCATCTTTTTGAGGAATTTGCTTGTGGAGATTTCAAGCGTTTTGGGGCCAACGGTAGAAAAGGAAATATCCTCGTATAAAAACTAGAGAGAATCATTTTCAGAAACCACTTTGTGTTGTGCGCGTTCCACTCACAGAGTTTAACCTTTCTTTTCATAGAGCAGTTTGGAAACACTCTGTTTGTAAAGTCTGCAAGTGGATATTTGGACCTCTTTGAGGATTTCGTTGGAAGCGGGATTTCTTCATCTAATGCTACACAGAAGAATTCTCAGTAACTTCGTTGATTTGTGTGTGTTCAACTAACAGAGTTCAACCTTCCCTTAGAGATATCAGCTTGGAAACCCTCTTTTTGTGGAATTTGCAAGTGGAGATTTCAAGCGCTTTGGGGCCAACGGTAGAAAAGGAAATATCTTCGTATAAAAACTAGAGAGAACCATTCTCAGAAACCACTTTGTGTTGTGCGCGTTCCACTCACAGAGTTTAACCTTTCTTTTCATAGAGCAGTTTGGAAACACTCTGTTTGTGAAGTCTGCAAGTGGATATTTGGACCTCTTTGAGGATTTCGTTGGAATCGGGATTTCTTCATCTAATGCTAGAAGGAAGAATTCTCAGAAACTTCTTTGATATGTGTGTGTTCAACTGACAGAGCTGAACCCTCCTTTAGACAGAGCAGAATGGAAACCCTCTTTTTGAGGAATTTGCTTGTGGAGATTTCAAGCCTTTTGGGGCCAACGGTGGAAAAGGAAATATCCTCGTATAAAAACTAGAGAGAATCATTCTCAGAAACCACTTTGTGATGTGTGCGTTCCACTCACAGAGTTTAATCTTTCTTTTCATAGAACAGTTTGGAAACACTCTGTTTGTAAAGTCTGCAAGTGGATATTTGGACCTCTTTGAGGATTTCGTTGGAAGCGGGATTTCTTCATCTAATGCTACACAGAAGATTTCTCAGTAACTTCGTTGATTTCTGTGTGTTCAACTAACAGAGTTCAACCTTCCCTTAGACATAGCAGATTGGAAACCCTCTTTTTGTGGAATTTGCAAGTGGAGATTTCAAGCGCTTTGGGGTCAACTGTAGAAAAGGAAATATCCTCGTATAAAAACTAGAGAGAATCATTCTCAGAAACCACTTTGTGTAGTGTGCGCTCCACTCACAGAGTTCAATCTTTCCTTTCATACGGCAGTTTGGAAACACTCTGTTTGTGAAGACTGCAAGTGGATATTTGGACCTCTTTGAGGATTTCGTTGGAAACGGGATTTCTTCATCTAATGCTAGAAGGAAGAATTCCCAGAAATTTCTTTGATTTGTGTGTGTTCAGCTAACAGAGCTGAACCATCCTTTAGACAGAGCAGATAGGAAACCCTCTTTTTGAGGAATTTGCTTGTGGAGATTTCAAGCGTTTTGGGGCCAACTGTAGAAAAGAAATATCCTGGTATAAAAACTAGAGAGAATCATTCTCAGAAACCACTTTGTGATGTGTGCGTTCCACTCACAGAGTTTAACCTTTCTTTTCATAGAACAGTTTGGAAACACTCTGTTTGTAAAGTCTGCAAGTGGATATTTGGACCTCTTTGAGGATTTCGTTGGAAGCGGGATTTCTTCATCTAATGCTACACAGAAGATTTCTCAGTAACTTCGTTGATTTGTGTGTGTTCAACTAACAGAGTTCAACCTTCCCTTAGACATAGCAGATTGGAAACCCTCTTTTTGTGGAATTTGCAAGTGGAGATTTCAAGCGTTTTGGGGCCAACGGTAGAAAAGGAATCATCCTCGTATAAAAACTAGAGAGAATCATTCTCAGAAACCACTTTGTGATGTGTGCGTTCCCCTCACAGATTTTAACCTTTCTTTTCATAGAGCAGTTTGGACACACTCTGTTTGTGAAGTCTGCAATTGGATATTTGGCCCTCTTTGAGGATTTCATAGGAAGCGGGATTTCTTCATCTAATGCTACACAGAAGATTTCTCAGTAACTTCGTTGATTTCTGTGTGTTCAACTAACAGAGTTCAACCTTCCCTTAGAGATAGCAGATTGGAAACCCACTTTTTGTGGAATTTGCAAGTGGAGATTTCAAGCGCTTTGGGGCCAACGGTAGAAAAGGAAATATCCTCGTATAGAAAGTGGAGAGAATCATTCTCAGAAACCACTTTGTGATGTGTGCGTTCCACTCACAGAGTTTAACCTTTCCTTTCATAGAGCAGTTTGGAAACACTCTGTTTGTGAAGACTGCAAGTGGATATTTGGACCTCTTTGAGGATTTCTTTGGAAACGGGATTTCTTCATCTAATGCTAGAAGGAAGAATTCTCAGAAACTTCTTTGATTTGTGTGTGTTCAACTAACGGAGCTGAACCATCCTTTAGACAGAGCAGATTGGAAACCCTCTTTTTGAGGAATTTGCTTGTGGAGATTACAAGCGCTTTGGGGTCAACTGTAGAAAAGGAAATATCCTCGTATAAAAACTAGAGAGAATCATTCTCAGAAACCACTTTGTGATGTGTGCTTTCCACTCACAGAGTTTAACCTTTCTTTTCATAGAACAGTTTGGAAACACTCTGTTTGTAAAGTCTGCAAGTGGATATTTGGACCTCTTTGAGGATTTCGTTGGAAGCGGGATTTCTTCATCTAATGCTACACAGAAGATTTCTCAGTAACTTCGTTGATTTGTGTGTGTTCAACTAACAGAGTTCAACCTTCCCTTAGACATAGCAGATTGGAAACCCTCTTTTTGTGGGATTTGCAAGTGGAGATTTCAAGCGTTTTGGGGCCAACGGTAGAAAAGGAATTATCCTCGTATAAAAACTAGAGAGAATCATTCTCAGAAATCACTTTGTGATGTGTGCGTTCCCCTCACAGATTTTAACCTTTCTTTTCATAGAGCAGTTTGGACACACTCTGTTTGTGAAGTCTGCAAGTGGACATTTGGACCTCTTTGAGGATTTCATAGGAAGCGGGATTTCTTCATCTAATGCTACACAGAAGATTTCTCAGTAACTTCGTTGATTTCTGTGTGTTCAACTAACAGAGTTCAACCTTCCCTTAGAGATAGCAGATTGGAAACCCACTTTTTGTGGAATTTGCAAGTGGAGATTTCAAGCGCTTTGGGGCCAACGGTAGAAAAGGAAATATCCTCGTATAGAAAGTGGAGAGAATCATTCTCAGAAACCACTTTGTGATGTGTGCGTTCCACTCACAGAGTTTAACCTTTCCTTTCATAGAGCAGTTTGGAAACACTCTGTTTGTGAAGACTGCAAGTGGATATTTGGACCTCTTTGAGGATTTCTTTGGAAACGGGATTTCTTCATCTAATGCTAGAAGGAAGAATTCTCAGAAACTTCTTTGATTTGTGTGTGTTCAACTAACGGAGCTGAACCATCCTTTAGACAGAGCAGATTGGAAACCATCTTTTTGAGGAATTTGCTTGTGGAGATTTCAAGCGTTTTGGGGCCAACGGTAGAAAAGGAAATATCCTCGTATAAAAACTAGAGAGAATCATTTTCAGAAACCACTTTGTGTTGTGCGCGTTCCACTCACAGAGTTTAACCTTTCTTTTCATAGAGCAGTTTGGAAACACTCTGTTTGTAAAGTCTGCAAGTGGATATTTGGACCTCTTTGAGGATTTCGTTGGAAGCGGGATTTCTTCATCTAATGCTACACAGAAGAATTCTCAGTAACTTCGTTGATTTGTGTGTGTTCAACTAACAGAGTTCAACCTTCCCTTAGAGATATCAGCTTGGAAACCCTCTTTTTGTGGAATTTGCAAGTGGAGATTTCAAGCGCTTTGGGGCCAACGGTAGAAAAGGAAATATCTTCGTATAAAAACTAGAGAGAACCATTCTCAGAAACCACTTTGTGTTGTGCGCGTTCCACTCACAGAGTTTAACCTTTCTTTTCATAGAGCAGTTTGGAAACACTCTGTTTGTGAAGTCTGCAAGTGGATATTTGGACCTCTTTGAGGATTTCGTTGGAATCGGGATTTCTTCATCTAATGCTAGAAGGAAGAATTCTCAGAAACTTCTTTGATATGTGTGTGTTCAACTGACAGAGCTGAACCCTCCTTTAGACAGAGCAGAATGGAAACCCTCTTTTTGAGGAATTTGCTTGTGGAGATTTCAAGCCTTTTGGGGCCAACGGTGGAAAAGGAAATATCCTCGTATAAAAACTAGAGAGAATCATTCTCAGAAACCACTTTGTGATGTGTGCGTTCCACTCACAGAGTTTAATCTTTCTTTTCATAGAACAGTTTGGAAACACTCTGTTTGTAAAGTCTGCAAGTGGATATTTGGACCTCTTTGAGGATTTCGTTGGAAGCGGGATTTCTTCATCTAATGCTACACAGAAGATTTCTCAGTAACTTCGTTGATTTCTGTGTGTTCAACTAACAGAGTTCAACCTTCCCTTAGACATAGCAGATTGGAAACCCTCTTTTTGTGGAATTTGCAAGTGGAGATTTCAAGCGCTTTGGGGTCAACTGTAGAAAAGGAAATATCCTCGTATAAAAACTAGAGAGAATCATTCTCAGAAACCACTTTGTGTAGTGTGCGCTCCACTCACAGAGTTCAATCTTTCCTTTCATACGGCAGTTTGGAAACACTCTGTTTGTGAAGACTGCAAGTGGATATTTGGACCTCTTTGAGGATTTCGTTGGAAACGGGATTTCTTCATCTAATGCTAGAAGGAAGAATTCCCAGAAATTTCTTTGATTTGTGTGTGTTCAGCTAACAGAGCTGAACCATCCTTTAGACAGAGCAGATAGGAAACCCTCTTTTTGAGGAATTTGCTTGTGGAGATTTCAAGCGTTTTGGGGCCAACTGTAGAAAAGAAATATCCTGGTATAAAAACTAGAGAGAATCATTCTCAGAAACCACTTTGTGATGTGTGCGTTCCACTCACAGAGTTTAACCTTTCTTTTCATAGAACAGTTTGGAAACACTCTGTTTGTAAAGTCTGCAAGTGGATATTTGGACCTCTTTGAGGATTTCGTTGGAAGCGGGATTTCTTCATCTAATGCTACACAGAAGATTTCTCAGTAACTTCTTTGATTTGTGTGTGTTCAACTAACAGAGTTCAACCTTCCCTTAGACATAGCAGATTGGAAACCCTCTTTTTGTGGAATTTGCAAGTGGAGATTTCAAGCGTTTTGGGGCCAACGGTAGAAAAGGAATCATCCTCGTATAAAAACTAGAGAGAATCATTCTCAGAAACCACTTTGTGATGTGTGCGTTCCCCTCACAGATTTTAACCTTTCTTTTCATAGAGCAGTTTGGACACACTCTGTTTGTGAAGTCTGCAATTGGATATTTGGCCCTCTTTGAGGATTTCATAGGAAGCGGGATTTCTTCATCTAATGCTACACAGAAGATTTCTCAGTAACTTCGTTGATTTCTGTGTGTTCAACTAACAGAGTTCAACCTTCCCTTAGAGATAGCAGATTGGAAACCCACTTTTTGTGGAATTTGCAAGTGGAGATTTCAAGCGCTTTGGGGCCAACGGTAGAAAAGGAAATATCCTCGTATAGAAAGTGGAGAGAATCATTCTCAGAAACCACTTTGTGATGTGTGCGTTCCACTCACAGAGTTTAACCTTTCCTTTCATAGAGCAGTTTGGAAACACTCTGTTTGTGAAGACTGCAAGTGGATATTTGGACCTCTTTGAGGATTTCTTTGGAAACGGGATTTCTTCATCTAATGCTACACAGAAGATTTCTCAGTATCTTCGTTGATTTCTCTGTGTTCAACTAACAGAGTTCAACCTTCCCTTAGACATAGCAGATTGGAAACCCTCTTTTTGTGGAATTTGCAAGTGGAGATTTCAAGCGCTTTGGGGCCAACGGTAGAAAAGGAAATATCCTCGTATAAAAACTGGAGAGAATCATTCTCAGAAAACACTTTGTGATGTGTGCGTCCCACTCACAGAGTTTAACCTTTCCTTTCATAGAGCAGTTTGGAAACACTCTGTTTGTGAAGACTGCAAGTGGATATTTGGACCTCTTTGAGGGTTTCGTTGGAAACGGGATTTCTTCATCTAATGCTAGAAGGAAGAATTCTCAGAAACTTCTTTGATTTGTGTGTGTTCAACTAACGGAGCTGAACCATCCTTTAGACAGAGCAGATTGGAAACCCTCTTTTTGAGGAATTTGCTTGTGGAGATTACAAGCGTTTTGGGGCCAACTGTAGAAAAGGAAATATCCTGGTATAAAAACTAGAGAGAATCATTCTCAGAAACCACTTTGTGATGTGTGCGTTCCACTCACAGAGTTTAACCTTTCTTTTCATAGAACAGTTTGGAAACACTCTGTTTGTAAAGTCTGCAAGTGGATATTTGGACCTCTTTGAGGATTTCGTTGGAAGCGGGATTTCTTCATCTAATGCTACACAGAAGATTTCTCAGTAACTTCGTTGATTTGTGTGTGTTCAACTAACAGAGTTCAACCTTCCCTTAGACATAGCAGATTGGAAACCCTCTTTTTGTGGAATTTGCAAGTGGAGATTTCAAGCGTTTTGGGGCCAACGGTAGAAAAGGAATCATCCTCGTATAAAAACTAGAGAGAATCATTCTCAGAAACCACTTTGTGATGTGTGCGTTCCCCTCACAGATTTTAACCTTTCTTTTCATAGAGCAGTTTGGACACACTCTGTTTGTGAAGTCTGCAATTGGATATTTGGCCCTCTTTGAGGATTTCATAGGAAGCGGGATTTCTTCATCTAATGCTACACAGAAGATTTCTCAGTAACTTCGTTGATTTCTGTGTGTTCAACTAACAGAGTTCAACCTTCCCTTAGAGATAGCAGATTGGAAATCCACTTTTTGTGGAATTTGCAAGTGGAGATTTCAAGCGCTTTGGGGCCAACGGTAGAAAAGGAAATATCCTCGTATAGAAAGTGGAGAGAATCATTCTCAGAAACCACTTTGTGATGTGTGCGTTCCACTCACAGAGTTTAACCTTTCCTTTCATAGAGCAGTTTGGAAACACTCTGTTTGTGAAGACTGCAAGTGGATATTTGGACCTCTTTGAGGATTTCTTTGGAAACGGGATTTCTTCGGAAACGGGATTTCTTCATCTAATGCTAGAAGGAAGAATTCTCAGAAACTTCTTTGATTTGTGTGTGTTCAACTAACGGAGCTGAACCATCCTTTAGACAGAGCAGATTGGAAACCATCTTTTTGAGGAATTTGCTTGTGGAGATTTCAAGCGTTTTGGGGCCAACAGTAGAAAAGGAAATATCCTCGTATAAGAACTAGAGAGACTCATTCTCAGAAACCACTTTGTGATGTGTGCGTTCCACTCACAGAGTTTAATCTTTCTTTTCATAGAACAGTTTGGAAACACTCTGTTTGTAAAGTCTGCAAGTGGATATTTGGACCTCTTTGAGGATTTCGTTGGAAGCGGGATTTCTTCATCTAATGCTACACAGAAGATTTCTCAGTAACTTCGTTGATTTCTGTGTGTTCAACTAACAGAGTTCAACCTTCCCTTAGACATAGCAGATTGGAAACCCTCTTTTTGTGGAATTTGCAAATGGAGATTTCAAGCGCTTTGGGGTCAACTGTAGAAAAGGAAATATCCTCTTATAAAAACTAGAGAGAATCATTCTCAGAAACCACTTTGTGTAGTGTGCGTTCCACTCACAGAGTTCAATCTTTGCTTTCATACGGCTGTTTGGAAACACTCTGTTTGTGAAGACTGCAAGTGGATATTTGGACCTCTTTGAGGATTTCGTTGGAAACGGGATTTCTTCATCTAATGCTAGAAGGAAGAATTCCCAGAAATTTCTTTGATTTGTGTGTGTTCAGCTAACAGAGCTGAACCATCCTTTAGACAGAGCAGATTGGAAACCCTCTTTTTGAGGAATTTGCTTGTGGAGATTTCAAGCGTTTTGGGGCCAACTGTAGAAAAGAAATATCCTGGTATAAAAACTAGAGAGAATCATTCTCAGAAACCACTTTGGATGTGTGCGTTCCACTCACAGAGTTTAACCTTTCTTTTAATAGAACAGTTTGGAAACACTCTGTTTGTAAAGTCTGCAAGTGGATATTTGGACCTCTTTGAGGATTTCGTTGGAAACGGGATTTCTTCATCTAATGCTACACAGAAGATTTCTCAGTAACTTCGTTGATTTGTGTGTGTTCAACTAACAGAGTTCAACCTTCCCTTAGACATAGCAGATTGGAAACCCTCTTTTTGTGGAACTTGCAAGTTGAGATTTCAAGCGATTTTGGGGCCAACGGTAGAAAAGGAAATATCCTCGTATAAAAAATAGAGGGAATCATTCTCAGAAACCGCTTTGTGATGTGTGCGTTCCCCTCAAGGAGTTTAACCTTTCTTTCCATAGAGCAGTTTGGACACACTATGTTTGTGAAGTCTGCAAGTGGATATTTGGACCTCTTTGAGGATTTCTTTGGAAGCGGGATTTCATCATCTAATGCTACACAGAAGATTTCTCAGTAACTTCGTTGATTTCTGTGTGTTCAACTAACAGAGCTGAACCATCCTTTAGACAGAGCAGATTGGAAACCCTCTTTTTGAGAAATTTGCTTTTGGGGATTTCAAGCGTTTTGGGGCCAACGGTAGAAAAGGAAATATCCTCGTATAAAAACTAGAGAGAATCATTCTCAGAAACCGCTTTGTGATGTGTGCGTTCCCCTCACGGAGTTTAACCTTTCTTTTCATAGAGCAGTTTGGACACACTCTGTTTGTGAAGTCTGCAAGTGGATATTTGGACCTCTTTGAGGATTTCGTTGGAAGCGGGATTTCTTCATCTAATGCTACACAGAAGATTTCTCAGTAACTTCGCTGATTTCTCTGTGTTCAACTAACAGAGTTCAACCTTCCCTTAGACATAGCAGATTGGAAACCCTCTTTTTGTGGAATTTGAAAGTGGAGATTTCAAGCGCTTTGGGGCCAACGGTAGAAAAGGAAATATCCTCGTATAAAAACTGGAGAGAATCATTCTCAGAAAACACTTTGTGATGTGTGCGTTCCACTCACAGAGTTTTACCTTTCCTTTCATAGAGCAGTTTGGAAACACTCTGTTTGTGAAGACTGCAAGTGGATATTTGGACCTCTTTGAGGGTTTCGTTGGAAACGGGATTTCTTCATCTAATGCTAGAAGGAAGAATTCTCAGAAACTTCTTTGATTTGTGTGTGTTCAACTAACGGAGCTGAACCATCCTTTAGACAGAGCAGATTGGAAACCCTCTTTTTGAGGAATTTGCTTGTGGAGATTACAAGCGTTTTGGGTCCAACGGTAGAAGAGGAAATATCCTCGTATAAAAACTAGAGAGAATCATTCTCAGAAACCACTTTGTGATGTGTGCGTTCCACTCACAGACTTTAACCTTTCTTTTCATAGAACAGTTTGGAAACACTCTGTTTGTAAAGTCTGCAAGTGGATATTTGGACCTCTTTGAGGATTTCGTTGGAAGCGGGATTTCTTCATCTAATGCTACACAGAAGATTTCTCAGTAACTTCGTTGATTTCTGTGTGTTCAACTAACAGAGTTCAACCTTCCCTTAGACATAGCAGTTTGGAAACCCTCTTTTTGTGGAATTTGCAAGTGGAGATTTCAAGCGCTTTGGGGCCAACGGTAGAAAAGGAAATATCCTCGTATAAAAACTAGAGAGAATCATTCTCAGAAACCACTTTGTGTAGTGTGCGTTCCACTCACAGAGTTCAATCTTTCCTTTCATAGAGCAGTTTGGAAACACTCTGTTTGTGAAGACTGCAAGTGGATATTTGGACCTCTTTGAGGATTTCGTTGGATACGGGATTTCTTCATCTAATGCTAGAAGGAAGAATTCCCAGAAATTCCTTTGATTTGTGTGTGTTCAGCTAACAGAGCTGAACCATCCTTTAGACAGAGCAGATTGGAAACCCTCTTTTTGAGGAATTTGCTTGTGGAGATTACAAGCGTTTTGGGGCCAACGGTAGAAAAGGAAATATCCTCGTATAAAAACTAGAGAGAATCATTCTCAGAAACCACTTTGTGTTGTGCGCGTTCCACTCACAGAGTTTAACCTTTCTTTTCATAGAGCAGTTTGGAAACACTCTGTTTGTGAAGTCTGCAAGTGGATATTTGGACCTCTTTGAGGATTTCGTTTGAATCGGGATTTCTTCATCTAATGCTAGAAGGAAGAATTCTCAGAAATTTCTTTGATATGTGTGTGTTCAACTAACAGAGCTGAACCATCCTTTAGACAGAGCAGAATGGAAACCCTCTTTTTGAGGAATTTGCTTGTGGAGATTTCAAGCCTTTTGGGGCCAACGGTAGAAAAGGAAATATCCTCGTATAAAAACTAGAGAGAATCATTCTCAGAAACCACTTTGTGATGTGTGCGTTCCACTCACAGAGTTTAATCTTTCTTTTCATAGAACAGTTTGGAAACACTCTGTTTGTAAAGTCTGCAAGTGGATATTTGGACCTCTTTGAGGATTTCGTTGGAAGCGGGATTTCTTCATCTAATGCTACACAGAAGATTTCTCAGTAACTTCGTTGATTTCTGTGTGTTCAACTAACAGAGTTCAACCTTCCCTTAGACATAGCAGATTGGAAACCCTCTTTTTGTGGAATTTGCAAATGGAGATTTCAAGCGCTTTGGGGTCAACTGTAGAAAAGGAAATATCCTCTTATAAAAACTAGAGACAATCATTCTCAGAAACCACTTTGTGTAGTGTGCGTTCCACTCACAGACTTCAATATTTGCTTTCATACGGCAGTTTGGAAACACTCTGTTTGTGAAGACTGCAAGTGGATATTTGGACCTCTTTGAGGATTTCGTTGGAAACGGGATTTCTTCATCTAATGCTAGAAGGAAGAATTCCCAGAAATTTCTTTGATTTGTGTGTGTTCAGCTAACAGAGCTGAACCATCCTTTAGACAGAGCAGATTGGAAACCCTCTTTTTGAGGAATTTGCTTGTGGAGATTTCAAGCGTTTTGGGGCCAACTGTAGAAAAGAAATATCCTGTTATAAAAACTAGAGAGAATCATTCTCAGAAACCACTTTGGATGTGTGCGTTCCACTCACAGAGTTTAACCTTTCTTTTAATAGAACAGTTTGGAAACACTCTGTTTGTAAAGTCTGCAAGTGGATATTTGGACCTCTTTGAGGATTTCGTTGGAAACGGGATTTCTTCATCTAATGCTACACAGAAGATTTCTCAGTAACTTCGTTGATTTGTGTGTGTTCAACTAACAGAGTTCAACCTTCCCTTAGACATAGCAGATTGGAAACCCTCTTTTTGTGGAACTTGCAACTGGAGATTTCAAGCGATTTTGGGGCCAACGGTAGAAAAGGAAATATCCTCGTATAAAAAATAGAGAGAATCATTCTCAGAAACCGCTTTGTGATGTGTGCGTTCCCCTCAAGGAGTTTAACCTTTCTTTTCATAGAGCAGTTTGGACACACTATGTTTGTGAAGTCTGCAAGTGGATATTTGGACCTCTTTGAGGATTTCTTTGGAAGCGGGATTTCATCATCTAATGCTACACAGAAGATTTCTCAGTAACTTCGTTGATTTCTGTGTGTTCAACTAACAGAGCTGAACCATCCTTTAGACAGAGCAGATTGGAAACCCTCTTTTTGAGAAATTTGCTTTTGGGGATTTCAAGCGTTTTGGGGCCAACGGTAGAAAAGGAAATATCCTCGTATAAAAACTAGAGAGAATCATTCTCAGAAACCGCTTTGTGATGTGTGCGTTCCCCTCACGGAGTTTAACCTTTCTTTTCATAGAGCAGTTTGGACACACTCTGTTTGTGAAGTCTGCAAGTGGATATTTGGACCTCTTTGAGGATTTCGTTGGAAGCGGGATTTCTTCATCTAATGCTACACAGAAGATTTCTCAGTATCTTCGTTGATTTCTCTGTGTTCAACTAACAGAGTTCAACCTTCCCTTAGACATAGCAGATTGGAAACCCTCTTTTTGTGGAATTTGCAAGTGGAGATTTCAAGCGCTTTGGGGCCAACGGTAGAAAAGGAAATATCCTCGTATAAAAACTGGAGAGAATCATTCTCAGAAAACACTTTGTGATGTGTGCGTCCCACTCACAGAGTTTAACCTTTCCTTTCATAGAGCAGTTTGGAAACACGCTGTTTGTGAAGACTGCAAGTGGATATTTGGACCTCTTTGAGGGTTTCGTTGGAAACGGGATTTCTTCATCTAATGCTAGAAGGAAGAATTCTCAGAAACTTCTTTGATTTGTGTGTGTTCAACTAACGGAGCTGAACCATCCTTTAGACAGAGCAGATTGGAAACCCTCTTTTTGAGGAATTTGCTTGTGGAGATTACAAGCGTTTTGGGGCCAACGGTAGAAAAGGAAATATCCTGGTATAAAAACTAGAGAGAATCATTCTCAGAAACCACTTTGTGATGTGTGCGTTCCACTCACAGAGTTTAACCTTTCTTTTCATAGAACAGTTTGGAAACACTCTGTTTGTAAAGTCTGCAAGTGGATATTTGGACCTCTTTGAGGATTTCGTTGGAAGCGGGATTTCTTCATCTAATGCTACACAGAAGATTTCTCAGTAACTTCGTTGATTTGTGTGTGTTCAACTAACAGAGTTCAACCTTCCCTTAGACATAGCAGATTGGAAACCCTCTTTTTGTGGAATTTGCAAGTGGAGATTTCAAGCGTTTTGGGGCCAACGGTAGAAAAGGAAATATCCTCGTATAAAAACTAGAGAGAATCATTCTCAGAAACCACTTTGTGATGTGTGCGTTCCACTCACAGAGTTTAATCTTTCTTTTCATAGAACAGTTTGGAAACACTCTGTTTGTAAAGTCTGCAAGTGGATATTTGGACCTCTTTGAGGATTTCGTGGGAAGCGGGATTTCTTCATCTAATGCTACACAGAAGATTTCTCAGTAACTTCGTTGATTTCTGTGTGTTCAACTAACAGAGTTCAACCTTCCCTTAGACATAGCAGATTGGAAACCCTCTTTTTGTGGAATTTGCAAATGGAGATTTAAAGCGCTTTGGGGTCAACTGTAGAAAAGGAAATATCCTCTTATAAAAACTAGAGACAATCATTCTCAGAAACCACTTTGTGTAGTGTGCGTTCCAATCACAGACTTCAATATTTGCTTTCATACGGCAGTTTGGAAACACTCTGTTTGTGAAGACTGCAAGTGGATATTTGGACCTCTTTGAGGATTTCGTTGGAAACGGGATTTCTTCATCTAATGCTAGAAGGAAGAATTCCCAGAAATTTCTTTGATTTGTGTGTGTTCAGCTAACAGAGCTGAACCATCCTTTAGACAGAGCAGATTGGAAACCCTCTTTTTGAGGAATTTGCTTGTGGAGATTTCAAGCGTTTTGGGGCCAACTGTAGAAAAGAAATATCCTGTTATAAAAACTAGAGAGAATCATTCTCAGAAACCACTTTGGATGTGTGCGTTCCACTCACAGAGTTTAACCTTTCTTTTAATAGAACAGTTTGGAAACACTCTGTTTGTAAAGTCTGCAAGTGGATATTTGGACCTCTTTGAGGATTTCGTTGGAAACGGGATTTCTTCATCTAATGCTACACAGAAGATTTCTCAGTAACTTCGTTGATTTGTGTGTGTTCAACTAACAGAGTTCAACCTTCCCTTAGACATAGCAGATTGGAAACCCTCTTTTTGTGGAACTTGCAACTGGAGATTTCAAGCGATTTTGGGGCCAACGGTAGAAAAGGAAATATCCTCGTATAAAAAATGGAGAGAATCATTCTCAGAAACCGCTTTGTGATGTGTGCGTTCCCCTCAAGGAGTTTAACCTTTCTTTTCATAGAGCAGTTTGGACACACTATGTTTGTGAAGTCTGCAAGTGGATATTTGGACCTCTTTGAGGATTTCTTTGGAAGCGGGATTTCATCATCTAATGCTACACAGAAGATTTCTCAGTAACTTCGTTGATTTCTGTGTGTTCAACTAACAGAGCTGAACCATCCTTTAGACAGAGCAGATTGGAAACCCTCTTTTTGAGAAATTTGCTTTTGGGGATTTCAGGCGTTTTGGGGCCAATGGTAGAAAAGGAAATATCCTCGTATAAAAACTAGAGAGAATCATTCTCAGAAACCGCTTTGTGATGTGTGCGTTCCCCTCACGGAGTTTAACCTTTCTTTTCATAGAGCAGTTTGGACACACTCTGTTTGTGAAGTCTGCAAGTGGATATTTGGACCTCTTTGAGGATTTCGTTGGAAGCGGGATTTCTTCATCTAATGCTACACAGAAGATTTCTCAGTATCTTCGTTGATTTCTCTGTGTTCAACTAACAGAGTTCAACCTTCCCTTAGACATAGCAGATTGGAAACCCTCTTTTTGTGGAATTTGCAAGTGGAGATTTCAAGCGCTTTGGGGCCAACGGTAGAAAAGGAAATATCCTCGTATAAAAACTGGAGAGAATCATTCTCAGAAAACACTTTGTGATGTGTGCGTCCCACTCACAGAGTTTAACCTTTCCTTTCATAGGGCAGTTTGGAAACACGCTGTTTGTGAAGACTGCAAGTGGATATTTGGACCTCTTTGAGGGTTTCGTTGGAAACGGGATTTCTTCATCTAATGCTAGAAGGAAGAATTCTCAGAAACTTCTTTGATTTGTGTGTGTTCAACTAACGGAGCTGAACCATCCTTTAGACAGAGCAGATTGGAAACCCTCTTTTTGAGGAATTTGCTTGTGGAGATTACAAGCGTTTTGGGGCCAACGGTAGAAAAGGAAATATCCTGGTATAAAAACTAGAGAGAATCATTCTCAGAAAACACTTTGTGATGTGTGCGTTCCACTCACAGAGTTTAACCTTTCTTTTCATAGAACAGTTTGGAAACACTCTGTTTGTAAAGTCTGCAAGTGGATATTTGGACCTCTTTGAGGATTTCGTTGGAAGCGGGATTTCTTCATCTAATGCTACACAGAAGATTTCTCAGTAACTTCGTTGATTTGTGTGTGTTCAACTAACAGAGTTCAACCTTCCCTTAGACATAGCAGATTGGAAACCCTCTTTTTGTGGAATTTGCAAGTGGAGATTTCAAGCGTTTTGGGGCCAACGGTAGAAAAGGAATCATCCTCGTATAAAAACTAGAGAGAATCATTCTCAGAAACCACTTTGTTATGTGTGCGTTCCCCTCACAGATTTTAACCTTTCTTTTCATAGAGCAGTTTGGACACACTCTGTTTGTGAAGTCTGCAATTGGATATTTGGCCCTCTTTGAGGATTTCATAGGAAGCGGGATTTCTTCATCTAATGCTACACAGAAGATTTCTCAGTAACTTCGTTGATTTCTGTGTGTTCAACTAACAGAGTTCAACCTTCCCTTAGAGATAGCAGATTGGAAATCCACTTTTTGTGGAATTTGCAAGTGGAGATTTCAAGCGCTTTGGGGCCAACGGTAGAAAAGGAAATATCCTCGTATAGAAAGTGGAGAGAATCATTCTCAGAAACCACTTTGTGATGTGTGCGTTCCACTCACAGAGTTTAACCTTTCCTTTCATAGAGCAGTTTGGAAACACTCTGTTTGTGAAGACTGCAAGTGGATATTTGGACCTCTTTGAGGATTTCTTTGGAAACGGGATTTCTTCGGAAACGGGATTTCTTCATCTAATGCTAGAAGGAAGAATTCTCAGAAACTTCTTTGATTTGTGTGTGTTCAACTAACGGAGCTGAACCATCCTTTAGACAGAGCAGATTGGAAACCATCTTTTTGAGGAATTTGCTTGTGGAGATTTCAAGCGTTTTGGGGCCAACGGTAGAAAAGGAAATATCCTCGTATAAAAAAAGTAGAGAGAATCATTTTCAGAAACCACTTTGTGTTGTGCGCGTTCCACTCACAGAGTTTAACCTTTCTTTTCATAGAGCAGTTTGGAAACACTCTGTTTGTAAAGTCTGCAAGTGGATATTTGGACCTCTTTGAGGATTTCGTTGGAAGCGGGATTTCTTCATCTAATGCTAGAAGGAAGAATTCCCAGAAATTTCTTTGATTTGTGTGTGTTCAGCTAACAGAGCTGAACCATCCTTTAGACAGAGCAGATTGGAAACCCTCTTTTTGAGGAATTTGCTTGTGGAGATTTCAAGCGTTTTGGGGCCAACTGTAGAAAAGAAATATCCTGGTATAAAAACTAGAGAGAATCATTCTCAGAAACCACTTTGGATGTGTGTGTTCCACTGACAGAGTTTAACCTTTCTTTTCATAGAACAGTTTGGAAACACTCTGTTTGTAAAGTCTGCAAGTGGATATTTGGACCTCTTTGAGGATTTCGTTGGAAGCGGGATTTCTTCATCTAATGCTAGAAGGAAGAATTCCCAGAAATTTCTTTGATTTGTGTGTGTTCAGCTAACAGAGCTGAACCATCCTTTAGACAGAGCAGATTGGAAACCCTCTTTTTGAGGAATTTGCTTGTGGAGATTTCAAGCGTTTTGGGGCCAACTGTAGAAAAGAAATATCCTGGTATAAAAACTAGAGAGAATCATTCTCAGAAACCACTTTGGATGTGTGCGTTCCACTCACGGAGTTTAACCTTTCTTTTCATAGAACAGTTTGGAAACACTCTGTTTGTAAAGTCTGCAAGTGGATATTTGGACCTCTTTGAGGATTTCGTTGGAAGCGGGATTTCTTCATCTAATGCTACACAGAAGATTTCTCAGTAACTTCGTTGATTTGTGTGTGTTCAACTAACAGAGTTCAACCTTCCCTTAGACATAGCTGATTGGAAACCCTCTTTTTGTGGAACTTGCAAGTGGAGATTTCAAGCGTTTTTGGGGCCAACGGTAGAAAAGGAAATATCCTCGTATAAAAAATAGAGAGAATCATTCTCAGAAACCGCTTTGGGATGTGTGCGTTCCCCTCAAGGAGTTTAACCTTTCTTTTCGTAGAGCAGTTTGGACACACTGTGTTTGTGAAGTCTGCAAGTGGATATTTGGACCTCTTTGAGGATTTCTTTGGAAGCGGGATTTCATCATCTAATGCTACACAGAAGATTTCTCAGTAACTTCGTTGATTTCTGTGTGTTCAACTAACAGAGCTGAACCATCCTTTAGACAGAGCAGATTGGAAACCCTCTTTTTGAGAAATTTGCTTTTGGGGATTTCAAGCGTTTTGGGGCCAACGGTAGAAAAGGAAATATCCTCGTATAAAAACTAGAGAGAATCATTCTCAGAAACCGCTTTGTGATGTGTGCGTTCCCCTCACGGAGTTTAACCTTTCTTTTCATAGAGCAGTTTGGACACACTCTGTTTGTGAAGTCTGCAAGTGGATATTTGGACCTCTTTGAGGATTTCGTTGGAAGCGGGAATTCTTCATCTAATGCTACACAGAAGATTTCTCAGTAACTTCGTTGATTTGTGTGTGTTCAACTAACAGAGTTCAACCTTCCCTTAGACATAGCAGATTGGAAACCCTCTTTTTGTGGAATTTGCAAGTGGAGATTTCAAGCGCTTTGGGGCCAACGGTAGAAAAGGAAATATCCTCGTATAAAAACTGGAGAGAATCATTCTCAGAAAACACTTTGTGATGTGTGCATTCCACTCACAGAGTTTAACCTTTCCTTTCATAGAGCAGTTTGGAAACACTCTGTTTGTGAAGACTGCAAGTGGATATTTGGACCTCTTTGAGGGTTTCGTTGGAAACGGGATTTCTTCATCTAATGCTACACAGAAGATTTCTCAGTAACTTCGTTGATTTGTGTGTGTTCAACTAACAGAGTTCAACCTTCCCTTAGACATAGCAGATTGGAAACCCTCCTTTTGTGGGATTTGCAAGTGGAGATTTCAAGCGTTTTGGGGCCAACGGTAGAAAAGGAATTATCCTCGTATAAAAACTAGAGAGAATCATTCTCAGAAACCACTTTGTGATGTGTGCGTTCCCCTCACAGATTTTAACCTTTCTTTTCATAGAGCAGTTTGGACACACTCTGTTTGTGAAGTCTGCAAGTGGACATTTGGACCTCTTTGAGGATTTCATAGGAAGCGGGATTTCTTCATCTAATGCTACACAGAAGATTTCTCAGTAACTTCGTTGATTTCTGTGTGTTCAACTAACAGAGTTCAACCTTCCCTTAGAGATAGCAGATTGGAATCCCACTTTTTGTGGAATTTGCAAGTGGAGATTTCAAGCGCTTTGGGGCCAACGGTAGAAAAGGAAATATCCTCGTATAGAAAGTGGAGAGAATCATTCTCAGAAACCACTTTGTGATGTGTGCGTTCCACTCACAGAGTTTAACCTTTCCTTTCATAGAGCAGTTTGGAAACACTCTGTTTGTGAAGACTGCAAGTGGATATTTGGACCTCTTTGAGGATTTCTTTGGAAACGGGATTTCTTCATCTAATGCTAGAAGGAAGAATTCTCAGAAACTTCTTTGATTTGTGTGTGTTCAACTAACGGAGCTGAACCATCCTTTAGACAGAGCAGATTGGAAACCATCTTTTTGAGGAATTTGCTTGTGGAGATTTCAAGCGTTTTGGGGCCAACGGTAGAAAAGGAAATATCCTCGTATAAAAACTAGAGAGAATCATTTTCAGAAACCACTTTGTGTTGTGCGCGTTCCACTCACAGAGTTTAACCTTTCTTTTCATAGAGCAGTTTGGAAACACTCTGTTTGTAAAGTCTGCAAGTGGATATTTGGACCTCTTTGAGGATTTCGTTGGAAGCGGGATTTCTTCATCTAATGCTACACAGAAGAATTCTCAGTAACTTCGTTGATTTGTGTGTGTTCAACTAACAGAGTTCAACCTTCCCTTAGAGATATCAGCTTGGAAACCCTCTTTTTGTGGAATTTGCAAGTGGAGATTTCAAGCGCTTTGGGGCCAACGGTAGAAAAGGAAATATCTTCGTATAAAAACTAGAGAGAACCATTCTCAGAAACCACTTTGTGTTGTGCGCGTTCCACTCACAGAGTTTAACCTTTCTTTTCATAGAGCAGTTTGGAAACACTCTGTTTGTGAAGTCTGCAAGTGGATATTTGGACCTCTTTGAGGATTTCATTGGAATCGGGATTTCTTCATCTAATGCTAGAAGGAAGAATTCTCAGAAACTTCTTTGATATGTGTGTGTTCAACTGACAGAGCTGAACCCTCCTTTAGACAGAGCAGAATGGAAACCCTCTTTTTGAGGAATTTGCTTGTGGAGATTTCAAGCCTTTTGGGGCCAACGGTGGAAAAGGAAATATCCTCGTATAAAAACTAGAGAGAATCATTCTCAGAAACCACTTTGTGATGTGTGCGTTCCACTCACAGAGTTTAATCTTTCTTTTCATAGAACAGTTTGGAAACACTCTGTTTGTAAAGTCTGCAAGTGGATATTTGGACCTCTTTGAGGATTTCGTTGGAAGCGGGATTTCTCCATCTAATGCTACACAGAAGATTTCTCAGTAACTTCGTTGATTTCTGTGTGTTCAACTAACAGAGTTCAACCTTCCCTTAGACATAGCAGATTGGAAACCCTCTTTTTGTGGAATTTGCAAGTGGAGATTTCAAGCGCTTTGGGGTCAACTGTAGAAAAGGAAATATCCTCGTATAAAAACTAGAGAGAATCATTCTCAGAAACCACTTTGTGTAGTGTGCGCTCCACTCACAGAGTTCAATCTTTCCTTTCATACGGCAGTTTGGAAACACTCTGTTTGTGAAGACTGCAAGTGGATATTTGGACCTCTTTGAGGATTTCGTTGGAAACGGGATTTCTTCATCTAATGCTAGAAGGAAGAATTCCCAGAAATTTCTTTGATTTGTGTGTGTTCAGCTAACAGAGCTGAACCATCCTTTAGACAGAGCAGATAGGAAACCCTCTTTTTGAGGAATTTGCTTGTGGAGATTTCAAGCGTTTTGGGGCCAACTGTAGAAAAGAAATATCCTGGTATAAAAACTAGAGAGAATCATTCTCAGAAACCACTTTGTGATGTGTGCGTTCCACTCACAGAGTTTAACCTTTCTTTTCATAGAACAGTTTGGAAACACTCTGTTTGTAAAGTCTGCAAGTGGATATTTGGACCTCTTTGAGGATTTCGTTGGAAGCGGGATTTCTTCATCTAATGCTACACAGAAGATTTCTCAGTAACTTCGTTGATTTGTGTGTGTTCAACTAACAGAGTTCAACCTTCCCTTAGACATAGCAGATTGGAAACCCTCTTTTTGTGGAATTTGCAAGTGGAGATTTCAAGCGTTTTGGGGCCAACGGTAGAAAAGGAATCATCCTCGTATAAAAACTAGAGAGAATCATTCTCAGAAACCACTTTGTGATGTGTGCGTTCCCCTCACAGATTTTAACCTTTCTTTTCATAGAGCAGTTTGGACACACTCTGTTTGTGAAGTCTGCAATTGGATATTTGGCCCTCTTTGAGGATTTCATAGGAAGCGGGATTTCTTCATCTAATGCTACACAGAAGATTTCTCAGTAACTTCGTTGATTTCTGTGTGTTCAACTAACAGAGTTCAACCTTCCCTTAGAGATAGCAGATTGGAAACCCACTTTTTGTGGAATTTGCAAGTGGAGATTTCAAGCGCTTTGGGGCCAATGGTAGAAAAGGAAATATCCTCGTATAGAAAGTGGAGAGAATCATTCTCAGAAACCACTTTGTGATGTGTGCGTTCCACTCACAGAGTTTAACCTTTCCTTTCATAGAGCAGTTTGGAAACACTCTGTTTGTGAAGACTGCAAGTGGATATTTGGACCTCTTTGAGGATTTCTTTGGAAACAGGATTTCTTCATCTAATGCTAGAAGGAAGAATTCTCAGAAACTTCTTTGATTTGTGTGTGTTCAACTAACGGAGCTGAACCATCCTTTAGACAGAGCAGATTGGAAACCCTCTTTTTGAGGAATTTGCTTGTGGAGATTACAAGCGCTTTGGGGTCAACTGTAGAAAAGGAAATATCCTCGTATAAAAACTAGAGAGAATCATTCTCAGAAACCACTTTGTGATGTGTGCGTTCCACTCACAGAGTTTAACCTTTCTTTTCATAGAACAGTTTGGAAACACTCTGTTTGTAAAGTCTGCAAGTGGATATTTGGACCTCTTTGAGGATTTCGTTGGAAGCGGGATTTCTTCATCTAATGCTACACAGAAGATTTCTCAGTAACTTCGTTGATTTGTGTGTGTTCAACTAACAGAGTTCAACCTTCCCTTAGACATAGCAGATTGGAAACCCTCTTTTTGTGGGATTTGCAAGTGGAGATTTCAAGCGTTTTGGGGCCAACGGTAGAAAAGGAATTATCCTCGTATAAAAACTAGAGAGAATCATTCTCAGAAACCACTTTGTGATGTGTGCGTTCCCCTCACATATTTTAACCTTTCTTTTCATAGAGCAGTTTGGACACACTCTGTTTGTGAAGTCTGCAAGTGGACATTTGGACCTCTTTGAGGATTTCATAGGAAGCGGGATTTCTTCATCTAATGCTACACAGAAGATTTCTCAGTAACTTCGTTGATTTCTGTGTGTTCAACTAACAGAGTTCAACCTTCCCTTAGAGATAGCAGATTGGAAACCCACTTTTTGTGGAATTTGCAAGTGGAGATTTCAAGCGCTTTGGGGCCAACGGTAGAAAAGGAAATATCCTCGTATAGAAAGTGGAGAGAATCATTCTCAGAAACCACTTTGTGATGTGTGCGTTCCACTCACAGAGTTTAACCTTTCCTTTCATAGAGCAGTTTGGAAACACTCTGTTTGTGAAGACTGCAAGTGGATATTTGGACCTCTTTGAGGATTTCGTTGGAATCGGGATTTCTTCATCTAATGCTAGAAGGAAGAATTCTCAGAAACTTCTTTGATATGTGTGTGTTCAACTGACAGAGCTGAACCCTCCTTTAGACAGAGCAGAATGGAAACCCTCTTTTTGAGGAATTTGCTTGTGGAGATTTCAAGCCTTTTGGGGCCAACGGTGGAAAAGGAAATATCCTCGTATAAAAACTAGAGAGAATCATTCTCAGAAACCACTTTGTGATGTGTGCGTTCCACTCACAGAGTTTAATCTTTCTTTTCATAGAACAGTTTGGAAACACTCTGTTTGTAAAGTCTGCAAGTGGATATTTGGACCTCTTTGAGGATTTCGTTGGAAGCGGGATTTCTTCATCTAATGCTACACAGAAGATTTCTCAGTAACTTCGTTGATTTCTGTGTGTTCAACTAACAGAGTTCAACCTTCCCTTAGACATAGCAGATTGGAAACCCTCTTTTTGTGGAATTTGCAAGTGGAGATTTCAAGCGCTTTGGGGTCAACTGTAGAAAAGGAAATATCCTCGTATAAAAACTAGAGAGAATCATTCTCAGAAACCACTTTGTGTAGTGTGCGCTCCACTCACAGAGTTCAATCTTTCCTTTCATACGGCAGTTTGGAAACACTCTGTTTGTGAAGACTGCAAGTGGATATTTGGACCTCTTTGAGGATTTCGTTGGAAACGGGATTTCTTCATCTAATGCTAGAAGGAAGAATTCCCAGAAATTTCTTTGATTTGTGTGTGTTCAGCTAACAGAGCTGAACCATCCTTTAGACAGAGCAGATAGGAAACCCTCTTTTTGAGGAATTTGCTTGTGGAGATTTCAAGCGTTTTGGGGCCAACTGTAGAAAAGAAATATCCTGGTATAAAAACTAGAGAGAATCATTCTCAGAAACCACTTTGTGATGTGTGCGTTCCACTCACAGAGTTTAACCTTTCTTTTCATAGAACAGTTTGGAAACACTCTGTTTGTAAAGTCTGCAAGTGGATATTTGGACCTCTTTGAGGATTTCGTTGGAAGCGGGATTTCTTCATCTAATGCTACACAGAAGATTTCTCAGTAACTTCGTTGATTTGTGTGTGTTCAACTAACAGAGTTCAACCTTCCCTTAGACATAGCAGATTGGAAACCCTCTTTTTGTGGAATTTGCAAGTGGAGATTTCAAGCGTTTTGGGGCCAACGGTAGAAAAGGAATCATCCTCGTATAAAAACTAGAGAGAATCATTCTCAGAAACCACTTTGTGATGTGTGCGTTCCCCTCACAGATTTTAACCTTTCTTTTCATAGAGCAGTTTGGACACACTCTGTTTGTGAAGTCTGCAATTGGATATTTGGCCCTCTTTGAGGATTTCATAGGAAGCGGGATTTCTTCATCTAATGCTACACAGAAGATTTCTCAGTAACTTCGTTGATTTCTGTGTGTTCAACTAACAGAGTTCAACCTTCCCTTAGAGATAGCAGATTGGAAACCCACTTTTTGTGGAATTTGCAAGTGGAGATTTCAAGCGCTTTGGGGCCAACGGTAGAAAAGGAAATATCCTCGTATAGAAAGTGGAGAGAATCATTCTCAGAAACCACTTTGTGATGTGTGCGTTCCACTCACGGAGTTTAACCTTTCCTTTCATAGAGCAGTTTGGAAACACTCTGTTTGTGAAGACTGCAAGTGGATATTTGGACCTCTTTGAGGATTTCTTTGGAAACGGGATTTCTTCATCTAATGCTACACAGAAGATTTCTCAGTATCTTCGTTGATTTCTCTGTGTTCAACTAACAGAGTTCAACCTTCCCTTAGACATAGCAGATTGGAAACCCTCTTTTTGTGGAATTTGCAAGTGGAGATTTCAAGCGCTTTGGGGCCAACGGTAGAAAAGGAAATATCCTGGTATAAAAACTGGAGAGAATCATTCTCAGAAAACACTTTGTGATGTGTGCGTCCCACTCACAGAGTTTAACCTTTCCTTTCATAGAGCAGTTTGGAAACACTCTGTTTGTGAAGACTGCAAGTGGATATTTGGACCTCTTTGAGGGTTTCGTTGGAAACGGGATTTCTTCATATAATGCTAGAAGGAAGAATTCTCAGAAACTTCTTTGATTTGTGTGTGTTCAACTAACGGAGCTGAACCATCCTTTAGACAGAGCAGATTGGAAACCCTCTTTTTGAGGAATTTGCTTGTGGAGATTACAAGCGTTTTGGGGCCAACGGTAGAAAAGGAAATATCCTGGTATAAAAACTAGAGAGAATCATTCTCAGAAACCACTTTGTGATGTGTGCGTTCCACTCACAGAGTTTAACCTTTCTTTTCATAGAACAGTTTGGAAACACTCTGTTTGTAAAGTCTGCAAGTGGATATTTGGACCTCTTTGAGGATTTCGTTGGAAGCGGGATTTCTTCATCTAATGCTACACAGAAGATTTCTCAGTAACTTCGTTGATTTGTGTGTGTTCAACTAACAGAGTTCAACCTTCCCTTAGACATAGCAGATTGGAAACCCTCTTTTTGTGGAATTTGCAAGTGGAGATTTCAAGCGTTTTGGGGCCAACGGTAGAAAAGGAATCATCCTCGTATAAAAACTAGAGAGAATCATTCTCAGAAACCACTTTGTGATGTGTGCGTTCCCCTCACAGATTTTAACCTTTCTTTTCATAGAGCAGTTTGGACACACTCTGTTTGTGAAGTCTGCAATTGGATATTTGGCCCTCTTTGAGGATTTCATAGGAAGCGGGATTTCTTCATCTAATGCTACACAGAAGATTTCTCAGTAACTTCGTTGATTTCTGTGTGTTCAACTAACAGAGTTCAACCTTCCCTTAGAGATAGCAGATTGGAAATCCACTTTTTGTGGAATTTGCAAGTGGAGATTTCAAGCGCTTTGGGGCCAACGGTAGAAAAGGAAATATCCTCGTATAGAAAGTGGAGAGAATCATTCTCAGAAACCACTTTGTGATGTGTGCGTTCCACTCACAGAGTTTAACCTTTCCTTTCATAGAGCAGTTTGGAAACACTCTGTTTGTGAAGACTGCAAGTGGATATTTGGACCTCTTTGAGGATTTCTTTGGAAACGGGATTTCTTCGGAAACGGGATTTCTTCATCTAATGCTAGAAGGAAGAATTCTCAGAAACTTCTTTGATTTGTGTGTGTTCAACTAACGGAGCTGAACCATCCTTTAGACAGAGCAGATTGGAAACCATCTTTTTGAGGAATTTGCTTGTGGAGATTTCAAGCGTTTTGGGGCCAACGGTAGAAAAGGAAATATCCTCGTATAAAAACTAGAGAGAATCATTTGCAGAAACCACTTTGTGTTGTGCGCGTTCCACTCACAGAGTTTAACCTTTCTTTTCATAGAGCAGTTTGGAAACACTCTGTTTGTAAAGTCTGCAAGTGGATATTTGGACCTCTTTGAGGATTTCGTTGGAAGCGGGATTTCTTCATCTAATGCTAGAAGGAAGAATTCCCAGAAATTTCTTTGATTTGTGTGTGTTCAGCTAACAGAGCTGAACCATCCTTATGACAGAGCAGATTGGAAACCCTCTTTTTGAGGAATTTGCTTGTGGAGATTTCAAGCGTTTTGGGGCCAACTGTAGAAAAGAAATATCCTGGTATAAAAACTAGAGAGAATCATTCTCAGAAACCACTTTGGATGTGTGCGTTCCACTCACAGAGTTTAACCTTTCTTTTCATAGAACAGTTTGGAAACACTCTGTTTGTAAAGTCTGCAAGTGGATATTTGGACCTCTTTGAGGATTTCGTTGGAAGCGGGATTTCTTCATCTAATGCTACACAGAAGATTTCTCAGTAACTTCGTTGATTTGTGTGTGTTCAACTAACAGAGTTCAACCTTCCCTTAGACATAGCTGATTGGAAACCCTCTTTTTGTGGAACTTGCAAGTGGAGATTTCAAGCGTTTTTGGGGCCAACGGTAGAAAAGAAATATCCTCGTATAAAAAATAGAGAGAATCATTCTCAGAAACCACTTTGTGATGTGTGCGTTCCCCTCACAGATTTTAACCTTTCTTTTCATAGAGCAGTTTGGACACACTCTGTTTGTGAAGTCTGCAATTGGATATTTGGCCCTCTTTGAGGATTTCATAGGAAGCGGGATTTCTTCATCTAATGCTACACAGAAGATTTCTCAGTAACTTCGTTGATTTCTGTGTGTTCAACTAACAGAGTTCAACCTTCCCTTAGAGATAGCAGATTGGAAACCCACTTTTTGTGGAATTTGCAAGTGGAGATTTCAAGCGCTTTGGGGCCAACGGTAGAAAAGGAAATATCCTCGTATAGAAAGTGGAGAGAATCATTCTCAGAAACCACTTTGTGATGTGTGCGTTCCACTCACAGAGTTTAACCTTTCCTTTCATAGAGCAGTTTGGAAACACTCTGTTTGTGAAGACTGCAAGTGGATATTTGGACCTCTTTGAGGATTTCTTTGGAAACGGGATTTCTTCATCTAATGCTAGAAGGAAGAATTCTCAGAAACTTCTTTGATTTGTGTGTGTTCAACTAACGGAGCTGAACCATCCTTTAGACAGAGCAGATTGGAAACCATCTTTTTGAGGAATTTGCTTGTGGAGATTTCAAGCGTTTTGGGGCCAACGGTAGAAAAGGAAATATCCTCGTATAAAAACTAGAGAGAATCATTTTCAGAAACCACTTTGTGTTGTGCGCGTTCCACTCACAGAGTTTAACCTTTCTTTTCATAGAGCAGTTTGGAAACACTCTGTTTGTAAAGTCTGCAAGTGGATATTTGGACCTCTTTGAGGATTTCGTTGGAAGCGGGATTTCTTCATCTAATGCTACACAGAAGAATTCTCAGTAACTTCGTTGATTTGTGTGTGTTCAACTAACAGAGTTCAACCTTCCCTTAGAGATATCAGCTTGGAAACCCTCTTTTTGTGGAATTTGCAAGTGGAGATTTCAAGCGCTTTGGGGCCAACGGTAGAAAAGGAAATATCTTCGTATAAAAACTAGAGAGAACCATTCTCAGAAACCACTTTGTGTTGTGCGCGTTCCACTCACAGAGTTTAACCTTTCTTTTCATAGAGCAGTTTGGAAACACTCTGTTTGTGAAGTCTGCAAGTGGATATTTGGACCTCTTTGAGGATTTCGTTGGAATCGGGATTTCTTCATCTAATGCTAGAAGGAAGAATTCTCAGAAACTTCTTTGATATGTGTGTGTTCAACTGACAGAGCTGAACCCTCCTTTAGACAGAGCAGAATGGAAACCCTCTTTTTGAGGAATTTGCTTGTGGAGATTTCAAGCCTTTTGGGGCCAACGGTGGAAAAGGAAATATCCTCGTATAAAAACTAGAGAGAATCATTCTCAGAAACCACTTTGTGATGTGTGCGTTCCACTCACAGAGTTTAATCTTTCTTTTCATAGAACAGTTTGGAAACACTCTGTTTGTAAAGTCTGCAAGTGGATATTTGGACCTCTTTGAGGATTTCGTTGGAAGCGGGATTTCTTCATCTAATGCTACACAGAAGATTTCTCAGTAACTTCGTTGATTTCTGTGTGTTCAACTAACAGAGTTCAACCTTCCCTTAGACATAGCAGATTGGAAACCCTCTTTTTGTGGAATTTGCAAGTGGAGATTTCAAGCGCTTTGGGGTCAACTGTAGAAAAGGAAATATCCTCGTATAAAAACTAGAGAGAATCATTCTCAGAAACCACTTTGTGTAGTGTGCGCTCCACTCACAGAGTTCAATCTTTCCTTTCATACGGCAGTTTGGAAACACTCTGTTTGTGAAGACTGCAAGTGGATATTTGGACCTCTTTGAGGATTTCGTTGGAAACGGGATTTCTTCATCTAATGCTAGAAGGAAGAATTCCCAGAAATTTCTTTGATTTGTGTGTGTTCAGCTAACAGAGCTGAACCATCCTTTAGACAGAGCAGATAGGAAACCCTCTTTTTGAGGAATTTGCTTGTGGAGATTTCAAGCGTTTTGGGGCCAACTGTAGAAAAGAAATATCCTGGTATAAAAACTAGAGAGAATCATTCTCAGAAACCACTTTGTGATGTGTGCGTTCCACTCACAGAGTTTAACCTTTCTTTTCATAGAACAGTTTGGAAACACTCTGTTTGTAAAGTCTGCAAGTGGATATTTGGACCTCTTTGAGGATTTCGTTGGAAGCGGGATTTCTTCATCTAATGCTACACAGAAGATTTCTCAGTAACTTCGTTGATTTGTGTGTGTTCAACTAACAGAGTTCAACCTTCCCTTAGACATAGCAGATTGGAAACCCTCTTTTTGTGGAATTTGCAAGTGGAGATTTCAAGCGTTTTGGGGCCAACGGTAGAAAAGGAATCATCCTCGTATAAAAACTAGAGAGAATCATTCTCAGAAACCACTTTGTGATGTGTGCGTTCCCCTCACAGATTTTAACCTTTCTTTTCATAGAGCAGTTTGGACACACTCTGTTTGTGAAGTCTGCAATTGGATATTTGGCCCTCTTTGAGGATTTCATAGGAAGCGGGATTTCTTCATCTAATGCTACACAGAAGATTTCTCAGTAACTTCGTTGATTTCTGTGTGTTCAACTAACACAGTTCAACCTTCCCTTAGAGATAGCAGATTGGAAACCCACTTTTTGTGGAATTTGCAAGTGGAGATTTCAAGCGCTTTGGGGCCAACGGTAGAAAAGGAAATATCCTCGTATAGAAAGTGGAGAGAATCATTCTCAGAAACCACTTTGTGATGTGTGCGTTCCACTCACAGAGTTTAACCTTTCCTTTCATAGAGCAGTTTGGAAACACTCTGTTTGTGAAGACTGCAAGTGGATATTTGGACCTCTTTGAGGATTTCTTTGGAAACGGGATTTCTTCATCTAATGCTACACAGAAGATTTCTCAGTATCTTCGTTGATTTCTCTGTGTTCAACTAACAGAGTTCAACCTTCCCTTAGACATAGCAGATTGGAAACCCTCTTTTTGTGGAATTTGCAAGTGGAGATTTCAAGCGCTTTGGGGCCAACGGTAGAAAAGGAAATATCCTGGTATAAAAACTGGAGAGAATCATTCTCAGAAAACACTTTGTGATGTGTGCGTCCCACTCACAGAGTTTAACCTTTCCTTTCATAGAGCAGTTTGGAAACACTCTGTTTGTGAAGACTGCAAGTGGATATTTGGACCTCTTTGATGGTTTCGTTGGAAACGGGATTTCTTCATATAATGCTAGAAGGAAGAATTCTCAGAAACTTCTTTGATTTGTGTGTGTTCAACTAACGGAGCTGAACCATCCTTTAGACAGAGCAGATTGGAAACCCTCTTTTTGAGGAATTTGCTTGTGGAGATTACAAGCGTTTTGGGGCCAACGGTAGAAAAGGAAATATCCTGGTATAAAAACTAGAGAGAATCATTCTCAGAAACCACTTTGTGATGTGTGCGTTCCACTCACAGAGTTTAACCTTTCTTTTCATAGAACAGTTTGGAAACACTCTGTTTGTAAAGTGTGCAAGTGGATATTTGGACCTCTTTGAGGATTTCGTTGGAAGCGGGATTTCTTCATCTAATGCTACACAGAAGATTTCTCAGTAACTTCGTTGATTTGTGTGTGTTCAACTAACAGAGTTCAACCTTCCCTTAGACATAGCAGATTGGAAACCCTCTTTTTGTGGAATTTGCAAGTGGAGATTTCAAGCGTTTTGGGGCCAACGGTAGAAAAGGAATCATCCTCGTATAAAAACTAGAGAGAATCATTCTCAGAAACCACTTTGTGATGTGTGCGTTCCCCTCACAGATTTTAACCTTTCTTTTCATAGAGCAGTTTGGACACACTCTGTTTGTGAAGTCTGCAATTGGATATTTGGCCCTCTTTGAGGATTTCATAGGAAGCGGGATTTCTTCATCTAATGCTACACAGAAGATTTCTCAGTAACTTCGTTGATTTCTGTGTGTTCAACTAACAGAGTTCAACCTTCCCTTAGAGATAGCAGATTGGAAATCCACTTTTTGTGGAATTTGCAAGTGGAGATTTCAAGCGCTTTGGGGCCAACGGTAGAAAAGGAAATATCCTCGTATAGAAAGTGGAGAGAATCATTCTCAGAAACCACTTTGTGATGTGTGCGTTCCACTCACAGAGTTTAACCTTTCCTTTCATAGAGCAGTTTGGAAACACTCTGTTTGTGAAGACTGCAAGTGGATATTTGGACCTCTTTGAGGATTTCTTTGGAAACGGGATTTCTTCGGAAACGGGATTTCTTCATCTAATGCTAGAAGGAAGAATTCTCAGAAACTTCTTTGATTTGTGTGTGTTCAACTAACGGAGCTGAACCATCCTTTAGACAGAGCAGATTGGAAACCATCTTTTTGAGGAATTTGCTTGTGGAGATTTCAAGCGTTTTGGGGCCAACGGTAGAAAAGGAAATATCCTCGTATAAAAACTAGAGAGAATCATTTGCAGAAACCACTTTGTGTTGTGCGCGTTCCACTCACAGAGTTTAACCTTTCTTTTCATAGAGCAGTTTGGAAACACTCTGTTTGTAAAGTCTGCAAGTGGATATTTGGACCTCTTTGAGGATTTCGTTGGAAGCGGGATTTCTTCATCTAATGCTAGAAGGAAGAATTCCCAGAAATTTCTTTGATTTGTGTGTGTTCAGCTAACAGAGCTGAACCATCCTTATGACAGAGCAGATTGGAAACCCTCTTTTTGAGGAATTTGCTTGTGGAGATTTCAAGCGTTTTGGGGCCAACTGTAGAAAAGAAATATCCTGGTATAAAAACTAGAGAGAATCATTCTCAGAAACCACTTTGGATGTGTGCGTTCCACTCACAGAGTTTAACCTTTCTTTTCATAGAACAGTTTGGAAACACTCTGTTTGTAAAGTCTGCAAGTGGATATTTGGACCTCTTTGAGGATTTCGTTGGAAGCGGGATTTCTTCATCTAATGCTACACAGAAGATTTCTCAGTAACTTCGTTGATTTGTGTGTGTTCAACTAACAGAGTTCAACCTTCCCTTAGACATAGCTGATTGGAAACCCTCTTTTTGTGGAACTTGCAAGTGGAGATTTCAAGCGTTTTTGGGGCCAACGGTAGAAAAGAAATATCCTCGTATAAAAAATAGAGAGAATCATTCTCAGAAACCACTTTGTGATGTGTGCGTTCCCCTCACAGATTTTAACCTTTCTTTTCATAGAGCAGTTTGGACACACTCTGTTTGTGAAGTCTGCAATTGGATATTTGGCCCTCTTTGAGGATTTCATAGGAAGCGGGATTTCTTCATCTAATGCTACACAGAAGATTTCTCAGTAACTTCGTTGATTTCTGTGTGTTCAACTAACAGAGTTCAACCTTCCCTTAGAGATAGCAGATTGGAAACCCACTTTTTGTGGAATTTGCAAGTGGAGATTTCAAGCGCTTTGGGGCCAACGGTAGAAAAGGAAATATCCTCGTATAGAAAGTGGAGAGAATCATTCTCAGAAACCACTTTGTGATGTGTGCGTTCCACTCACAGAGTTTAACCTTTCCTTTCATAGAGCAGTTTGGAAACACTCTGTTTGTGAAGACTGCAAGTGGATATTTGGACCTCTTTGAGGATTTCTTTGGAAACGGGATTTCTTCATCTAATGCTAGAAGGAAGAATTCTCAGAAACTTCTTTGATTTGTGTGTGTTCAACTAACGGAGCTGAACCATCCTTTAGACAGAGCAGATTGGAAACCATCTTTTTGAGGAATTTGCTTGTGGAGATTTCAAGCGTTTTGGGGCCAACGGTAGAAAAGGAAATATCCTCGTATAAAAACTAGAGAGAATCATTTTCAGAAACCACTTTGTGTTGTGCGCGTTCCACTCACAGAGTTTAACCTTTCTTTTCATAGAGCAGTTTGGAAACACTCTGTTTGTAAAGTCTGCAAGTGGATATTTGGACCTCTTTGAGGATTTCGTTGGAAGCGGGATTTCTTCATCTAATGCTAGAAGGAAGAATTCCCAGAAATTTCTTTGATTTGTGTGTGTTCAGCTAACAGAGCTGAACCATCCTTTAGACAGAGCAGATTGGAAACCCTCTTTTTGAGGAATTTGCTTGTGGAGATTTCAAGCGTTTTGGGGCCAACTGTAGAAAAGAAATATCCTGGTATAAAAACTAGAGAGAATCATTCTCAGAAACCACTTTGGATGTGTGCGTTCCACTCACAGAGTTTAACCTTTCTTTTCATAGAACAGTTTGGAAACACTCTGTTTGTAAAGTCTGCAAGTGGATATTTGGACCTCTTTGAGGATTTCGTTGGAAGCGGGATTTCTTCATCTAATGCTACACAGAAGATTTCTCAGTAACTTCGTTGATTTGTGTGTGTTCAACTAACAGAGTTCAACCTTCCCTTAGACATAGCTGATTGGAAACCCTCTTTTTGTGGAACTTGCAAGTGGAGATTTCAAGCGTTTTTGGGGCCAACGGTAGAAAAGAAATATCCTCGTATAAAAACTAGAGAGAATCATTCTCAGAAACCACTTTGTGATGTGTGCGTTCCCCTCACAGATTTTAACCTTTCTTTTCATAGAGCAGTTTGGACACACTCTGTTTGTGAAGTCTGCAATTGGATATTTGGCCCTCTTTGAGGATTTCATAGGAAGCGGGATTTCTTCATCTAATGCTACACAGAAGATTTCTCAGTAACTTCGTTGATTTCTGTGTGTTCAACTAACAGAGTTCAACCTTCCCTTAGAGATAGCAGATTGGAAACCCACTTTTTGTGGAATTTGCAAGTGGAGATTTCAAGCGCTTTGGGGCCAACGGTAGAAAAGGAAATATCCTCGTATAGAAAGTGGAGAGAATCATTCTCAGAAACCACTTTGTGATGTGTGCATTCCACTCACAGAGTTTAACCTTTCCTTTCATAGAGCAGTTTGGAAACACTCTGTTTGTGAAGACTGCAAGTGGATATTTGGACCTCTTTGAGGATTTCTTTGGAAACGGGATTTCTTCATCTAATGCTACACAGAAGATTTCTCAGTATCTTCGTTGATTTCTCTGTGTTCAACTAACAGAGTTCAACCTTCCCTTAGACATAGCAGATTGGAAACCCTCTTTTTGTGGAATTTGCAAGTGGAGATTTCAAGCGCTTTGGGGCCAACGGTAGAAAAGGAAATATCCTCGTATAAAAACTGGAGAGAATCATTCTCAGAAAACACTTTGTGATGTGTGCGTCCCACTCACAGAGTTTAACCTTTCCTTTCATAGAGCAGTTTGGAAACACTCTGTTTGTGAAGACTGCAAGTGGATATTTGGACCTCTTTGAGGGTTTCGTTGGAAACGGGATTTCTTCATCTAATGCTAGAAGGAAGAATTCTCAGAAACTTCTTTGATTTGTGTGTGTTCAACTAACGGAGCTGAACCATCCTTTAGACAGAGCAGATTGGAAACCCTCTTTTTGAGGAATTTGCTTGTGGAGATTACAAGCGTTTTGGGGCCAACGGTAGAAAAGGAAATATCCTGGTATAAAAACTAGAGAGAATCATTCTCAGAAACCACTTTGTGATGTGTGCGTTCCACTCACAGAGTTTAACCTTTCTTTTCATAGAACAGTTTGGAAACACTCTGTTTGTAAAGTCTGCAAGTGGATATTTGGACCTCTTTGAGGATTTCGTTGGAAGCGGGATTTCTTCATCTAATGCTACACAGAAGATTTCTCAGTAACTTCGTTGATTTGTGTGTGTTCAACTAACAGAGTTCAACCTTCCCTTAGACATAGCAGATTGGAAACCCTCTTTTTGTGGAATTTGCAAGTGGAGATTTCAAGCGTTTTGGGGCCAACGGTAGAAAAGGAATCATCCTCGTATAAAAACTAGAGAGAATCATTCTCAGAAACCACTTTGTGATGTGTGCGTTCCCCTCACAGATTTTAACCTTTCTTTTCATAGAGCAGTTTGGACACACTCTGTTTGTGAAGTCTGCAATTGGATATTTGGCCCTCTTTGAGGATTTCATAGGAAGCGGGATTTCTTCATCTAATGCTACACAGAAGATTTCTCAGTAACTTCGTTGATTTCTGTGTGTTCAACTAACAGAGTTCAACCTTCCCTTAGAGATAGCAGATTGGAAATCCACTTTTTGTGGAATTTGCAAGTGGAGATTTCAAGCGCTTTGGGGCCAACGGTAGAAAAGGAAATATCCTCGTATAGAAAGTGGAGAGAATCATTCTCAGAAACCACTTTGTGATGTGTGCGTTCCACTCACAGAGTTTAACCTTTCCTTTCATAGAGCAGTTTGGAAACACTCTGTTTGTGAAGACTGCAAGTGGATATTTGGACCTCTTTGAGGATTTCTTTGGAAACGGGATTTCTTCATCTAATGCTAGAAGGAAGAATTCTCAGAAACTTCTTTGATTTGTGTGTGTTCAACTAACAGAGCTGAACCATCCTTTAGACAGAGCAGATTGGAAACCATCTTTTTGAGGAATTTGCTTGTGGAGATTTCAAGCGTTTTGGGGCCAACGGTAGAAAAGGAAATATCCTCGTATAAAAACTAGAGAGAATCATTTTCAGAAACCACTTTGTGTTGTGCGCGTTCCACTCACAGAGTTTAACCTTTCTTTTCATAGAGCAGTTTGGAAACACTCTGTTTGTAAAGTCTGCAAGTGGATATTTGGACCTCTTTGAGGATTTCGTTGGAAGCGGGATTTCTTCATCTAATGCTACACAGAAGATTTCTCAGTAACTTCGTTGATTTCTGTGTGTTCAACTAACAGAGCTGAACCATCCTTTAGACAGAGCAGATTGGAAACCCTCTTTTTGAGAAATTTGCTTTTGGGGATTTCAAGCGTATTGGGGCCAACGGTAGAAAAGGAACTATCCTCGTATAAAAACTAGAGAGAATCATTCTCAGAAACCGCTTTGTGATGTGTGCGTTCCCCTCATGGAGTTTAACCTTTCTTTTCATAGAGCAGTTTGGACACACTCTGTTTGTGAAGTCTGCAAGTGGATATTTGGACCTCTTTGAGGATTTCGTTGGAAGCGGGATTTCTTCATCTAATGCTACACAGAAGATTTCTCAGTAACTTCGTTGATTTCTGTGTGTTCAACTAACAGAGTTCAACCTTCCCTTAGACATAGCAGTTTGGAAACCCTCTTTTTGTGGAATTTGCAAGTGGAGATTTCAAGCGCTTTGGGGCCAACGGTAGAAAAGGAAATATCCTCGTATAAAAACTAGAGAGAATCATTCTCAGAAACCACTTTGTGTAGTGTGCGTTCCACTCACAGAGTTCAATCTTTCCTTTCATAGAGCAGTTTGGAAACACTCTGTTTGTGAAGACTGCAAGTGGATATTTGGACCTCTTTGAGGATTTCGTTGGATACGGGATTTCTTCATCTAATGCTAGAAGGAAGAATTCCCAGAAATTCCTTTGATTTGTGTGTGTTCAGCTAACAGAGCTGAACCATCCTTTAGACAGAGCAGATTGGAAACCCTCTTTTTGAGGAATTTGCTTGTGGAGATTACAAGCGTTTTGGGGCCAACGGTAGAAAAGGAAATATCCTCGTATAAAAACTAGAGAGAATCATTCTCAGAAACCACTTTGTGATGTGTGCGTTCCACTCACAGAGTTTAACCTTTCTTTTCATAGAACAGTTTGGAAACACTCTGTTTGTAAAGTCTGCAAGTGGATATTTGGACCTCTTTGAGGATTTCGTTGGAAGCGGGATTTCTTCTTCTAATGCTATACAGAAGATTTCTCAGTAACTTCGTTGATTTGTGTGTGTTCAAATAACAGAGTTCAACCTTCCCCTAGAGATAGCAGCTTGGAAACCCTCTTTTTGTGGAATTTGCAAGTGGAGGTTTCAAGCGCTTTGGGGCCAACGGTAGAAAAGGAAATATCTTCGTATAAAAACTACAGAGAACCATTCTCAGAAACCACTTTGTGTTGTGCGCGTTCCACTCACAGAGTTTAACCTTTCTTTTCATAGAGCAGTTTGGAAACACTCTGTTTGTGAAGTCTGCAAGTGGATATTTGGACCTCTTTGAGGGTTTCGTTGGATACGGGATTTCTTCATCTAATGCTAGAAGGAAGAATTCTCAGAAACTTCTTTGATTTGTGTGTGTTCAACTAACAGAGTTCAACCTTCCCTTAGACATAGCAGTTTGGAAACCCTCTTTTTGTGGAATTTGCAAGTGGAGATTTCAAGCGCTTTGGGGCCAACGGTAGAAAAGGAAATATCCTCGTATAAAAACTAGAGAGAATCATTCGCAGAAACCACTTTGTGTAGTGTGCGTTCCACTCACAGAGTTCAATCTTTCCTTTCATAGAGCAGTTTGGAAACACTCTGTTTGTGAAGACTGCAAGTGGATATTTGGACCTCTTTGAGGATTTCGTTGGATACGGGATTTCTTCATCTAATGCTAGAAGGAAGAATTCCCAGAAATTCCTTTGATTTGTGTGTGTTCAGCTAACAGAGCTGAACCATCCTTTAGACAGAGCAGATTGGAAACCCTCTTTTTGAGGAATTTGCTTGTGGAGATTACAAGCGTTTTGGGGCCAACGGTAGAAAAGGAAATATCCTCGTATAAAAACTAGAGAGAATCATTCTCAGAAACCACTTTGTGATGTGTGCGTTCCACTCACAGAGTTTAACCTTTCTTTTCATAGAACAGTTTGGAAACACTCTGTTTGTAAAGTCTGCAAGTGGATATTTGGACCTCTTTGAGGATTTCGTTGGAAGCGGGATTTCTTCATCTAATGCTACACAGAAGATTTCTCAGTAACTTCGTTGATTTGTGTGTGTTCAAATAACAGAGTTCAACCTTCCCTTAGAGATAGCAGCTTGGAAACCCTCTTTTTGTGGAATTTGCAAGTGGAGATTTCAAGCGCTTTGGGGCCAACGGTAGAAAAGGAAATATCTTCGTATAAAAACTACAGAGAACCATTCTCAGAAACCACTTTGTGTTGTGCGCGTTCCACTCACAGAGTTTAACCTTTCTTTTCATAGAGCAGTTTGGAAACACTCTGTTTGTGAAGTCTGCAAGTGGATATTTGGACCTCTTTGAGGATTTCGTTGGAATCGGGATTTCTTCATCTAATGCTAGAAGGAAGAATTCTCAGAAATTTCTTTGATATGTGTGTGTTCAACTAACAGAGCTGAACCATCCTTTAGACAGAGCAGAATGGAAACCCTCTTTTTGAGGAATTTGCTTGTGGTGATTTCAAGCCTTTTGGGGCCAGCGGTAGAAAAGGAAATATCCTCGTATAAAAACTAGAGAGAATCATTCTCAGAAACCACTTTGTGATGTGTGCGTTCCACTCACAGAGTTTAATCTTTCTTTTCATAGAACAGTTTGGAAACACTCTGTTTGTAAAGTCTGCAAGTGGATATTTGGACCTCTTTGAGGATTTCGTTGGAAGCGGGATTTCTTCATCTAATGCTACACAGAAGATTTCTCAGTAACTTCGTTGATTTCTGTGTGTTCAACTAACAGAGTTCAACCTTCCCTTAGACATAGCAGATTGGAAACCCTCTTTTTGTGGAATTTGCAAATGGAGATTTCAAGCGATTTGGGGTCAACTGTAGAAAAGGAAATATCCTCTTATAAAAACTAGAGAGAATCATTCTCAGAAACCACTTTGTGTAGTGTGCGTTCCACTCACAGACTTCAATCTTTGCTTTCATACGGCAGTTTGGAAACACTCTGTTTGTGAAGACTGCAAGTGGATATTTGGACCTCTTTGAGGATTTCGTTGGAAACGGGATTTCTTCATCTAATGCTAGAAGGAAGAATTCCCAGAAATTTCTTTGATTTGTGTGTGTTCAGCTAACAGAGCTGAACCATCCTTTAGACAGAGCAGATTGGAAACCCTCTTTTTGAGGAATTTGCTTGTGGAGATTTCAAGCGTTTTGGGGCCAACTGTAGAAAAGAAATATCCTGTTATAAAAACTAGAGAGAATCATTCTCAGAAACCACTTTGGATGTGTGCGTTCCACTCACAGAGTTTAACCTTTCTTTTAATAGAACAGTTTGGAAACACTCTGTTTGTAAAGTCTGCAAGTGGATATTTGGACCTCTTTGAGGATTTCGTTGGAAGAGGGATTTCTTCATCTAATGCTACACAGAAGATTTCTCAGTAACTTCGTTGATTTCTGTGTGTTCAACTAACAGAGTTCAACCTTCCCTTAGACATAGCAGATTGGAAACCCTCTTTTTGTGGAACTTGCAAGTGGAGATTTCAAGCGATTTTGGGGCCAACGGTAGAAAAGGAAATATCCTCGTATAAAAACTGGAGAGAATCATTCTCAGAAACCGCTTTGTGATGTGTGCGTTCCCCTCAAGGAGTTTAACCTTTCTTTTCATAGAGCAGTTTGGACACACTATGTTTGTGAAGTCTGCAAGTGGATATTTGGACCTCTTTGAGGATTTCTTTGGAAGCGGGATTTCATCATCTAATGCTACACAGAAGATTTCTCAGTAACTTCGTTGATTTCTGTGTGTTCAACTAACAGAGCTGAACCATCCTTTAGACAGAGCAGATTGGAAACCCTCTTTTTGAGAAATTTGCTTTTGGGGATTTCAAGCGTTTTGGGGCCAACGGTAGAAAAGGAAATATCCTCGTATAAAAACTAGAGAGAATCATTCTCAGAAACCGCTTTGTGATGTGTGCGTTCCCCTCACGGAGTTTAACCTTTCTTTTCATAGAACAGTTTGGAAACACTCTGTTTGTGAAGTCTGCAAGTGGATATTTGGACCTCTTTGAGGATTTCGTTGGAAGGGGGATTTCTTCATCTAATGCTACACAGAAGATTTCTCAGTAACTTCGTTGATTTCTGTGTGTTCAACTAACAGAGTTCAACCTTCCCTTAGACATAGCAGATTGGAAACCCTCTTTTTGTGGAATTTGCAAGTGGAGATTTCAAGCGCTTTGGGGCCAACGGTAGAAAAGGAAATATCCTCGTATAAAAACTGGAGAGAATCATTCTCAGAAAACACTTTGTGATGTGTGCGTTCCACTCACAGAGTTTAACCTTTCCTTTCATAGAGCAGTTTGGAAACACTCTGTTTGTGAAGACTGCAAGTGGATATTTGGACCTCTTTGAGGGTTTCGTTGGAAACGGGATTTCTCCATCTAATGCTAGAAGGAAGAATTCTCAGAAACTTCTTTGATTTGTGTGTGTTCAACTAACGGAGCTGAACCATCCTTTAGACAGAGCAGATTGGAAACCCTCTTTTTGAGGAATTTGCTTGTGGAGATTACAAGCCTTTTGGGGCCAACGGTAGAAAAGGAAATATCCTCGTATAAAAACTAGAGAGAATCATTCTCAGAAACCACTTTGTGATGTGTGCGTTCCACTCACAGAGTTTAACCTTTCTTTTCATAGAACAGTTTGGAAACACTCTGTTTGTAAAGTCTGCAAGTGGATATTTGGACCTCTTTGAGGATTTCGTTGGAAGCGGGATTTCTTCATCTAATGCTACACAGAAGATTTCTCAGTAACTTCGTTGATTTGTGTGTGTTCAAATAACAGAGTTCAACCTTCCCTTAGAGATAGCAGCTTGGAAACCCTCTTTTTGTGGAATTTGCAAGTGGAGATTTCAAGCGCTTTGGGGCCAACGGTAGAAAAGGAAATATCTTCGTATAAAAACTACAGAGAACCATTCTCAGAAACCACTTTGTGTTGTGCGCGTTCCACTCACAGAGTTTAACCTTTCTTTTCATAGAGCAGTTTGGAAACACTCTGTTTGTGAAGTCTGCAAGTGGATATTTGGACCTCTTTGAGGATTTCGTTGGAATCGGGATTTCTTCATCTAATGCTAGAAGGAAGAATTCTCAGAAATTTCTTTGATATGTGTGTGTTCAACTAACAGAGCTGAACCATCCTTTAGACAGAGCAGAATGGAAACCCTCTTTTTGAGGAATTTGCTTGTGGTGATTTCAAGCCTTTTGGGGCCAGCGGTAGAAAAGGAAATATCCTCGTATAAAAACTAGAGAGAATCATTCTCAGAAACCACTTTGTGATGTGTGCGTTCCACTCACAGAGTTTAATCTTTCTTTTCATAGAACAGTTTGGAAACACTCTGTTTGTAAAGTCTGCAAGTGGATATTTGGACCTCTTTGAGGATTTCGTTGGAAGCGGGATTTCTTCATCTAATGCTACACAGAAGATTTCTCAGTAACTTCGTTGATTTCTGTGTGTTCAACTAACAGAGTTCAACCTTCCCTTAGACATAGCAGATTGGAAACCCTCTTTTTGTGGAATTTGCAAATGGAGATTTCAAGCGCTTTGGGGTCAACTGTAGAAAAGGAAATATCCTCTTATAAAAACTAGAGAGAATCATTCTCAGAAACCACTTTGTGTAGTGTGCGTTCCACTCACAGACTTCAATCTTTGCTTTCATACGGCAGTTTGGAAACACTCTGTTTGTGAAGACTGCAAGTGGATATTTGGACCTCTTTGAGGATTTCGTTGGAAACGGGATTTCTTCATCTAATGCTAGAAGGAAGAATTCCCAGAAATTTCTTTGATTTGTGTGTGTTCAGCTAACAGAGCTGAACCATCCTTTAGACAGAGCAGATTGGAAACCCTCTTTTTGAGGAATTTGCTTGTGGAGATTTCAAGCGTTTTGGGGCCAACTGTAGAAAAGAAATATCCTGTTATAAAAACTAGAGAGAATCATTCTCAGAAACCACTTTGGATGTGTGCGTTCCACTCACAGAGTTTAACCTTTCTTTTAATAGAACAGTTTGGAAACACTCTGTTTGTAAAGTCTGCAAGTGGATATTTGGACCTCTTTGAGGATTTCGTTGGAAGAGGGATTTCTTCATCTAATGCTACACAGAAGATTTCTCAGTAACTTCGTTGATTTCTGTGTGTTCAACTAACAGAGTTCAACCTTCCCTTAGACATAGCAGATTGGAAACCCTCTTTTTGTGGAACTTGCAAGTGGAGATTTCAAGCGATTTTGGGGCCAACGGTAGAAAAGGAAATATCCTCGTATAAAAACTGGAGAGAATCATTCTCAGAAACCGCTTTGTGATGTGTGCGTTCCCCTCAAGGAGTTTAACCTTTCTTTTCATAGAGCAGTTTGGACACACTATGTTTGTGAAGTCTGCAAGTGGATATTTGGACCTCTTTGAGGATTTCTTTGGAAGCGGGATTTCATCATCTAATGCTACACAGAAGATTTCTCAGTAACTTCGTTGATTTCTGTGTGTTCAACTAACAGAGCTGAACCATCCTTTAGACAGAGCAGATTGGAAACCCTCTTTTTGAGAAATTTGCTTTTGGGGATTTCAAGCGTTTTGGGGCCAACGGTAGAAAAGGAAATATCCTCGTATAAAAACTAGAGAGAATCATTCTCAGAAACCGCTTTGTGATGTGTGCGTTCCCCTCACGGAGTTTAACCTTTCTTTTCATAGAACAGTTTGGAAACACTCTGTTTGTGAAGTCTGCAAGTGGATATTTGGACCTCTTTGAGGATTTCGTTGGAAGGGGGATTTCTTCATCTAATGCTACACAGAAGATTTCTCAGTAACTTCGTTGATTTCTGTGTGTTCAACTAACAGAGTTCAACCTTCCCTTAGACATAGCAGATTGGAAACCCTCTTTTTGTGGAATTTGCAAGTGGAGATTTCAAGCGCTTTGGGGCCAACGGTAGAAAAGGAAATATCCTCGTATAAAAACTGGAGAGAATCATTCTCAGAAAACACTTTGTGATGTGTGCGTTCCACTCACAGAGTTTAACCTTTCCTTTCATAGAGCAGTTTGGAAACACTCTGTTTGTGAAGACTGCAAGTGGATATTTGGCCTCTTTGAGGGTTTCGTTGGAAACGGGATTTCTTCATCTAATGCTAGAAGGAAGAATTCTCAGAAACTTCTTTGATTTGTGTGTGTTCAACTAACGGAGCTGAACCATGCTTTAGACAGAGCAGATTGGAAACCCTCTTTTTGAGGAATTTGCTTGTGGAGATTACAAGCGTTTTGGGGCCAACGGTAGAAAAGGAAATATCCTCGTATAAAAACTAGAGAGAATCATTCTCAGAAACCACTTTGTGATGTGTGCGTTCCACTCACAGAGTTTAACCTTTCTTTTCATAGAACAGTTTGGAAACACTCTGTTTGTAAAGTCTGCAAGTGGATATTTGGACCTCTTTGAGGATTTCGTTGGAAACGGGATTTCTTCATCTAATGCTACACAGAAGATTTCTCAGTAACTTCGTTGATTTGTGTGTGTTCAACTAACAGAGTTCAACCTTCCCTTAGACATAGCAGATTGGAAACCCTCTTTTTGTGGAATTTGCAAGTGGAGATTTCAAGCGTTTTGGGGCCAACGGTAGAAAAGGAATCATCCTCGTATAAAAACTAGAGAGAATCATTCTCAGAAACCACTTTGTGATGTGTGCGTTCCCCTCACAGATTTTAACCTTTCTTTTCATAGAGCAGTTTGGACACACTCTGTTTGTGAAGTCTGCAAGTGGATATTTGGACCTCTTTGAGGATTTCTTTGGAAACGGGATTTCTTCATCTAATGCTACACAGAAGATTTCTCAGTAACTTCGTTGATTTCTGTGTGTTCAACTAACAGAGTTCAACCTTCCCTTAGAGATAGCAGATTGGAAACCCACTTTTTGTGGAATTTGCAAGTGGAGATTTCAAGCGCTTTGGGGCCAACGGTAGAAAAGGAAATATCCTCGTATAGAAAGTGGAGAGAATCATTCTCAGAAACCACTTTGTGATGTGTGCGTTCCACTCACAGAGTTTAACCTTTCCTTTCATAGAGCAGTTTGGAAACACTCTGTTTGTGAAGACTGCAAGTGGATATTTGGACCTCTTTGAGGATTTCTTTGGAAACGGGATTTCTTCATCTAATGCTAGAAGGAAGAATTCTCAGAAACTTCTTTGATTTGTGTGTGTTCAACTAACGGAGCTGAACCATCCTTTAGACAGAGCAGATTGGAAACCATCTTTTTGAGGAATTTGCTTGTGGAGATTTCAAGCGTTTTGGGGCCAACGGTAGAAAAGGAAATATCCTCGTATAAAAACTAGAGAGAATCATTTGCAGAAACCACTTTGTGTTGTGCGCGTTCCACTCACAGAGTTTAACCTTTCTTTTCATAGAGCAGTTTGGAAACACTCTGTTTGTAAAGTCTGCAAGTGGATATTTGGACCTCTTTGAGGATTTCGTTGGAAGCGGGATTTCTTCATCTAATGCTAGAAGGAAGAATTCCCAGAAATTTCTTTGATTTGTGTGTGTTCAGCTAACAGAGCTGAACCATCCTTATGACAGAGCAGATTGGAAACCCTCTTTTTGAGGAATTTGCTTGTGGAGATTTCAAGCGTTTTGGGGCCAACTGTAGAAAAGAAATATCCTGGTATAAAAACTAGAGAGAATCATTCTCAGAAACCACTTTGGATGTGTGCGTTCCACTCACAGAGTTTAACCTTTCTTTTCATAGAACAGTTTGGAAACACTCTGTTTGTAAAGTCTGCAAGTGGATATTTGGACCTCTTTGAGGATTTCGTTGGAAGCGGGATTTCTTCATCTAATGCTACACAGAAGATTTCTCAGTAACTTCGTTGATTTGTGTGTGTTCAACTAACAGAGTTCAACCTTCCCTTAGACATAGCTGATTGGAAACCCTCTTTTTGTGGAACTTGCAAGTGGAGATTTCAAGCGTTTTTGGGGCCAACGGTAGAAAAGAAATATCCTCGTATAAAAAATAGAGAGAATCATTCTCAGAAACCACTTTGTGATGTGTGCGTTCCCCTCACAGATTTTAACCTTTCTTTTCATAGAGCAGTTTGGACACACTCTGTTGGTGAAGTCTGCAATTGGATATTTGGCCCTCTTTGAGGATTTCATAGGAAGCGGGATTTCTTCATCTAATGCTACACAGAAGATTTCTCAGTAACTTCGTTGATTTCTGTGTGTTCAACTAACAGAGTTCAACCTTCCCTTAGAGATAGCAGATTGGAAACCCACTTTTTGTGGAATTTGCAAGTGGAGATTTCAAGCGCTTTGGGGCCAACGGTAGAAAAGGAAATATCCTCGTATAGAAAGTGGAGAGAATCATTCTCAGAAACCACTTTGTGATGTGTGCGTTCCACTCACAGAGTTTAACCTTTCCTTTCATAGAGCAGTTTGGAAACACTCTGTTTGTGAAGACTGCAAGTGGATATTTGGACCTCTTTGAGGATTTCTTTGGAAACGGGATTTCTTCATCTAATGCTAGAAGGAAGAATTCTCAGAAACTTCTTTGATTTGTGTGTGTTCAACTAACGGAGCTGAACCATCCTTTAGACAGAGCAGATTGGAAACCATCTTTTTGAGGAATTTGCTTGTGGAGATTTCAAGCGTTTTGGGGCCAACGGTAGAAAAGGAAATATCCTCGTATAAAAACTAGAGAGAATCATTTTCAGAAACCACTTTGTGTTGTGCGCGTTCCACTCACAGAGTTTAACCTTTCTTTTCATAGAACAGTTTGGAAACACTCTGTTTGTAAAGTCTGCAAGTGGATATTTGGACCTCTTTGAGGATTTCGTTGGAAGCGGGATTTCTTCATCTAATGCTACACAGAAGATTTCTCAGTAACTTCGTTGATTTGTGTGTGTTCAACTAACAGAGTTCAACCTTCCCTTAGACATAGCTGATTGGAAACCCTCTTTTTGTGGAATTTGCAAGTGGAGATTTCAAGCGCTTTGGGGCCAACTGTAGAAAAGGAAATATCCTCGTATAAAAACTGGAGAGAATCATTCTCAGAAAACACTTTGTGATGTGTGCGTTCCACTCACAGAGTTTAACCTTTCCTTTCATAGAGCAGTTTGGAAACACTCTGTTTGTGAAGACTGCAAGTGGATATTTGGACCTCTTTGAGGGTTTCGTTGGAAACGGGATTTCTTCATCTAATGCTAGAAGGAAGAATTCTCAGAAACTTCTTTGATTTGTGTGTGTTCAACTAACAGAGCTGAACCATCCTTTAGACAGAGCAGATTGGAAACCCTCTTTTTGAGGAATTTGCTTGTGGAGATTACAAGCGTTTTGGGGCCAACGGTAGAAAAGGAAATATCCTCGTATAAAAACTAGAGAGAATCATTCTCAGAAACCACTTTGTGATGTGTGCGTTCCACTCACAGAGTTTAACCTTTCTTTTCATAGAACAGTTTTGAAACACTCTGTTTGTGAAGTCTGCAATTGGATATTTGGCCCTCTTTGAGGATTTCATAGGAAGCGGGATTTCTTCATCTAATGCTACACAGAAGATTTCTCAGTAACTTCGTTGATTTCTGTGTGTTCAACTAACAGAGTTCAACCGTCCCTTAGAGATAGCAGATTGGAAACCCACTTTTTGTGGAATTTGCAAGTGGAGATTTCAAGCGCTTTGGGGCCAACGGTAGAAAAGGAAATATCCTCGTATAAAAAGTGGAGAGAATCATTCTCAGAAACCACTTTGTGATGTGTGCGTTCCACTCACAGAGTTTAACCTTTCCTTTCATAGAGCAGTTTGGAAACACTGTGAAGACTGCAAGTGGATATTTGGACCTCTTTGAGGATTTCTTTGGAAACGGGATTTCTTCATCTAATGCTAGAAGGAAGAATTCTCAGAAACTTCTTTGATTTGTGTGTGTTCAACTAACAGAGCTGAACCATCCTTTAGACAGAGCAGATTGGAAACCATCTTTTTGAGGAATTTGCTTGTGGAGATTTCAAGCGTTTTGGGGCCAACGGTAGAAAAGGAAATATCCTCGTATAAAAACTAGAGAGAATCATTTTCAGAAACCACTTTGTGTTGTGCGTGTTCCACTCACAGAGTTTAACCTTTCTTTTCATAGAGCAGTTTGGAAACACTCTGTTTGTAAAGTCTGCAAGTGGATATTTGGACCTCTTTGAGGATTTCGTTGGAAGCGGGATTTCTTCATCTAATGCTACACAGAAGATTTCTCAGTAACTTCGTTGATTTGTGTGTGTTCAACTAACAGAGTTCAACCTTCCCTTAGAGATAGCAGCTTGGAAACCCTCTTTTTGTGGAATTTGCAAGTGGAGATTTCAAGCGCTTTGGGGCCATCGGTAGAAAAGGAAATATCTTCGTATAAAAACTAGAGAGAACCATTCTCAGAAACCACTTTGTGTTGTGCGCGTTCCACTCACAGAGTTTAACCTTTTTTTTCATAGAGCAGTTTGGAAACACTCTGTTTGTGAAGTCTGCAAGTGGATATTTGGACCTCTTTGAGGATTTCGTTGGAATCGGGATTTCTTCATCTAATGCTAGAAGGAAGAATTCTCAGAAACTTCTTTGATATGTGTGTGTTCAACTAACAGAGCTGAACCATCCTTTAGACAGAGCAGATTGGAAACCCTCTTTTTGAGGAATTTGCTTGTGGAGGTTTCAAGCGTTTTGGGGCCAACGGTAGAAAAGGAAATATCCTCGTATAAAAACTAGAGAGAATCATTCTCAGAAACCACTTTGTGATGTGTGCGTTCCACTCACAGAGTTTAATCTTTCTTTTCATAGAGCCGTTTGGAAACACTCTGTTTGTAAAGTCTGCAAGTGGATATTTGGACCTCTTTAAGGATTTTGTTGGATGCGGGATTTCTTCATCTAATGCAACACAGAAGATTTCTCAGTAACTTCGTTGATTTCTGTGCGTTCAACTAACAGAGTTCAACCTTCCCTTAGACATAGCAGTTTGGAAATCCTCTTTTTGTGGAATTTGCAAGTGGAGATTTCAAGCGCTTTGGGGCCAACTGTAGAAAAGGAAATATCCTCGTATAAAAACTAGAGAGAATCATTCTCAGAAACCACTTTGTGTAGTGTGCGTTCCACTCACAGAGTTCAATCTTTCCTTTCATAGAGCAGTTTGGAAACACTCTGTTTGTAAAGTCTGCAAGTGGATAATAGGACCTCTTTGAGGATTTCGTTGGAAGCGGGATTTCTTCATCTAATGCTACACAGAAGATTTCTCAGTAACTTCGTTGATTTGTGTGTGTTCAACTAACAGAGTTCAACATTCCCCTACACATAGCAGATTGGAAACCCTCCTTTTGTGGAATTTGCAAGTGGAGATTTCAAGTGCTTTGGGGCCAACTGTTGAAAAGGAAATATCCTCGAATAAAAAGTGGAGAGAATCATTCTCAGAAACCACTTTGTGTAGTGTGCGTTCCACTCACAGAGTTCAACCTTTCCTTTCATACGGCAGTTTGGAAACACTCTGTTTGTGAAGACTGCAAGTGGATATTTGGACCTCTTTGAGGATTTCGTTGGAAACGGGATTTCTTCATCTAATGCTAGAAGGAAGAATTCTCAGAAACTTCTTTGATTTGTGTGTGTTCAACTAACGGAGCTGAACCATCCTTTAGACAGAGCAGATTGGAAACCCTCTTTTTGAGGAATTTGCTTGTGGAGATTTCAAGCGTTTTGGGGCCAACGGTAGAAAAGGAAATATCCTCGTATAAAAACTAGAGAGAATCATTCTCAGAAACCACTTTGTGATGTGTGCGTTCCACTCACAGAATCTAACCTTTCTTTTCATAGAGCAGTTTGGAAACACTCTGATTGTAAAGATTGCTAGTGGATATTTGGGCCTCTTTGAGGATTTCGTTGGAAGCGGGATTTCTTCATCTAATGCTACACAGAAGACTTCTCAGTAACTTCGTTGATTTGTGTGTGTTCAACTAACAGAGTTCAACCTTCCCTTAGACATAGCAGATTGGAAACCCTCTTTTTGTGGAATTTGCAAATGGAGATTTCAAGCGCTTTGGGGTCAACTGTAGAAAAGGAAATATCCTCTTATAAAAACTAGAGAGAATCATTCTCAGAAACCACTTTGTGTAGTGTGCGTTCCACTCACAGAGTTCAATCTTTGCATTCATACGGCAGTTTGGAAACACTCTGTTTGTGAAGACTGCAAGTGGATATTTGGACCTCTTTGAGGATTTCGTTGGAAACGGGATTTCTTCATCTAATGCTAGAAGGAAGAATTCCCAGAAATTTCTTTGATTTGTGTGTGTTCAGCTAACAGAGCTGAACCATCCTTTAGACAGAGCAGATTGGAAACCCTCTTTTTGAGGAATTTGCTTGTGGAGATTTCAAGCGTTTTGGGGCCAACTGTAGAAAAGAAATGTCCTGTTATAAAAACTAGAGAGAATCATTCTCAGAAACCACTTTGGATGTGTGCGTTCCACTCACAGAGTTTAACCTTTCTTTTAATAGAACAGTTTGGAAACACTCTGTTTGTAAAGTCTGCAAGTGGATATTTGGACCTCTTTGAGGATTTCGTTGGAAACGGGATTTCTTCATCTAATGCTACACAGAAGATTTCTCAGTAACTTCGTTGATTTCTGTGTGTTCAACTAACAGAGTTCAACCTTCCCTTAGACATAGCAGATTGGAAACCCTCTTTTTGTGGAACTTGCAAGTGGAGATTTCAAGCGATTTTGGGGCCAACGGTAGAAAAGGAAATATCCTCGTATAAAAAATAGAGAGAATCATTCTCAGAAACCGCTTTGTGATGTGTGCGTTCCACTCACAGAGTTTAACCTTTCCTTTCATAGAGCAGTTTGGACACACTCTGTTTGTGAAGTCTGCAAGTGGATATTTGGACCTCTTTGAGGATTTCTTTAGAAGCGGGATTTCATCATCTAATGCTACACAGAAGATTTCTCAGTAACTTCGTTGATTTCTGTGTGTTCAACTAACAGAGCTGAACCATCCTTTAGACAGAGCAGATTGGAAACCCTCTTTTTGAGAAATTTGCTTTTGGGGATTTCAAGCGTATTGGGGCCAACGGTAGAAAAGGAACTATCCTCGTATAAAAACTAGAGAGAATCATTCTCAGAAACCGCTTTGTGATGTGTGCGTTCCCCTCATGGAGTTTAACCTTTCTTTTCATAGAACAGTTTGGACACACTCTGTTTGTGAAGTCTGCAAGTGGATATTTGGACCTCTTTGAGGATTTCGTTGGAAGCGGGATTTCTTCATCTAATGCTACACAGAAGATTTCTCAGTAACTTCGTTGATTTCTGTGTGTTCAACTAACAGAGTTCAACCTTCCCTTAGACATAGCAGTTTGGAAACCCTCTTTTTGTGGAATTTGCAAGTGGAGATTTCAAGCGCTTTGGGGCCAACGGTAGAAAAGGAAATATCCTCGTATAAAAACTAGAGAGAATCATTCTCAGAAACCACTTTGTGTAGTGTGCGTTCCACTCACAGAGTTCAATCTTTCCTTTCATAGAGCAGTTTGGAAACACTCTGTTTGTGAAGACTGCAAGTGGATATTTGGACCTCTTTGAGGATTTCGTTGGATACGGGATTTCTTCATCTAATGCTAGAAGGAAGAATTCCCAGAAATTCCTTTGATTTGTGTGTGTTCAGCTAACAGAGCTGAACCATCCTTTAGACAGAGCAGATTGGAAACCCTCTTTTTGAGGAATTTGCGTGTGGAGATTACAAGCGTTTTGGGGCCAACGGTAGAAAAGGAAATATCCTCGTATAAAAACTAGAGAGAATCATTCTCAGAAACCACTTTGTGATGTGTGCGTTCCACTCACAGAGTTTAACCTTTCTTTTCATAGAACAGTTTGGAAACACTCTGTTTGTAAAGTCTGCAAGTGGATATTTGGACCTCTTTGAGGATTTCGTTGGAAGCGGGATTTCTTCTTCTAATGCTACACAGAAGATTTCTCAGTAACTTCGTTGATTTGTGTGTGTTCAAATAACAGAGTTCAACCTTCCCCTAGAGATAGCAGCTTGGAAACCCTCTTTTTGTGGAATTTGCAAGTGGAGGTTTCAAGCGCTTTGGGGCCAACGGTAGAAAAGGAAATATCTTCGTATAAAAACTACAGAGAACCATTCTCAGAAACCACTTTGTGTTGTGCGCGTTCCACTCACAGAGTTTAACCTTTCTTTTCATAGAGCAGTTTGGAAACACTCTGTTTGTGAAGTCTGCAAGTGGATATTTGGACCTCTTTGAGGATTTCGTTGTAATCGGGATTTCTTCATCTAATGCTAGAAGGAAGAATTCTCAGAAATTTCTTTGATATGTGTGTGTTCAACTAACAGAGCTGAACCATCCTTTAGACAGAGCAGAATGGAAACCCTCTTTTTGAGGAATTTGCTTGTGGAGATTTCAAGCCTTTTGGGGCCAACGGTAGAAAAGGAAATATCCTCGTATAAAAACTAGAGAGAATCATTCTCAGAAACCACTTTGTGATGTGTGCGTTCCACTCACAGAGTTTAATCTTTCTTTTCATAGAGCAGTTTGGAAACACTCTGTTTGTAAAGTCTGCAAGTGGATATTTGGACCTCTTTGAGGATTTCGTTGGAAGCGGGATTTCTTCATCTAATGCTACACAGAAGATTTCTCAGTAACTTCGTTGATTTCTGTGTGTTCAACTAACAGAGTTCAACCTTCCCTTAGACATAGCAGATTGGAAACCCTCTTTTTGTGGAATTTGCAAATGGAGATTTCAAGCGCTTTGGGGTCAACTGTAGAAAAGGAAATATCCTCTTATAAAAACTAGAGAGAATCATTCTGAGAAACCACTTTGTGTAGTGTGCGTTCCACTCACAGAGTTCAATCTTTGCTTTCATACGGCAGTTTGGAAACACTCTGTTTGTGAAGACTGCAAGTGGATATTTGGACCTCTTTGAGGATTTCGTTGGAAACGGGATTTCTTCATCTAATGCTAGAAGGAAGAATTCCCAGAAATTTCTTTGATTTGTGTGTGTTCAGCTAACAGAGCTGAACCATCCTTTAGACAGAGCAGATTGGAAACCCTCTTTTTGAGGAATTTGCTTGTGGAGATTTCAAGCGTTTTGGGGCCAACTGTAGAAAAGAAATATCCTCGTATAAAAACTAGAGAGAATCATTCTCAGAAACCACTTTGTGATGTGTGCGTTCCACTCACAGAGTTTAATCTTTCTTTTCATAGAACAGTTTGGAAACACTCTGTTTGTAAAGTCTGCAAGTGGATATTTGGACCTCTTTGAGGATTTCGTTGGAAGCGGGATTTCTTCATCTAATGCTACACAGAAGATTTCTCAGTAACTTCGTTGATTTGTGTGTGTTCAACTAACAGAGTTCAACCTTCCCTTAGACATAGCAGATTGGAAACCCTCTTTTTGTGGAATTTGCAATTGGAGATTTCAAGCGCTTTGGGGTCAACTGTAGAAAAGGAAATATCCTCGTATAAAAACTAGAGAGAATCATTCTCAGAAACCACTTTGTGTAGTGTGCGTTCCACTCACAGAGTTCAATCTTTCCTTTCATACGGCAGTTTGGAAACACTCTGTTTGTGAAGACTGCAAGTGGATATTTGGACCTCTTTGAGGATTTCGTTGGAAACGGGATTTCTTCATCTAATGCTAGAAGGAAGAATTCCCAGAAATTTCTTTGATTTGTGTGTGTTCAGCTAACAGAGCTGAACCATCCTTTAGACAGAGCAGATCGGAAACCCTCTTTTTGAGGAATTTGCTTGTGGAGATTTCAAGCGTTTTGGGGCCAACTGTAGAAAAGAAATATCCTGGTATAAAAACTAGAGAGAATCATTCTCAGAAACCACTTTGGATGTGTGCGTTCCACTCACAGAGTTTAACCTTTCTTTTCATAGAACAGTTTGGAAACACTCTGTTTGTAAAGTCTGCAAGTGGATATTTGGACCTCTTTGAGGATTTCGTTGGAAGCGGGATTTCTTCATCTAATGCTACACAGAAGATTTCTCAGTAACTTCGTTGATTTGTGTGTGTTCAACTAACAGAGTTCAACCTTCCCTTAGACATAGCAGATTGGAAACCCTCTTTTTGTGGAACTTGCAAGTGGAGATTTCAAGCGTTTTTGGGGCCAACGGTAGAAAAGGAAATATCCTCGTATAAAAAATAGGGAGAATCATTCTCAGAAACCGCTTTCGGATGTGTGCGTTCCCCTCAAGGAGTTTAACCTTTCTTTTCATAGAGCAGTTTGGACACACTATGTTTGTGATGTCGGCAAGTGGATATTTGGACCTCTTTGAGGATTTCTTTGGAAGCGGGATTTCATCATCTAATGCTACTCAGAAGATTTCTCAGTAACTTCGTTGATTTCTCTGTGTTCAACTAACAGAGTTCAACCTTCCCTTAGAGATAGCAGATTGGAAACCCACTTTTTGTGGAATTTGCAAGTGGAGATTTCAAGCGCTTTGGGGCCAACGGTAGAAAAGGAAATATCCTCGTATAGAAAGTGGAGAGAATCATTCTCAGAAACCACTTTGTGATGTGTGCGTTCCACTCACAGAGTTTAACCTTTCCTTTCATAGAGCAGTTTGGAAACACTCTGTTTGTGAAGACTGCAAGTGGATATTTGGACCTCTTTGAGGATTTCTTTGGAAACGGGATTTCTTCATCTAATACTAGAAGGAAGAATTCTCAGAAACTTCTTTGATTTGTGTGTGTTCAACTAACGGAGCTGAACCATCCTTTAGACAGAGCAGATTGGAAACCATCTTTTTGAGGAATTTGCTTGTGGAGATTTCAAGCGTTTTGGGGCCAACGGTAGAAAAGGAAATATCCTCGTATAAAAACTAGAGAGAATCATTTGCAGAAACCACTTTGTGTTGTGCGCGTTCCACTCACAGAGTTTAACCTTTCTTTTCATAGAGCAGTTTGGAAACACTCTGTTTGTAAAGTCTGCAAGTGGATATTTGGACCTCTTTGAGGATTTCGTTGGAAGCGGGATTTCTTCATCTAATGCTAGAAGGAAGAATTCCCAGAAATTTCTTTGATTTGTGTGTGTTCAGCTAACAGAGCTGAACCATCCTTATGACAGAGCAGATTGGAAACCCTCTTTTTGAGGAATTTGCTTGTGGAGATTTCAAGCGTTTTGGGGCCAACTGTAGAAAAGAAATATCCTGGTATAAAAACTAGAGAGAATCATTCTCAGAAACCACTTTGGATGTGTGCGTTCCACTCACAGAGTTTAACCTTTCTTTTCATAGAACAGTTTGGAAACACTCTGTTTGTAAAGTCTGCAAGTGGATATTTGGACCTCTTTGAGGATTTCGTTGGAAGCGGGATTTCTTCATCTAATGCTACACAGAAGATTTCTCAGTAACTTCGTTGATTTGTGTGTGTTCAACTAACAGAGTTCAACCTTCCCTTAGACATAGCTGATTGGAAACCCTCTTTTTGTGGAACTTGCAAGTGGAGATTTCAAGCGTTTTTGGGGCCAACGGTAGAAAAGAAATATCCTCGTATAAAAAATAGAGAGAATCATTCTCAGAAACCACTTTGTGATGTGTGCGTTCCCCTCACAGATTTTAACCTTTCTTTTCATAGAGCAGTTTGGACACACTCTGTTTGTGAAGTCTGCAATTGGATATTTGGCCCTCTTTGAGGATTTCATAGGAAGCGGGATTTCTTCATCTAATGCTACACAGAAGATTTCTCAGTAACTTCGTTGATTTCTGTGTGTTCAACTAACAGAGTTCAACCTTCCCTTAGAGATAGCAGATTGGAAACCCACTTTTTGTGGAATTTGCAAGTGGAGATTTCAAGCGCTTTGGGGCCAACGGTAGAAAAGGAAATATCCTCGTATAGAAAGTGGAGAGAATCATTCTCAGAAACCACTTTGTGATGTGTGCGTTCCACTCACAGAGTTTAACCTTTCCTTTCATAGAGCAGTTTGGAAACACTCTGTTTGTGAAGACTGCAAGTGGATATTTGGACCTCTTTGAGGATTTCTTTGGAAACGGGATTTCTTCATCTAATGCTAGAAGGAAGAATTCTCAGAAACTTCTTTGATTTGTGTGTGTTCAACTAACGGAGCTGAACCATCCTTTAGACAGAGCAGATTGGAAACCATCTTTTTGAGGAATTTGCTTGTGGAGATTTCAAGCGTTTTGGGGCCAACGGTAGAAAAGGAAATATCCTCGTATAAAAACTAGAGAGAATCATTTTCAGAAACCACTTTGTGTTGTGCGCGTTCCACTCACAGAGTTTAACCTTTCTTTTCATAGAACAGTTTGGAAACACTCTGTTTGTAAAGTCTGCAAGTGGATATTTGGACCTCTTTGAGGATTTCGTTGGAAGCGGGATTTCTTCATCTAATGCTACACAGAAGATTTCTCAGTAACTTCGTTGATTTGTGTGTGTTCAACTAACAGAGTTCAACCTTCCCTTAGACATAGCTGATTGGAAACCCTCTTTTTGTGGAATTTGCAAGTGGAGATTTCAAGCGCTTTGGGGCCAACTGTAGAAAAGGAAATATCCTCGTATAAAAACTGGAGAGAATCATTCTCAGAAAACACTTTGTGATGTGTGCGTTCCACTCACAGAGTTTAACCTTTCCTTTCATAGAGCAGTTTGGAAACACTCTGTTTGTGAAGACTGCAAGTGGATATTTGGACCTCTTTGAGGGTTTCGTTGGAAACGGGATTTCTTCATCTAATGCTAGAAGGAAGAATTCTCAGAAACTTCTTTGATTTGTGTGTGTTCAACTAACAGAGCTGAACCATCCTTTAGACAGAGCAGATTGGAAACCCTCTTTTTGAGGAATTTGCTTGTGGAGATTACAAGCGTTTTGGGGCCAACGGTAGAAAAGGAAATATCCTCGTATAAAAACTAGAGAGAATCATTCTCAGAAACCACTTTGTGATGTGTGCGTTCCACTCACAGAGTTTAACCTTTCTTTTCATAGAACAGTTTTGAAACACTCTGTTTGTGAAGTCTGCAATTGGATATTTGGCCCTCTTTGAGGATTTCATAGGAAGCGGGATTTCTTCATCTAATGCTACACAGAAGATTTCTCAGTAACTTCGTTGATTTCTGTGTGTTCAACTAACAGAGTTCAACCTTCCCTTAGAGATAGCAGATTGGAAACCCACTTTTTGTGGAATTTGCAAGTGGAGATTTCAAGCGCTTTGGGGCCAACGGTAGAAAAGGAAATATCCTCGTATAAAAAGTGGAGAGAATCATTCTCAGAAACCACTTTGTGATGTGTGCGTTCCACTCACAGAGTTTAACCTTTCCTTTCATAGAGCAGTTATAAACACTGTGAAGACTGCAAGTGGATATTTGGACCTCTTTGAGGATTTCTTTGGAAACGGGATTTCTTCATCTAATGCTAGAAGGAAGAATTCTCAGAAACTTCTTTGATTTGTGTGTGTTCAACTAACAGAGCTGAACCATCCTTTAGACAGAGCAGATTGGAAACCATCTTTTTGAGGAATTTGCTTGTGGAGATTTCAAGCGTTTTGGGGCCAACGGTAGAAAAGGAAATATCCTCGTATAAAAACTAGAGAGAATCATTTTCAGAAACCACTTTGTGTTGTGCGCGTTCCACTCACAGAGTTTAACCTTTCTTTTCATAGAGCAGTTTGGAAACACTCTGTTTGTAAAGTCTGCAAGTGGATATTTGGACCTCTTTGAGGATTTCGTTGGAAGCGGGATTTCTTCATCTAATGCTACACAGAAGATTTCTCAGTAACTTCGTTGATTTGTGTGTGTTCAACTAACAGAGTTCAACCTTCCCTTAGAGATAGCAGCTTGGAAACCCTCTTTTTGTGGAATTTGCAAGTGGAGATTTCAAGCGCTTTGGGGCCATCGGTAGAAAAGGAAATATCTTCGTATAAAAACTAGAGAGAACCATTCTCAGAAACCACTTTGTGTTGTGCGCGTTCCACTCACAGAGTTTAACCTTTTTTTTCATAGAGCAGTTTGGAAACACTCTGTTTGTGAAGTCTGCAAGTGGATATTTGGACCTCTTTGAGGATTTCGTTGGAATCGGGATTTCTTCATCTAATGCTAGAAGGAAGAATTCTCAGAAACTTCTTTGATATGTGTGTGTTCAACTAACAGAGCTGAACCATCCTTTAGACAGAGCAGATTGGAAACCCTCTTTTTGAGGAATTTGCTTGTGGAGGTTTCAAGCGTTTTGGGGCCAACGGTAGAAAAGGAAATATCCTCGTATAAAAACTAGAGAGAATCATTCTCAGAAACCACTTTGTGATGTGTGCGTTCCACTCACAGAGTTTAATCTTTCTTTTCATAGAGCCGTTTGGAAACACTCTGTTTGTAAAGTCTGCAAGTGGATATTTGGACCTCTTTAAGGATTTCGTTGGATGCGGGATTTCTTCATCTAATGCAACACAGAAGATTTCTCAGTAACTTCGTTGATTTCTGTGCGTTCAAATAACAGAGTTCAACCTTCCCTTAGACATAGCAGTTTGGAAATCCTCTTTTTGTGGAATTTGCAAGTGGAGATTTCAAGCGCTTTGGGGCCAACTGTAGAAAAGGAAATATCCTCGTATAAAAACTAGAGAGAATCATTCTCAGAAACCACTTTGTGTAGTGTGCGTTCCACTCACAGAGTTCAATCTTTCCTTTCATAGAGCAGTTTGGAAACACTCTGTTTGTAAAGTCTGCAAGTGGATAATAGGACCTCTTTGAGGATTTCGTTGGAAGCGGGATTTCTTCATCTAATGCTACACAGAAGATTTCTCAGTAACTTCGTTGATTTGTGTGTGTTCAACTAACAGAGTTCAACATTCCCCTACACATAGCAGATTGGAAACCCTCCTTTTGTGGAATTTGCAAGTGGAGATTTCAAGTGCTTTGGGGCCAACTGTTGAAAAGGAAATATCCTCGAATAAAAAGTGGAGAGAATCATTCTCAGAAACCACTTTGTGTAGTGTGCGTTCCACTCACAGAGTTCAACCTTTCCTTTCATACGGCAGTTTGGAAAGACTCTGTTTGTGAAGACTGCAAGTGGATATTTGGACCTCTTTGAGGATTTCGTTGGAAACGGGATTTCTTCATCTAATGCTAGAAGGAAGAATTCTCAGAAACTTCTTTGATTTGTGTGTGTTCAACTAACGGAGCTGAACCATCCTTTAGACAGAGCAGATTGGAAACCCTCTTTTTGAGGAATTTGCTTGTGGAGATTTCAAGCGTTTTGGGGCCAACGGTAGAAAAGGAAATATCCTGTTATAAAAACTAGAGAGAATCATTCTCAGAAACCACTTTGTGATGTGTGCGTTCCACTCACAGAATTTAACCTTTCTTTTCATAGAGCAGTTTGGAAACACTCTGATTGTAAAGATTGCTAGTGGATATTTGGGCCTCTTTGAGGATTTCGTTGGAAGCGGGATTTCTTCATCTAATGCTACACAGAAGACTTCTCAGTAACTTCGTTGATTTGTGTGTGTTCAACTAACAGAGTTCAACCTTCCCTTAGACATAGCAGATTGGAAACCCTCTTTTTGTGGAATTTGCAAATGGAGATTTCAAGCGCTTTGGGGTCAACTGTAGAAAAGGAAATATCCTCTTATAAAAACTAGAGAGAATCATTCTCAGAAACCACTTTGTGTAGTGTGCGTTCCACTCACAGAGTTCAATCTTTGCTTTCATACGGCAGTTTGGAAACACTCTGTTTGTGAAGACTGCAAGTGGATATTTGGACCTCTTTGAGGATTTCGTTGGAAACGGGATTTCTTCATCTAATGCTAGAAGGAAGAATTCCCAGAAATTTCTTTGATTTGTGTGTGTTCAGCTAACAGAGCTGAACCATCCTTTAGACAGAGCAGATTGGAAACCCTCTTTTTGAGGAATTTGCTTGTGGAGATTTCAAGCGTTTTGGGGCCAACTGTAGAAAAGAAATATCCTGTTATAAAAACTAGAGAGAATCATTCTCAGAAACCACTTTGGATGTGTGCGTTCCACTCACAGAGTTTAACCTTTCTTTTAATAGAACAGTGTGGAAACACTCTGTTTGTAAAGTCTGCAAGTGGATATTTGGACCTCTTTGAGGATTTCGTTGGAAACGGGATTTCTTCATCTAATGCTACACAGAAGATTTCTCAGTAACTTCGTTGATTTCTGTGTGTTCAACTAACAGAGTTCAACCTTCCCTTAGACATAGCAGATTGGAAACCCTCTTTTTGTGGAACTTGCAAGTGGAGATTTCAAGCGATTTTGGGGCCAACGGTAGAAAAGAAAATATCCTCGTATAAAAAATAGAGAGAATCATTCTCAGAAACCGCTTTGTGATGTGTGCGTTCCACTCACAGAGTTTAACCTTTCCTTTCATAGAGCAGTTTGGACACACTCTGTTTGTGAAGTCTGCAAGTGGATATTTGGACCTCTTTGAGGATTTCTTTAGAAGCGGGATTTCATCATCTAATGCTACACAGAAGATTTCTCAGTAACTTCGTTGATTTCTGTGTGTTCAACTAACAGAGCTGAACCATCCTTTAGACAGAGCAGATTGGAAACCCTCTTTTTGAGAAATTTGCTTTTGGGGATTTCAAGCGTATTGGGGCCAACGGTAGAAAAGGAACTATCCTCGTATAAAAACTAGAGAGAATCATTCTCAGAAACCGCTTTGTGATGTGTGCGTTCCCCTCATGGAGTTTAACCTTTCTTTTCATAGAACAGTTTGGACACACTCTGTTTGTGAAGTCTGCAAGTGGATATTTGGACCTCTTTGAGGATTTCGTTGGAAGCGGGATTTCTTCATCTAATGCTACACAGAAGATTTCTCAGTAACTTCGTTGATTTCTGTGTGTTCAACTAACAGAGTTCAACCTTCCCTTAGACATAGCAGTTTGGAAACCCTCTTTTTGTGGAATTTGCAAGTGGAGATTTCAAGCGCTTTGGGGCCAACGGTAGAAAAGGAAATATCCTCGTATAAAAACTAGAGAGAATCATTCTCAGAAACCACTTTGTGTAGTGTGCGTTCCACTCACAGAGTTCAATCTTTCCTTTCATAGAGCAGTTTGGAAACACTCTGTTTGTGAAGACTGCAAGTGGATATTTGGACCTCTTTGAGGATTTCGTTGGATACGGGATTTCTTCATCTAATGCTAGAAGGAAGAATTCCCAGAAATTCCTTTGATTTGTGTGTGTTCAGCTAACAGAGCTGAACCATCCTTTAGACAGAGCAGATTGGAAACCCTCTTTTTGAGGAATTTGCGTGTGGAGATTACAAGCGTTTTGGGGCCAACGGTAGAAAAGGAAATATCCTCGTATAAAAACTAGAGAGAATCATTCTCAGAAACCACTTTGTGATGTGTGCGTTCCACTCACAGAGTTTAACCTTTCTTTTCATAGAACAGTTTGGAAACACTCTGTTTGTAAAGTCTGCAAGTGGATATTTGGACCTCTTTGAGGATTTCGTTGGAAGCGGGATTTCTTCTTCTAATGCTACACAGAAGATTTCTCAGTAACTTCGTTGATTTGTGTGTGTTCAAATAACAGAGTTCAACCTTCCCCTAGAGATAGCAGCTTGGAAACCCTCTTTTTGTGGAATTTGCAAGTGGAGGTTTCAAGCGCTTTGGGGCCAACGGTAGAAAAGGAAATATCTTCGTATAAAAACTACAGAGAACCATTCTCAGAAACCACTTTGTGTTGTGCGCGTTCCACTCACAGAGTTTAACCTTTCTTTTCATAGAGCAGTTTGGAAACACTCTGTTTGTGAAGTCTGCAAGTGGATATTTGGACCTCTTTGAGGATTTCGTTGTAATCGGGATTTCTTCATCTAATGCTAGAAGGAAGAATTCTCAGAAATTTCTTTGATATGTGTGTGTTCAACTAACAGAGCTGATCCATCCTTTAGACAGAGCAGAATGGAAACCCTCTTTTTGAGGAATTTGCTTGTGGAGATTTCAAGCCTTTTGGGGCCAACGGTAGAAAAGGAAATATCCTCGTATAAAAACTAGAGAGAATCATTCTCAGAAACCACTTTGTGATGTGTGCGTTCCACTCACAGAGTTTAATCTTTCTTTTCATAGAACAGTTTGGAAACACTCTGTTTGTAAAGTCTGCAAGTGGATATTTGGACCTCTTTGAGGATTTCGTTGGAAGCGGGATTTCTTCATCTAATGCTACACAGAAGATTTCTCAGTAACTTCGTTGATTTCTGTGTGTTCAACTAACAGAGTTCAACCTTCCCTTAGACATAGCAGATTGGAAACCCTCTTTTTGTGGAATTTGCAAATGGAGATTTCAAGCGCTTTGGGGTCAACTGTAGAAAAGGAAATATCCTCTTATAAAAACTAGAGAGAATCATTCTCAGAAACCACTTTGTGTAGTGTGCGTTCCACTCACAGAGTTCAATCTTTGCTTTCATACGGCAGTTTGGAAACACTCTGTTTGTGAAGACTGCAAGTGGATATTTGGACCTCTTTGAGGATTTCGTTGGAAACGGGATTTCTTCATCTAATGCTAGAAGGAAGAATTCCCAGAAATTTCTTTGATTTGTGTGTGTTCAGCTAACAGAGCTGAACCATCCTTTAGACAGAGCAGATTGGAAACCCTCTTTTTGAGGAATTTGCTTGTGGAGATTTCAAGCGTTTTGGGGCCAACTGTAGAAAAGAAATATCCTCGTATAAAAACTAGAGAGAATCATTCTCAGAAACCACTTTGTGATGTGTGCGTTCCACTCACAGAGTTTAATCTTTCTTTTCATAGAACAGTTTGGAAACACTCTGTTTGTAAAGTCTGCAAGTGGATATTTGGACCTCTTTGAGGATTTCGTTGGAAGCGGGATTTCTTCATCTAATGCTACACAGAAGATTTCTCAGTAACTTCGTTGATTTCTGTGTGTTCAACTAACAGAGTTCAACCTTCCCTTAGACATAGCAGATTGGAAACCCTCTTTTTGTGGAATTTGCAATTGGAGATTTCAAGCGCTTTGGGGTCAACTGTAGAAAAGGAAATATCCTCGTATAAAAACTGGAGAGAATCATTCTCAGAAACCGCTTTGTGATGTGTGCGTTCCCCTCAAGGAGTTTAACCTTTCTTTTCATAGAGCAGTTTGGACACACTATGTTTGTGAAGTCTGCAAGTGGATATTTGGACCTCTTTGAGGATTTCTTTGGAAGCGGGATTTCATCATCTAATGCTACACAGAAGATTTCTCAGTAACTTCGTTGATTTCTGTGTGTTCAACTAACAGAGCTGAACCATCCTTTAGACAGAGCAGATTGGAAACCCTCTTTTTGAGAAATTTGCTTTTGGGGATTTCAAGCGTTTTGGGGCCAACGGTAGAAAAGGAAATATCCTCGTATAAAAACTAGAGAGAATTATTCTCAGAAACCGCTTTGTGATGTGTGCGTTCCCCTCACGGAGTTTAACCTTTCTTTTCATAGAACAGTTTGGAAACACTCTGTTTGTGAAGTCTGCAAGTGGATATTTGGACCTCTTTGAGGATTTCTTTGGAAGGGGGATTTCTTCATCTAATGCTACACAGAAGATTTCTCAGTAACTTCGTTGATTTCTGTGTGTTCAACTAACAGAGTTCAACCTTCCCTTAGACATAGCAGATTGGAAACCCTCTTTTTGTGGAATTTGCAAGTGGAGATTTCAAGCGCTTTGGGGCCAACGGTAGAAAAGGAAATATCCTCGTATAAAAACTGGAGAGAATCATTCTCAGAAAACACTTTGTGATGTGTGCGTTCCACTCACAGAGTTTAACCTTTCCTTTCATAGAGCAGTTTGGAAACACTCTGTTTGTGAAGACTGCAAGTGGATATTTGGACCTCTTTGAGGGTTTCGTTGGAAACGGGATTTCTTCATCTAATGCTAGAAGGAAGAATTCTCAGAAACTTCTTTGATTTGTGTGTGTTCAACTAACGGAGCTGAACCATGCTTTAGACAGAGCAGATTGGAAACCCTCTTTTTGAGGAATTTGCTTGTGGAGATTACAAGCGTTTTGGGGCCAACGGTAGAAAAGGAAATATCCTCGTATAAAAACTAGAGAGAATCATTCTCAGAAACCACTTTGTGATGTGTGCGTTCCACTCACAGAGTTTAACCTTTCTTTTCATAGAACAGTTTGGAAACACTCTGTTTGTAAAGTCTGCAAGTGGATATTTGGACGTCTTTGAGGATTTCGTTGGAAACGGGATTTCTTCATCTAATGCTACACAGAAGATTTCTCAGTAACTTCGTTGATTTGTGTGTGTTCAACTAACAGAGTTCAACCTTCCCTTAGACATAGCAGATTGGAAACCCTCTTTTTGTGGAATTTGCAAGTGGAGATTTCAAGCGTTTTGGGGCCAACGGTAGAAAAGGAATCATCCTCGTATAAAAACTAGAGAGAATCATTCTCAGAAACCACTTTGTGATGTGTGCGTTCCCCTCACAGATTTTAACCTTTCTTTTCATAGAGCAGTTTGGACACACTCTGTTTGTGAAGTCTGCAAGTGGATATTTGGACCTCTTTGAGGATTTCTTTGGAAACGCGATTTCTTCATCTAATGCTACACAGAAGATTTCTCAGTAACTTCGTTGATTTCTGTGTGTTGAACTAACAGAGTTCAACCTTCCCTTAGAGATAGCAGATTGGAAACCCACTTTTTGTGGAATTTGCAAGTGGAGATTTCAAGCGCTTTGGGGCCAACGGTAGAAAAGGAAATATCCTCGTATAGAAAGTGGAGAGAATCATTCTCAGAAACCACTTTGTGATGTGTGCGTTCCACTCACAGAGTTTAACCTTTCCTTTCATAGAGCAGTTTGGAAACACTCTGTTTGTGAAGACTGCAAGTGGATATTTGGACCTCTTTGAGGATTTCTTTGGAAACGGGATTTCTTCATCTAATGCTAGAAGGAAGAATTCTCAGAAACTTCTTTGATTTGTGTGTGTTCAACTAACGGAGCTGAACCATCCTTTAGACAGAGCAGATTGGAAACCATCTTTTTGAGGAATTTGCTTGTGGAGATTTCAAGCGTTTTGGGGCCAACGGTAGAAAAGGAAATATCCTCGTATAAAAACTAGAGAGAATCATTTACAGAAACCACTTTGTGTTGTGCGCGTTCCACTCACAGAGTTTAACCTTTCTTTTCATAGAGCAGTTTGGAAACACTCTGTTTGTAAAGTCTGCAAGTGGATATTTGGACCTCTTTGAGGATTTCGTTGGAAGCGGGATTTCTTCATCTAATGCTAGAAGGAAGAATTCCCAGAAATTTCTTTGATTTGTGTGTGTTCAGCTAACAGAGCTGAACCATCCTTATGACAGAGCAGATTGGAAACCCTCTTTTTGAGGAATTTGCTTGTGGAGATTTCAAGCGTTTTGGGGCCAACTGTAGAAAAGAAATATCCTGGTATAAAAACTAGAGAGAATCATTCTCAGAAACCACTTTGGATGTGTGCGTTCCACTCACAGAGTTTAACCTTTCTTTTCATAGAACAGTTTGGAAACACTCTGTTTGTAAAGTCTGCAAGTGGATATTTGGACCTCTTTGAGGATTTCGTTGGAAGCGGGATTTCTTCATCTAATGCTACACAGAAGATTTCTCAGTAACTTCGTTGATTTGTGTGTGTTCAACTAACAGAGTTCAACCTTCCCTTAGACATAGCTGATTGGAAACCCTCTTTTTGTGGAACTTGCAAGTGGAGATTTCAAGCGTTTTTGGGGCCAACGGTAGAAAAGAAATATCCTCGTATAAAAAATAGAGAGAATCATTCTCAGAAACCACTTTGTGATGTGTGCGTTCCCCTCACAGATTTTAACCTTTCTTTTCATAGAGCAGTTTGGACACACTCTGTTTGTGAAGTCTGCAATTGGATATTTGGCCCTCTTTGAGGATTTCATAGGAAGCGGGATTTCTTCATCTAATGCTACACAGAAGATTTCTCAGTAACTTCGTTGATTTCTGTGTGTTCAACTAACAGAGTTCAACCTTCCCTTAGAGATAGCAGATTGGAAACCCACTTTTTGTGGAATTTGCAAGTGGAGATTTCAAGCGCTTTGGGGCCAACGGTAGAAAAGGAAATATCCTCGTATAGAAAGTGGAGAGAATCATTCTCAGAAACCACTTTGTGATGTGTGCGTTCCACTCACAGAGTTTAACCTTTCCTTTCATAGAGCAGTTTGGAAACACTCTGTTTGTGAAGACTGCAAGTGGATATTTGGACCTCTTTGAGGGTTTCGTTGGAAACGGGATTTCTTCATCTAATGCTAGAAGGAAGAATTCTCAGAAACTTCTTTGATTTGTGTGTGTTCAACTAACAGAGCTGAACCATCCTTTAGACAGAGCAGATTGGAAACCCTCTTTTTGAGGAATTTGCTTGTGGAGATTAGAAGCGTTTTGGGGCCAACGGTAGAAAAGGAAATATCCTCGTATAAAAACTAGAGAGAATCATTCTCAGAAACCACTTTGTGATGTGTGCGTTCCACTCACAGAGTTTAACCTTTCTTTTCATAGAACAGTTTTGAAACACTCTGTTTGTGAAGTCTGCAATTGGATATTTGGCCCTCTTTGAGGATTTCATAGGAAGCGGGATTTCTTCATCTAATGCTACACAGAAGATTTCTCAGTAACTTCGTTGATTTCTGTGTGTTCAACTAACAGAGTTCAACCTTCCCTTAGAGATAGCAGATTGGAAACCCACTTTTTGTGGAATTTGCAAGTGGAGATTTCAAGCGCTTTGGGGCCAACGGTAGAAAAGGAAATATCCTCGTATAAAAAGTGGAGAGAATCATTCTCAGAAACCACTTTGTGATGTGTGCGTTCCACTCACAGAGTTTAACCTTTCCTTTCATAGAGCAGTTTGGAAACACTGTGAAGACTGCAAGTGGATATTTGGACCTCTTTGAGGATTTCTTTGGAAACGGGATTTCTTCATCTAATGCTAGAAGGAAGAATTCTCAGAAACTTCTTTGATTTGTGTGTGTTCAACTAACAGAGCTGAACCATCCTTTAGACAGAGCAGATTGGAAACCATCTTTTTGAGGAATTTGCTTGTGGAGATTTCAAGCGTTTTGGGGCCAACGGTAGAAAAGGAAATATCCTCGTATAAAAACTAGAGAGAATCATTTTCAGAAACCACTTTGTGTTGTGCGCGTTCCACTCACAGAGTTTAACCTTTCTTTTCATAGAGCAGTTTGGAAACACTCTGTTTGTAAAGTCTGCAAGTGGATATTTGGACCTCTTTGAGGATTTCGTTGGAAGCGGGATTTCTTCATCTAATGCTACACAGAAGATTTCTCAGTAACTTCGTTGATTTGTGTGTGTTCAACTAACAGAGTTCAACCTTCCCTTAGAGATAGCAGCTTGGAAACCCTCTTTTTGTGGAATTTGCAAGTGGAGATTTCAAGCGCTTTGGGGCCATCGGTAGAAAAGGAAATATCTTCGTATAAAAACTAGAGAGAACCATTCTCAGAAACCACTTTGTGTTGTGCGCGTTCCACTCACAGAGTTTAACCTTTTTTTTCATAGAGCAGTTTGGAAACACTCTGTTTGTGAAGTCTGCAAGTGGATATTTGGACCTCTTTGAGGATTTCGTTGGAATCGGGATTTCTTCATCTAATGCTAGAAGGAAGAATTCTCCGAAACTTCTTTGATATGTGTGTGTTCAACTAACAGAGCTGAACCATCCTTTAGACAGAGCAGATTGGAAACCCTCTTTTTGAGGAATTTGCTTGGGGAGGTTTCAAGCGTTTTGGGGCCAACGGTAGAAAAGGAAATATCCTCGTAGAAAAACTAGAGAGAATCATTCTCAGAAACCACTTTGTGATGTGTGCGTTCCACTCACAGAGTTTAATCTTTCTTTTCATAGAGCCGTTTGGAAACACTCTGTTTGTAAAGTCTGCAAGTGGATATTTGGACCTCTTTAAGGATTTCGTTGGATGCGGGATTTCTTCATCTAATGCAACACAGAAGATTTCTCAGTAACTTCGTTGATTTCTGTGCGTTCAACTAACAGAGTTCAACCTTCCCTTAGACATAGCAGTTTGGAAATCCTCTTTTTGTGGAATTTGCAAGTGGAGATTTCAAGCGCTTTGGGGCCAACTGTAGAAAAGGAAATATCCTCGTATAAAAACTAGAGAGAATCATTCTCAGAAACCACTTTGTGTAGTGTGCGTTCCACTCACAGAGTTCAATCTTTCCTTTCATAGAGCAGTTTGGAAACACTCTGTTTGTAAAGTCTGCAAGTGGATAATAGGACCTCTTTGAGGATTTCGTTGGAAGCGGGATTTCTTCATCTAATGCTACACAGAAGATTTCTCAGTAACTTCGTTGATTTGTGTGTGTTCAACTAACAGAGTTCAACATTCCCCTACACATAGCAGATTGGAAACCCTCCTTTTGTGGAATTTGCAAGTGGAGATTTCAAGTGCTTTGGGGCCAACTGTTGAAAAGGAAATATCCTCGAATAAAAAGTGGAGAGAATCATTCTCAGAAACCACTTTGTGTAGTGTGCGTTCCACTCACAGAGTTCAACCTTTCCTTTCATACGGCAGTTTGGAAACACTCTGTTTGTGAAGACTGCAAGTGGATATTTGGACCTCTTTGAGGATTTCGTTGGAAACGGGATTTCTTCATCTAATGCTAGAAGGAAGAATTCTCAGAAACTTCTTTGATTTGTGTGTGTTCAACTAACGGAGCTGAACCATCCTTTAGACAGAGCAGATTGGAAACCCTCTTTTTGAGGAATTTGCTTGTGGAGATTTCAAGCGTTTTGGGGCCAACGGTAGAAAAGGAAATATCCTCGTATAAAAACTAGAGAGAATCATTCTCAGAAACCACTTCGTGATGTGTGCGTTCCACTCACAGAATTTAACCTTTCTTTTCATAGAGCAGTTTGGAAACACTCTGATTGTAAAGATTGCTAGTGGATATTTGGGCCTCTTTGAGGATTTCGTTGGAAGCGGGATTTCTTCATCTAATGCTACACAGAAGACTTCTCAGTAACTTCGTTGATTTGTGTGTGTTCAACTAACAGAGTTCAACCTTCCCTTAGACATAGCAGATTGGAAACCCTCTTTTTGTGGAATTTGCAAATGGAGATTTCAAGCGCTTTGGGGTCAACTGTAGAAAAGGTAATATCCTCTTATAAAAACTAGAGAGAATCATTCTCAGAAACCACTTTGTGTAGTGTGCGTTCCACTCACAGAGTTCAATCTGTGCTTTCATACGGCAGTTTGGAAACACTCTGTTTGTGAAGACTGCAAGTGGATATTTGGACCTCTTTGAGGATTTCGTTGGAAACGGGATTTCTTCATCTAATGCTAGAAGGAAGAATTCCCAGAAATTTCTTTGATTTGTGTGTGTTCAGCTAACAGAGCTGAACCATCCTTTAGACAGAGCAGATTGGAAACCCTCTTTTTGAGGAATTTGCTTGTGGAGATTTCAAGCGTTTTGGGGCCAACTGTAGAAAAGAAATATCCTGTTATAAAAACTAGAGAGAATCATTCTCAGAAACCACTTTGGATGTGTGCGTTCCACTCACAGAGTTTAACCTTTCTTTTAATAGAACAGTTTGGAAACACTCTGTTTGTAAAGTCTGCAAGTGGATATTTGGACCTCTTTGAGGATTTCGTTGGAAACGGGATTTCTTCATCTAATGCTACACAGAAGATTTCTCAGTAACTTCGTTGATTTCTGTGTGTTCAACTAACAGAGTTCAACCTTCCCTTAGACATAGCAGATTGGAAACCCTCTTTTTGTGGAACTTGCAAGTGGAGATTTCAAGCGATTTTGGGGCCAACGGTAGAAAAGGAAATATCCTCGTATAAAAACTGGAGAGAATCATTCTCAGAAACCGCTTTGTGATGTGTGCGTTCCCCTCAAGGAGTTTAACCTTTCTTTTCATAGAGCAGTTTGGACACACTATGTTTGTGAAGTCTGCAAGTGGATATTTGGACCTCTTTGAGGATTTCTTTGGAAGCGGGATTTCATCATCTAATGCTACACAGAAGATTTCTCAGTAACTTCGTTGATTTCTGTGTGTTCAACTAACAGAGCTGTACCATCCTTTAGACAGAGCAGATTGGAAACCCTCTTTTTGAGAAATTTGCTTTTGGGGATTTCAAGCGTTTTGGGGCCAACGGTAGAAAAGGAAATATCCTCGTATAAAAACTAGAGAGAATTATTCTCAGAAACCGCTTTGTGATGTGTGCGTTCCCCTCACGGAGTTTAACCTTTCTTTTCATAGAACAGTTTGGAAACACTCTGTTTGTGAAGTCTGCAAGTGGATATTTGGACCTCTTTGAGGATTTCTTTGGAAGGGGGATTTCTTCATCTAATGCTACACAGAAGATTTCTCAGTAACTTCGTTGATTTCTGTGTGTTCAACTAACAGAGTTCAACCTTCCCTTAGACATAGCAGATTGGAAACCCTCTTTTTGTGGAATTTGCAAGTGGAGATTTCAAGCGCTTTGGGGCCAACGGTAGAAAAGGAAATATCCTCGTATAAAAACTGGAGAGAATCATTCTCAGAAAACACTTTGTGATGTGTGCGTTCCACTCACAGAGTTTAACCTTTCCTTTCATAGAGCAGTTTGGAAACACTCTGTTTGTGAAGACTGCAAGTGGATATTTGGACCTCTTTGAGGGTTTCGTTGGAAACGGGATTTCTTCATCTAATGCTAGAAGGAAGAATTCTCAGAAACTTCTTTGATTTGTGTGTGTTCAACTAACGGAGCTGAACCATGCTTTAGACAGAGCAGATTGGAAACCCTCTTTTTGAGGAATTTGCTTGTGGAGATTACAAGCGTTTTGGGGCCAACGGTAGAAAAGGAAATATCCTCGTATAAAAACTAGAGAGAATCATTCTCAGAAACCACTTTCTGATGTGTGCGTTCCACTCACAGAGTTTAACCTTTCTTTTCATAGAACAGTTTGGAAACACTCTGTTTGTAAAGTCTGCAAGTGGATATTTGGACCTCTTTGAGGATTTCGTTGGAAACGGGATTTCTTCATCTAATGCTACACAGAAGATTTCTCAGTAACTTCGTTGATTTGTGTGTGTTCAACTAACAGAGTTCAACCTTCCCTTAGACATAGCAGATTGGAAACCCTCTTTTTGTGGAATTTGCAAGTGGAGATTTCAAGCGTTTTGGGGCCAACGGTAGAAAAGGAATCATCCTCGTATAAAAACTAGAGAGAATCATTCTCAGAAACCACTTTGTGATGTGTGCGTTCCCCTCACAGATTTTAACCTTTCTTTTCATAGAGCAGTTTGGACACACTCTGTTTGTGAAGTCTGCAAGTGGATATTTGGACCTCTTTGAGGATTTCTTTGGAAACGCGATTTCTTCATCTAATGCTACACAGAAGATTTCTCAGTAACTTCGTTGATTTCTGTGTGTTCAACTAACAGAGTTCAACCTTCCCTTAGAGATAGCAGATTGGAAACCCACTTTTTGTGGAATTTGCAAGTGGAGATTTCAAGCGCTTTGGGGCCAACGGTAGAAAAGGAAATATCCTCGTATAGAAAGTGGAGAGAATCATTCTCAGAAACCACTTTGTGATGTGTGCGTTCCACTCACAGAGTTTAACCTTTCCTTTCATAGAGCAGTTTGGAAACACTCTGTTTGTGAAGACTGCAAGTGGATATTTGGACCTCTTTGAGGATTTCTTTGGAAACGGGATTTCTTCATCTAATGCTAGAAGGAAGAATTCTCAGAAACTTCTTTGATTTGTGTGTGTTCAACTAACGGAGCTGAACCATCCTTTAGACAGAGCAGATTGGAAACCATCTTTTTGAGGAATTTGCTTGTGGAGATTTCAAGCGTTTTGGGGCCAACGGTAGAAAAGGAAATATCCTCGTATAAAAACTAGAGAGAATCATTTGCAGAAACCACTTTGTGTTGTGCGAGTTCCACTCACAGAGTTTAACCTTTCTTTTCATAGAGCAGTTTGGAAACACTCTGTTTGTAAAGTCTGCAAGTGGATATTTGGACCTCTTTGAGGATTTCGTTGGAAGCGGGATTTCTTCATCTAATGCTAGAAGGAAGAATTCCCAGAAATTTCTTTGATTTGTGTGTGTTCAGCTAACAGAGCTGAACCATCCTTATGACAGAGCAGATTGGAAACCCTCTTTTTGAGGAATTTGCTTGTGGAGATTTCAAGCGTTTTGGGGCCAACTGTAGAAAAGAAATATCCTGGTATAAAAACTAGAGAGAATCATTCTCAGAAACCACTTTGGATGTGTGTGTTCCACTCACAGAGTTTAACCTTTCTTTTCATAGAACAGTTTGGAAACACTCTGTTTGTAAAGTCTGCAAGTGGATATTTGGACCTCTTTGAGGATTTCGTTGGAAGCGGGATTTCTTCATCTAATGCTACACAGAAGATTTCTCAGTAACTTCGTTGATTTGTGTGTGTTCAACTAACAGAGTTCAACCTTCCCTTAGACATAGCTGATTGGAAACCCTCTTTTTGTGGAACTTGCAAGTGGAGATTTCAAGCGTTTTTGGGGCCAACGGTAGAAAAGAAATATCCTCGTATAAAAAATAGAGAGAATCATTCTCAGAAACCACTTTGTGATGTGTGCGTTCCCCTCACAGATTTTAACCTTTCTTTTCATAGAGCAGTTTGGACACACTCTGTTTGTGAAGTCTGCAATTGGATATTTGGCCCTCTTTGAGGATTTCATAGGAAGCGGGATTTCTTCATCTAATGCTACACAGAAGATTTCTCAGTAACTTCGTTGATTTCTGTGTGTTCAACTAACAGAGTTCAACCTTCCCTTAGAGATAGCAGATTGGAAACCCACTTTTTGTGGAATTTGCAAGTGGAGATTTCAAGCGCTTTGGGGCCAACGGTAGAAAAGGAAATATCCTCGTATAGAAAGTGGAGAGAATCATTCTCAGAAACCACTTTGTGATGTGTGCGTTCCACTCACAGAGTTTAACCTTTCCTTTCATAGAGCAGTTTGGAAACACTCTGTTTGTGAAGACTGCAAGTGGATATTTGGACCTCTTTGAGGGTTTCGTTGGAAACGGGATTTCTTCATCTAATGCTAGAAGGAAGAATTCTCAGAAACTTCTTTGATTTGTGTGTGTTCAACTAACAGAGCTGAACCATCCTTTAGACAGAGCAGATTGGAAACCCTCTTTTTGAGGAATTTGCTTGTGGAGATTAGAAGCGTTTTGGGGCCAACGGTAGAAAAGGAAATATCCTCGTATAAAAACTAGAGAGAATCATTCTCAGAAACCACTTTGTGATGTGTGCGTTCCACTCACAGAGTTTAACCTTTCTTTTCATAGAACAGTTTTGAAACACTCTGTTTGTGAAGTCTGCAATTGGATATTTGGCCCTCTTTGAGGATTTCATAGGAAGCGGGATTTCTTCATCTAATGCTACACAGAAGATTTCTCAGTAACTTCGTTGATTTCTGTGTGTTCAACTAACAGAGTTCAACCTTCCCTTAGAGATAGCAGATTGGAAACCCACTTTTTGTGGAATTTGCAAGTGGAGATTTCAAGCGCTTTGGGGCCAACGGTAGAAAAGGAAATATCCTCGTATAAAAAGTGGAGAGAATCATTCTCAGAAACCACTTTGTGATGTGTGCGTTCCACTCACAGAGTTTAACCTTTCCTTTCATAGAGCAGTTTGGAAACACTGTGAAGACTGCAAGTGGATATTTGGACCTCTTTGAGGATTTCTTTGGAAACGGGATTTCTTCATCTAATGCTAGAAGGAAGAATTCTCAGAAACTTCTTTGATTTGTGTGTGTTCAACTAACAGAGCTGAACCATCCTTTAGACAGAGCAGATTGGAAACCATCTTTTTGAGGAATTTGCTTGTGGAGATTTCAAGCGTTTTGGGGCCAACGGTAGAAAAGGAAATATCCTCGTATAAAAACTAGAGAGAATCATTTTCAGAAACCACTTTGTGTTGTGCGCGTTCCACTCACAGAGTTTAACCTTTCTTTTCATAGAGCAGTTTGGAAACACTCTGTTTGTAAAGTCTGCAAGTGGATATTTGGACCTCTTTGAGGATTTCGTTGGAAGCGGGATTTCTTCATCTAATGCTACACAGAAGATTTCTCAGTAACTTCGTTGATTTGTGTGTGTTCAACTAACAGAGTTCAACCTTCCCTTAGAGATAGCAGCTTGGAAACCCTCTTTTTGTGGAATTTGCAAGTGGAGATTTCAAGCGCTTTGGGGCCATCGGTAGAAAAGGAAATATCTTCGTATAAAAACTAGAGAGAACCATTCTCAGAAACCACTTTGTGTTGTGCGCGTTCCACTCACAGAGTTTAACCTTTTTTTTCATAGAGCAGTTTGGAAACACTCTGTTTGTGAAGTCTGCAAGTGGATATTTGGACCTCTTTGAGGATTTCGTTGGAATCGGGATTTCTTCATCTAATGCTAGAAGGAAGAATTCTCAGAAACTTCTTTGATATGTGTGTGTTCAACTAACAGAGCTGAACCATCCTTTAGACAGAGCAGATTGGAAACCCTCTTTTTGAGGAATTTGCTTGTGGAGGTTTCAAGCGTTTTGGGGCCAACGGTAGAAAAGGAAATATCCTCGTATAAAAACTAGAGAGAATCATTCTCAGAAACCACTTTGTGATGTGTGCGTTCCACTCACAGAGTTTAATCTTTCTTTTCATAGAGCCGTTTGGAAACACTCTGTTTGTAAAGTCTGCAAGTGGATATTTGGACCTCTTTAAGGATTTCGTTGGATGCGGGATTTCTTCATCTAATGCAACACAGAAGATTTCTCAGTAACTTCGTTGATTTCTGTGCGTTCAACTAACAGAGTTCAACCTTCCCTTAGACATAGCAGTTTGGAAATCCTCTTTTTGTGGAATTTGCAAGTGGAGATTTCAAGCGCTTTGGGGCCAACTGTAGAAAAGGAAATATCCTCGTATGAAAACTAGAGAGAATCATTCTCAGAAACCACTTTGTGTAGTGTGCGTTCCACTCACAGAGTTCAATCTTTCCTTTCATAGAGCAGTTTGGAAACACTCTGTTTGTAAAGTCTGCAAGTGGATAATAGGACCTCTTTGAGGATTTCGTTGGAAGCGGGATTTCTTCATCTAATGCTACACAGAAGATTTCTCAGTAACTTCGTTGATTTGTGTGTGTTCAACTAACAGAGTTCAACATTCCCCTACACATAGCAGATTGGAAACCCTCCTTTTGTGGAATTTGCAAGTGGAGATTTCAAGTGCTTTGGGGCCAACTGTTGAAAAGGAAATATCCTCGAATAAAAAGTGGAGAGAATCATTCTCAGAAACCACTTTGTGTAGTGTGCGTTCCACTCACAGAGTTCAACCTTTCCTTTCATACGGCAGTTTGGAAACACTCTGTTTGTGAAGACTGCAAGTGGATATTTGGACCTCTTTGAGGATTTCGTTGGAAACGGGATTTCTTCATCTAATGCTAGAAGGAAGAATTCTCAGAAACTTCTTTGATTTGTGTGTGTTCAACTAACGGAGCTGAACCATCCTTTAGACAGAGCAGATTGGAAACCCTCTTTTTGAGGAATTTGCTTGTGGAGATTTCAAGCCTTTTGGGGCCAACGGTAGAAAAGGAAATATCCTCGTATAAAAACTAGAGAGAATCATTCTCAGAAACCACTTCGTGATGTGTGCGTTCCACTCACAGAATTTAACCTTTCTTTTCATAGAGCAGTTTGGAAACACTCTGATTGTAAAGATTGCTAGTGGATATTTGGGCCTCTTTGAGGATTTCGTTGGAAGCGGGATTTCTTCATCTAATGCTACACAGAAGACTTCTCAGTAACTTCGTTGATTTGTGTGTGTTCAACTAACAGAGTTCAACCTTCCCTTAGACATAGCAGATTGGAAACCCTCTTTTTGTGGAATTTGCAAATGGAGATTTCAAGCGCTTTGGGGTCAACTGTAGAAAAGGAAATATCCTCTTATAAAAACTAGAGAGAATCATTCTCAGAAACCACTTTGTGTAGTGTGCGTTCCACTCACAGAGTTCAATCTGTGCTTTCATACGGCAGTTTGGAAACACTCTGTTTGTGAAGACTGCAAGTGGATATTTGGACCTCTTTGAGGATTTCGTTGGAAACGGGATTTCTTCATCTAATGCTAGAAGGAAGAATTCCCAGAAATTTCTTTGATTTGTGTGTGTTCAGCTAACAGAGCTGAACCATCCTTTAGACAGAGCAGATTGGAAACCCTCTTTTTGAGGAATTTGCTTGTGGAGATTTCAAGCGTTTTGGGGCCAACTGTAGAAAAGAAATATCCTGTTATAAAAACTAGAGAGAATCATTCTCAGAAACCACTTTGGATGTGTGCGTTCCACTCACAGAGTTTAACCTTTCTTTTAATAGAACAGTGTGGAAACACTCTGTTTGTAAAGTCTGCAAGTGGATATTTGGACCTCTTTGAGGATTTCGTTGGAAACGGGATTTCTTCATCTAATGCTACACAGAAGATTTCTCAGTAACTTCGTTGATTTCTGTGTGTTCAACTAACAGAGTTCAACCTTCCCTTAGACATAGCAGATTGGAAACCCTCTTTTTGTGGAACTTGCAAGTGGAGATTTCAAGCGATTTTGGGGCCAACGGTAGAAAAGGAAATATCCTCGTATAAAAAATAGAGAGAATCATTCTCAGAAACCGCTTTGTGATGTGTGCGTTCCACTCACAGAGTTTAACCTTTCCTTTCATAGAGCAGTTTGGACACACTCTGTTTGTGAAGTCTGCAAGTGGATATTTGGACCTCTTTGAGGATTTCTTTAGAAGCGGGATTTCATCATCTAATGCTACACAGAAGATTTCTCAGTAACTTCGTTGATTTCTGTGTGTTCAACTAACAGAGCTGAACCATCCTTTAGACAGAGCAGATTGGAAACCCTCTTTTTGAGAAATTTGCTTTTGGGGATTTCAAGCGTATTGGGGCCAACGGTAGAAAAGGAACTATCCTCGTATAAAAACTAGAGAGAATCATTCTCAGAAACCGCTTTGTGATGTGTGCGTTCCCCTCATGGAGTTTAACCTTTCTTTTCATAGAACAGTTTGGACACACTCTGTTTGTGAAGTCTGCAAGTGGATATTTGGACCTCTTTGAGGATTTCGTTGGAAGCGGGATTTCTTCATCTAATGCTACACAGAAGATTTCTCAGTAACTTCGTTGATTTCTGTGTGTTCAACTAACAGAGTTCAACCTTCCCTTAGACATAGCAGTTTGGAAACCCTCTTTTTGTGGAATTTGCAAGTGGAGATTTCAAGCGCTTTGGGGCCAACGGTAGAAAAGGAAATATCCTCGTATAAAAACTAGAGAGAATCATTCTCAGAAACCACTTTGTGTAGTGTGCGTTCCACTCACAGAGTTCAATCTTTCCTTTCATAGAGCAGTTTGGAAACACTCTGTTTGTGAAGACTGCAAGTGGATATTTGGACCTCTTTGAGGATTTCGTTGGATACGGGATTTCTTCATCTAATGCTAGAAGGAAGAATTCCCAGAAATTCCTTTGATTTGTGTGTGTTCAGCTAACAGAGCTGAACCATCCTTTAGACAGAGCAGATTGGAAACCCTCTTTTTGAGGAATTTGCGTGTGGAGATTACAAGCGTTTTGGGGCCAACGGTAGAAAAGGAAATATCCTCGTATAAAAACTAGAGAGAATCATTCTCAGAAACCACTTTGTGATGTGTGCGTTCCACTCACAGAGTTTAACCTTTCTTTTCATAGAACAGTTTGGAAACACTCTGTTTGTAAAGTCTGCAAGTGGATATTTGGACCTCTTTGAGGATTTCGTTGGAAGCGGGATTTCTTCTTCTAATGCTACACAGAAGATTTCTCAGTAACTTCGTTGATTTGTGTGTGTTCAAATAACAGAGTTCAACCTTCCCCTAGAGATAGCAGCTTGGAAACCCTCTTTTTGTGGAATTTGCAAGTGGAGGTTTCAAGCGCTTTGGGGCCAACGGTAGAAAAGGAAATATCTTCGTATAAAAACTACAGAGAACCATTCTCAGAAACCACTTTGTGTTGTGCGCGTTCCACTCACAGAGTTTAACCTTTCTTTTCATAGAGCAGTTTGGAAACACTCTGTTTGTGAAGTCTGCAAGTGGATATTTGGACCTCTTTGAGGATTTCGTTGGAATCGGGATTTCTTCATCTAATGCTAGAAGGAAGAATTCTCAGAAATTTCTTTGATATGTGTGTGTTCAACTAACAGAGCTGAACCATCCTTTAGACAGAGCAGATTGGAAACCCTCTTTTTGAGGAATTTGCTTGTGGAGATTTCAAGCCTTTTGGGGCCAACGGTAGAAAAGGAAATATCCTCGTATAAAAACTAGAGAGAATCATTCTCAGAAACCACTTTGTGATGTGTGCGTTCCACTCACAGAGTTTAATCTTTCTTTTCATAGAACAGTTTGGAAACACTCTGTTTGTAAAGTCCGCAAGTGGATATTTGGACCTCTTTGAGGATTTCGTTGGAAGCGGGATTTCTTCATCTAATGCTACACAGAAGATTTCTCAGTAACTTCGTTGATTTCTGTGTGTTCAACTAACAGAGTTCAACCTTCCCTTAGACATAGCAGATTGGAAACCCTCTTTTTGTGGAATTTGCAAATGGAGATTTCAAGCGCTTTGGGGTCAACTGTAGAAAAGGAAATATCCTCTTATAAAAACTAGAGAGAATCATTCTCAGAAACCACTTTGTGTAGTGTGCGTTCCACTCACAGAGTTCAATCTTTGCTTTCATACGGCAGTTTGGAAACACTCTGTTTGTGAAGACTGCAAGTGGATATTTGGACCTCTTTGAGGATTTCGTTGGAAACGGGATTTCTTCATCTAATGCTAGAAGGAAGAATTCCCAGAAATTTCTTTGATTTGTGTGTGTTCAGCTAACAGAGCTGAACCATCCTTTAGACAGAGCAGATTGGAAACCCTCTTTTTGAGGAATTTGCTTGTGGAGATTTCAAGCGTTTTGGGGCCAACTGTAGAAAAGAAATATCCTCGTATAAAAACTAGAGAGAATCATTCTCAGAAACCACTTTGTGATGTGTGCGTTCCACTCACAGAGTTTAATCTTTGTTTTCATAGAACAGTTTGGAAACACTCTGTTTGTAAAGTCTGCAAGTGGATATTTGGACCTCTTTGAGGATTTCGTTGGAAGCGGGATTTCTTCATCTAATGCTACACAGAAGATTTCTCAGTAACTTCGTTGATTTCTGTGTGTTCAACTAACAGAGTTCAACCTTCCCTTAGACATAGCAGATTGGAAACCCTCTTTTTGTGGAATTTGCAATTGGAGATTTCAAGCGCTTTGGGGTCAACTGTAGAAAAGGAAATATCCTCGTATAAAAACTAGAGAGAATCATTCTCAGAAACCACTTTGTGTAGTGTGCGTTCCACTCACAGAGTTCAATCTTTCCTTTCATACGGCAGTTTGGAAACACTCTGTTTGTGAAGACTGCAAGTGGATATTTGGACCTCTTTGAGGATTTCGTTGGAAACGGGATTTCTTCATCTAATGCTAGAAGGAAGAATTCCCAGAAATTTCTTTGATTTGTGTGTGTTCAGCTAACAGAGCTGAACCATCCTTTAGACAGAGCAGATAGGAAACCCTCTTTTTGAGGAATTTGCTTGTGGAGATTTCAAGCGTTTTGGGGCCAACTGTAGAAAAGAAATATCCTGGTATAAAAACTAGAGAGAATCATTCTCAGAAACCACTTTGGATGTGTGCGTTCCACTCACAGAGTTTAACCTTTCTTTTCATAGAACAGTTTGGAAACACTCTGTTTGTAAAGTCTGCAAGTGGATATTTGGACCTCTTTGAGGATTTCGTTGGAAGCGGGATTTCTTCATCTAATGCTACACAGAAGATTTCTCAGTAACTTCGTTGATTTGTGTGTGTTCAACTAACAGAGTTCAACCTTCCCTTAGAGATAGCAGCTTGGAAACCCTCTTTTTGTGGAATTTGCAAGTGGAGATTTCAACCGCTTTGGGGCCAACGGTTGAAAAGGAAATATCTTCGTATAAAAACTAGAGAGAACCATTCTCAGAAACCACTTTGTGTTGTGCGCGTTCCGCTCACAGAGTTTAACCTTTCTTTTCATAGAGCAGTTTGGAAACACTCTGTTTGTGAAGTCTGCAAGTGGATATTTGGACCTCTTTGAGGATTTCGTTGGAATCGGGATTTCTTCATCTAATGCTAGAAGGCAGAATTCTCAGAAACTTCTTTGATATGTGTGTGTTCAACTGACAGAGCTGAACCATCCTTTAGACAGAGCAGAATGGAAACACTCTTTTTGAGGAATTTGCTTGTGGAGATTTCAAGCCTTTTGGGGCCAACGGTGGAAAAGGAAATATCCTCGTATAAAAACTAGAGAGAATCATTCTCAGAAACCACTTTGTGATGTGTGCGTTCCACTCACAGAGTTTAATCTTTCTTTTCATAGAACAGTTTGGAAACACTCTGTTTGTAAAGTCTGCAAGTGGATATTTGGACCTCTTTGAGGATTTCGTTGGAAGCGGTATTTCTTCATCTAATGCTACACAGAAGATTTCTCAGTAACTTCGTTGATTTCTGTGTGTTCAACTAACAGAGTTCAACCTTTCCTTAGACATAGCAGATTGGAAACCCTCTTTTTGTGGAATTTGCAAGTGGAGATTTCAAGCGCTTTGGGGTCAACTGTAGAAAAGGAAATATCCTCGTATAAAAACTAGAGAGAATCCTTCTCAGAAACCACTTTGTGTAGTGTGCGTTCCACTCACAGAGTTCAATCTTTCCTTTCATACGGCAGTTTGGAAACACTCTGTTTGTGAAGACTGCAAGTGGATATTTGGACCTCTTTGAGGATTTCGTTGGAAACAGGATTTCTTCATCTAATGCTAGAAGGAAGAAATCCCAGAAATTTCTTTGATTTGTGTGTGTTCAGCTAACAGAGCTGAACCATCCTTTAGACAGAGCAGATTGGAAACCCTCTTTTTGAGGAATTTGCTTGTGGAGATTTCAAGCGTTTTGGGGCCAACTGTAGAAAAGAAATATCCTGGTAGAAAAACTAGAGAGAATCATTCTCAGAAACCACTTTGGATGTGTGCGTTCCACTCACAGAGTTTAACCTTTCTTCTCATAGAACAGTTTGGAAACACTCTGTTTCTAAAGTCTGCAAGTGGATATTTGGACCTCTTTGAGGATTTCGTTGGAAGCGGGATTTCTTCATCTAATGCTACACAGAAGATTTCTCAGTAACTTCGTTGATTTGTGTGTGTTCAACTAACAGAGTTCAGCCTTCCCTTAGACATAGCAGATTGGAAACCCTCTTTTTGTGGAACTTGCAAGTGGAGATTTCAAGCGTTTTTGGGGCCAACGGTAGAAAAGGAAATATCCTCGTATAAAAAATAGAGAGAATCATTCTCAGAAACCGCTTTCGGATGTGTGCGTTCCCCTCAAGGAATTTAACCTTTCTTTTCATAGAGCAGTTTGGACACACTCTGTTTGTGAAGTCTGCAAGTGGATATTTGGACCTCTTTGAGGATTTCTTTGGAAGCGGGATTTCATCATCTAATGCTACACAGAAGATTTCTCAGTAACTTCGTTGATTTCTGTGTGTTCAACTAACAGAGCTGAACCATCCTTTAGACAGAGCAGATTGGAAACCCTCTTTTTGAGAAATTTGCTTTTGGGGATTTCAAGCGTTTTGGGGCCAACGGTAGAAAAGGAAATATCCTCGTATAAAAACTAGAGAGAATCATTCTCAGAAACCACTTTGTGATGTGTGCGTTCCCCTCACGGAGTTTAACCTTTCTTTTCATAGAGCAGTTTGGACACACTCTGTTTGTGAAGTCTGCAAGTGGATATTTGGACCTCTTTGAGGATTTCGTTGGAAGCGGGATTTCTTCATCTAATGCTACACAGAAGATTTCTCAGTAACTTCGTTGATTTCTCTGTGTTCAACTAACAGAGTTCAACCTTCCCTTAGACATAGCAGATTGGAAACCCTCTTTTTGTGGAATTTGCAAGTGGAGATTTCAAGCGCTTTGGGGCCAACGGTAGAAAAGGAAATATCCTCGTATAAAAACTGGAGAGAATCATTCTCAGAAAACACTTTGTGATGTGTGCGTTCCACTCACAGAGTTTAACCTTTCCTTTCATAGAGCAGTTTGGAAACACTCTGTTTGTGAAGACTGCAAGTGGATATTTGGACCATTTTGAGGATTTCGTTGGAAACGGGATTTCTTCATCTAATGCTAGAAGGAAGAATTCCCAGAAATTTCTTTGATTTGTGTGTGTTCAGCTAACAGAGCTGAACCATCCTTTAGACAGAGCAGATTGGAAACCCTCTTTTTGAGGAATTTGCTTGTGGAGATTTCAAGCGTTTTGGGGCCAACTGTAGAAAGGAAATATCCTGGTATAAGAACTAGAGAGAATCATTCTCAGAAACCACTTTGGATGTGTGCGTTCCACTCACAGAGTTTAACCTTTCTTTTCATAGACAGTTTGGAAACACTCTGTTTGAAAAGTCTGCAAGTGGATATTTGGACCTCTTTGAGGATTTCGTTGGAAGCGGGATTTCATCATCTAATGCTACACAGAAGATTTCTCAGTAACTTCGTTGATTTGTGTGTGTTCAACTAACAGAGTTCAACCTTCCCTTAGACATAGCAGATTGGAAACCCTCTTTTTGTGGAATTTGCAAGTGGAGATTTCAAGCGTTTTGGGGCCAACGGTAGAAAAGGAATTATCCTCGTATAAAAACTAGAGAGAATCATTCTCAGAAACCACTTTGTGATGTGTGCGTTCCCCTCACAGATTTTAACCTTTCTTTTCATAGAGCAGTTTGGACACACTCTGTTTGTGAAGTCTGCAATTGGATATTTGGCCCTCTTTGAGGATTTCATAGGAAGCGGGATTTCTTCATCTAATGCTACACAGAAGATTTCTCAGTAACTTCGTTGATTTCTGTGTGTTCAACTAACAGAGCTGAACCATCCTTTAGACAGAGCAGATTGGAAACCCTCTTTTTGAGAAATTTGCTTTTGGGGATTTCAAGCGTTTTGGGGCCAACGGTAGAAAAGGAAATATCCTCGTATAAAACTAGAGAGAATCATTCTCAGAAACCGCTTTGTGATGTGTGCGTTCCCCTCACGGAGTTTAACCTTTCCTTTCATAGAGCAGTTTGGACACACTCTGTTTGTGAAGTCTGCAATTGGATATTTGGCCCTCTTTGAGGATTTCATAGGAAGCGGGATTTCTTCATCTAATGCTACACAGAAGATTTCTCAGTAACTTCGTTGATTTCTGTGTGTTCAACTAACAGAGTTCAACCTTCCCTTAGAGATAGCAGATTGGAAACCCACTTTTTGTGGAATTTGCAAGTGGAGATTTCAAGCGCTTTGGGGCCAACGGTAGAAAAGGAAATATCCTCGTATAAAAAGTGGAGAGAATCATTCTCAGAAACCACTTTGTGATGTGTGCGTTCTACTCACAGAGTTTAACCTTTCCTTTCATAGAGCAGTTTGGAAACACTCTGTTTGTGAAGACTGCAAGTGGATATTTGGACCTCTTTGAGGATTTCGTTGGAAACGGGATTTCTTCATCTAATGCTAGAAGGAAGAATTCTCAGAAACTTCTTTGATTTGTGTGTGTTCAACTAACGGAGCTGAACCATCCTTTAGACAGAGCAGATTGGAAACCGTCTTTTTGAGGAATTTGCTTGTGGAGATTTCAAGCGTTTTGGGGCCAACGGTAGAAAAGGAAATATCCTCGTATAAAAACTAGAGAGAATCATTTTCAGAAACCACTTTGTGTTGTGCGCGTTCCACTCACAGAGTTTAACCTTTCTTTTCATAGAGCAGTTTGGAAACACTCTGTTTGTAAAGTCTGCAAGTGGATATTTGGACCTCTTTGAGGATTTCGTTGGAAGCGGGATTTCTTCATCTAATGCTACACAGAAGATTTCTCAGTAACTTCGTTGATTTGTGTGTGTTCAACTAACAGAGTTCAACCTTCCCTTAGAGATAGCAGCTTGGAAACCCTCTTTTTGTGGAATTTGCAAGTGGAGATTTCAAGCGCTTTGGGGCCAACGGTTGAAAAGGAAATATCTTCGTATAAAAACTAGAGAGAACCATTCTCAGAAACCACTTTGTGTTGTGCGCGTTCCACTCACAGAGTTTAACCTTTCTTTTCATAGAGCAGTTTGGAAACACTCTGTTTGTGAAGTCTGCAAGTGGATATTTGGACCTCTTTGAGGATTTCGTTGGAATCGGGATTTCTTCATCTAATGCTAGAAGGAAGAATTCTCAGAAACTTCTTTGATATGTGTGTGTTCAACTGACAGAGCTGAACCATCCTTTAGACAGAGCAGAATGGAAACACTCTTTTTGAGGAATTTGCTTGTGGAGATTTCAAGCCTTTTGGGGCCAACGGTGGAAAAGGAAATATCCTCGTATAAAAACTAGAGAGAATCATTCTCAGAAACCACTTTGTGATGTGTGCGTTCCACTCACAGAGTTTAATCTTTCTTTTCATAGAACAGTTTGGAAACACTCTGTTTGTAAAGTCTGCAAGTGGATATTTGGACCTCTTTGAGGATTTCGTTGGAAGCGGTATTTCTTCATCTAATGCTACACAGAAGATTTCTCAGTAACTTCGTTGATTTCTGTGTGTTCAACTAACAGAGTTCAACCTTTCCTTAGACATAGCAGATTGGAAACCCTCTTTTTGTGGAATTTGCAAGTGGAGATTTCAAGCGCTTTGGGGTCAACTGTAGAAAAGGAAATATCCTCGTATAAAAACTAGAGAGAATCCTTCTCAGAAACCACTTTGTGTAGTGTGCGTTCCACTCACAGAGTTCAATCTTTCCTTTCATACGGCAGTTTGGAAACACTCTGTTTGTGAAGACTGCAAGTGGATATTTGGACCTCTTTGAGGATTTCGTTGGAAACAGGATTTCTTCATCTAATGCTAGAAGGAAGAATTCCCAGAAATTTCTTTGATTTGTGTGTGTTCAGCTAACAGAGCTGAACCATCCTTTAGACAGAGCAGATTGGAAACCCTCTTTTTGAGGAATTTGCTTGTGGAGATTTCAAGCGTTTTGGGGCCAACTGTAGAAAAGAAATATCCTGGTAGAAAAACTAGAGAGAATCATTCTCAGAAACCACTTTGGATGTGTGCGTTCCACTCACAGAGTTTAACCTTTCTTCTCATAGAACAGTTTGGAAACACTCTGTTTGTAAAGTCTGCAAGTGGATATTTGGACCTCTTTGAGGATTTCGTTGGAAGCGGGATTTCTTCATCTAATGCTACACAGAAGATTTCTCAGTAACTTCGTTGATTTGTGTGTGTTCAACTAACAGAGTTCAGCCTTCCCTTAGACATAGCAGATTGGAAACCCTCTTTTTGTGGAACTTGCAAGTGGAGATTTCAAGTGTTTTTGGGGCCAACGGTAGAAAAGGAAATATCCTCGTATAAAAAATAGAGAGAATCATTCTCAGAAACCGCTTTCGGATGTGTGCGTTCCCCTCAAGGAATTTAACCTTTCTTTTCATAGAGCAGTTTGGACACACTCTGTTTGTGAAGTCTGCAAGTGGATATTTGGACCTCTTTGAGGATTTCGTTGGAAGCGGGATTTCTTCATCTAATGCTACACAGAAGATTTCTCAGTAACTTCGTTGATTTCTCTGTGTTCAACTAACAGAGTTCAACCTTCCCTTAGACATAGCAGATTGGAAACCCTCTTTTTGTGGAATTTGCAAGTGGAGATTTCAAGCGCTTTGGGGCCAACGGTAGAAAAGGAAATATCCTCGTATAAAAACTGGAGAGAATCATTCTCAGAAAACACTTTGTGATGTGTGCGTTCCACTCACAGAGTTTAACCTTTCCTTTCATAGAGCAGTTTGGAAACACTCTGTTTGTGAAGACTGCAAGTGGATATTTGGACCATTTTGAGGATTTCGTTGGAAACGGGATTTCTTCATCTAATGCTAGAAGGAAGAATTCCCAGAAATTTCTTTGATTTGTGTGTGTTCAGCTAACAGAGCTGAACCATCCTTTAGACAGAGCAGATTGGAAACCCTCTTTTTGAGGAATTTGCTTGTGGAGATTTCAAGCGTTTTGGGGCCAACTGTAGAAAGGAAATATCCTGGTATAAAAACTAGAGAGAATCATTCTCAGAAACCACTTTGGATGTGTGCGTTCCACTCACAGAGTTTAACCTTTCTTTTCATAGAACAGTTTGGAAACACTCTGTTTGAAAAGTCTGCAAGTGGATATTTGGACCTCTTTGAGGATTTCGTTGGAAGCGGGATTTCATCATCTAATGCTACACAGAAGATTTCTCAGTAACTTCGTTGATTTGTGTGTGTTCAACTAACAGAGTTCAACCTTCCCTTAGACATAGCAGATTGGAAACCCTCTTTTTGAGGAACTTGCAAGTGGAGATTTCAAGCGTTTTTGGGGCCAACGGTAGAAAAGGAAATATCCTCGTATAAAAAATAGAGAGAATCATTCTCAGAAACCGCTTTGTGATGTGTGCGTTCCCCTCAAGGAGTTTAACCTTTCTTTTCATAGAGCAGTTTGGACACACTATGTTTGTGAAGTCTGCAAGTGGATATTTGGACCTCTTTGAGGATTTCTTTGGAAGCGGGATTTCATCATCTAATGCTACACAGAAGATTTCTCAGTAACTTCGTTGATTTCTGTGTGTTCAACTAACAGAGCTGAACCATCCTTTAGACAGAGCAGATTGGAAACCCTCTTTTTGAGAAATTTGCTTTTGGGGATTTCAAGCGTATTGGGGCCAACGGTAGAAAAGGAACTATCCTCGTATAAAAACTAGAGAGAATCATTCTCAGAAACCGCTTTGTGATGTGTGCGTTCCCCTCATGGAGTTTAACCTTTCTTTTCATAGAGCAGTTTGGACACACTCTGTTTGTGAAGTCTGCAAGTGGATATTTGGACCTCTTTGAGGATTTCGTTGGAAGCGGGATTTCTTCATCTAATGCTACACAGAAGATTTCTCAGTAACTTCGTTGATTTGTGTGTGTTCAACTAACAGAGTTCAACCTTCCCTTAGACAGAGCAGATTGGAAACCCTCTTTTTGTGGAATTTGCAAGTGGAGATTTCAAGCGCTTTGGGGCCAACGGTAGAAAAGGAAATATCCTCGTATAAAAACTAGAGAGAATCATTCTCAGAAACCACTTTGTGTAGTGTGCGTTCCACTCACAGAGTTCAATCTTTCCTTTCATAGAGCAGTTTGGAAACACTCTGTTTGTGAAGACTGCAAGTGGATATTTGGACCTCTTTGAGGATTTCGTTGGATACGGGATTTCTTCATCTAATGCTAGAAGGAAGAATTCCCAGAAATTCCTTTGATTTGTGTGTGTTCAGCTAACAGAGCTGAACCATCCTTTAGACAGAGCAGATTGGAAACCCTCTTTTTGAGGAATTTGCTTGTGGAGATTACAAGCGTTTTGGGGCCAACGGTAGAAAAGGAAATATCCTCGTATAAAAACTAGAGAGAATCATTCTCAGAAACCACTTTGTGATGTGTGCGTTCCACTCACACAGTTTAACCTTTCTTTTCATAGAACAGTTTGGAAACACTCTGTTTGTAAAGTCTGCAAGTGGATATTTGGACCTCTTTGAGGATTTCGTTGGAAGCGGGATTTCTTCTTCTAATGCTACACAGAAGATTTCTCAGTAACTTCGTTGATTTGTGTGTGTTCAAATAACAGAGTTCAACCTTCCCCTAGAGATAGCAGCTTGGAAACCCTCTTTTTGTGGAATTTGCAAGTGGAGATTTCAAGCGCTTTGGGGCCAACGGTAGAAAAGGAAATATCTTCGTATAAAAACTACAGAGAACCATTCTCAGAAACCACTTTGTGTTGTGCGCGTTCCACTCACAGAGTTTAACCTTTCTTTTCATAGAGCAGTTTGGAAACACTCTGTTTGTGAAGTCTGCAAGTGGATATTTGGACCTCTTTGAGGATTTCGTTGGAATCGGGATTTCTTCATCTAATGCTAGAAGGAAGAATTCTCAGAAATTTCTTTGATATGTGTGTGTTCAACTAACAGAGCTGAACCATCCTTTAGACAGAGCAGAATGGAAACCCTCTTTATGAGGAATTTGCTTGTGGAGATTTCAAGCCTTTTGGGGCCAACGGTAGAAAAGGAAATATCCTCGTATAAAAACTAGAGAGAATCATTCTCAGAAACCACTTTGTGATGTGTGCGTTCCACTCACAGAGTTTAATCTTTCTTTTCATAGAACAGTTTGGAAACACTCTGTTTGTAAAGTCTGCAAGTGGATATTTGGACCTCTTTGAGGATTTCGTTGGAAGCGGGATTTCTTCATCTAATGCTACACAGAAGATTTCTCAGTAACTTCGTTGATTTCTGTGTGTTCAACTAACAGAGCTGAACCATCCTTTAGACAGAGCAGATTGGAAACCCTCTTTTTGAGAAATTTGCTTTTGGGGATTTCAAGCGTATTGGGGCCAACGGTAGAAAAGGAACTATCCTCGTATAAAAACTAGAGAGAATCATTCTCAGAAACCGCTTTGTGATGTGTGCGTTCCCCTCATGGAGTTTAACCTTTCTTTTCATAGAGCAGTTTGGACACACTCTGTTTGTGAAGTCTGCAAGTGGATATTTGGACCTCTTTGAGGATTTCGTTGGAAGCGGGATTTCTTCCTCTAATGCTACACAGAAGATTTCTCAGTAACTTCGTTGATTTGTGTGTGTTCAACTAACAGAGTTCAACCTTCCCTTAGACAGAGCAGATTGGAAACCCTCTTTTTGTGGAATTTGCAAGTGGAGATTTCAAGCGCTTTGGGGTCAACTGTAGAAAAGGAAATATCCTCTTATAAAAACTAGAGAGAATCATTCTCAGAAACCACTTTGTGTAGTGTGCGTTCCACTCACAGAGTTCAATCTTTGCTTTCATACGGCAGTTTGGAAACACTCTGTTTGTGAAGACTGCAAGTGGATATTTGGACCTCTTTGAGGATTTCGTTGGAAACGGGATTTCTTCATCTAATGCTAGAAGGAAGAATTCCCAGAAATTTCTTTGATTTGTGTGTGTTCAGCTAACAGAGCTGAACCATCCTTTAGACAGAGCAGATTGGAAACCCTCTTTTTGAGGAATTTGCTTGTGGAGATTTCAAGCGTTTTGGGGCCAACTGTAGAAAAGAAATATCCTGGTATAAAAACTAGAGAGAATCATTCTCAGAAACCACTTTGGATGTGTGCGTTCCACTCACAGAGTTTAACCTTTCTTTTAATAGAACAGTTTGGAAACACTCTGTTTGTAAAGTCTGCAAGTGGATATTTGGACCTCTTTGAGGATTTCGTTGGAAACGGGATTTCTTCATCTAATGCTACACAGAAGATTTCTCAGTAACTTCGTTGATTTGTGTGTGTTCAACTAACAGAGTTCAACCTTCCCTTAGACATAGCAGATTGGAAACCCTCTTTTTGTGGAACTTGCAAGTTGAGATTTCAAGCGATTTTGGGGCCAACGGTAGAAAAGGAAATATCCTCGTATAAAAAATAGAGAGAATCATTCTCAGAAACCGCTTTGTGATGTGTGCGTTCCCCTCAAGGAGTTTAACCTTTCTTTTCATAGAGCAGTTTGGACACACTATGTTTGTGAAGTCTGCAAGTGGATATTTGGACCTCTTTGAGGATTTCTTTGGAAGCGGGATTTCATCATCTAATGCTACACAGAAGATTTCTCAGTAACTTCGTTGATTTCTGTGTGTTCAACTAACAGAGCTGAACCATCCTTTAGACAGAGCAGATTGGAAACCCTCTTTTTGAGAAATTTGCTTTTGGGGATTTCAAGCGTTTTGGGGCCAACGGTAGAAAAGGAAATATCCTCGTATAAAAACTGGAGAGAATCATTCTCAGAAAACACTTTGTGATGTGTGCGTTCCACTCACAGAGTTTAACCTTTCCTTTCATAGAGCAGTTTGGAAACACTCTGTTTGTGAAGTCTGCAAGTGGATATTTGGATCTCTTTGAGGGTTTCGTTGGAAACGGGATTTCTTCATCTAATGCTAGAAGGAAGAATTCTCAGAAACTTCTTTGATTTGTGTGTGTTCAACTAACGGAGCTGAACCATCCTTTAGACAGAGCAGATTGGAAACCCTCTTTTTTTAGGAATTTGCTTGTGGAGATTACAAGCGTTTTGGGGCCAACGGTAGAAAAGGAAATATCCTCGTATAAAAACTAGAGAGAATCATTCTCAGAAACCACTTTGTGATGTGTGCGTTCCACTCACAGAGTTTAACCTTTCTTTTCATAGAACAGTTTGGAAACACTCTGTTTGTAAAGTCTGCAAGTGGATATTTGGACCTCTTTGAGGATTTCGTTGGAAGCGGGATTTCTTCATCTAATGCTACACAGAAGATTTCTCAGTAACTTCGTTGATTTCTGTGTGTTCAACTAACAGAGTTCAACCTTCCCTTAGACATAGCAGTTTGGAAACCCTCTTTTTGTGGAATTTGCAAGTGGAGATTTCAAGCGCTTTGGGGCCAACGGTAGAAAAGGAAATATCCTCGTATAAAAACTAGAGAGAATCATTCTCAGAAACCACTTTGTGTAGTGTGCGTTCCACTCACAGAGTTCAATCTTTCCTTTCATAGAGCAGTTTGGAAACACTCTGTTTGTGAAGACTGCAAGTGGATATTTGGACCTCTTTGAGGATTTCGTTGGATACGGGATTTCTTCATCTAATGCTAGAAGGAAGAATTCCCAGAAATTCCTTTGATTTGTGTGTGTTCAGCTAACAGAGCTGAACCATCCTTTAGACAGAGCAGATTGGAAACCCTCTTTTTGAGGAATTTGCTTGTGGAGATTACAAGCGTTTTGGGGCCAACGGTAGAAAAGTAAATATCCTCGTATAAAAACTAGAGAGAATCATTCTCAGAAACCACTTTGTGATGTGTGCGTTCCACTCACAGAGTTTAACCTTTCTTTTCATAGAACAGTTTGGAAACACTCTGTTTGTAAGGTCTGCAAGTGGATATTTGGACCTCTTTGAGGATTTCGTTGGAAGCGGGATTTCTTCATCTAATGCTACACAGAAGATTTCTCAGTAACTTCGTTGATTTGTGTGTGTTCAAATAACAGAGTTCAACCTTCCCTTAGAGATAGCAGCTTGGAAACCCTCTTTTTGTGGAATTTGCAAGTGGAGATTTCAAGCGCTTTGGGGCCAACGGTAGAAAAGGAAATATCTTCGTATAAAAACTACAGAGAACCATTCTCAGAAACCACTTTGTGTTTTGCTCGTTCCACTCACAGAGTTTAACCTTTCTTTTCATAGAGCAGTTTGGAAACACTCTGTTTGTGAAGTCTGCAAGTGGATATTTGGACCTCTTTGAGGATTTCGTTGGAATCGGGATTTCTTCATCTAATGCTAGAAGGAAGAATTCTCAGAAATTTCTTTGATATGTGTGTGTTCAACTAACAGAGCTGAACCATCCTTTAGACAGAGCAGAATGGAAACCCTCTTTTTGAGGAATTTGCTTGTGGTGATTTCAAGCCTTTTGGGGCCAACGGTAGAAAAGGAAATATCCTCGTATAAAAACTAGAGAGAATCATTCTCAGAAACCACTTTGTGATGTGTGCGTTCCACTCACAGAGTTTAATCTTTCTTTTCATAGAACAGTTTGGAAACACTCTGTTTGTAAAGTCTGCAAGTGGATATTTGGACCTCTTTGAGGATTTCGTTGGAAGCGGGATTTCTTCATCTAATGCTACACAGAAGATTTCTCAGTAACTTCGTTGATTTCTGTGTGTTCAACTAACAGAGTTCAACCTTCCCTTAGACATAGCAGATTGGAAACCCTCTTTTTGTGGAATTTGCAAATGGAGATTTCAAGCGCTTTGGGGTCAACTGTAGAAAAGGAAATATCCTCTTATAAAAACTAGAGAGAATCATTCTCAGAAACCACTTTGTGTAGTGTGCGTTCCACTCACAGAGTTCAATCTTTGCTTTCATACGGCAGTTTGGAAACACTCTGTTAGTGAAGACTGCAAGTGGATATTTGGACCTCTTTGAGGATTTCGTTGGAAACGGGATTTCTTCATCTAATGCTAGAAGGAAGAATTCCCAGAAATTTCTTTGATTTGTGTGTGTTCAGCTAACAGAGCTGAACCATCCTTTAGACAGAGCAGATTGGAAACCCTCTTTTTGAGGAATTTGCTTGTGGAGATTTCAAGCGTTTTGGGGCCAACTGTAGAAAAGAAATATCCTGTTATAAAAACTAGAGAGAATCATTCTCAGAAACCACTTTGGATGTGTGCGTTCCACTCACAGAGTTTAACCTTTCTTTTAATAGAACAGTTTGGAAACACTCTGTTTGTAAAGTCTGCAAGTGGATATTTGGACCTCTTTGAGGATTTCGTTGGAAGTGGGATTTCTTCTTCTAATGCTACACAGAAGATTTCTCAGTAACTTCGTTGATTTCTGTGTGTTCAACTAACAGAGTTCAACCTTCCCTTAGACATAGCAGATTGGAAACCCTCTTTTTGTGGAACTTGCAAGTGGAGATTTCAAGCGATTTTGGGGCCAACGGTAGAAAAGGAAATATCCTCGTATAAAAAATAGAGAGAATCATTCTCAGAAACGGCTTTGTGATGTGTGCGTTCCCCTCAAGGAGTTTAACCTTTCTTTTCATAGAGCAGTTTGGACACTCTATGTTTGTGAAGTCTGCAAGTGGATATTTGGACCTCTTTGAGGATTTCTTTGGAAGCGGGATTTCATCATCTAATGCTACACAGAAGATTTCTCAGTAACTTCGTTGATTTCTGTGTGTTCAACTAACAGAGCTGAACCATCCTTTAGACAGAGCAGATTGGAAACCCTCTTTTTGAGAAATTTGCTTTTGGGGATTTCAAGCGTTTTGGGGCCAACGGTAGAAAAGGAAATATCCTCGTATAAAAACTAGAGAGAATCATTCTCAGAAACCGCTTTGTGATGTGTGCGTTCCCCTCACGGAGTTTAACCTTTCTTTTCATAGAGCAGTTTGGACACACTCTGTTTGTGAAGTCTGCAAGTGGATATTTGGACCTCTTTGAGGATTTCGTTGGAAGCGGGATTTCTTCATCTAATGCTACACAGAAGATTTCTCAGTAACTTCGTTGATTTCTGTGTGTTCAACTAACAGAGTTCAACCTTCCCTTAGACATAGCAGATTGGAAACCCTCTTTTTGTGGAATTTGCAAGTGGAGATTTCAAGCGCTTTGGGGCCAACGGTAGAAAAGGAAATATCCTCGTATAAAAACTGGAGAGAATCATTCTCAGAAAACACTTTGTGATGTGTGCGTTCCACTAACAGAGTTTAACCTTTCCTTTCATAGAGCAGTTTGGAAACACTCTGTTTGTGAAGACTGCAAGTGGATATTTGGACCTCTTTGAGGGTTTCATAGGAAGCGGGATTTCTTCATCTAATGCTACACAGAAGATTTCTCAGTAACTTCGTTGATTTCTGTGTGTTCAACTAACAGAGCTGAACCATCCTTTAGACAGAGCAGATTGGAAACCCTCTTTTTGAGAAATTTGCTTTTGGGGATTTCAAGCGTTTTGGGGCCAACGGTAGAAAAGGAAATATCCTCGTATAAAACTAGAGAGAATCATTCTCAGAAACCGCTTTGTGATGTGTGCGTTCCCCTCACGGAGTTTAACCTTTCCTTTCATAGAGCAGTTTGGACACACTCTGTTTGTGAAGTCTGCAATTGGATATTTGGCCCTCTTTGAGGATTTCATAGGAAGCGGGATTTCTTCATCTAATGCTACAGAGAAGATTTCTCAGTAACTTCGTTGATTTCTGTGTGTTCAACTAACAGAGTTCAACCTTCCCTTAGAGATAGCAGATTGGAAACCCACTTTTTGTGGAATTTGCAAGTGGAGATTTCAAGCGCTTTGGGGCCAACGGTAGAAAAGGAAATATCCTCGTATAAAAAGTGGAGAGAATCATTCTCAGAAACCACTTTGTGATGTGTGCGTTCTACTCACAGAGTTTAACCTTTCCTTTCATAGAGCAGTTTGGAAACACTCTGTTTGTGAAGACTGCAAGTGGATATTTGGACCTCTTTGAGGATTTCGTTGGAAACGGGATTTCTTCATCTAATGCTAGAAGGAAGAATTCTCAGAAACTTCTTTGATTTGTGTGTGTTCAACTAACGGAGCTGAACCATCCTTTAGACAGAGCAGATTGGAAACCGTCTTTTTGAGGAATTTGCTTGTGGAGATTTCAAGCGTTTTGGGGCCAACGGTAGAAAAGGAAATATCCTCGTATAAAAACTAGAGAGAATCATTTTCAGAAACCACTTTGTGTTGTGCGCGTTCCACTCACAGAGTTTAACCTTTCTTTTCATAGAGCAGTTTGGAAACACTCTGTTTGTAAAGTCTGCAAGTGGATATTTGGACCTCTTTGAGGATTTCGTTGGAAGCGGGATTTCTTCATCTAATGCTACACAGAAGATTTCTCAGTAACTTCGTTGATTTGTGTGTGTTCAACTAACAGAGTTCAACCTTCCCTTAGAGATAGCAGCTTGGAAACCCTCTTTTTGTGGAATTTGCAAGTGGAGATTTCAAGCGCTTTGGGGCCAACGGTTGAAAAGGAAATATCTTCGTATAAAAACTAGAGAGAACCATTCTCAGAAACCACTTTGTGTTGTGCGCGTTCCACTCACAGAGTTTAACCTTTCTTTTCATAGAGCAGTTTGGAAACACTCTGTTTGTGAAGTCTGCAAGTGGATATTTGGACCTCTTTGAGGATTTCGTTGGAATCGGGATTTCTTCATCTAATGCTAGAAGGAAGAATTCTCAGAAACTTCTTTGATATGTGTGTGTTCAACTGACAGAGCTGAACCATCCTTTAGACAGAGCAGAATGGAAACACTCTTTTTGAGGAATTTGCTTGTGGAGATTTCAAGCCTTTTGGGGCCAACGGTGGAAAAGGAAATATCCTCGTATAAAAACTAGAGAGAATCATTCTCAGAAACCACTTTGTGATGTGTGCGTTCCACTCACAGAGTTTAATCTTTCTTTTCATAGAACAGTTTGGAAACACTCTGTTTGTAAAGTCTGCAAGTGGATATTTGGACCTCTTTGAGGATTTCGTTGGAAGCGGTATTTCTTCATCTAATGCTACACAGAAGATTTCTCAGTAACTTCGTTGATTTCTGTGTGTTCAACTAACAGAGTTCAACCTTTCCTTAGACATAGCAGATTGGAAACCCTCTTTTTGTGGAATTTGCAAGTGGAGATTTCAAGCGCTTTGGGGTCAACTGTAGAAAAGGAAATATCCTCGTATAAAAACTAGAGAGAATCCTTCTCAGAAACCACTTTGTGTAGTGTGCGTTCCACTCACAGAGTTCAATCTTTCCTTTCATACGGCAGTTTGGAAACACTCTGTTTGTGAAGACGGCAAGTGGATATTTGGACCTCTTTGAGGATTTCGTTGGAAACGGGATTTCTTCATCTAATGCTAGAAGGAAGAATTCCCAGAAATTTCTTTGATTTGTGTGTGTTCAGCTAACAGAGCTGAACCATCCTTTAGGCAGAGCAGATTGGAAACCCTCTTTTTGAGGAATTTGCTTGTGGAGATTTCAAGCGTTTTGGGGCCAACTGTAGAAAAGAAATATCCTGGTAGAAAAACTAGAGAGAATCATTCTCAGAAACCACTTTGGATGTGTGCGTTCCACTCACAGAGTTTAACCTTTCTTCTCATAGAACAGTTTGGAAACACTCTGTTTGTAAAGTCTGCAAGTGGATATTTGGACCTCTTTGAGGATTTCGTTGGAAGCGGGATTTCTTCATCTAATGCTACACAGAAGATTTCTCAGTAACTTCGTTGATTTGTGTGTGTTCAACTAACAGAGTTCAGCCTTCCCTTAGACATAGCAGATTGGAAACCCTCTTTTTGTGGAACTTGCAAGTGGAGATTTCAAGCGTTTTTGGGGCCAACGGTAGAAAAGGAAATATCCTCGTATAAAAAATAGAGAGAATCATTCTCAGAAACCGCTTTCGGATGTGTGCGTTCCCCTCAAGGAATTTAACCTTTCTTTTCATAGAGCAGTTTGGACACACTCTGTTTGTGAAGTCTGCAAGTGGATATTTGGACCTCTTTGAGGATTTCTTTGGAAGCGGGATTTCATCATCTAATGCTACACAGAAGATTTCTCAGTAACTTCGTTGATTTCTGTGTGTTCAACTAACAGAGCTGAACCATCCTTTAGACAGAGCAGATTGGAAACCCTCTTTTTGAGAAATTTGCTTTTGGGGATTTCAAGCGTTTTGGGGCCAACGGTAGAAAAGGAAATATCCTCGTATAAAAACTAGAGAGAATCATTCTCAGAAACCACTTTGTGATGTGTGCGTTCCCCTCACGGAGTTTAACCTTTCTTTTCATAGAGCAGTTTGGACACACTCTGTTTGTGAAGTCTGCAAGTGGATATTTGGACCTCTTTGAGGATTTCGTTGCAAGCGGGATTTCTTCATCTAATGCTACACAGAAGATTTCTCAGTAACTTCGTTGATTTCTCTGTGTTCAACTAACAGAGTTCAACCTTCCCTTAGACATAGCAGATTGGAAACCCTCTTTTTGTGGAATTTGCAAGTGGAGATTTCAAGCGCTTTGGGGCCAACGGTAGAAAAGGAAATATCCTCGTATAAAAACTGGAGAGAATCATTCTCAGAAAACACTTTGTGATGTGTGCGTTCCACTCACAGAGTTTAACCTTTCCTTTCATAGAGCAGTTTGGAAACACTCTGTTTGTGAAGACTGCAAGTGGATATTTGGACCATTTTGAGGATTTCGTTGGAAACGGGATTTCTTCATCTAATGCTAGAAGGAAGAATTCCCAGAAATTTCTTTGATTTGTGTGTGTTCAGCTAACAGAGCTGAACCATCCTTTAGACAGAGCAGATTGGAAACCCTCTTTTTGAGGAATTTGCTTGTGGAGATTTCAAGCGTTTTGGGGCCAACTGTAGAAAGGAAATATCCTGGTATAAAAACTAGAGAGAATCATTCTCAGAAACCACTTTGGATGTGTGCGTTCCACTCACAGAGTTTAACCTTTCTTTTCATAGAACAGTTTGGAAACACTCTGTTTGAAAAGTCTGCAAGTGGATATTTGGACCTCTTTGAGGATTTCGTTGGAAGCGGGATTTCATCATCTAATGCTACACAGAAGATTTCTCAGTAACTTCGTTGATTTGTGTGTGTTCAACTAACAGAGTTCAACCTTCCCTTAGACATAGCAGATTGGAAACCCTCTTTTTGAGGAACTTGCAAGTGGAGATTTCAAGCGTTTTTGGGGCCAACGGTAGAAAAGGAAATATCCTCGTATAAAAAATAGAGAGAATCATTCTCAGAAACCGCTTTGTGATGTGTGCGTTCCCCTCAAGGAGTTTAACCTTTCTTTTCATAGAGCAGTTTGGACACACTATGTTTGTGAAGTCTGCAAGTGGATATTTGGACCTCTTTGAGGATTTCTTTGGAAGCGGGATTTCATCATCTAATGCTACACAGAAGATTTCTCAGTAACTTCGTTGATTTCTGTGTGTTCAACTAACAGAGCTGAACCATCCTTTAGACAGAGCAGATTGGAAACCCTCTTTTTGAGAAATTTGCTTTTGGGGATTTCAAGCGTATTGGGGCCAACGGTAGAAAAGGAACTATCCTCGTATAAAAACTAGAGAGAATCATTCTCAGAAACCGCTTTGTGATGTGTGCGTTCCCCTCATGGAGTTTAACCTTTCTTTTCATAGAGCAGTTTGGACACACTCTGTTTGTGAAGTCTGCAAGTGGATATTTGGACCTCTTTGAGGATTTCGTTGGAAGCGGGATTTCTTCATCTAATGCTACACAGAAGATTTCTCAGTAACTTCGTTGATTTGTGTGTGTTCAACTAACAGAGTTCAACCTTCCCTTAGACAGAGCAGATTGGAAACCCTCTTTTTGTGGAATTTGCAAGTGGAGATTTCAAGCGCTTTGGGGCCAACGGTAGAAAAGGAAATATCCTCGTATAAAAACTAGAGAGAATCATTCTCAGAAACCACTTTGTGTAGTGTGCGTTCCACTCACAGAGTTCAATCTTTCCTTTCATAGAGCAGTTTGGAAACACTCTGTTTGTGAAGACTGCAAGTGGATATTTGGACCTCTTTGAGGATTTCGTTGGATACGGGATTTCTTCATCTAATGCTAGAAGGAAGAATTCCCAGAAATTCCTTTGATTTGTGTGTGTTCAGCTAACAGAGCTGAACCATCCTTTAGACAGAGCAGATTTGAAACCCTCTTTTTGAGGAATTTGCTTGTGGAGATTACAAGCGTTTTGGGGCCAACGGTAGAAAAGGAAATATCCTCGTATAAAAACTAGAGAGAATCATTCTCAGAAACCACTTTGTGATGTGTGCGTTCCACTCACACAGTTTAACCTTTCTTTTCATAGAACAGTTTGGAAACACTCTGTTTGTAAAGTCTGCAAGTGGATATTTGGACCTCTTTGAGGATTTCGTTGGAAGCGGGATTTCTTCTTCTAATGCTACACAGAAGATTTCTCAGTAACTTCGTTGATTTGTGTGTGTTCAAATAACAGAGTTCAACCTTCCCCTAGAGATAGCAGCTTGGAAACCCTCTTTTTGTGGAATTTGCAAGTGGAGATTTCAAGCGCTTTGGGGCCAACGGTAGAAAAGGAAATATCTTCGTATAAAAACTACAGAGAACCATTCTCAGAAACCACTTTGTGTTGTGCGCGTTCCACTCACAGAGTTTAACCTTTCTTTTCATAGAGCAGTTTGGAAACACTCTGTTTGTGAAGTCTGCAAGTGGATATTTGGACCTCTTTGAGGATTTCGTTGGAATCGGGATTTCTTCATCTAATGCTAGAAGGAAGAATTCTCAGAAATTTCTTTGATATGTGTGTGTTCAACTGACAGAGCTGAACCATCCTTTAGACAGAGCAGAATGGAAACCCTCTTTATGAGGAATTTGCTTGTGGAGATTTCAAGCCTTTTGGGGCCAACGGTAGAAAAGGAAATATCCTCGTATAAAAACTAGAGAGAATCATTCTCAGAAACCACTTTGTGATGTGTGCGTTCCACTCACAGAGTTTAATCTTTCTTTTCATAGAACAGTTTGGAAACACTCTGTTTGTAAAGTCTGCAAGTGGATATTTGGACCTCTTTGAGGATTTCGTTGGAAGCGGGATTTCTTCATCTAATGCTACACAGAAGATTTCTCAGTAACTTCGTTGATTTCTGTGTGTTCAACTAACAGAGTTCAACCTTCCCTTAGACATAGCAGATTGGAAACCCTCTTTTTGTGGAATTTGCAAATGGAGATTTCAAGCGCTTTGGGGTCAACTGTAGAAAAGGAAATATCCTCTTATAAAAACTAGAGAGAATCATTCTCAGAAACCACTTTGTGTAGTGTGCGTTCCACTCACAGAGTTCAATCTTTGCTTTCATACGGCAGTTTGGAAACACTCTGTTTGTGAAGACTGCAAGTGGATATTTGGACCTCTTTGAGGATTTCGTTGGAAACGGGATTTCTTCATCTAATGCTAGAAGGAAGAATTCCCAGAAATTTCTTTGATTTGTGTGTGTTCAGCTAACAGAGCTGAACCATCCTTTAGACAGAGCAGATTGGAAACCCTCTTTTTGAGGAATTTGCTTGTGGAGATTTCAAGCGTTTTGGGGCCAACTGTAGAAAAGAAATATCCTGGTATAAAAACTAGAGAGAATCATTCTCAGAAACCACTTTGGATGTGTGCGTTCCACTCACAGAGTTTAACCTTTCTTTTCATAGAACAGTTTGGAAACACTCTGTTTGTAAAGTCTGCAAGTGGATATTTGGACCTCTTTGAGGATTTCGTTGGAAACGGGATTTCTTCATCTAATGCTACACAGAAGATTTCTCAGTAACTTCGTTGATTTGTGTGTGTTCAACTAACAGAGTTCAACCTTCCCTTAGACATAGCAGATTGGAAACCCTCTTTTTGTGGAACTTGCAAGTTGAGATTTCAAGCGATTTTGGGGCCAACGGTAGAAAAGGAAATATCCTCGTATAAAAAATAGAGAGAATCATTCTCAGAAACCGCTTTGTGATGTGTGCGTTCCCCTCAAGGAGTTTAACCTTTCTTTTCATAGAGCAGTTTGGACACACTATGTTTGTGAAGTCTGCAAGTGGATATTTGGACCTCTTTGAGGATTTCTTTGGAAGCGGGATTTCATCATCTAATGCTACACAGAAGATTTCTCAGTAACTTCGTTGATTTCTGTGTGTTCAACTAACAGAGCTGAACCATCCTTTAGACAGAGCAGATTGGAAACCCTCTTTTTGAGAAATTTGCTTTTGGGGATTTCAAGCGTTTTGGGGCCAACGGTAGAAAAGGAAATATCCTCGTATAAAAACTGGAGAGAATCATTCTCAGAAAACACTTTGTGATGTGTGCGTTCCACTCACAGAGTTTAACCTTTCCTCTCATAGAGCAGTTTGGAAACACTCTGTTTGTGAAGTCTGCAAGTGGATATTTGGATCTCTTTGAGGGTTTCGTTGGAAACGGGATTTCTTCATCTAATGCTAGAAGGAAGAATTCTCAGAAACTTCTTTGATTTGTGTGTGTTCAACTAACGGAGCTGAACCATCCTTTAGACAGAGCAGATTGGAAACCCTCTTTTTTTAGGAATTTGCTTGTGGAGATTACAAGCGTTTTGGGGCCAACGGTAGAAAAGGAAATATCCTCGTATAAAAACTAGAGAGAATCATTCTCAGAAACCACTTTGTGATGTGTGCGTTCCACTCACAGAGTTTAACCTTTCTTTTCATAGAACAGTTTGGAAACACTCTGTTTGTAAAGTCTGCAAGTGGATATTTGGACCTCTTTGAGGATTTCGTTGGAAGCGGGATTTCTTCATCTAATGCTACACAGAAGATTTCTCAGTAACTTCGTTGATTTGTGTGTGTTCAACTAACAGAGTTCAACCTTCCCTTAGACATAGCAGATTGGAAACCCTCTTTTTGTGCTACTTGCAAGTGGAGATTTCAAGCGTTTTTGGGGCCAACGGTAGAAAAGGAAATATCCTCGTATAAAAAATAGGGAGAATCATTCTCAGAAACCGCTTTCGGATGTGTGCGTTCCCCTCAAGGAGTTTAACCTTTCTTTTCATAGAGCAGTTTGGACACACTATGTTTGTGATGTCGGCAAGTGGATATTTGGACCTCTTTGAGGATTTCTTTGGAAGCGGGATTTCATCATCTAATGCTACTCAGAAGATTTCTCAGTAACTTCGTTGATTTCTCTGTGTTCAACTAACAGAGTTCAACCTTCCCTTAGACATAGCAGATTGGAAACCCTCTTTTTGTGGAATTTGCAAGTGGAGATTTCAAGCGCTTTGGGGCCAACGGTGGAAAAGGAAATATCCTCGTATAAAAACTAGAGAGAATCATTCTCAGAAAACACTTTGTGATGTGTGCGTTCCATTCACAGAGTTTAACCTTTCCTTTCATAGAGCAGTTTGGAAACACTCTGTTTGTGAAGACTGCAAGTGGATATTTGGACCTCTTTGAGGATTTCGTTGGAAACGGGATTTCTTCATCTAATGCTAGAAGGAAGAATTCTCAGAAACTTCTTTGATTTGTGTGTGTTCAACTAACGGAGCTGAACCATGCTTTAGACAGAGCAGATTGGAAACCCTCTTTTTGAGGAATTTGCTTGTGGAGATTACAAGCGTTTTGGGGCCAACGGTAGAAAAGGAAATATCCTCGTATAAAAACTAGAGAGAATCATTCTCAGAAACCACTTTGTGATGTGTGCGTTCCACTCACAGAGTTTAACCTTTCTTTTCATAGAACAGTTTGGAAACACTCTGTTTGTAAAGTCTGCAAGTGGATATTTGGACCTCTTTGAGGATTTCGTTGGAAACGGGATTTCTTCATCTAATGCTACACAGAAGATTTCTCAGTAACTTCGTTGATTTGTGTGTGTTCAACTAACAGAGTTCAACCTTCCCTTAGACATAGCAGATTGGAAACCCTCTTTTTGTGGAATTTGCAAGTGGAGATTTCAAGCGTTTTGGGGCCAACGGTAGAAAAGGAATCATCCTCGTATAAAAACTAGAGAGAATCATTCTCAGAAACCACTTTGTGATGTGTGCGTTCCCCTCACAGATTTTAACCTTTCTTTTCATAGAGCAGTTTGGACACACTCTGTTTGTGAAGTCTGCAAGTGGATATTTGGACCTCTTTGAGGATTTCATAGGAAGCGGGATTTCTTCATCTAATGCTACACAGAAGATTTCTCAGTAACTTCGTTGATTTCTGTGTGTTCAACTAACAGAGTTCAACCTTCCCTTAGAGATAGCAGATTGGAAACCCACTTTTTGTGGAATTTGCAAGTGGAGATTTCAAGCGCTTTGGGGCCAACGGTAGAAAAGGAAATATCCTCGTATAGAAAGTGGAGAGAATCATTCTCAGAAACCACTTTGTGATGTGTGCGTTCCACTCACAGAGTTTAACCTTTCCTTTCATAGAGCAGTTTGGAAACACTCTGTTTGTGAAGACTGCAAGTGGATATTTGGACCTCTTTGAGGATTTCTTTGGAAACGGGATTTCTTCATCTAATGCTAGAAGGAAGAATTCTCAGAAACTTCTTTGATTTGTGTGTGTTCAACTAACGGAGCTGAACCATCCTTTAGACAGAGCAGATTGGAAACCATCTTTTTGAGGAATTTGCTTGTGGAGATTTCAAGCGTTTTGGGGCCAACGGTAGAAAAGGAAATATCCTCGTATAAAAACTAGAGAGAATCATTTGCAGAAACCACTTTGTGTTGTGCGCGTTCCACTCACAGAGTTTAACCTTTCTTTTCATAGAGCAGTTTGGAAACACTCTGTTTGTAAAGTCTGCAAGTGGATATTTGGACCTCTTTGAGGATTTCGTTGGAAGCGGGATTTCTTCATCTAATGCTAGAAGGAAGAATTCCCAGAAATTTCTTTGATTTGTGTGTGTTCAGCTAACAGAGCTGAACCATCCTTATGACAGAGCAGATTGGAAACCCTCTTTTTGAGGAATTTGCTTGTGGAGATTTCAAGCGTTTTGGGGCCAACTGTAGAAAAGAAATATCCTGGTATAAAAACTAGAGAGAATCATTCTCAGAAACCACTTTGGATGTGTGCGTTCCACTCACAGAGTTTAACCTTTCTTTTCATAGAACAGTTTGGAAACACTCTGTTTGTAAAGTCTGCAAGTGGATATTTGGACCTCTTTGAGGATTTCGTTGGAAGCGGGATTTCTTCATCTAATGCTACACAGAAGATTTCTCAGTAACTTCGTTGATTTGTGTGTGTTCAACTAACAGAGTTCAACCTTCCCTTAGACATAGCTGATTGGAAACCCTCTTTTTGTGGAACTTGCAAGTGGAGATTTCAAGCGTTTTTGGGGCCAACGGTAGAAAAGAAATATCCTCGTATAAAAAATAGAGAGAATCATTCTCAGAAACCACTTTGTGATGTGTGCGTTCCCCTCACAGATTTTAACCTTTCTTTTCATAGAGCAGTTTGGACACACTCTGTTTGTGAAGTCTGCAATTGGATATTTGGCCCTCTTTGAGGATTTCATAGGAAGCGGGATTTCTTCATCTAATGCTACACAGAAGATTTCTCAGTAACTTCGTTGATTTCTGTGTGTTCAACTAACAGAGTTCAACCTTCCCTTAGAGATAGCAGATTGGAAACCCACTTTTTGTGGAATTTGCAAGTGGAGATTTCAAGCGCTTTGGGGCCAACGGTAGAAAAGGAAATATCCTCGTATAGAAAGTGGAGAGAATCATTCTCAGAAACCACTTTGTGATGTGTGCGTTCCACTCACAGAGTTTAACCTTTCCTTTCATAGAGCAGTTTGGAAACACTCTGTTTGTGAAGACTGCAAGTGGATATTTGGACCTCTTTGAGGATTTCTTTGGAAACGGGATTTCTTCATCTAATGCTAGAAGGAAGAATTCTCAGAAACTTCTTTGATTTGTGTGTGTTCAACTAACGGAGCTGAACCATCCTTTAGACAGAGCAGATTGGAAACCATCTTTTTGAGGAATTTGCTTGTGGAGATTTCAAGCGTTTTGGGGCCAACGGTAGAAAAGGAAATATCCTCGTATAAAAACTAGAGAGAATCATTTTCAGAAACCACTTTGTGTTGTGCGCGTTCCACTCACAGAGTTTAACCTTTCTTTTCATAGAACAGTTTGGAAACACTCTGTTTGTAAAGTCTGCAAGTGGATATTTGGACCTCTTTGAGGATTTCGTTGGAAGCGGGATTTCTTCATCTAATGCTACACAGAAGATTTCTCAGTAACTTCGTTGATTTGTGTGTGTTCAACTAACAGAGTTCAACCTTCCCTTAGACATAGCTGATTGGAAACCCTCTTTTTGTGGAATTTGCAAGTGGAGATTTCAAGCGCTTTGGGGCCAACTGTAGAAAAGGAAATATCCTCGTATAAAAACTGGAGAGAATCATTCTCAGAAAACACTTTGTGATGTGTGCGTTCCACTCACAGAGTTTAACCTTTCCTTTCATAGAGCAGTTTGGAAACACTCTGTTTGTGAAGACTGCAAGTGGATATTTGGACCTCTTTGAGGGTTTCGTTGGAAACGGGATTTCTTCATCTAATGCTAGAAGGAAGAATTCTCAGAAACTTCTTTGATTTGTGTGTGTTCAACTAACAGAGCTGAACCATCCTTTAGACAGAGCAGATTGGAAACCCTCTTTTTGAGGAATTTGCTTGTGGAGATTACAAGCGTTTTGGGGCCAACGGTAGAAAAGGAAATATCCTCGTATAAAAACTAGAGAGAATCATTCTCAGAAACCACTTTGTGATGTGTGCGTTCCACTCACAGAGTTTAACCTTTCTTTTCATAGAACAGTTTTGAAACACTCTGTTTGTGAAGTCTGCAATTGGATATTTGGCCCTCTTTGAGGATTTCATAGGAAGCGGGATTTCTTCATCTAATGCTACACAGAAGATTTCTCAGTAACTTCGTTGATTTCTGTGTGTTCAACTAACAGAGTTCAACCTTCCCTTAGAGATAGCAGATTGGAAACCCACTTTTTGTGGAATTTGCAAGTGGAGATTTCAAGCGCTTTGGGGCCAACGGTAGAAAAGGAAATATCCTCGTATAAAAAGTGGAGAGAATCATTCTCAGAAACCACTTTGTGATGTGTGCGTTCCACTCACAGAGTTTAACCTTTCCTTTCATAGAGCAGTTTGGAAACACTGTGAAGACTGCAAGTGGATATTTGGACCTCTTTGAGGATTTCTTTGGAAACGGGATTTCTTCATCTAATGCTAGAAGGAAGAATTCTCAGAAACTTCTTTGATTTGTGTGTGTTCAACTAACAGAGCTGAACCATCCTTTAGACAGAGCAGATTGGAAACCATCTTTTTGAGGAATTTGCTTGTGGAGATTTCAAGCGTTTTGGGGCCAACGGTAGAAAAGGAAATATCCTCGTATAAAAACTAGAGAGAATCATTTTCAGAAACCACTTTGTGTTGTGCGCGTTCCACTCACAGAGTTTAACCTTTCTTTTCATAGAGCAGTTTGGAAACACTCTGTTTGTAAAGTCTGCAAGTGGATATTTGGACCTCTTTGAGGATTTCGTTGGAAGCGGGATTTCTTCATCTAATGCTACACAGAAGATTTCTCAGTAACTTCGTTGATTTGTGTGTGTTCAACTAACAGAGTTCAACCTTCCCTTAGAGATAGCAGCTTGGAAACCCTCTTTTTGTGGAATTTGCAAGTGGAGATTTCAAGCGCTTTGGGGCCATCGGTAGAAAAGGAAATATCTTCGTATAAAAACTAGAGAGAACCATTCTCAGAAACCACTTTGTGTTGTGCGCGTTCCACTCACAGAGTTTAACCTTTTTTTTCATAGAGCAGTTTGGAAACACTCTGTTTGTGAAGTCTGCAAGTGGATATTTGGACCTCTTTGAGGATTTCGTTGGAATCGGGATTTCTTCATCTAATGCTAGAAGGAAGAATTCTCAGAAACTTCTTTGATATGTGTGTGTTCAACTAACAGAGCTGAACCATCCTTTAGACAGAGCAGATTGGAAACCCTCTTTTTGAGGAATTTGCTTGTGGAGGTTTCAAGCGTTTTGGGGCCAACGGTAGAAAAGGAAATATCCTCGTATAAAAACTAGAGAGAATCATTCTCAGAAACCACTTTGTGATGTGTGCGTTCCACTCACAGAGTTTAATCTTTCTTTTCATAGAGCCGTTTGGAAACACTCTGTTTGTAAAGTCTGCAAGTGGATATTTGGACCTCTTTAAGGATTTCGTTGGATGCGGGATTTCTTCATCTAATGCAACACAGAAGATTTCTCAGTAACTTCGTTGATTTCTGTGCGTTCAAATAACAGAGTTCAACCTTCCCTTAGACATAGCAGTTTGGAAATCCTCTTTTTGTGGAATTTGCAAGTGGAGATTTCAAGCGCTTTGGGGCCAACTGTAGAAAAGGAAATATCCTCGTATAAAAACTAGAGAGAATCATTCTCAGAAACCACTTTGTGTAGTGTGCGTTCCACTCACAGAGTTCAATCTTTCCTTTCATAGAGCAGTTTGGAAACACTCTGTTTGTAAAGTCTGCAAGTGGATAATAGGACCTCTTTGAGGATTTCGTTGGAAGCGGGATTTCTTCATCTAATGCTACACAGAAGATTTCTCAGTAACTTCGTTGATTTGTGTGTGTTCAACTAACAGAGTTCAACATTCCCCTACACATAGCAGATTGGAAACCCTCCTTTTGTGGAATTTGCAAGTGGAGATTTCAAGTGCTTTGGGGCCAACTGTTGAAAAGGAAATATCCTCGAATAAAAAGTGGAGAGAATCATTCTCAGAAACCACTTTGTGTAGTGTGCGTTCCACTCACAGAGTTCAACCTTTCCTTTCATACGGCAGTTTGGAAACACTCTGTTTGTGAAGACTGCAAGTGGATATTTGGACCTCTTTGAGGATTTCGTTGGAATCGGGATTTCTTCATCTAATGCTAGAAGGAAGAATTCTCAGAAACTTCTTTGATTTGTGTGTGTTCAACTAACGGAGCTGAACCATCCTTTAGACAGAGCAGATTGGAAACCCTCTTTTTGAGGAATTTGCTTGTGGAGATTTCAAGCGTTTTGGGGCCAACGGTAGAAAAGGAAATATCCTGGTATAAAAACTAGAGAGAATCATTCTCAGAAACCACTTTGTGATGTGTGCGTTCCACTCACAGAATTTAACCTTTCTTTTCATAGAGCAGTTTGGAAACACTCTGATTGTAAAGATTGCTAGTGGATATTTGGGCCTCTTTGAGGATTTCGTTGGAAGCGGGATTTCTTCATCTAATGCTACACAGAAGACTTCTCAGTAACTTCGTTGATTTGTGTGTGTTCAACTAACAGAGTTCAACCTTCCCTTAGACATAGCAGATTGGAAACCCTCTTTTTGTGGAATTTGCAAATGGAGATTTCAAGCGCTTTGGGGTCAACTGTAGAAAAGGAAATATCCTCTTATAAAAACTAGAGAGAATCATTCTCAGAAACCACTTTGTGTAGTGTGCGTTCCACTCACAGAGTTCAATCTTTGCTTTCATACGGCAGTTTGGAAACACTCTGTTTGTGAAGACTGCAAGTGGATATTTGGACCTCTTTGAGGATTTCGTTGGAAACGGGATTTCTTCATCTAATGCTAGAAGGAAGAATTCCCAGAAATTTCTTTGATTTGTGTGTGTTCAGCTAACAGAGCTGAACCATCCTTTAGACAGAGCAGATTGGAAACCCTCTTTTTGAGGAATTTGCTTGTGGAGATTTCAAGCGTTTTGGGGCCAACTGTAGAAAAGAAATATCCTGTTATAAAAACTAGAGAGAATCATTCTCAGAAACCACTTTGGATGTGTGCGTTCCACTCACAGAGTTTAACCTTTCTTTTAATAGAACAGTGTGGAAACACTCTGTTTGTAAAGTCTGCAAGTGGATATTTGGACCTCTTTGAGGATTTCGTTGGAAACGGGATTTCTTCATCTAATGCTACACAGAAGATTTCTCAGTAACTTCGTTGATTTCTGTGTGTTCAACTAACAGAGTTCAACCTTCCCTTAGACATAGCAGATTGGAAACCCTCTTTTTGTGGAACTTGCAAGTGGAGATTTCAAGCGATTTTGGGGCCAACGGTAGAAAAGGAAATATCCTCGTATAAAAAATAGAGAGAATCATTCTCAGAAACCGCTTTGTGATGTGTGCGTTCCACTCACAGAGTTTAACCTTTCCTTTCATAGAGCAGTTTGGACACACTCTGTTTGTGAAGTCTGCAAGTGGATATTTGGACCTCTTTGAGGATTTCTTTAGAAGCGGGATTTCATCATCTAATGCTACACAGAAGATTTCTCAGTAACTTCGTTGATTTCTGTGTGTTCAACTAACAGAGCTGAACCATCCTTTAGACAGAGCAGATTGGAAACCCTCTTTTTGAGAAATTTGCTTTTGGGGATTTCAAGCGTATTGGGGCCAACGGTAGAAAAGGAACTATCCTCGTATAAAAACTAGAGAGAATCATTCTCAGAAACCGCTTTGTGATGTGTGCGTTCCCCTCATGGAGTTTAACCTTTCTTTTCATAGAACAGTTTGGACACACTCTGTTTGTGAAGTCTGCAAGTGGATATTTGGACCTCTTTGAGGATTTCGTTGGAAGCGGGATTTCTTCATCTAATGCTACACAGAAGATTTCTCAGTAACTTCGTTGATTTGTGTGTGTTCAACTAACAGAGTTCAACCTTCCCTTAGACATAGCAGTTTGGAAACCCTCTTTTTGTGGAATTTGCAAGTGGAGATTTCAAGCGCTTTGGGGCCAACGGTAGAAAAGGAAATATCCTCGTATAAAAACTAGAGAGAATCATTCTCAGAAACCACTTTGTGTAGTGTGCGTTCCACTCACAGAGTTCAATCTTTCCTTTCATAGAGCAGTTTGGAAACACTCTGTTTGTGAAGACTGCAAGTGGATATTTGGACCTCTTTGAGGATTTCGTTGGATACGGGATTTCTTCATCTAATGCTAGAAGGAAGAATTCCCAGAAATTCCTTTGATTTGTGTGTGTTCAGCTAACAGAGCTGAACCATCCTTTAGACAGAGCAGATTGGAAACCCTCTTTTTGAGGAATTTGCGTGTGGAGATTACAAGCGTTTTGGGGCCAACGGTAGAAAAGGAAATATCCTCGTATAAAAACTAGAGAGAATCATTCTCAGAAACCACTTTGTGATGTGTGCGTTCCACTCACAGAGTTTAACCTTTCTTTTCATAGAACAGTTTGGAAACACTCTGTTTGTAAAGTCTGCAAGTGGATATTTGGACCTCTTTGAGGATTTCGTTGGAAGCGGGATTTCTTCTTCTAATGCTACACAGAAGATTTCTCAGTAACTTCGTTGATTTGTGTGTGTTCAAATAACAGAGTTCAACCTTCCCCTAGAGATAGCAGCTTGGAAACCCTCTTTTTGTGGAATTTGCAAGTGGAGGTTTCAAGCGCTTTGGGGCCAACGGTAGAAAAGGAAATATCTTCGTATAAAAACTACAGAGAACCATTCTCAGAAACCACTTTGTGTTGTGCGCGTTCCACTCACAGAGTTTAACCTTTCTTTTCATAGAGCAGTTTGGAAACACTCTGTTTGTGAAGTCTGCAAGTGGATATTTGGACCTCTTTGAGGATTTCGTTGTAATCGGGATTTCTTCATCTAATGCTAGAAGGAAGAATTCTCAGAAATTTCTTTGATATGTGTGTGTTCAACTAACAGAGCTGAACCATCCTTTAGACAGAGCAGAATGGAAACCCTCTTTTTGAGGAATTTGCTTGTGGAGATTTCAAGCCTTTTGGGGCCAACGGTAGAAAAGGAAATATCCTCGTATAAAAACTAGAGAGAATCATTCTCAGAAACCACTTTGTGATGTGTGCGTTCCACTCACAGAGTTTAATCTTTCTTTTCATAGAACAGTTTGGAAACACTCTGTTTGTAAAGTCTGCAAGTGGATATTTGGACCTCTTTGAGGATTTCGTTGGAAGCGGGATTTCTTCATCTAATGCTACACAGAAGATTTCTCAGTAACTTCGTTGATTTCTGTGTGTTCAACTAACAGAGTTCAACCTTCCCTTAGACATAGCAGATTGGAAACCCTCTTTTTGTGGAATTTGCAAATGGAGATTTCAAGCGCTTTGGGGTCAACTGTAGAAAAGGAAATATCCTCTTATAAAAACTAGAGAGAATCATTCTCAGAAACCACTTTGTGTAGTGTGCGTTCCACTCACAGAGTTCAATCTTTGCTTTCATACGGCAGTTTGGAAACACTCTGTTTGTGAAGACTGCAAGTGGATATTTGGACCTCTTTGAGGATTTCGTTGGAAACGGGATTTCTTCATTTAATGCTAGAAGGAAGAATTCCCAGAAATTTCTTTGATTTGTGTGTGTTCAGCTAACAGAGCTGAACCATCCTTTAGACAGAGCAGATTGGAAACCCTCTTTTTGAGGAATTTGCTTGTGGAGATTTCAAGCGTTTTGGGGCCAACTGTAGAAAAGAAATATCCTCGTATAAAAACTAGAGAGAATCATTCTCAGAAACCACTTTGTGATGTGTGCGTTCCACTCACAGAGTTTAATCTTTCTTTTCATAGAACAGTTTGGAAACACTCTGTTTGTAAAGTCTGCAAGTGGATATTTGGACCTCTTTGAGGATTTCGTTGGAAGCGGGATTTCTTCATCTAATGCTACACAGAAGATTTCTCAGTAACTTCGTTGATTTCTGTGTGTTCAACTAACAGAGTTCAACCTTCCCTTAGACATAGCAGATTGGAAACCCTCTTTTTGTGGAATTTGCAATTGGAGATTTCAAGCGCTTTGGGGTCAACTGTAGAAAAGGAAATATCCTCGTATAAAAACTAGAGAGAATCATTCTCAGAAACCACTTTGTGTAGTGTGCATTCCACTCACAGAGTTCAATCTTTCCTTTCATACGGCAGTTTGGAAACACTCTGTTTGTGAAGACTGCAAGTGGATATTTGGACCTCTTTGAGGATTTCGTTGGAAACGGGATTTCTTCATCTAATGCTAGAAGGAAGAATTCCCAGAAATTTCTTTGATTTGTGTGTGTTCAGCTAACAGAGCTGAACCATCCTTTAGACAGAGCAGATAGGAAACCCTCTTTTTGAGGAATTTGCTTGTGGAGATTTCAAGCGTTTTGGGGCCAACTGTAGAAAAGAAATATCCTGGTATAAAAACTAGAGAGAATCATTCTCAGAAACCACTTTGGATGTGTGCGTTCCACTCACAGAGTTTAACCTTTCTTTTCATAGAACAGTTTGGAAACACTCTGTTTGTAAAGTCTGCAAGTGGATATTTGGACCTCTTTGAGGATTTCGTTGGAAGCGGGATTTCTTCATCTAATGCTACACAGAAGATTTCTCAGTAACTTCGTTGATTTGTGTGTGTTCAACTAACAGAGTTCAACCTTCCCTTAGACATAGCAGATTGGAAACCCTCTTTTTGTGGAACTTGCAAGTGGAGATTTCAAGCGTTTTTGGGGCCAACGGTAGAAAAGGAAATATCCTCGTATAAAAAATAGAGAGAATCATTCTCAGAAACCGCTTTCGGATGTGTGCGTTCCCCTCAAGGAGTTTAACCTTTCTTTTCATAGAGCAGTTTGGACACACTATGTTTGTGATGTCGGCAAGTGGATATTTGGACCTCTTTGAGGATTTCTTTGGAAGCGGGATTTCATCATCTAATGCTACTCAGAAGATTTCTCAGTAACTTCGTTGATTTCTGTGTGTTCAACTAACAGAGCTGAACCTTCCTTTAGACAGAGCAGATTGGAAACCCTCTTTTTGAGAAATTTGCTTTTGGGGATTTCAAGCGTTTTGGGGCCAACGGTAGAAAAGGAAATATCCTCGTATAAAAACTGGAGAGAATCATTCTCAGAAACCGCTTTGTGATGTGTGCGTTCCCCTCACGGAGTTTAACCTTTCTTTTCATAGAACAGTTTGGAAACACTCTGTTTGTAAAGTCTGCAAGTGGATATTTGGACCTCTTTGAGGATTTCGTTGGAAGCGGGATTTCTTCATCTAATGCTACACAGAAGATTTCTCAGTAACTTCGTTGATTTGTGTGTGTTCAACTAACAGAGTTCAACCTTCCCTTAGACATAGCAGATTGGAAACCCTCTTTTTGTGGAATTTGCAAGTGGAGATTTCAAGCGTTTTGGGGCCAACGGTAGAAAAGGAATTATCCTCGTATAAAAACTAGAGAGAATCATTCTCAGAAACCACTTTGTGATGTGTGCGTTCCCCTCACAGATTTTAACCTTTCTTTTCATAGAGCAGTTTGGACACACTCTGTTTGTGAAGTCTGCAATTGGATATTTGGCCCTCTTTGAGGATTTCATAGGAAGCGGGATTTCTTCATCTAATGCTACACAGAAGATTTCTCAGTAACTTCGTTGATTTCTGTGTGTTCAACTAACAGAGCTGAACCATCCTTTAGACAGAGCAGATTGGAAACCCTCTTTTTGAGAAATTTGCTTTTGGGGATTTCAAGCGTTTTGGGGCCAACGGTAGAAAAGGAAATATCCTCGTATAAAACTAGAGAGAATCATTCTCAGAAACCGCTTTGTGATGTGTGCGTTCCCCTCACGGAGTTTAACCTTTCCTTTCATAGAGCAGTTTGGACACACTCTGTTTGTGAAGTCTGCAATTGGATATTTCGCCCTCTTTGAGGATTTCATAGGAAGCGGGATTTCTTCATCTAATGCTACACAGAAGATTTCTCAGTAACTTCGTTGATTTCTGTGTGTTCAACTAACAGAGTTCAACCTTCCCTTAGAGATAGCAGATTGGAAACCCACTTTTTGTGGAATTTGCAAGTGGAGATTTCAAGCGCTTTGGGGCCAACGGTAGAAAAGGAAATATCCTCGTATAAAAAGTGGAGAGAATCATTCTCAGAAACCACTTTGTGATGTGTGCGTTCTACTCACAGAGTTTAACCTTTCCTTTCATAGAGCAGTTTGGAAACACTCTGTTTGTGAAGACTGCAAGTGGATATTTGGACCTCTTTGAGGATTTCGTTGGAAACGGGATTTCTTCATCTAATGCTAGAAGGAAGAATTCTCAGAAACTTCTTTGATTTGTGTGTGTTCAACTAACGGAGCTGAACCATCCTTTAGACAGAGCAGATTGGAAACCGTCTTTTTGAGGAATTTGCTTGTGGAGATTTCAAGCGTTTTGGGGCCAACGGTAGAAAAGGAAATATCCTCGTATAAAAACTAGAGAGAATCATTTTCAGAAACCACTTTGTGTTGTGCGCGTTCCACTCACAGAGTTTAACCTTTCTTTTCATAGAGCAGTTTGGAAACACTCTGTTTGTAAAGTCTGCAAGTGGATATTTGGACCTCTTTGAGGATTTCGTTGGAAGCGGGATTTCTTCATCTAATGCTACACAGAAGATTTCTCAGTAACTTCGTTGATTTGTGTGTGTTCAACTAACAGAGTTCAACCTTCCCTTAGAGATAGCAGCTTGGAAACCCTCTTTTTGTGGAATTTGCAAGTGGAGATTTCAAGCGCTTTGGGGCCAACGGTTGAAAAGGAAATATCTTCGTATAAAAACTAGAGAGAACCATTCTCAGAAACCACTTTGTGTTGTGCGCGTTCCACTCACAGAGTTTAACCTTTCTTTTCATAGAGCAGTTTGGAAACACTCTGTTTGTGAAGTCTGCAAGTGGATATTTGGACCTCTTTGAGGATTTTGTTGGAATCGGGATTTCTTCATCTAATGCTAGAAGGAAGAATTCTCAGAAATTTCTTTGATATGTGTGTGTTCAACTAACAGAGCTGAACCATCCTTTAGACAGAGCAGAATGGAAACCCTCTTTTTGAGGAATTTGCTTGTGGTGATTTCAAGCCTTTTGGGGCCAACGGTAGAAAAGGAAATATCCTCGTATAAAAACTAGAGAGAATCATTCTCAGAAACCACTTTGTGATGTGTGCGTTCCACTCACAGAGTTTAATCTTTCTTTTCATAGAACAGTTTGGAAACACTCTGTTTGTAAAGTCTGCAAGTGGATATTTGGACCTCTTTGAGGATTTCGTTGGAAGCGGGATTTCTTCATCTAATGCTACACAGAAGACTTCTCAGTAACTTCGTTGATTTCTGTGTGTTCAACTAACAGAGTTCAACCTTCCCTTAGACATAGCAGATTGGAAACCCTCTTTTTGTGGAATTTGCAAATGGAGATTTCAAGCGCTTTGGGGTCAACTGTAGAAAAGGAAATATCCTCTTATAAAAACTAGAGAGAATCATTCTCAGAAACCACTTTGTGTAGTGTGCGTTCCACTCACAGACTTCAATCTTTGCTTTCATACGGCAGTTTGGAAACACTCTGTTTGTGAAGACTGCAAGTGGATATTTGGACCTCTTTGAGGATTTCGTTGGAAACGGGATTTCTTCATCTAATGCTAGAAGGAAGAATTCCCAGAAATTTCTTTGATTTGTGTGTGTTCAGCTAACAGAGCTGAACCATCCTTTAGACAGAGCAGATTGGAAACCCTCTTTTTGAGGAATTTGCTTGTGGAGATTTCAAGCGTTTTGGGGCCAACTGTAGAAAAGAAATATCCTGTTATAAAAACTAGAGAGAATCATTCTCAGAAACCACTTTGGATGTGTGCGTTCCACTCACAGAGTTTAACCTTTCTTTTAATAGAACAGTTTGGAAACACTCTGTTTGTAAAGTCTGCAAGTGGATATTTGGACCTCTTTGAGGATTTCGTTGGAAGCGGGATTTCTTCATCTAATGCTACACAGAAGATTTCTCAGTAACTTCGTTGATTTCTGTGTGTTCAACTAACAGAGTTCAACCTTCCCTTAGACATAGCAGATTGGAAACCCTCTTTTTGTGGAACTTGCAAGTGGAGATTTCAAGCGATTTTGGGGCCAACGGTAGAAAAGGAAATATCCTCGTATAAAAACTGGAGAGAATCATTCTCAGAAACCGCTTTGTGATGTGTGCGTTCCCCTCAAGGAGTTTAACCTTTCTTTTCATAGAGCAGTTTGGACACACTATGTTTGTGAAGTCTGCAAGTGGATATTTGGACCTCTTTGAGGATTTCTTTGGAAGCGGGATTTCATCATCTAATGCTACACAGAAGATTTCTCAGTAACTTCGTTGATTTCTGTGTGTTCAACTAACAGAGCTGAACCATCCTTTAGACAGAGCAGATTGGAAACCCTCTTTTTGAGAAATTTGCTTTTGGGGATTTCAAGCGTTTTGGGGCCAACGGTAGAAAAGGAAATATCCTCGTATAAAAACTAGAGAGAATTATTCTCAGAAACCGCTTTGTGATGTGTGCGTTCCCCTCACGGAGTTTAACCTTTCTTTTCATAGAACAGTTTGGAAACACTCTGTTTGTGAAGTCTGCAAGTGGATATTTGGACCTCTTTGAGGATTTCTTTGGAAGGGGGATTTCTTCATCTAATGCTACACAGAAGATTTCTCAGTAACTTCGTTGATTTCTGTGTGTTCAACTAACAGAGTTCAACCTTCCCTTAGACATAGCAGATTGGAAACCCTCTTTTTGTGGAATTTGCAAGTGGAGATTTCAAGCGCTTTGGGGCCAACGGTAGAAAAGGAAATATCCTCGTATAAAAACTGGAGAGAATCATTCTCAGAAAACACTTTGTGATGTGTGCGTTCCACTCACAGAGTTTAACCTTTCCTTTCATAGAGCAGTTTGGAAACACTCTGTTTGTGAAGACTGCAAGTGGATATTTGGACCTCTTTGAGGGTTTCGTTGGAAACGGGATTTCTTCATCTAATGCTAGAAGGAAGAATTCTCAGAAACTTCTTTGATTTGTGTGTGTTCAACTAACGGAGCTGAACCATGCTTTAGACAGAGCAGATTGGAAACCCTCTTTTTGAGGAATTTGCTTGTGGAGATTACAAGCGTTTTGGGGCCAACGGTAGAAAAGGAAATATCCTCGTATAAAAACTAGAGAGAATCATTCTCAGAAACCACTTTGTGATGTGTGCGTTCCACTCACAGAGTTTAACCTTTCTTTTCATAGAACAGTTTGGAAACACTCTGTTTGTAAAGTCTGCAAGTGGATATTTGGACCTCTTTGAGGATTTCGTTGGAAACGGGATTTCTTCATCCAATGCTACACAGAAGATTTCTCAGTAACTTCGTTGATTTGTGTGTGTTCAACTAACAGAGTTCAACCTTCCCTTAGACATAGCAGATTGGAAACCCTCTTTTTGTGGAATTTGCAAGTGGAGATTTCAAGCGTTTTGGGGCCAACGGTAGAAAAGGAATCATCCTCGTATAAAAACTAGAGAGAATCATTCTCAGAAACCACTTTGTGATGTGTGCGTTCCCCTCACAGATTTTAACCTTTCTTTTCATAGAGCAGTTTGGACACACTCTGTTTGTGAAGTCTGCAAGTGGATATTTGGACCTCTTTGAGGATTTCGTTGGAAGCGGGATTTCTTCATCTAATGCTAGAAGGAAGAATTCCCAGAAATTTCTTTGATTTGTGTGTGTTCAGCTAACAGAGCTGAACCATCCTTATGACAGAGCAGATTGGAAACCCTCTTTTTGAGGAATTTGCTTGTGGAGATTTCAAGCGTTTTGGGGCCAACTGTAGAAAAGAAATATCCTGGTATAAAAACTAGAGAGAATCATTCTCAGAAACCACTTTGGATGTGTGCGTTCCACTCACAGAGTTTAACCTTTCTTTTCATAGAACAGTTTGGAAACACTCTGTTTGTAAAGTCTGCAAGTGGATATTTGGACCTCTTTGAGGATTTCGTTGGAAGCGGGATTTCTTCATCTAATGCTACACAGAAGATTTCTCAGTAACTTCGTTGATTTGTGTGTGTTCAACTAACAGAGTTCAACCTTCCCTTAGACATAGCTGATTGGAAACCCTCTTTTTGTGGAACTTGCAAGTGGAGATTTCAAGCGTTTTTGGGGCCAACGGTAGAAAAGAAATATCCTCGTATAAAAAATAGAGAGAATCATTCTCAGAAACCACTTTGTGATGTGTGCGTTCCCCTCACAGATTTTAACCTTTCTTTTCATAGAGCAGTTTGGACACACTCTGTTTGTGAAGTCTGCAATTGGATATTTGGCCCTCTTTGAGGATTTCATAGGAAGAGGGATTTCTTCATCTAATGCTACACAGAAGATTTCTCAGTAACTTCGTTGATTTCTGTGTGTTCAACTAACAGAGTTCAACCTTCCCTTAGAGATAGCAGATTGGAAACCCACTTTTTGTGGAATTTGCAAGTGGAGATTTCAAGCGCTTTGGGGCCAACGGTAGAAAAGGAAATATCCTCGTATAGAAAGTGGAGAGAATCATTCTCAGAAACCACTTTGTGATGTGTGCGTTCCACTCACAGAGTTTAACCTTTCCTTTCATAGAGCAGTTTGGAAACACTCTGTTTGTGAAGACTGCAAGTGGATATTTGGACCTCTTTGAGGGTTTCGTTGGAAACGGGATTTCTTCATCTAATGCTAGAAGGAAGAATTCTCAGAAACTTCTTTGATTTGTGTGTGTTCAACTAACAGAGCTGAACCATCCTTTAGACAGAGCAGATTGGAAACCCTCTTTTTGAGGAATTTGCTTGTGGAGATTAGAAGCGTTTTGGGGCCAACGGTAGAAAAGGAAATATCCTCGTATAAAAACTAGAGAGAATCATTCTCAGAAACCACTTTGTGATGTGTGCGTTCCACTCACAGAGTTTAACCTTTCTTTTCATAGAACAGTTTTGAAACACTCTGTTTGTGAAGTCTGCAATTGGATATTTGGCCCTCTTTGAGGATTTCATAGGAAGCGGGATTTCTTCATCTAATGCTACACAGAAGATTTCTCAGTAACTTCGTTGATTTCTGTGTGTTCAACTAACAGAGTTCAACCTTCCCTTAGAGATAGCAGATTGGAAACCCACTTTTTGTGGAATTTGCAAGTGGAGATTTCAAGCGCTTTGGGGCCAACGGTAGAAAAGGAAATATCCTCGTATAAAAAGTGGAGAGAATCATTCTCAGAAACCACTTTGTGATGTGTGCGTTCCACTCACAGAGTTTAACCTTTCCTTTCATAGAGCAGTTTGGAAACACTGTGAAGACTGCAAGTGGATATTTGGACCTCTTTGAGGATTTCTTTGGAAACGGGATTTCTTCATCTAATGCTAGAAGGAAGAATTCTCAGAAACTTCTTTGATTTGTGTGTGTTCAACTAACAGAGCTGAACCATCCTTTAGACAGAGCAGATTGGAAACCATCTTTTTGAGGAATTTGCTTGTGGAGATTTCAAGCGTTTTGGGGCCAACGGTAGAAAAGGAAATATCCTCGTATAAAAACTAGAGAGAATCATTTTCAGAAACCACTTTGTGTTGTGCGCGTTCCACTCACAGAGTTTAACCTTTCTTTTCATAGAGCAGTTTGGAAACACTCTGTTTGTAAAGTCTGCAAGTGGATATTTGGACCTCTTTGAGGATTTCGTTGGAAGCGGGATTTCTTCATCTAATGCTACACAGAAGATTTCTCAGTAACTTCGTTGATTTGTGTGTGTTCAACTAACAGAGTTCAACCTTCCCTTAGAGATAGCAGCTTGGAAACCCTCTTTTTGTGGAATTTGCAAGTGGAGATTTCAAGCGCTTTGGGGCCATCGGTAGAAAAGGAAATATCTTCGTATAAAAACTAGAGAGAACCATTCTCAGAAACCACTTTGTGTTGTGCGCGTTCCACTCACAGAGTTTAACCTTTTTTTTCATAGAGCAGTTTGGAAACACTCTGTTTGTGAAGTCTGCAAGTGGATATTTGGACCTCTTTGAGGATTTCGTTGGAAGCGGGATTTCTTCATCTAATGCTACACAGAAGATTTCTCAGTAACTTCGTTGATTTGTGTGTGTTCAACTAACAGAGTTCAACATTCCCCTACACATAGCAGATTGGAAACCCTCCTTTTGTGGAATTTGCAAGTGGAGATTTCAAGTGCTTTGGGGCCAACTGTTGAAAAGGAAATATCCTCGAATAAAAAGTGGAGAGAATCATTCTCAGAAACCACTTTGTGTAGTGTGCGTTCCACTCACAGAGTTCAACCTTTCCTTTCATACGGCAGTTTGGAAACACTCTGTTTGTGAAGACTGCAAGTGGATATTTGGACCTCTTTGAGGATTTCGTTGGAAACGGGATTTCTTCATCTAATGCTAGAAGGAAGAATTCTCAGAAACTTCTTTGATTTGTGTGTGTTCAACTAACGGAGCTGAACCATCCTTTAGACAGAGCAGATTGGAAACCCTCTTTTTGAGGAATTTGCTTGTGGAGATTTCAAGCGTTTTGGGGCCAACGGTAGAAAAGGAAATATCCTCGTATAAAAACTAGAGAGAATCATTCTCAGAAACCACTTCGTGATGTGTGCGTTCCACTCACAGAATTTAACCTTTCTTTTCATAGAGCAGTTTGGAAACACTCTGATTGTAAAGATTGCTAGTGGATATTTGGGCCTCTTTGAGGATTTCGTTGGAAGCGGGATTTCTTCATCTAATGCTACACAGAAGACTTCTCAGTAACTTCGTTGATTTGTGTGTGTTCAACTAACAGAGTTCAACCTTCCCTTAGACATAGCAGATTGGAAACCCTCTTTTTGTGGAATTTGCAAATGGAGATTTCAAGCGCTTTGGGGTCAACTGTAGAAAAGGAAATATCCTCTTATAAAAACTAGAGAGAATCATTCTCAGAAACCACTTTGTGTAGTGTGCGTTCCACTCACAGAGTTCAATCTGTGCTTTCATACGGCAGTTTGGAAACACTCTGTTTGTGAAGACTGCAAGTGGATATTTGGACCTCTTTGAGGATTTCGTTGGAAACGGGATTTCTTCATCTAATGCTAGAAGGAAGAATTCCCAGAAATTTCTTTGATTTGTGTGTGTTCAGCTAACAGAGCTGAACCATCCTTTAGACAGAGCAGATTGGAAACCCTCTTTTTGAGGAATTTGCTTGTGGAGATTTCAAGCGTTTTGGGGCCAACTGTAGAAAAGAAATATCCTGTTATAAAAACTAGAGAGAATCATTCTCAGAAACCACTTTGGATGTGTGCGTTCCACTCACAGAGTTTAACCTTTCTTTTAATAGAACAGTTTGGAAACACTCTGTTTGTAAAGTCTGCAAGTGGATATTTGGACCTCTTTGAGGATTTCGTTGGAAACGGGATTTCTTCATCTAATGCTACACAGAAGATTTCTCAGTAACTTCGTTGATTTCTGTGTGTTCAACTAACAGAGTTCAACCTTCCCTTAGACATAGCAGATTGGAAACCCTCTTTTTGTGGAACTTGCAAGTGGAGATTTCAAGCGATTTTGGGGCCAACGGTAGAAAAGGAAATATCCTCGTATAAAAACTGGAGAGAATCATTCTCAGAAACCGCTTTGTGATGTGTGCGTTCCCCTCAAGGAGTTTAACCTTTCTTTTCATAGAGCAGTTTGGACACACTATGTTTGTGAAGTCTGCAAGTGGATATTTGGACCTCTTTGAGGATTTCTTTGGAAGCGGGATTTCATCATCTAATGCTACACAGAAGATTTCTCAGTAACTTCGTTGATTTCTGTGTGTTCAACTAACAGAGCTGAACCATCCTTTAGACAGAGCAGATTGGAAACCCTCTTTTTGAGAAATTTGCTTTTGGGGATTTCAAGCGTTTTGGGGCCAACGGTAGAAAAGGAAATATCCTCGTATAAAAACTAGAGAGAATTATTCTCAGAAACCGCTTTGTGATGTGTGCGTTCCCCTCACGGAGTTTAACCTTTCTTTTCATAGAACAGTTTGGAAACACTCTGTTTGTGAAGTCTGCAAGTGGATATTTGGACCTCTTTGAGGATTTCTTTGGAAGGGGGATTTCTTCATCTAATGCTACACAGAAGATTTCTCAGTAACTTCGTTGATTTCTGTGTGTTCAACTAACAGAGTTCAACCTTCCCTTAGACATAGCAGATTGGAAACCCTCTTTTTGTGGAATTTGCAAGTGGAGATTTCAAGCGCTTTGGGGCCAACGGTAGAAAAGGAAATATCCTCGTATAAAAACTGGAGAGAATCATTCTCAGAAAACACTTTGTGATGTGTGCGTTCCACTCACAGAGTTTAACCTTTCCTTTCATAGAGCAGTTTGGAAACACTCTGTTTGTGAAGACTGCAAGTGGATATTTGGACCTCTTTGAGGGTTTCGTTGGAAACGGGATTTCTTCATCTAATGCTAGAAGGAAGAATTCTCAGAAACTTCTTTGATTTGTGTGTGTTCAACTAACGGAGCTGAACCATGCTTTAGACAGAGCAGATTGGAAACCCTCTTTTTGAGGAATTTGCTTGTGGAGATTACAAGCGTTTTGGGGCCTACGGTAGAAAAGGAAATATCCTCGTATAAAAACTAGAGAGAATCATTCTCAGAAACCACTTTGTGATGTGTGCGTTCCACTCACAGAGTTTAACCTTTCTTTTCATAGAACAGTTTGGAAACACTCTGTTTGTAAAGTCTGCAAGTGGATATTTGGACCTCTTTGAGGATTTCGTTGGAAACGGGATTTCTTCATCTAATGCTACACAGAAGATTTCTCAGTAACTTCGTTGATTTGTGTGTGTTCAACTAACAGAGTTCAACCTTCCCTTAGACATAGCAGATTGGAAACCCTCTTTTTGTGGAATTTGCAAGTGGAGATTTCAAGCGTTTTGGGGCCAACGGTAGAAAAGGAATCATCCTCGTATAAAAACTAGAGAGAATCATTCTCAGAAACCACTTTGTGATGTGTGCGTTCCCCTCACAGATTTTAACCTTTCTTTTCATAGAGCAGTTTGGACACACTCTGTTTGTGAAGTCTGCAAGTGGATATTTGGACCTCTTTGAGGATTTCTTTGGAAACGCGATTTCTTCATCTAATGCTACACAGAAGATTTCTCAGTAACTTCGTTGATTTCTGTGTGTTCAACTAACAGAGTTCAACCTTCCCTTAGAGATAGCAGATTGGAAACCCACTTTTTGTGGAATTTGCAAGTGGAGATTTCAAGCGCTTTGGGGCCAACGGTAGAAAAGGAAATATCCTCGTATAGAAAGTGGAGAGAATCATTCTCAGAAACCACTTTGTGATGTGTGCGTTCCACTCACAGAGTTTAACCTTTCCTTTCATAGAGCAGTTTGGAAACACTCTGTTTGTGAAGACTGCAAGTGGATATTTGGACCTCTTTGAGGATTTCTTTGGAAACGGGATTTCTTCATCTAATGCTAGAAGGAAGAATTCTCAGAAACTTCTTTGATTTGTGTGTGTTCAACTAACGGAGCTGAACCATCCTTTAGACAGAGCAGATTGGAAACCATCTTTTTGAGGAATTTGCTTGTGGAGATTTCAAGCGTTTTGGGGCCAACGGTAGAAAAGGAAATATCCTCGTATAAAAACTAGAGAGAATCATTTGCAGAAACCACTTTGTGTTGTGCGCGTTCCACTCACAGAGTTTAACCTTTCTTTTCATAGAGCAGTTTGGAAACACTCTGTTTGTAAAGTCTGCAAGTGGATATTTGGACCTCTTTGAGGATTTCGTTGGAAGCGGGATTTCTTCATCTAATGCTAGAAGGAAGAATTCCCAGAAATTTCTTTGATTTGTGTGTGTTCAGCTAACAGAGCTGAACCATCCTTATGACAGAGCAGATTGGAAACCCTCTTTTTGAGGAATTTGCTTGTGGAGATTTCAAGCGTTTTGGGGCCAACTGTAGAAAAGAAATATCCTGGTATAAAAACTAGAGAGAATCATTCTCAGAAACCACTTTGGATGTGTGCGTTCCACTCACAGAGTTTAACCTTTCTTTTCATAGAACAGTTTGGAAACACTCTGTTTGTAAAGTCTGCAAGTGGATATTTGGACCTCTTTGAGGATTTCGTTGGAAGCGGGATTTCTTCATCTAATGCTACACAGAAGATTTCTCAGTAACTTCGTTGATTTGTGTGTGTTCAACTAACAGAGTTCAACCTTCCCTTAGACATAGCTGATTGGAAACCCTCTTTTTGTGGAACTTGCAAGTGGAGATTTCAAGCGTTTTTGGGGCCAACGGTAGAAAAGAAATATCCTCGTATAAAAAATAGAGAGAATCATTCTCAGAAACCACTTTGTGATGTGTGCGTTCCCCTCACAGATTTTAACCTTTCTTTTCATAGAGCAGTTTGGACACACTCTGTTGGTGAAGTCTGCAATTGGATATTTGGCCCTCTTTGAGGATTTCATAGGAAGCGGGATTTCTTCATCTAATGCTACACAGAAGATTTCTCAGTAACTTCGTTGATTTCTGTGTGTTCAACTAACAGAGTTCAACCTTCCCTTAGAGATAGCAGATTGGAAACCCACTTTTTGTGGAATTTGCAAGTGGAGATTTCAAGCGCTTTGGGGCCAACGGTAGAAAAGGAAATATCCTCGTATAGAAAGTGGAGAGAATCATTCTCAGAAACCACTTTGTGATGTGTGCGTTCCACTCACAGAGTTTAACCTTTCCTTTCATAGAGCAGTTTGGAAACACTCTGTTTGTGAAGACTGCAAGTGGATATTTGGACCTCTTTGAGGGTTTCGTTGGAAACGGGATTTCTTCATCTAATGCTAGAAGGAAGAATTCTCAGAAACTTCTTTGATTTGTGTGTGTTCAACTAACAGAGCTGAACCATCCTTTAGACAGAGCAGATTGGAAACCCTCTTTTTGAGGAATTTGCTTGTGGAGATTAGAAGCGTTTTGGGGCCAACGGTAGAAAAGGAAATATCCTCGTATAAAAACTAGAGAGAATCATTCTCAGAAACCACTTTGTGATGTGTGCGTTCCACTCACAGAGTTTAACCTTTCTTTTCATAGAACAGTTTTGAAACACTCTGTTTGTGAAGTCTGCAATTGGATATTTGGCCCTCTTTGAGGATTTCATAGGAAGCGGGATTTCTTCATCTAATGCTACACAGAAGATTTCTCAGTAACTTCGTTGATTTCTGTGTGTTCAACTAACAGAGTTCAACCTTCCCTTAGAGATAGCAGATTGGAAACCCACTTTTTGTGGAATTTGCAAGTGGAGATTTCAAGCGCTTTGGGGCCAACGGTAGAAAAGGAAATATCCTCGTATAAAAAGTGGAGAGAATCATTCTCAGAAACCACTTTGTGATGTGTGCGTTCCACTCACAGAGTTTAACCTTTCCTTTCATAGAGCAGTTTGGAAACACTGTGAAGACTGCAAGTGGATATTTGGACCTCTTTGAGGATTTCTTTGGAAACGGGATTTCTTCATCTAATGCTAGAAGGAAGAATTCTCAGAAACTTCTTTGATTTGTGTGTGTTCAACTAACAGAGCTGAACCATCCTTTAGACAGAGCAGATTGGAAACCATCTTTTTGAGGAATTTGCTTGTGGAGATTTCAAGCGTTTTGGGGCCAACGGTAGAAAAGGAAATATCCTCGTATAAAAACTAGAGAGAATCATTTTCAGAAACCACTTTGTGTTGTGCGCGTTCCACTCACAGAGTTTAACCTTTCTTTTCATAGAGCAGTTTGGAAACACTCTGTTTGTAAAGTCTGCAAGTGGATATTTGGACCTCTTTGAGGATTTCGTTGGAAGCGGGATTTCTTCATCTAATGCTACACAGAAGATTTCTCAGTAACTTCGTTGATTTGTGTGTGTTCAACTAACAGAGTTCAACCTTCCCTTAGAGATAGCAGCTTGGAAACCCTCTTTTTGTGGAATTTGCAAGTGGAGATTTCAAGCGCTTTGGGGCCATCGGTAGAAAAGGAAATATCTTCGTATAAAAACTAGAGAGAACCATTCTCAGAAACCACTTTGTGTTGTGCGCGTTCCACTCACAGAGTTTAACCTTTTTTTTCATAGAGCAGTTTGGAAACACTCTGTTTGTGAAGTCTGCAAGTGGATATTTGGACCTCTTTGAGGATTTCGTTGGAATCGGGATTTCTTCATCTAATGCTAGAAGGAAGAATTCTCAGAAACTTCTTTGATATGTGTGTGTTCAACTAACAGAGCTGAACCATCCTTTAGACAGAGCAGATTGGAAACCCTCTTTTTGAGGAATTTGCTTGTGGAGGTTTCAAGCGTTTTGGGGCCAACGGTAGAAAAGGAAATATCCTCGTATAAAAACTAGAGAGAATCATTCTCAGAAACCACTTTGTGATGTGTGCGTTCCACTCACAGAGTTTAATCTTTCTTTTCATAGAGCCGTTTGGAAACACTCTGTTTGTAAAGTCTGCAAGTGGATATTTGGACCTCTTTAAGGATTTCGTTGGATGCGGGATTTCTTCATCTAATGCAACACAGAAGATTTCTCAGTAACTTCGTTGATTTCTGTGCGTTCAACTAACAGAGTTCAACCTTCCCTTAGACATAGCAGTTTGGAAATCCTCTTTTTGTGGAATTTGCAAGTGGAGATTTCAAGCGCTTTGGGGCCAACTGTAGAAAAGGAAATATCCTCGTATAAAAACTAGAGAGAATCATTCTCAGAAACCACTTTGTGTAGTGTGCGTTCCACTCACAGAGTTCAATCTTTCCTTTCATAGAGCAGTTTGGAAACACTCTGTTTGTAAAGTCTGCAAGTGGATAATAGGACCTCTTTGAGGATTTCGTTGGAAGCGGGATTTCTTCATCTAATGCTACACAGAAGATTTCTCAGTAACTTCGTTGATTTGTGTGTGTTCAACTAACAGAGTTCAACATTCCCCTACACATAGCAGATTGGAAACCCTCCTTTTGTGGAATTTGCAAGTGGAGATTTCAAGTGCTTTGGGGCCAACTGTTGAAAAGGAAATATCCTCGAATAAAAAGTGGAGAGAATCATTCTCAGAAACCACTTTGTGTAGTGTGCGTTCCACTCACAGAGTTCAACCTTTCCTTTCATACGGCAGCTTGGAAACACTCTGTTTGTGAAGACTGCAAGTGGATATTTGGACCTCTTTGAGGATTTCGTTGGAAACGGGATTTCTTCATCTAATGCTAGAAGGAAGAATTCTCAGAAACTTCTTTGATTTGTGTGTGTTCAACTAACGGAGCTGAACCATCCTTTAGACAGAGCAGATTGGAAACCCTCTTTTTGAGGAATTTGCTTGTGGAGATTTCAAGCGTTTTGGGGCCAACGGTAGAAAAGGAAATATCCTCGTATAAAAACTAGAGAGAATCATTCTCAGAAACCACTTCGTGATGTGTGCGTTCCACTCACAGAATTTAACCTTTCTTTTCATAGAGCAGTTTGGAAACACTCTGATTGTAAAGATTGCTAGTGGATATTTGGGCCTCTTTGAGGATTTCGTTGGAAGCGGGATTTCTTCATCTAATGCTACACAGAAGACTTCTCAGTAACTTCGTTGATTTGTGTGTGTTCAACTAACAGAGTTCAACCTTCCCTTAGACATAGCAGATTGGAAACCCTCTTTTTGTGGAATTTGCAAATGGAGATTTCAAGCGCTTTGGGGTCAACTGTAGAAAAGGAAATATCCTCTTATAAAAACTAGAGAGAATCATTCTCAGAAACCACTTTGTGTAGTGTGCGTTCCACTCACAGAGTTCAATCTGTGCTTTCATACGGCAGTTTGGAAACACTCTGTTTGTGAAGACTGCAAGTGGATATTTGGACCTCTTTGAGGATTTCGTTGGAAACGGGATTTCTTCATCTAATGCTAGAAGGAAGAATTCCCAGAAATTTCTTTGATTTGTGTGTGTTCAGCTAACAGAGCTGAACCATCCTTTAGATAGAGCAGATTGGAAACCCTCTTTTTGAGGAATTTGCTTGTGGAGATTTCAAGCGTTTTGGGGCCAACTGTAGAAAAGAAATATCCTGTTATAAAAACTAGAGAGAATCATTCTCAGAAACCACTTTGGATGTGTGCGTTCCACTCACAGAGTTTAACCTTTCTTTTAATAGAACAGTTTGGAAACACTCTGTTTGTAAAGTCTGCAAGTGGATATTTGGACCTCTTTGAGGATTTCGTTGGAAACGGGATTTCTTCATCTAATGCTACACAGAAGATTTCTCAGTAACTTCGTTGATTTCTGTGTGTTCAACTAACAGAGTTCAACCTTCCCTTAGACATAGCAGATTGGAAACCCTCTTTTTGTGGAACTTGCAAGTGGAGATTTCAAGCGATTTTGGGGCCAACGGTAGAAAAGGAAATATCCTCGTATAAAAAATAGAGAGAATCATTCTCAGAAACCGCTTTGTGATGTGTGCGTTCCACTCACAGAGTTTAACCTTTCCTTTCATAGAGCAGTTTGGACACACTCTGTTTGTGAAGTCTGCAAGTGGATATTTGGACCTCTTTGAGGATTTCTTTAGAAGCGGGATTTCATCATCTAATGCTACACAGAAGATTTCTCAGTAACTTCGTTGATTTCTGTGTGTTCAACTAACAGAGCTGAACCATCCTTTAGACAGAGCAGATTGGAAACCCTCTTTTTGAGAAATTTGCTTTTGTGGATTTCAAGCGTATTGGGGCCAACGGTAGAAAAGGAACTATCCTCGTATAAAAACTAGAGAGAATCATTCTCAGAAACCGCTTTGTGATGTGTGCGTTCCCCTCATGGAGTTTAACCTTTCTTTTCATAGAACAGTTTGGACACACTCTGTTTGTGAAGTCTGCAAGTGGATATTTGGACCTCTTTGAGGATTTCGTTGGAAGCGGGATTTCTTCATCTAATGCTACACAGAAGATTTCTCAGTAACTTCGTTGATTTCTGTGTGTTCAACTAACAGAGTTCAACCTTCCCTTAGACATAGCAGTTTGGAAACCCTCTTTTTGTGGAATTTGCAAGTGGAGATTTCAAGCGCTTTGGGGCCAACGGTAGAAAAGGAAATATCCTCGTATAAAAACTAGAGAGAATCATTCTCAGAAACCACTTTGTGTAGTGTGCGTTCCACTCACAGAGTTCAATCTTTCCTTTCATAGAGCAGTTTGGAAACACTCTGTTTGTGAAGACTGCAAGTGGATATTTGGACCTCTTTGAGGATTTCGTTGGATACGGGATTTCTTCATCTAATGCTAGAAGGAAGAATTCCCAGAAATTCCTTTGATTTGTGTGTGTTCAGCTAACAGAGCTGAACCATCCTTTAGACAGAGCAGATTGGAAACCCTCTTTTTGAGGAATTTGCGTGTGGAGATTACAAGCGTTTTGGGGCCAACGGTAGAAAAGGAAATATCCTCGTATAAAAACTAGAGAGAATCATTCTCAGAAACCACTTTGTGATGTGTGCGTTCCACTCACAGAGTTTAACCTTTCTTTTCATAGAACAGTTTGGAAACACTCTGTTTGTAAAGTCTGCAAGTGGATATTTGGACCTCTTTGAGGATTTCGTTGGAAGCGGGATTTCTTCTTCTAATGCTACACAGAAGATTTCTCAGTAACTTCGTTGATTTGTGTGTGTTCAAATAACAGAGTTCAACCTTCCCCTAGAGATAGCAGCTTGGAAACCCTCTTTTTGTGGAATTTGCAAGTGGAGGTTTCAAGCGCTTTGGGGCCAACGGTAGAAAAGGAAATATCTTCGTATAAAAACTACAGAGAACCATTCTCAGAAACCACTTTGTGTTGTGCGCGTTCCACTCACAGAGTTTAACCTTTCTTTTCATAGAGCAGTTTGGAAACACTCTGTTTGTGAAGTCTGCAAGTGGATATTTGGACCTCTTTGAGGATTTCGTTGTAATCGGGATTTCTTCATCTAATGCTAGAAGGAAGAATTCTCAGAAATTTCTTTGATATGAGTGTGTTCAACTAACAGAGCTGAACCATCCTTTAGACAGAGCAGAATGGAAACCCTCTTTTTGAGGAATTTGCTTGTGGAGATTTCAAGCCTTTTGGGGCCAACGGTAGAAAAGGAAATATCCTCGTATAAAAACTAGAGAGAATCATTCTCAGAAACCACTTTGTGATGTGTGCGTTCCACTCACAGAGTTTAATCTTTCTTTTCATAGAACAGTTTGGAAACACTCTGTTTGTAAAGTCTGCAAGTGGATATTTGGACCTCTTTGAGGATTTCGTTGGAAGCGGGATTTCTTCATCTAATGCTACACAGAAGATTTCTCAGTAACTTCGTTGATTTCTGTGTGTTCAACTAACAGAGTTCAACCTTCCCTTAGACATAGCAGATTGGAAACCCTCTTTTTGTGGAATTTGCAAATGGAGATTTCAAGCGCTTTGGGGTCAACTGTAGAAAAGGAAATATCCTCTTATAAAAACTAGAGAGAATCATTCTCAGAAACCACTTTGTGTAGTGTGCGTTCCACTCACAGAGTTCAATCTTTGCTTTCATACGGCAGTTTGGAAACACTCTGTTTGTGAAGACTGCAAGTGGATATTTGGACCTCTTTGAGGATTTCGTTGGAAACGGGATTTCTTCATCTAATGCTAGAAGGAAGAATTCCCAGAAATTTCTTTGATTTGTGTGTGTTCAGCTAACAGAGCTGAACCATCCTTTAGACAGAGCAGATTGGAAACCCTCTTTTTGAGGAATTTGCTTGTGGAGATTTCAAGCGTTTTGGGGCCAACTGTAGAAAAGAAATATCCTCGTATAAAAACTAGAGAGAATCATTCTCAGAAACCACTTTGTGATGTGTGCGTTCCACTCACAGAGTTTAATCTTTTTTTTCATAGAACAGTTTGGAAACACTCTGTTTGTAAAGTCTGCAAGTGGATATTTGGACCTCTTTGAGGATTTCGTTGGAAGCGGGATTTCTTCATCTAATGCTACACAGAAGATTTCTCAGTAACTTCGTTGATTTCTGTGTGTTCAACTAACAGAGTTCAACCTTCCCTTAGACATAGCAGATTGGAAACCCTCTTTTTGTGGAATTTGCAATTGGAGATTTCAAGCGCTTTGGGGTCAACTGTAGAAAAGGAAATATCCTCGTATAAAAACTAGAGAGAATCATTCTCAGAAACCACTTTGTGTAGTGTGCGTTCCACTCACAGAGTTCAATCTTTCCTTTCATACGGCAGTTTGGAAACACTCTGTTTGTGAAGACTGCAAGTGGATATTTGGACCTCTTTGAGGATTTCGTTGGAAACGGGATTTCTTCATCTAATGCTAGAAGGAAGAATTCCCAGAAATTTCTTTGATTTGTGTGTGTTCAGCTAACAGAGCTGAACCATCCTTTAGACAGAGCAGATAGGAAACCCTCTTTTTGAGGAATTTGCTTGTGGAGATTTCAAGCGTTTTGGGGCCAACTGTAGAAAAGAAATATCCTGGTATAAAAACTAGAGAGAATCATTCTCACAAACCACTTTGGATGTGTGCGTTCCACTCACAGAGTTTAACCTTTCTTTTCATAGAACAGTTTGGAAACACTCTGTTTGTAAAGTCTGCAAGTGGATATTTGGACCTCTTTGAGGATTTCGTTGGAAGCGGGATTTCTTCATCTAATGCTACACAGAAGATTTCTCAGTAACTTCGTTGATTTGTGTGTGTTCAACTAACAGAGTTCAACCTTCCCTTAGACATAGCAGATTGGAAACCCTCTTTTTGTGGAACTTGCAAGTGGAGATTTCAAGCGTTTTTGGGGCCAACGGTAGAAAAGGAAATATACTCGTATAAAAAATAGAGAGAATCATTCTCAGAAACCGCTTTCGGATGTGTGCGTTCCCCTCAAGGAGTTTAACCTTTCTTTTCATAGAGCAGTTTGGACACACTATGTTTGTGATGTCGGCAAGTGGATATTTGGACCTCTTTGAGGATTTCTTTGGAAGCGGGATTTCATCATCTAATGCTACTCAGAAGATTTCTCAGTAACTTCGTTGATTTCTGTGTGTTCAACTAACAGAGCTGAACCTTCCTTTAGACAGAGCAGATTGGAAACCCTCTTTTTGAGAAATTTGCTTTTGGGGATTTCAAGCGTTTTGGGGCCAACGGTAGAAAAGGAAATATCCTCGTATAAAAACTGGAGAGAATCATTCTCAGAAACCGCTTTGTGATGTGTGCGTTCCCCTCACGGAGTTTAACCTTTCTTTTCATAGAGCAGTTTGGACACACTCTGTTTGTGAAGTCTGCAACTGGATATTTGGACCTCTTTGAGGATTTCGTTGGAAGCGGGATTTCTTCATCTAATGCTACACAGAAGATTTCTCAGTAACTTCGTTGATTTCTCTGTGTTCAACTAACAGAGTTCAACCTTCCCTTAGACATAGCAGATTGGAAACCCTCTTTTTGTAGAATTTGCAAGTGGAGATTTCAAGCGCTTTGGGGCCAACGGTGGAAAAGGAAATATCCTCGTATAAAAACTGGAGAGAATCATTCTCAGAAAACACTTTGTGATGTGTGCGTTCCATTCACAGAGTTTAACCTTTCCTTTCATAGAGCAGTTTGGAAACACTCTGTTTGTGAAGACTGCAAGTGGATATTTGGACCTCTTTGAGGGTTTCGTTGGAAACGGGATTTCTTCATCTAATGCTAGAAGGAAGAATTCTCAGAAACTTCTTTGATTTGTGTGTGTTCAACTAACAGAGCTGAACCATCCTTTAGACAGAGCAGATTGGAAACCCTCTTTTAGAGGAATTTGCTTGTGGAGATTACAAGCGTTTTGGGGCCAACGGTAGAAAAGGAAATATCCTCGTATAAAAACTAGAGAGAATCATTCTCAGTAACCACTTTGTGATGTGTGCGTTCCACTCACAGAGTTTAACCTTTCTTTTCATAGAACAGTTTGGAAACACTCTGTTTGTAAAGTCTGCAAGTGGATATTTGGACCTCTTTGAGGATTTCGTTGGAAGCGGGATTTCTTCATCTAATGCTACACAGAAGATTTCTCAGTAACTTCGTTGATTTGTGTGTGTTCAACTAACAGAGTTCAACCTTCCCTTAGACATAGCAGATTGGAAACCCTCTTTTTGTGGAATTTGCAAGTGGAGATTTCAAGCGTTTTGGGGCCAACGGTAGAAAAGGAATTATCCTCGTATAAAAACTAGAGAGAATCATTCTCAGAAACCACTTTGTGATGTGTGCGTTCCCCTCACAGATTTTAACCTTTCTTTTCATAGAGCAGTTTGGACACACTCTGTTTGTGAAGTCTGCAATTGGATATTTGGCCCTCTTTGAGGATTTCATAGGAAGCGGGATTTCTTCATCTAATGCTACACAGAAGATTTCTCAGTAACTTCGTTGATTTCTGTGTGTTCAACTAACAGAGCTGAACCATCCTTTAGACAGAGCAGATTGGAAACCCTCTTTTTGAGAAATTTGCTTTTGGGGATTTCAAGCGTTTTGGGGCCAACGGTAGAAAAGGAAATATCCTGGTATAAAACTAGAGAGAATCATTCTCAGAAACCGCTTTGTGATGTGTGCGTTCCCCTCACGGAGTTTAACCTTTCCTTTCATAGAGCAGTTTGGACACACTCTGTTTGTGAAGTCTGCAATTGGATATTTTGCCCTCTTTGAGGATTTCATAGGAAGCGGGATTTCTTCATCTAATGCTACACAGAAGATTTCTCAGTAACTTCGTTGATTTCTGTGTGTTCAACTAACAGAGTTCAACCTTCCCTTAGAGATAGCAGATTGGAAACCCACTTTTTGTGGAATTTGCAAGTGGAGATTTCAAGCGCTTTGGGGCCAACGGTAGAAAAGGAAATATCCTCGTATAAAAAGTGGAGAGAATCATTCTCAGAAACCACTTTGTGATGTGTGCGTTCTACTCACAGAGTTTAACCTTTCCTTTCATAGAGCAGTTTGGAAACACTCTGTTTGTGAAGACTGCAAGTGGATATTTGGACCTCTTTGAGGATTTCGTTGGAAACGGGATTTCTTCATCTAATGCTAGAAGGAAGAATTCTCAGAAACTTCTTTGATTTGTGTGTGTTCAACTAACGGAGCTGAACCATCCTTTAGACAGAGCAGATTGGAAACCGTCTTTTTGAGGAATTTGCTTGTGGAGATTTCAAGCGTTTTGGGGCCAACGGTAGAAAAGGAAATATCCTCGTATAAAAACTAGAGAGAATCATTTTCAGAAACCACTTTGTGTTGTGCGCGTTCCACTCACAGAGTTTAACCTTTCTTTTCATAGAGCAGTTTGGAAACACTCTGTTTGTAAAGTCTGCAAGTGGATATTTGGACCTCTTTGAGGATTTCGTTGGAAGCGGGATTTCTTCATCTAATGCTACACAGAAGATTTCTCAGTAACTTCGTTGATTTGTGTGTGTTCAACTAACAGAGTTCAACCTTCCCTTAGAGATAGCAGCTTGGAAACCCTCTTTTTGTGGAATTTGCAAGTGGAGATTTCAAGCGCTTTGGGGCCAACGGTTGAAAAGGAAATATCTTCGTATAAAAACTAGAGAGAACCATTCTCAGAAACCACTTTGTGTTGTGCGCGTTCCACTCACAGAGTTTAACCTTTCTTTTCATAGAGCAGTTTGGAAACACTCTGTTTGTGAAGTCTGCAAGTGGATATTTGGACCTCTTTGAGGATTTCGTTGGAATCGGGATTTCTTCATCTAATGCTAGAAGGCAGAATTCTCAGAAACTTCTTTGATATGTGTGTGTTCAACTGACAGAGCTGAACCATCCTTTAGACAGAGCAGAATGGAAACACTCTTTTTGAGGAATTTGCTTGTGGAGATTTCAAGCCTTTTGGGGCCAACGGTGGAAAAGGAAATATCCTCGTATAAAAACTAGAGAGAATCATTCTCAGAAACCACTTTGTGATGTGTGCGTTCCACTCACAGAGTTTAATCTTTCTTTTCATAGAACAGTTTGGAAACACTCTGTTTGTAAAGTCTGCAAGTGGATATTTGGACCTCTTTGAGGATTTCGTTGGAAGCGGTATTTCTTCATCTAATGCTACACAGAAGATTTCTCAGTAACTTCGTTGATTTCTGTGTGTTCAACTAACAGAGTTCAACCTTTCCTTAGACATAGCAGATTGGAAACCCTCTTTTTGTGGAATTTGCAAGTGGAGATTTCAAGCGCTTTGGGGTCAACTGTAGAAAAGGAAATATCCTCGTATAAAAACTAGAGAGAATCCTTCTCAGAAACCACTTTGTGTAGTGTGCGTTCCACTCACAGAGTTCAATCTTTCCTTTCATACGGCAGTTTGGAAACACTCTGTTTGTGAAGACTGCAAGTGGATATTTGGACCTCTTTGAGGATTTCGTTGGAAACAGGATTTCTTCATCTAATGCTAGAAGGAAGAAATCCCAGAAATTTCTTTGATTTGTGTGTGTTCAGCTAACAGAGCTGAACCATCCTTTAGACAGAGCAGATTGGAAACCCTCTTTTTGAGGAATTTGCTTGTGGAGATTTCAAGCGTTTTGGGGCCAACTGTAGAAAAGAAATATCCTGGTAGAAAAACTAGAGAGAATCATTCTCAGAAACCACTTTGGATGTGTGCGTTCCACTCACAGAGTTTAACCTTTCTTCTCATAGAACAGTTTGGAAACACTCTGTTTGTAAAGTCTGCAAGTGGATATTTGGACCTCTTTGAGGATTTCGTTGGAAGCGGGATTTCTTCATCTAATGCTACACAGAAGATTTCTCAGTAACTTCGTTGATTTGTGTGTGTTCAACTAACAGAGTTCAGCCTTCCCTTAGACATAGCAGATTGGAAACCCTCTTTTTGTGGAACTTGCAAGTGGAGATTTCAAGCGTTTTTGGGGCCAACGGTAGAAAAGGAAATATCCTCGTATAAAAAATAGAGAGAATCATTCTCAGAAACCGCTTTCGGATGTGTGCGTTCCCCTCAAGGAATTTAACCTTTCTTTTCATAGAGCAGTTTGGACACACTCTGTTTGTGAAGTCTGCAAGTGGATATTTGGACCTCTTTGAGGATTTCTTTGGAAGCGGGATTTCATCATCTAATGCTACACAGAAGATTTCTCAGTAACTTCGTTGATTTCTGTGTGTTCAACTAACAGAGCTGAACCATCCTTTAGACAGAGCAGATTGGAAACCCTCTTTTTGAGAAATTTGCTTTTGGGGATTTCAAGCGTTTTGGGGCCAACGGTAGAAAAGGAAATATCCTCGTATAAAAACTAGAGAGAATCATTCTCAGAAACCACTTTGTGATGTGTGCGTTCCCCTCACGGAGTTTAACCTTTCTTTTCATAGAGCAGTTTGGACACACTCTGTTTGTGAAGTCTGCAAGTGGATATTTGGACCTCTTTGAGGATTTCGTTGGAAGCGGGATTTCTTCATCTAATGCTACACAGAAGATTTCTCAGTAACTTCGTTGATTTCTCTGTGTTCAACTAACAGAGTTCAACCTTCCCTTAGACATAGCAGATTGGAAACCCTCTTTTTGTGGAATTTGCAAGTGGAGATTTCAAGCGCTTTGGGGCCAACGGTAGAAAAGGAAATATCCTCGTATAAAAACTGGAGAGAATCATTCTCAGAAAACACTTTGTGATGTGTGCGTTCCACTCACAGAGTTTAACCTTTCCTTTCATAGAGCAGTTTGGAAACACTCTGTTTGTGAAGACTGCAAGTGGATATTTGGACCATTTTGAGGATTTCGTTGGAAACGGGATTTCTTCATCTAATGCTAGAAGGAAGAATTCCCAGAAATTTCTTTGATTTGTGTGTGTTCAGCTAACAGAGCTGAACCATCCTTTAGACAGAGCAGATTGGAAACCCTCTTTTTGAGGAATTTGCTTGTGGAGATTTCAAGCGTTTTGGGGCCAACTGTAGAAAGGAAATATCCTGGTATAAAAACTAGAGAGAATCATTCTCAGAAACCACTTTGGATGTGTGCGTTCCACTCACAGAGTTTAACCTTTCTTTTCATAGAACAGTTTGGAAACACTCTGTTTGAAAAGTCTGCAAGTGGATATTTGGACCTCTTTGAGGATTTCGTTGGAAGCGGGATTTCATCATCTAATGCTACACAGAAGATTTCTCAGTAACTTCGTTGATTTGTGTGTGTTCAACTAACAGAGTTCAACCTTCCCTTAGACATAGCAGATTGGAAACCCTCTTTTTGAGGAACTTGCAAGTGGAGATTTCAAGCGTTTTTGGGGCCAACGGTAGAAAAGGAAATATCCTCGTATAAAAAATAGAGAGAATCATTCTCAGAAACCGCTTTGTGATGTGTGCGTTCCCCTCAAGGAGTTTAACCTTTCTTTTCATAGAGCAGTTTGGACACACTATGTTTGTGAAGTCTGCAAGTGGATATTTGGACCTCTTTGAGGATTTCTTTGGAAGCGGGATTTCATCATCTAATGCTACACAGAAGATTTCTCAGTAACTTCGTTGATTTCTGTGTGTTCAACTAACAGAGCTGAACCATCCTTTAGACAGAGCATATTGGAAACCCTCTTTTTGAGAAATTTGCTTTTGGGGATTTCAAGCGTATTGGGGCCAACGGTAGAAAAGGAACTATCCTCGTATAAAAACTAGAGAGAATCATTCTCAGAAACCGCTTTGTGATGTGTGCGTTCCCCTCATGGAGTTTAACCTTTCTTTTCATAGAGCAGTTTGGACACACTCTGTTTGTGAAGTCTGCAAGTGGATATTTGGACCTCTTTGAGGATTTCGTTGGAAGCGGGATTTCTTCATCTAATGCTACACAGAAGATTTCTCAGTAACTTCGTTGATTTGTGTGTGTTCAACTAACAGAGTTCAACCTTCCCTTAGACAGAGCAGATTGGAAACCCTCTTTTTGTGGAATTTGCAAGTGGAGATTTCAAGCGCTTTGGGGCCAACGGTAGAAAAGGAAATATCCTCGTATAAAAACTAGAGAGAATCATTCTCAGAAACCACTTTGTGTAGTGTGCGTTCCACTCACAGAGTTCAATCTTTCCTTTCATAGAGCAGTTTGGAAACACTCTGTTTGTGAAGACTGCAAGTGGATATTTGGACCTCTTTGAGGATTTCGTTGGATACGGGATTTCTTCATCTAATGCTAGAAGGAAGAATTCCCAGAAATTCCTTTGATTTGTGTGTGTTCAGCTAACAGAGCTGAACCATCCTTTAGACAGAGCAGATTGGAAACCCTCTTTTTGAGGAATTTGCTTGTGGAGATTACAAGCGTTTTGGGGCCAACGGTAGAAAAGGAAATATCCTCGTATAAAAACTAGAGAGAATCATTCTCAGAAACCACTTTGTGATGTGTGCGTTCCACTCACACAGTTTAACCTTTCTTTTCATAGAACAGTTTGGAAACACTCTGTTTGTAAAGTCTGCAAGTGGATATTTGGACCTCTTTGAGGATTTCGTTGGAAGCGGGATTTCTTCTTCTAATGCTACACAGAAGATTTCTCAGTAACTTCGTTGATTTGTGTGTGTTCAACTAACAGAGTTCAACCTTCCCTTAGACATAGCAGATTGGAAACCCTCTTTTTGTGGAATTTGCAAGTGGAGATTTCAAGCGTTTTGGGGCCAACGGTAGAAAAGGAATTATCCTCGTATAAAAACTAGAGAGAATCATTCTCAGAAACCACTTTGTGATGTGTGCGTTCCCCTCACAGATTTTAACCTTTCTTTTCATAGAGCAGTTTGGACACACTCTGTTTGTGAAGTCTGCAATTGGATATTTGGCCCTCTTTGAGGATTTCATAGGAAGCGGGATTTCTTCATCTAATGCTACACAGAAGATTTCTCAGTAACTTCGTTGATTTCTGTGTGTTCAACTAACAGAGCTGAACCATCCTTTAGACAGAGCAGATTGGAAACCCTCTTTTTGAGAAATTTGCTTTTGGGGATTTCAAGCGTTTTGGGGCCAACGGTAGAAAAGGAAATATCCTCGTATAAAACTAGAGAGAATCATTCTCAGAAACCGCTTTGTGATGTGTGCGTTCCCCTCACAGAGTTTAACCTTTCCTTTCATAGAGCAGTTTGGACACACTCTGTTTGTGAAGTCTGCAATTGGATATTTTGCCCTCTTTGAGGATTTCATAGGAAGCGGGATTTCTTCATCTAATGCTACACAGAAGATTTCTCAGTAACTTCGTTGATTTCTGTGTGTTCAACTAACAGAGTTCAACCTTCCCTTAGAGATAGCAGATTGGAAACCCACTTTTTGTGGAATTTGCAAGTGGAGATTTCAAGCGCTTTGGGGCCAACGGTAGAAAAGGAAATATCCTCGTATAAAAAGTGGAGAGAATCATTCTCAGAAACCACTTTGTGATGTGTGCGTTCTACTCACAGAGTTTAACCTTTCCTTTCATAGAGCAGTTTGGAAACACTCTGTTTGTGAAGACTGCAAGTGGATATTTGGACCTCTTTGAGGATTTCGTTGGAAACGGGATTTCTTCATCTAATGCTAGAAGGAAGAATTCTCAGAAACTTCTTTGATTTGTGTGTGTTCAACTAACGGAGCTGAACCATCCTTTAGACAGAGCAGATTGGAAACCGTCTTTTTGAGGAATTTGCTTGTGGAGATTTCAAGCGTTTTGGGGCCAACGGTAGAAAAGGAAATATCCTCGTATAAAAACTAGAGAGAATCATTTTCAGAAACCACTTTGTGTTGTGCGCGTTCCACTCACAGAGTTTAACCTTTCTTTTCATAGAGCAGTTTGGAAACACTCTGTTTGTAAAGTCTGCAAGTGGATATTTGGACCTCTTTGAGGATTTCGTTGGAAGCGGGATTTCTTCATCTAATGCTACACAGAAGATTTCTCAGTAACTTCGTTGATTTGTGTGTGTTCAACTAACAGAGTTCAACCTTCCCTTAGAGATAGCAGCTTGGAAACCCTCTTTTTGTGGAATTTGCAAGTGGAGATTTCAAGCGCTTTGGGGCCAACGGTTGAAAAGGAAATATCTTCGTATAAAAACTAGAGAGAACCATTCTCAGAAACCACTTTGTGTTGTGCGCGTTCCACTCACAGAGTTTAACCTTTCTTTTCATAGAGCAGTTTGGAAACACTCTGTTTGTGAAGTCTGCAAGTGGATATTTGCACCTCTTTGAGGATTTCGTTGGAATCGGGATTTCTTCATCTAATGCTAGAAGGAAGAATTCTCAGAAACTTCTTTGATATGTGTGTGTTCAACTGACAGAGCTGAACCATCCTTTAGACAGAGCAGAATGGAAACACTCTTTTTGAGGAATTTGCTTGTGGAGATTTCAAGCCTTTTGGGGCCAACGGTGGAAAAGGAAATATCCTCGTATAAAAACTAGAGAGAATCATTCTCAGAAACCACTTTGTGATGTGTGCGTTCCACTCACAGAGTTTAATCTTTCTTTTCATAGAACAGTTTGGAAACACTCTGTTTGTAAAGTCTGCAAGTGGATATTTGGACCTCTTTGAGGATTTCGTTGGAAGCGGTATTTCTTCATCTAATGCTACACAGAAGATTTCTCAGTAACTTCGTTGATTTCTGTGTGTTCAACTAACAGAGTTCAACCTTTCCTTAGACATAGCAGATTGGAAACCCTCTTTTTGTGGAATTTTCAAGTGGAGATTTCAAGCGCTTTGGGGTCAACTGTAGAAAAGGAAATATCCTCGTATAAAAACTAGAGAGAATCCTTCTCAGAAACCACTTTGTGTAATGTGCGTTCCACTCACAGAGTTCAATCTTTCCTTTCATACGGCAGTTTGGAAACACTCTGTTTGTGAAGACTGCAAGTGGATATTTGGACCTCTTTGAGGATTTCGTTGGAAACAGGATTTCTTCATCTAATGCTAGAAGGAAGAATTCCCAGAAATTTCTTTGATTTGTGTGTGTTCAGCTAACAGAGCTGAACCATCCTTTAGACAGAGCAGATTGGAAACCCTCTTTTTGAGGAATTTGCTTGTGGAGATTTCAAGCGTTTTGGGGCCAACTGTAGAAAAGAAATATCCTGGTAGAAAAACTAGAGAGAATCATTCTCAGAAACCACTTTGGATGTGTGCGTTCCACTCACAGAGTTTAACCTTTCTTCTCATAGAACAGTTTGGAAACACTCTGTTTGTAAAGTCTGCAAGTGGATATTTGGACCTCTTTGAGGATTTCGTTGGAAGCGGGATTTCTTCATCTAATGCTACACAGAAGATTTCTCAGTAACTTCGTTGATTTGTGTGTGTTCAACTAACAGAGTTCAGCCTTCCCTTAGACATAGCAGATTGGAAACCCTCTTTTTGTGGAACTTGCAAGTGGAGATTTCAAGCGTTTTTGGGGCCAACGGTAGAAAAGGAAATATCCTCGTATAAAAAATAGAGAGAATCATTCTCAGAAACCGCTTTCGGATGTGTGCGTTCCCCTCAAGGAATTTAACCTTTCTTTTCATAGAGCAGTTTGGACACACTCTGTTTGTGAAGTCTGCAAGTGGATATTTGGACCTCTTTGAGGATTTCGTTGGAAGCGGGATTTCTTCATCTAATGCTACACAGAAGATTTCTCAGTAACTTCGTTGATTTCTCTGTGTTCAACTAACAGAGTTCAACCTTCCCTTAGACATAGCAGATTGGAAACCCTCTTTTTGTGGAATTTGCAAGTGGAGATTTCAAGCGCTTTGGGGCCAACGGTAGAAAAGGAAATATCCTCGTATAAAAACTGGAGAGAATCATTCTCAGAAAACACTTTGTGATGTGTGCGTTCCACTCACAGAGTTTAACCTTTCCTTTCATAGAGCAGTTTGGAAACACTCTGTTTGTGAAGACTGCAAGTGGATATTTGGACCATTTTGAGGATTTCGTTGGAAACGGGATTTCTTCATCTAATGCTAGAAGGAAGAATTCCCAGAAATTTCTTTGATTTGTGTGTGTTCAGCTAACAGAGCTGAACCATCCTTTAGACAGAGCAGATTGGAAACCCTCTTTTTGAGGAATTTGCTTGTGGAGATTTCAAGCGTTTTGGGGCCAACTGTAGAAAAGAAATATCCTGGTATAAAAACTAGAGAGAATCATTCTCAGAAACCACTTTGGATGTGTGCGTTCCACTCACAGAGTTTAACCTTTCTTTTCATAGAACAGTTTGGAAACACTCTGTTTGTAAAGTCTGCAAGTGGATATTTGGACCTCTTTGAGGATTTCGTTGGAAGCGGGATTTCTTCATCTAATGCTACACAGAAGATTTCTCAGTAACTTCGTTGATTTGTGTGTGTTCAACTAACAGAGTTCAACCTTCCCTTAGACATAGCAGATTGGAAACCCTCTTTTTGTGGAACTTGCAAGTGGAGATTTCAAGCGTTTTTGGGGCCAACGGTAGAAAAGGAAATATACTCGTATAAAAAATAGAGAGAATCATTATCAGAAACCGCTTTCGGATGTGTGCGTTCCCCTCAAGGAGTTTAACCTTTCTTTTCATAGAGCAGTTTGGACACACTATGTTTGTGATGTCGGCAAGTGGATATTTGGACCTCTTTGAGGATTTCTTTGGAAGCGGGATTTCATCATCTAATGCTACTCAGAAGATTTCTCAGTAACTTCGTTGATTTCTGTGTGTTCAACTAACAGAGCTGAACCTTCCTTTAGACAGAGCAGATTGGAAACCCTCTTTTTGAGAAATTTGCTTTTGGGGATTTCAAGCGTTTTGGGGCCAACGGTAGAAAAGGAAATATCCTCGTATAAAAACTGGAGAGAATCATTCTCAGAAACCGCTTTGTGATGTGTGCGTTCCCCTCACGGAGTTTAACCTTTCTTTTCATAGAGCAGTTTGGACACACTCTGTTTGTGAAGTCTGCAACTGGATATTTGGACCTCTTTGAGGATTTCGTTGGAAGCGGGATTTCTTCATCTAATGCTACACAGAAGATTTCTCAGTAACTTCGTTGATTTCTCTGTGTTCAACTAACAGAGTTCAACCTTCCCTTAGACATAGCAGATTGGAAACCCTCTTTTTGTAGAATTTGCAAGTGGAGATTTCAAGCGCTTTGGGGCCAACGGTGGAAAAGGAAATATCCTCGTATAAAAACTGGAGAGAATCATTCTCAGAAAACACTTTGTGATGTGTGCGTTCCATTCACAGAGTTTAACCTTTCTTTTCATAGAGCAGTTTGGAAACACTCTGTTTGTGAAGACTGCAAGTGGATATTTGGACCTCTTTGAGGGTTTCGTTGGAAACGGGATTTCTTCATCTAATGCTAGAAGGAAGAATTCTCAGAAACTTCTTTGATTTGTGTGTGTTCAACTAACAGAGCTGAACCATCCTTTAGACAGAGCAGATTGGAAACCCTCTTTTAGAGGAATTTGCTTGTGGAGATTACAAGCGTTTTGGGGCCAACGGTAGAAAAGGAAATATCCTCGTATAAAAACTAGAGAGAATCATTCTCAGTAACCACTTTGTGATGTGTGCGTTCCACTCACAGAGTTTAACCTTTCTTTTCATAGAACAGTTTGGAAACACTCTGTTTGTAAAGTCTGCAAGTGGATATTTGGACCTCTTTGAGGATTTCGTTGGAAGCGGGATTTCTTCATCTAATGCTACACAGAAGATTTCTCAGTAACTTCGTTGATTTGTGTGTGTTCAACTAACAGAGTTCAACCTTCCCTTAGACATAGCAGATTGGAAACCCTCTTTTTGTGGAATTTGCAAGTGGAGATTTCAAGCGTTTTGGGGCCAACGGTAGAAAAGGAATTATCCTCGTATAAAAACTAGAGAGAATCATTCTCAGAAACCACTTTGTGATGTGTGCGTTCCCCTCACAGATTTTAACCTTTCTTTTCATAGAGCAGTTTGGACACACTCTGTTTGTGAAGTCTGCAATTGGATATTTGGCCCTCTTTGAGGATTTCATAGGAAGCGGGATTTCTTCATCTAATGCTACACAGAAGATTTCTCAGTAACTTCGTTGATTTCTGTGTGTTCAACTAACAGAGCTGAACCATCCTTTAGACAGAGCAGATTGGAAACCCTCTTTTTGAGAAATTTGCTTTTGGGGATTTCAAGCGTTTTGGGGCCAACGGTAGAAAAGGAAATATCCTGGTATAAAACTAGAGAGAATCATTCTCAGAAACCGCTTTGTGATGTGTGCGTTCCCCTCACGGAGTTTAACCTTTCCTTTCATAGAGCAGTTTGGACACACTCTGTTTGTGAAGTCTGCAATTGGATATTTTGCCCTCTTTGAGGATTTCATAGGAAGCGGGATTTCTTCATCTAATGCTACACAGAAGATTTCTCAGTAACTTCGTTGATTTCTGTGTGTTCAACTAACAGAGTTCAACCTTCCCTTAGAGATAGCAGATTGGAAACCCACTTTTTGTGGAATTTGCAAGTGGAGATTTCAAGCGCTTTGGGGCCAACGGTAGAAAAGGAAATATCCTCGTATAAAAAGTGGAGAGAATCATTCTCAGAAACCACTTTGTGATGTGTGCGTTCTACTCACAGAGTTTAACCTTTCCTTTCATAGAGCAGTTTGGAAACACTCTGTTTGTGAAGACTGCAAGTGGATATTTGGACCTCTTTGAGGATTTCGTTGGAAACGGGATTTCTTCATCTAATGCTAGAAGGAAGAATTCTCAGAAACTTCTTTGATTTGTGTGTGTTCAACTAACGGAGCTGAACCATCCTTTAGACAGAGCAGATTGGAAACCGTCTTTTTGAGGAATTTGCTTGTGGAGATTTCAAGCGTTTTGGGGCCAACGGTAGAAAAGGAAATATCCTCGTATAAAAACTAGAGAGAATCATTTTCAGAAACCACTTTGTGTTGTGCGCGTTCCACTCACAGAGTTTAACCTTTCTTTTCATAGAGCAGTTTGGAAACACTCTGTTTGTAAAGTCTGCAAGTGGATATTTGGACCTCTTTGAGGATTTCGTTGGAAGCGGGATTTCTTCATCTAATGCTACACAGAAGATTTCTCAGTAACTTCGTTGATTTGTGTGTGTTCAACTAACAGAGTTCAACCTTCCCTTAGAGATAGCAGCTTGGAAACCCTCTTTTTGTGGAATTTGCAAGTGGAGATTTCAAGCGCTTTGGGGCCAACGGTTGAAAAGGAAATATCTTCGTATAAAAACTAGAGAGAACCATTCTCAGAAACCACTTTGTGTTGTGCGCGTTCCACTCACAGAGTTTAACCTTTCTTTTCATAGAGCAGTTTGGAAACACTCTGTTTGTGAAGTCTGCAAGTGGATATTTGGACCTCTTTGAGGATTTCGTTGGAATCGGGATTTCTTCATCTAATGCTAGAAGGCAGAATTCTCAGAAACTTCTTTGATATGTGTGTGTTCAACTGACAGAGCTGAACCATCCTTTAGACAGAGCAGAATGGAAACACTCTTTTTGAGGAATTTGCTTGTGGAGATTTCAAGCCTTTTGGGGCCAACGGTGGAAAAGGAAATATCCTCGTATAAAAACTAGAGAGAATCATTCTCAGAAACCACTTTGTGATGTGTGCGTTCCACTCACAGAGTTTAATCTTTCTTTTCATAGAACAGTTTGGAAACACTCTGTTTGTAAAGTCTGCAAGTGGATATTTGGACCTCTTTGAGGATTTCGTTGGAAGCGGTATTTCTTCATCTAATGCTACACAGAAGATTTCTCAGTAACTTCGTTGATTTCTGTGTGTTCAACTAACAGAGTTCAACCTTTCCTTAGACATAGCAGATTGGAAACCCTCTTTTTGTGGAATTTTCAAGTGGAGATTTCAAGCGCTTTGGGGTCAACTGTAGAAAAGGAAATATCCTCGTATAAAAACTAGAGAGAATCCTTCTCAGAAACCACTTTGTGTAGTGTGCGTTCCACTCACAGAGTTCAATCTTTCCTTTCATACGGCAGTTTGGAAACACTCTGTTTGTGAAGACTGCAAGTGGATATTTGGACCTCTTTGAGGATTTCGTTGGAAACAGGATTTCTTCATCTAATGCTAGAAGGAAGAAATCCCAGAAATTTCTTTGATTTGTGTGTGTTCAGCTAACAGAGCTGAACCATCCTTTAGACAGAGCAGATTGGAAACCCTCTTTTTGAGGAATTTGCTTGTGGAGATTTCAAGCGTTTTGGGGCCAACTGTAGAAAAGAAATATCCTGGTAGAAAAACTAGAGAGAATCATTCTCAGAAACCACTTTGGATGTGTGCGTTCCACTCACAGAGTTTAACCTTTCTTCTCATAGAACAGTTTGGAAACACTCTGTTTGTAAAGTCTGCAAGTGGATATTTGGACCTCTTTGAGGATTTCGTTGGAAGCGGGATTTCTTCATCTAATGCTACACAGAAGATTTCTCAGTAACTTCGTTGATTTGTGTGTGTTCAACTAACAGAGTTCAGCCTTCCCTTAGACATAGCAGATTGGAAACCCTCTTTTTGTGGAACTTGCAAGTGGAGATTTCAAGCGTTTTTGGGGCCAACGGTAGAAAAGGAAATATCCTCGTATAAAAAATAGAGAGAATCATTCTCAGAAACCGCTTTCGGATGTGTGCGTTCCCCTCAAGGAATTTAACCTTTCTTTTCATAGAGCAGTTTGGACACACTCTGTTTGTGAAGTCTGCAAGTGGATATTTGGACCTCTTTGAGGATTTCTTTGGAAGCGGGATTTCATCATCTAATGCTACACAGAAGATTTCTCAGTAACTTCGTTGATTTCTGTGTGTTCAACTAACAGAGCTGAACCATCCTTTAGACAGAGCAGATTGGAAACCCTCTTTTTGAGAAATTTGCTTTTGGGGATTTCAAGCGTTTTGGGGCCAACGGTAGAAAAGGAAATATCCTCGTATAAAAACTAGAGAGAATCATTCTCAGAAACCACTTTGTGATGTGTGCGTTCCCCTCACGGAGTTTAACCTTTCTTTTCATAGAGCAGTTTGGACACACTCTGTTTGTGAAGTCTGCAAGTGGATATTTGGACCTCTTTGAGGATTTCGTTGGAAGCGGGATTTCTTCATCTAATGCTACACAGAAGATTTCTCAGTAACTTCGTTGATTTCTCTGTGTTCAACTAACAGAGTTCAACCTTCCCTTAGACATAGCAGATTGGAAACCCTCTTTTTGTGGAATTTGCAAGTGGAGATTTCAAGCGCTTTGGGGCCAACGGTAGAAAAGGAAATATCCTCGTATAAAAACTGGAGAGAATCATTCTCAGAAAACACTTTGTGATGTGTGCGTTCCACTCACAGAGTTTAACCTTTCCTTTCATAGAGCAGTTTGGAAACACTCTGTTTGTGAAGACTGCAAGTGGATATTTGGACCATTTTGAGGATTTCGTTGGAAACGGGATTTCTTCATCTAATGCTAGAAGGAAGAATTCCCAGAAATTTCTTTGATTTGTGTGTGTTCAGCTAACAGAGCTGAACCATCCTTTAGACAGAGCAGATTGGAAACCCTCTTTTTGAGGAATTTGCTTGTGGAGATTTCAAGCGTTTTGGGGCCAACTGTAGAAAGGAAATATCCTGGTATAAAAACTAGAGAGAATCATTCTCAGAAACCACTTTGGATGTGTGCGTTCCACTCACAGAGTTTAACCTTTCTTTTCATAGAACAGTTTGGAAACACTCTGTTTGAAAAGTCTGCAAGTGGATATTTGGACCTCTTTGAGGATTTCGTTGGAAGCGGGATTTCATCATCTAATGCTACACAGAAGATTTCTCAGTAACTTCGTTGATTTGTGTGTGTTCAACTAACAGAGTTCAACCTTCCCTTAGACATAGCAGATTGGAAACCCTCTTTTTGAGGAACTTGCAAGTGGAGATTTCAAGCGTTTTTGGGGCCAACGGTAGAAAAGGAAATATCCTCGTATAAAAAATAGAGAGAATCATTCTCAGAAACCGCTTTGTGATGTGTGCGTTCCCCTCAAGGAGTTTAACCTTTCTTTTCATAGAGCAGTTTGGACACACTATGTTTGTGAAGTCTGCAAGTGGATATTTGGACCTCTTTGAGGATTTCTTTGGAAGCGGGATTTCATCATCTAATGCTACACAGAAGATTTCTCAGTAACTTCGTTGATTTCTGTGTGTTCAACTAACAGAGCTGAACCATCCTTTAGACAGAGCATATTGGAAACCCTCTTTTTGAGAAATTTGCTTTTGGGGATTTCAAGCGTATTGGGGCCAACGGTAGAAAAGGAACTATCCTCGTATAAAAACTAGAGAGAATCATTCTCAGAAACCGCTTTGTGATGTGTGCGTTCCCCTCATGGAGTTTAACCTTTCTTTTCATAGAGCAGTTTGGACACACTCTGTTTGTGAAGTCTGCAAGTGGATATTTGGACCTCTTTGAGGATTTCGTTGGAAGCGGGATTTCTTCATCTAATGCTACACAGAAGATTTCTCAGTAACTTCGTTGATTTGTGTGTGTTCAACTAACAGAGTTCAACCTTCCCTTAGACAGAGCAGATTGGAAACCCTCTTTTTGTGGAATTTGCAAGTGGAGATTTCAAGCGCTTTGGGGCCAACGGTAGAAAAGGAAATATCCTCGTATAAAAACTAGAGAGAATCATTCTCAGAAACCACTTTGTGTAGTGTGCGTTCCACTCACAGAGTTCAATCTTTCCTTTCATAGAGCAGTTTGGAAACACTCTGTTTGTGAAGACTGCAAGTGGATATTTGGACCTCTTTGAGGATTTCGTTGGATACGGGATTTCTTCATCTAATGCTAGAAGGAAGAATTCCCAGAAATTCCTTTGATTTGTGTGTGTTCAGCTAACAGAGCTGAACCATCCTTTAGACAGAGCAGATTGGAAACCCTCTTTTTGAGGAATTTGCTTGTGGAGATTACAAGCGTTTTGGGGCCAACGGTAGAAAAGGAAATATCCTCGTATAAAAACTAGAGAGAATCATTCTCAGAAACCACTTTGTGATGTGTGCGTTCCACTCACACAGTTTAACCTTTCTTTTCATAGAACAGTTTGGAAACACTCTGTTTGTAAAGTCTGCAAGTGGATATTTGGACCTCTTTGAGTATTTCGTTGGAAGCGGGATTTCTTCTTCTAATGCTACACAGAAGATTTCTCAGTAACTTCGTTGATTTGTGTGTGTTCAACTAACAGAGTTCAACCTTCCCTTAGACATAGCAGATTGGAAACCCTCTTTTTGTGGAATTTGCAAGTGGAGATTTCAAGCGTTTTGGGGCCAACGGTAGAAAAGGAATTATCCTCGTATAAAAACTAGAGAGAATCATTCTCAGAAACCACTTTGTGATGTGTGCGTTCCCCTCACAGATTTTAACCTTTCTTTTCATAGAGCAGTTTGGACACACTCTGTTTGTGAAGTCTGCAATTGGATATTTGGCCCTCTTTGAGGATTTCATAGGAAGCGGGATTTCTTCATCTAATGCTACACAGAAGATTTCTCAGTAACTTCGTTGATTTCTGTGTGTTCAACTAACAGAGCTGAACCATCCTTTAGACAGAGCAGATTGGAAACCCTCTTTTTGAGAAATTTGCTTTTGGGGATTTCAAGCGTTTTGGGGCCAACGGTAGAAAAGGAAATATCCTCGTATAAAACTAGAGAGAATCATTCTCAGAAACCGCTTTGTGATGTGTGCGTTCCCCTCACGGAGTTTAACCTTTCCTTTCATAGAGCAGTTTGGACACACTCTGTTTGTGAAGTCTGCAATTGGATATTTTGCCCTCTTTGAGGATTTCATAGGAAGCGGGATTTCTTCATCTAATGCTACACAGAAGATTTCTCAGTAACTTCGTTGATTTCTGTGTGTTCAACTAACAGAGTTCAACCTTCCCTTAGAGATAGCAGATTGGAAACCCACTTTTTGTGGAATTTGCAAGTGGAGATTTCAAGCGCTTTGGGGCCAACGGTAGAAAAGGAAATATCCTCGTATAAAAAGTGGAGAGAATCATTCTCAGAAACCACTTTGTGATGTGTGCGTTCTACTCACAGAGTTTAACCTTTCCTTTCATAGAGCAGTTTGGAAACACTCTGTTTGTGAAGACTGCAAGTGGATATTTGGACCTCTTTGAGGATTTCGTTGGAAACGGGATTTCTTCATCTAATGCTAGAAGGAAGAATTCTCAGAAACTTCTTTGATTTGTGTGTGTTCAACTAACGGAGCTGAACCATCCTTTAGACAGAGCAGATTGGAAACCGTCTTTTTGAGGAATTTGCTTGTGGAGATTTCAAGCGTTTTGGGGCCAACGGTAGAAAAGGAAATATCCTCGTATAAAAACTAGAGAGAATCATTTTCAGAAACCACTTTGTGTTGTGCGCGTTCCACTCACAGAGTTTAACCTTTCTTTTCATAGAGCAGTTTGGAAACACTCTGTTTGTAAAGTCTGCAAGTGGATATTTGGACCTCTTTGAGGATTTCGTTGGAAGCGGGATTTCTTCATCTAATGCTACACAGAAGATTTCTCAGTAACTTCGTTGATTTGTGTGTGTTCAACTAACAGAGTTCAACCTTCCCTTAGAGATAGCAGCTTGGAAACCCTCTTTTTGTGGAATTTGCAAGTGGAGATTTCAAGCGCTTTGGGGCCAACGGTTGAAAAGGAAATATCTTCGTATAAAAACTAGAGAGAACCATTCTCAGAAACCACTTTGTGTTGTGCGCGTTCCACTCACAGAGTTTAACCTTTCTTTTCATAGAGCAGTTTGGAAACACTCTGTTTGTGAAGTCTGCAAGTGGATATTTGCACCTCTTTGAGGATTTCGTTGGAATCGGGATTTCTTCATCTAATGCTAGAAGGAAGAATTCTCAGAAACTTCTTTGATATGTGTGTGTTCAACTGACAGAGCTGAACCATCCTTTAGACAGAGCAGAATGGAAACACTCTTTTTGAGGAATTTGCTTGTGGAGATTTCAAGCCTTTTGGGGCCAACGGTGGAAAAGGAAATATCCTCGTATAAAAACTAGAGAGAATCATTCTCAGAAACCACTTTGTGATGTGTGCGTTCCACTCACAGAGTTTAATCTTTCTTTTCATAGAACAGTTTGGAAACACTCTGTTTGTAAAGTCTGCAAGTGGATATTTGGACCTCTTTGAGGATTTCGTTGGAAGCGGTATTTCTTCATCTAATGCTACACAGAAGATTTCTCAGTAACTTCGTTGATTTCTGTGTGTTCAACTAACAGAGTTCAACCTTTCCTTAGACATAGCAGATTGGAAACCCTCTTTTTGTGGAATTTTCAAGTGGAGATTTCAAGCGCTTTGGGGTCAACTGTAGAAAAGGAAATATCCTCGTATAAAAACTAGAGAGAATCCTTCTCAGAAACCACTTTGTGTAATGTGCGTTCCACTCACAGAGTTCAATCTTTCCTTTCATACGGCAGTTTGGAAACACTCTGTTTGTGAAGACTGCAAGTGGATATTTGGACCTCTTTGAGGATTTCGTTGGAAACAGGATTTCTTCATCTAATGCTAGAAGGAAGAATTCCCAGAAATTTCTTTGATTTGTGTGTGTTCAGCTAACAGAGCTGAACCATCCTTTAGACAGAGCAGATTGGAAACCCTCTTTTTGAGGAATTTGCTTGTGGAGATTTCAAGCGTTTTGGGGCCAACTGTAGAAAAGAAATATCCTGGTAGAAAAACTAGAGAGAATCATTCTCAGAAACCACTTTGGATGTGTGCGTTCCACTCACAGAGTTTAACCTTTCTTCTCATAGAACAGTTTGGAAACACTCTGTTTGTAAAGTCTGCAAGTGGATATTTGGACCTCTTTGAGGATTTCGTTGGAAGCGGGATTTCTTCATCTAATGCTACACAGAAGATTTCTCAGTAACTTCGTTGATTTGTGTGTGTTCAACTAACAGAGTTCAGCCTTCCCTTAGACATAGCAGATTGGAAACCCTCTTTTTGTGGAACTTGCAAGTGGAGATTTCAAGCGTTTTTGGGGCCAACGGTAGAAAAGGAAATATCCTCGTATAAAAAATAGAGAGAATCATTCTCAGAAACCGCTTTCGGATGTGTGCGTTCCCCTCAAGGAATTTAACCTTTCTTTTCATAGAGCAGTTTGGACACACTCTGTTTGTGAAGTCTGCAAGTGGATATTTGGACCTCTTTGAGGATTTCGTTGGAAGCGGGATTTCTTCATCTAATGCTACACAGAAGATTTCTCAGTAACTTCGTTGATTTCTCTGTGTTCAACTAACAGAGTTCAACCTTCCCTTAGACATAGCAGATTGGAAACCCTCTTTTTGTGGAATTTGCAAGTGGAGATTTCAAGCGCTTTGGGGCCAACGGTAGAAAAGGAAATATCCTCGTATAAAAACTGGAGAGAATCATTCTCAGAAAACACTTTGTGATGTGTGCGTTCCACTCACAGAGTTTAACCTTTCCTTTCATAGAGCAGTTTGGAAACACTCTGTTTGTGAAGACTGCAAGTGGATATTTGGACCATTTTGAGGATTTCGTTGGAAACGGGATTTCTTCATCTAATGCTAGAAGGAAGAATTCCCAGAAATTTCTTTGATTTGTGTGTGTTCAGCTAACAGAGCTGAACCATCCTTTAGACAGAGCAGATTGGAAACCCTCTTTTTGAGGAATTTGCTTGTGGAGATTTCAAGCGTTTTGGGGCCAACTGTAGAAAGGAAATATCCTGGTATAAAAACTAGAGAGAATCATTCTCAGAAACCACTTTGGATGTGTGCGTTCCACTCACAGAGTTTAACCTTTCTTTTCATAGAACAGTTTGGAAACACTCTGTTTGAAAAGTCTGCAAGTGGATATTTGGACCTCTTTGAGGATTTCGTTGGAAGCGGGATTTCATCATCTAATGCTACACAGAAGATTTCTCAGTAACTTCGTTGATTTGTGTGTGTTCAACTAACAGAGTTCAACCTTCCCTTAGACATAGCAGATTGGAAACCCTCTTTTTGAGGAACTTGCAAGTGGAGATTTCAAGCGTTTTTGGGGCCAACGGTAGAAAAGGAAATATCCTCGTATAAAAAATAGAGAGAATCATTCTCAGAAACCGCTTTGTGATGTGTGCGTTCCCCTCAAGGAGTTTAACCTTTCTTTTCATAGAGCAGTTTGGACACACTATGTTTGTGAAGTCTGCAAGTGGATATTTGGACCTCTTTGAGGATTTCTTTGGAAGCGGGATTTCATCATCTAATGCTACACAGAAGATTTCTCAGTAACTTCGTTGATTTCTGTGTGTTCAACTAACAGAGCTGAACCATCCTTTAGACAGAGCAGATTGGAAACCCTCTTTTTGAGAAATTTGCTTTTGGGGATTTCAAGCGTATTGGGGCCAACGGTAGAAAAGAAACTATCCTCGTATAAAAACTAGAGAGAATCATTCTCAGAAACCGCTTTGTGATGTGTGCGTTCCCCTCATGGAGTTTAACCTTTCTTTTCATAGAGCAGTTTGGACACACTCTGTTTGTGAAGTCTGCAAGTGGATATTTGGACCTCTTTGAGGATTTCGTTGGAAGCGGGATTTCTTCATCTAATGCTACACAGAAGATTTCTCAGTAACTTCGTTGATTTGTGTGTGTTCAACTAACAGAGTTCAACCTTCCCTTAGACAGAGCAGATTGGAAACCCTCTTTTTGTGGAATTTGCAAGTGGAGATTTCAAGCGCTTTGGGGCCAACGGTAGAAAAGGAAATATCCTCGTATAAAAACTAGAGAGAATCATTCTCAGAAACCACTTTGTGTAGTGTGCGTTCCACTCACAGAGTTCAATCTTTCCTTTCATAGAGCAGTTTGGAAACACTCTGTTTGTGAAGACTGCAAGTGGATATTTGGACCTCTTTGAGGATTTCGTTGGATACGGGATTTCTTCATCTAATGCTAGAAGGAAGAATTCCCAGAAATTCCTTTGATTTGTGTGTGTTCAGCTAACAGAGCTGAACCATCCTTTAGACAGAGCAGATTGGAAACCCTCTTTATGAGGAATTTGCTTGTGGAGATTTCAAGCCTTTTGGGGCCAACGGTAGAAAAGGAAATATCCTCGTATAAAAACTAGAGAGAATCATTCTCAGAAACCACTTTGTGATGTGTGCGTTCCACTCACAGAGTTTAATCTTTCTTTTCATAGAACAGTTTGGAAACACTCTGTTTGTAAAGTCTGCAAGTGGATATTTGGACCTCTTTGAGGATTTCGTTGGAAGCGGGATTTCTTCATCTAATGCTACACAGAAGATTTCTCAGTAACTTCGTTGATTTCTCTGTGTTCAACTAACAGAGTTCAACCTTCCCTTAGACATAGCAGATTGGAAACCCTCTTTTTGTGGAATTTGCAAATGGAGATTTCAAGCGCTTTGGGGTCAACTGTAGAAAAGGAAATATCCTCTTATAAAAACTAGAGAGAATCATTCTCAGAAACCACTTTGTGTAGTGTGCGTTCCACTCACAGAGTTCAATCTTTGCTTTCATACGGCAGTTTGGAAACACTCTGTTTGTGAAGACTGCAAGTGGATATTTGGACCTCTTTGAGGATTTCGTTGGAAACGGGATTTCTTCATCTAATGCTAGAAGGAAGAATTCCCAGAAATTTCTTTGATTTGTGTGTGTTCAGCTAACAGAGCTGAACCATCCTTTAGACAGAGCAGATTGGAAACCCTCTTTTTGAGGAATTTGCTTGTGGAGATTTCAAGCGTTTTGGGGCCAACTGTAGAAAAGAAATATCCTGGTATAAAAATTAGAGAGAATCATTCTCAGAAACCACTTTGGATGTGTGCGTTCCACTCACAGAGTTTAACCTTTCTTTTAATAGAACGGTTTGGAAACACTCTGTTTGTAAAGTCTGCAAGTGGATATTTGGACCTCTTTGAGGATTTCGTTGGAAACGGGATTTCTTCATCTAATGCTACACAGAAGATTTCTCAGTAACTTCGTTGATTTGTGTGTGTTCAACTAACAGAGTTCAACCTTCCCTTAGACATAGCAGATTGGAAACCCTCTTTTTGTGGAACTTGCAAGTTGAGATTTCAAGCGATTTTGGGGCCAACGGTAGAAAAGGAAATATCCTCGTATAAAAAATAGAGAGAATCATTCTCAGAAACCGCTTTGTGATGTGTGCGTTCCCCTCAAGGAGTTTAACCTTTCTTTTCATAGAGCAGTTTGGACACACTATGTTTGTGAAGTCTGCAAGTGGATATTTGGACCTCTTTGAGGATTTCTTTGGAAGCGGGATTTCATCATCTAATGCTACACAGAAGAATTCTCAGTAACTTCGTTGATTTCTGTGTGTTCAACTAACAGAGCTGAACCATCCTTTAGACAGAGCAGATTGGAAACCCTCTTTTTGAGGAATTTGCTTGTGGAGATTACAAGCGTTTTGGGGCCAACGGTAGAAAAGGAAATATCCTCGTATAAAAACTAGAGAGAATCATTCTCAGTAACCACTTTGTGATGTGTGCGTTCCACTCACAGAGTTTAACCTTTCTTTTCATAGAACAGTTTGGAAACACTCTGTTTGTAAAGTCTGCAAGTGGATATTTGGACCTCTTTGAGGATTTCGTTGGAAGCGGGATTTCTTCATCTAATGCTACACAGAAGATTTCTCAGTAACTTCGTTGATTTGTGTGTGTTCAACTAACAGAGTTCAACCTTCCCTTAGACATAGCAGATTGGAAACCCTCTTTTTGTGGAATTTGCAAGTGGAGATTTCAAGCGCTTTGGGGCCAACGGTAGAAAAGGAAATATCCTCGTATAAAAAGTGGAGAGAATCATTCTCAGAAACCACTTTGTGATGTGTGCGTTCTACTCACAGAGTTTAACCTTTCCTTTCATAGAGCAGTTTGGAAACACTCTGTTTGTGAAGACTGCAAGTGGATATTTGGACCTCTTTGAGGATTTCGTTGGAAACGGGATTTCTTCATCTAATGCTAGAAGGAAGAATTCTCAGAAACTTCTTTGATTTGTGTGTGTTCAACTAACGGAGCTGAACCATCCTTTAGACAGAGCAGATTGGAAACCGTCTTTTTGAGGAATTTGCTTGTGGAGATTTCAAGCGTTTTGGGGCCAACGGTAGAAAAGGAAATATCCTCGTATAAAAACTAGAGAGAATCATTTTCAGAAACCACTTTGTGTTGTGCGCGTTCCACTCACAGAGTTTAACCTTTCTTTTCATAGAGCAGTTTGGAAACACTCTGTTTGTAAAGTCTGCAAGTGGATATTTGGACCTCTTTGAGGATTTCGTTGGAAGCGGGATTTCTTCATCTAATGCTACACAGAAGATTTCTCAGTAACTTCGTTGATTTGTGTGTGTTCAACTAACAGAGTTCAACCTTCCCTTAGAGATAGCAGCTTGGAAACCCTCTTTTTGTGGAATTTGCAAGTGGAGATTTCAAGCGCTTTGGGGCCAACGGTTGAAAAGGAAATATCTTCGTATAAAAACTACAGAGAACCATTCTCAGAAACCACTTTGTGTTGTGCGCGTTCCACTCACAGAGTTTAACCTTTCTTTTCATAGAGCAGTTTGGAAACACTCTGTTTGTGAAGTCTGCAAGTGGATATTTGGACCTCTTTGAGGATTTCGTTGGAATCGGGATTTCTTCATCTAATGCTAGAAGGAAGAATTCTCAGAAACTTCTTTGATATGTGTGTGTTCAACTGACAGAGCTGAACCATCCTTTAGACAGAGCAGAATGGAAACACTCTTTTTGAGGAATTTGCTTGTGGAGATTTCAAGCCTTTTGGGGCCAACGGTGGAAAAGGAAATATCCTCGTATAAAAACTAGAGAGAATCATTCTCAGAAACCACTTTGTGATGTGTGCGTTCCACTCACAGAGTTTAATCTTTCTTTTCATAGAACAGTTTGGAAACACTCTGTTTGTAAAGTCTGCAAGTGGATATTTGGACCTCTTTGAGGATTTCGTTGGAAGCGGGATTTCTTCATCTAATGCTACACAGAAGATTTCTCAGTAACTTCGTTGATTTCTGTGTGTTCAACTAACAGAGTTCAACCTTCCCTTAGACATAGCAGATTGGAAACCCTCTTTTTGTGGAATTTGCAAGTGGAGATTTCAAGCGCTTTGGGGTCAACTGTAGAAAAGGAAATATCCTCGTATAAAAACTAGAGAGAATCCTTCTCAGAAACCACTTTGTGTAGTGTGCGTTCCACTCACAGAGTTCAATCTTTCCTTTCATACGGCAGTTTGGAAACACTCTGTTTGTGAAGACTGCAAGTGGATATTTGGACCTCTTTGAGGATTTCGTTGGAAACAGGATTTCTTCATCTAATGCTAGAAGGAAGAATTCCCAGAAATTTCTTTGATTTGTGTGTGTTCAGCTAACAGAGCTGAACCATCCTTTAGACAGAGCAGATTGGAAACCCTCTTTTTGAGGAATTTGCTTGTGGAGATTTCAAGCGTTTTGGGGCCAACTGTAGAAAAGAAATATCCTGGTAGAAAAACTAGAGAGAATCATTCTCAGAAACCACTTTGGATGTGTGCGTTCCACTCACAGAGTTTAACCTTTCTTCTCATAGAACAGTTTGGAAACACTCTGTTTGTAAAGTCTGCAAGTGGATATTTGGACCTCTTTGAGGATTTCGTTGGAAGCGGGATTTCTTCATCTAATGCTACACAGAAGATTTCTCAGTAACTTCGTTGATTTGTGTGTGTTCAACTAACAGAGTTCAGCCTTCCCTTAGACATAGCAGATTGGAAACCCTCTTTTTGTGGAACTTGCAAGTGGAGATTTCAAGCGTTTTTGGGGCCAACGGTAGAAAAGGAAATATCCTCGTATAAAAAATAGAGAGAATCATTCTCAGAAACCGCTTTCGGATGTGTGCGTTCCCCTCAAGGAATTTAACCTTTCTCTTCATAGAGCAGTTTGGACACACTCTGTTTGTGAAGTCTGCAAGTGGATATTTGGACCTCTTTGAGGATTTCGTTGGAAGCGGGATTTCTTCATCTAATGCTACACAGAAGATTTCTCAGTAACTTCGTTGATTTCTCTGTGTTCAACTAACAGAGTTCAACCTTCCCTTAGACATAGCAGATTGGAAACCCTCTTTTTGTGGAATTTGCAAGTGGAGATTTCAAGCGCTTTGGGGCCAACGGTAGAAAAGGAAATATCCTCGTATAAAAACTGGAGAGAATCATTCTCAGAAAACACTTTGTGATGTGTGCGTTCCACTCACAGAGTTTAACCTTTCCTTTCATAGAGCAGTTTGGAAACACTCTGTTTGTGAAGACTGCAAGTGGATATTTGGACCATTTTGAGGATTTCGTTGGAAACGGGATTTCTTCATCTAATGCTAGAAGGAAGAATTCCCAGAAATTTCTTTGATTTGTGTGTGTTCAGCTAACAGAGCTGAACCATCCTTTAGACAGAGCAGATTGGAAACCCTCTTTTTGAGGAATTTGCTTGTGGAGATTTCAAGCGTTTTGGGGCCAACTGTAGAAAGGAAATATCCTGGTATAAAAACTAGAGAGAATCATTCTCAGAAACCACTTTGGATGTGTGCGTTCCACTCACAGAGTTTAACCTTTCTTTTCATAGAACAGTTTGGAAACACTCTGTTTGAAAAGTCTGCAAGTGGATATTTGGACCTCTTTGAGGATTTCGTTGGAAGCGGGATTTCATCATCTAATGCTACACAGAAGATTTCTCAGTAACTTCGTTGATTTGTGTGTGTTCAACTAACAGAGTTCAACCTTCCCTTAGACATAGCAGATTGGAAACCCTCTTTTTGAGGAACTTGCAAGTGGAGATTTCAAGCGTTTTTGGGGCCAACGGTAGAAAAGGAAATATCCTCGTATAAAAAATAGAGAGAATCATTCTCAGAAACCGCTTTGTGATGTGTGCGTTCCCCTCAAGGAGTTTAACCTTTCTTTTCATAGAGCAGTTTGGACACACTATGTTTGTGAAGTCTGCAAGTGGATATTTGGACCTCTTTGAGGATTTCTTTGGAAGCGGGATTTCATCATCTAATGCTACACAGAAGATTTCTCAGTAACTTCGTTGATTTCTGTGTGTTCAACTAACAGAGCTGAACCATCCTTTAGACAGAGCAGATTGGAAACCCTCTTTTTGAGAAATTTGCTTTTGGGGATTTCAAGCGTATTGGGGCCAACGGTAGAAAAGGAACTATCCTCGTATAAAAACTAGAGAGAATCATTCTCAGAAACCGCTTTGTGATGTGTGCGTTCCCCTCATGGAGTTTAACCTTTCTTTTCATAGAGCAGTTTGGACACACTCTGTTTGTGAAGTCTGCAAGTGGATATTTGGACCTCTTTGAGGATTTCGTTGGAAGCGGGATTTCTTCATCTAATGCTACACAGAAGATTTCTCAGTAACTTCGTTGATTTGTGTGTGTTCAACTAACAGAGTTCAACCTTCCCTTAGACAGAGCAGATTGGAAACCCTCTTTTTGTGGAATTTGCAAGTGGAGATTTCAAGCGCTTTGGGGTCAACTGTAGAAAAGGAAATATCCTCTTATAAAAACTAGAGAGAATCATTCTCAGAAACCACTTTGTGTAGTGTGCGTTCCACTCACAGAGTTCAATCTTTGCTTTCATACGGCAGTTTGGAAACACTCTGTTTGTGAAGACTGCAAGTGGATATTTGGACCTCTTTGAGGATTTCGTTGGAAACGGGATTTCTTCATCTAATGCTAGAAGGAAGAATTCCCAGAAATTTCTTTGATTTGTGTGTGTTCAGCTAACAGAGCTGAACCATCCTTTAGACAGAGCAGATTGGAAACCCTCTTTTTGAGGAATTTGCTTGTGGAGATTTCAAGCGTTTTGGGGCCAACTGTAGAAAAGAAATATCCTGGTATAAAAACTAGAGAGAATCATTCTCAGAAACCACTTTGGATGTGTGCGTTCCACTCACAGAGTTTAACCTTTCTTTTAATAGAACAGTTTGGAAACACTCTGTTTGTAAAGTCTGCAAGTGGATATTTGGACCTCTTTGAGGATTTCGTTGGAAACGGGATTTCTTCATCTAATGCTACACAGAAGATTTCTCAGTAACTTCGTTGATTTGTGTGTGTTCAACTAACAGAGTTCAACCTTCCCTTAGACATAGCAGATTGGAAACCCTCTTTTTGTGGAACTTGCAAGTTGAGATTTCAAGCGATTTTGGGGCCAACGGTAGAAAAGGAAATATCCTCGTATAAAAAATAGAGAGAATCATTCTCAGAAACCGCTTTGTGATGTGTGCGTTCCCCTCAAGGAGTTTAACCTTTCTTTTCATAGAGCAGTTTGGACACACTATGTTTGTGAAGTCTGCAAGTGGATATTTGGACCTCTTTGAGGATTTCTTTGGAAGCGGGATTTCATCATCTAATGCTACACAGAAGATTTCTCAGTAACTTCGTTGATTTCTGTGTGTTCAACTAACAGAGCTGAACCATCCTTTAGACAGAGCAGATTGGAAACCCTCTTTTTGAGAAATTTGCTTTTGGGGATTTCAAGCGTTTTGGGGCCAACGGTAGAAAAGGAAATATCCTCGTATAAAAACTGGAGAGAATCATTCTCAGAAAACACTTTGTGATGTGTGCGTTCCACTCACAGAGTTTAACCTTTCCTTTCATAGAGCAGTTTGGAAACACTCTGTTTGTGAAGTCTGCAAGTGGATATTTGGATCTCTTTGAGGGTTTCGTTGGAAACGGGATTTCTTCATCTAATGCTAGAAGGAAGAATTCTCAGAAACTTCTTTGATTTGTGTGTGTTCAACTAACGGAGCTGAACCATCCTTTAGACAGAGCAGATTGGAAACCCTCTTTTTTTAGGAATTTGCTTGTGGAGATTACAAGCGTTTTGGGGCCAACGGTAGAAAAGGAAATATCCTCGTATAAAAACTAGAGAGAATCATTCTCAGAAACCACTTTGTGATGTGTGCGTTCCACTCACAGAGTTTAACCTTTCTTTTCATAGAACAGTTTGGAAACACTCTGTTTGTAAAGTCTGCAAGTGGATATTTGGACCTCTTTGAGGATTTCGTTGGAAGCGGGATTTCTTCATCTAATGCTACACAGAAGATTTCTCAGTAACTTCGTTGATTTCTGTGTGTTCAACTAACAGAGTTCAACCTTCCCTTAGACATAGCAGTTTCGAAACCCTCTTTTTGTGGAATTTGCAAGTGGAGATTTCAAGCGCTTTGGGGCCAACGGTAGAAAAGGAAATATCCTCGTATAAAAACTAGAGAGAATCATTCTCAGAAACCACTTTGTGTAGTGTGCGTTCCACTCACAGAGTTCAATCTTTCCTTTCATAGAGCAGTTTGGAAACACTCTGTTTGTGAAGACTGCAAGTGGATATTTGGACCTCTTTGAGGATTTCGTTGGATACGGGATTTCTTCATCTAATGCTAGAAGGAAGAATTCCCAGAAATTCCTTTGATTTGTGTGTGTTCAGCTAACAGAGCTGAACCATCCTTTAGACAGAGCAGATTGGAAACCCTCTTTTTGAGGAATTTGCTTGTGGAGATTACAAGCGTTTTGGGGCCAACGGTAGAAAAGGAAATATCCTCGTATAAAAACTAGAGAGAATCATTCTCAGAAACCACTTTGTGATGTGTGCGTTCCACTCACAGAGTTTAACCTTTCTTTTCATAGAACAGTTTGGAAACACTCTGTTTGTAAGGTCTGCAAGTGGATATTTGGACCTCTTTGAGGATTTCGTTGGAAGCGGGATTTCTTCATCTAATGCTACACAGAAGATTTCTCAGTAACTTCGTTGATTTGTGTGTGTTCAAATAACAGAGTTCAACCTTCCCTTAGAGATAGCAGCTTGGAAACCCTCTTTTTGTGGAATTTGCAAGTGGAGATTTCAAGCGCTTTGGGGCCAACGGTAGAAAAGGAAATATCTTCGTATAAAAACTACAGAGAACCATTCTCAGAAACCACTTTGTGTTTTGCTCGTTCCACTCACAGAGTTTAACCTTTCTTTTCATAGAGCAGTTTGGAAACACTCTGTTTGTGAAGTCTGCAAGTGGATATTTGGACCTCTTTGAGGATTTCGTTGGAATCGGGATTTCTTCATCTAATGCTAGAAGGAAGAATTCTCAGAAATTTCTTTGATATGTGTGTGTTCAACTAACAGAGCTGAACCATCCTTTAGACAGAGCAGAATGGAAACCCTCTTTTTGAGGAATTTGCTTGTGGTGATTTCAAGCCTTTTGGGGCCAACGGTAGAAAAGGAAATATCCTCGTATAAAAACTAGAGAGAATCATTCTCAGAAACCACTTTGTGATGTGTGCGTTCCACTCACAGAGTTTAATCTTTCTTTTCATAGAACAGTTTGGAAACACTCTGTTTGTAAAGTCTTCAAGTGGATATTTGGACCTCTTTGAGGATTTCGTTGGAAGCGGGATTTCTTCATCTAATGCTACACAGAAGATTTCTCAGTAACTTCGTTGATTTCTGTGTGTTCAACTAACAGAGTTCAACCTTCCCTTAGACATAGCAGATTGGAAACCCTCTTTTTGTGGAATTTGCAAATGGAGATTTCAAGCGCTTTGGGGTCAACTGTAGAAAAGGAAATATCCTCTTATAAAAACTAGAGAGAATCATTCTCAGAAACCACTTTGTGTAGTGTGCGTTCCACTCACAGAGTTCAATCTTTGCTTTCATACGGCAGTTTGGAAACACTCTGTTAGTGAAGACTGCAAGTGGATATTTGGACCTCTTTGAGGATTTCGTTGGAAACGGGATTTCTTCATCTAATGCTAGAAGGAAGAATTCCCAGAAATTTCTTTGATTTGTGTGTGTTCAGCTAACAGAGCTGAACCATCCTTTAGACAGAGCAGATTGGAAACCCTCTTTTTGAGGAATTTGCTTGTGGAGATTTCAAGCGTTTTGGGGCCAACTGTAGAAAAGAAATATCCTGTTATAAAAACTAGAGAGAATCATTCTCAGAAACCACTTTGGATGTGTGCGTTCCACTCACAGAGTTTAACCTTTCTTTTAATAGAACAGTTTGGAAACACTCTGTTTGTAAAGTCTGCAAGTGGATATTTGGACCTCTTTGAGGATTTCGTTGGAAGCGGGATTTCTTCTTCTAATGCTACACAGAAGATTTCTCAGTAACTTCGTTGATTTCTGTGTGTTCAACTAACAGAGTTCAACCTTCCCTTAGACATAGCAGATTGGAAACCCTCTTTTTGTGGAACTTGCAAGTGGAGATTTCAAGCGATTTTGGGGCCAACGGTAGAAAAGGAAATATCCTCGTATAAAAAATAGAGAGAATCATTCTCAGAAACGGCTTTGTGATGTGTGCGTTCCCCTCAAGGAGTTTAACCTTTCTTTTCATAGAGCAGTTTGGACACTCTATGTTTGTGAAGTCTGCAAGTGGATATTTGGACCTCTTTGAGGATTTCTTTGGAAGCGGGATTTCATCATCTAATGCTACACAGAAGATTTCTCAGTAACTTCGTTGATTTCTGTGTGTTCAACTAACAGAGCTGAACCATCCTTTAGACAGAGCAGATTGGAAACCCTCTTTTTGAGAAATTTGCTTTTGGGGATTTCAAGCGTTTTGGGGCCAACGGTAGAAAAGGAAATATCCTCGTATAAAAACTAGAGAGAATCATTCTCAGAAACCGCTTTGTGATGTGTGCGTTCCCCTCACGGAGTTTATCCTTTCTTTTCATAGAGCAGTTTGGACACACTCTGTTTGTGAAGTCTGCAAGTGGATATTTGGACCTCTTTGAGGATTTCGTTGGAAGCGGGATTTCTTCATCTAATGCTACACAGAAGATTTCTCAGTAACTTCGTTGATTTCTGTGTGTTCAACTAACAGAGTTCAACCTTCCCTTAGACATAGCAGATTGGAAACCCTCTTTTTGTGGAATTTGCAAGTGGAGATTTCAAGCGCTTTGGGGCCAACGGTAGAAAAGGAAATATCCTCGTATAAAAACTGGAGAGAATCATTCTCAGAAAACACTTTGTGATGTGTGCGTTCCACTCACAGAGTTTAACCTTTCCTTTCATAGAGCAGTTTGGAAACACTCTGTTTGTGAAGACTGCAAGTGGATATTTGGACCTCTTTGAGGGTTTCATAGGAAGCGGGATTTCTTCATCTAATGCTACACAGAAGATTTCTCAGTAACTTCGTTGATTTCTGTGTGTTCAACTAACAGAGCTGAACCATCCTTTAGACAGAGCAGATTGGAAACCCTCTTTTTGAGAAATTTGCTTTTGGGGATTTCAAGCGTTTTGGGGCCAACGGTAGAAAAGGAAATATCCTCGTATAAAACTAGAGAGAATCATTCTCAGAAACCGCTTTGTGATGTGTGCGTTCCCCTCACGGAGTTTAACCTTTCCTTTCATAGAGCAGTTTGGACACACTCTGTTTGTGAAGTCTGCAATTGGATATTTGGCCCTCTTTGAGGATTTCATAGGAAGCGGGATTTCTTCATCTAATGCTACACAGAAGATTTCTCAGTAACTTCGTTGATTTCTGTGTGTTCAACTAACAGAGTTCAACCTTCCCTTAGAGATAGCAGATTGGAAACCCACTTTTTGTGGAATTTGCAAGTGGAGATTTCAAGCGCTTTGGGGCCAACGGTAGAAAAGGAAATATCCTCGTATAAAAAGTGGAGAGAATCATTCTCAGAAACCACTTTGTGATGTGTGCGTTCTACTCACAGAGTTTAACCTTTCCTTTCATAGAGCAGTTTGGAAACACTCTGTTTGTGAAGACTGCAAGTGGATATTTGGACCTCTTTGAGGATTTCGTTGGAAACGGGATTTCTTCATCTAATGCTAGAAGGAAGAATTCTCAGAAACTTCTTTGATTTGTGTGTGTTCAACTAACGGAGCTGAACCATCCTTTAGACAGAGCAGATTGGAAACCGTCTTTTTGAGGAATTTGCTTGTGGAGATTTCAAGCGTTTTGGGGCCAACGGTAGAAAAGGAAATATCCTCGTATAAAAACTAGAGAGAATCATTTTCAGAAACCACTTTGTGTTGTGCGCGTTCCACTCACAGAGTTTAACCTTTCTTTTCATAGAGCAGTTTGGAAACACTCTGTTTGTAAAGTCTGCAAGTGGATATTTGGACCTCTTTGAGGATTTCGTTGGAAGCGGGATTTCTTCATCTAATGCTACACAGAAGATTTCTCAGTAACTTCGTTGATTTGTGTGTGTTCAACTAACAGAGTTCAACCTTCCCTTAGAGATAGCAGCTTGGAAACCCTCTTTTTGTGGAATTTGCAAGTGGAGATTTCAAGCGCTTTGGGGCCAACGGTTGAAAAGGAAATATCTTCGTATAAAAACTAGAGAGAACCATTCTCAGAAACCACTTTGTGTTGTGCGCGTTCCACTCACAGAGTTTAACCTTTCTTTTCATAGAGCAGTTTGGAAACACTCTGTTTGTGAAGTCTGCAAGTGGATATTTGGACCTCTTTGAGGATTTCGTTGGAATCGGGATTTCTTCATCTAATGCTAGAAGGAAGAATTCTCAGAAACTTCTTTGATATGTGTGTGTTCAACTGACAGAGCTGAACCATCCTTTAGACAGAGCAGAATGGAAACACCCTTTTTGAGGAATTTGCTTGTGGAGATTTCAAGCCTTTTGGGGCCAACGGTGGAAAAGGAAATATCCTCGTATAAAAACTAGAGAGAATCATTCTCAGAAACCACTTTGTGATGTGTGCGTTCCACTCACAGAGTTTAATCTTTCTTTTCATAGAACAGTTTGGAAACACTCTGTTTGTAAAGTCTGCAAGTGGATATTTGGACCTCTTTGAGGATTTCGTTGGAAGCGGTATTTCTTCATCTAATGCTACACAGAAGATTTCTCAGTAACTTCGTTGATTTCTGTGTGTTCAACTAACAGAGTTCAACCTTTCCTTAGACATAGCAGATTGGAAACCCTCTTTTTGTGGAATTTGCAAGTGGAGATTTCAAGCGCTTTGGGGTCAACTGTAGAAAAGGAAATATCCTCGTATAAAAACTAGAGAGAATCATTCTCAGAAACCACTTTGTGTAGTGTGCGTTCCACTCACAGAGTTCAATCTTTGCTTTCATACGGCAGTTTGGAAACACTCTGTTTGTGAAGACTGCAAGTGGATATTTGGACCTCTTTGAGGATTTCGTTGGAAACGGGATTTCTTCATCTAATGCTAGAAGGAAGAATTCCCAGAAATTTCTTTGATTTGTGTGTGTTCAGCTAACAGAGCTGAACCATCCTTTAGACAGAGCAGATTGGAAACCCTCTTTTTGAGGAATTTGCTTGTGGAGATTTCAAGCGTTTTGGGGCCAACTGTAGAAAAGAAATATCCTGTTATAAAAACTAGAGAGAATCATTCTCAGAAACCACTTTGGATGTGTGCGTTCCACTCACAGAGTTTAACCTTTCTTTTAATAGAACAGTTTGGAAACACTCTGTTTGTAAAGTCTGCAAGTGGATATTTGGACCTCTTTGAGGATTTCGTTGGAAGCGGGATTTCTTCTTCTAATGCTACACAGAAGATTTCTCAGTAACTTCGTTGATTTCTGTGTGTTCAACTAACAGAGTTCAACCTTCCCTTAGACATAGCAGATTGGAAACCCTCTTTTTGTGGAACTTGCAAGTGGAGATTTCAAGCGATTTTGGGGCCAACGGTAGAAAAGGAAATATCCTCGTATAAAAAATAGAGAGAATCATTCTCAGAAACGGCTTTGTGATGTGTGCGTTCCCCTCAAGGAGTTTAACCTTTCTTTTCATAGAGCAGTTTGGACACTCTATGTTTGTGAAGTCTGCAAGTGGATATTTGGACCTCTTTGAGGATTTCTTTGGAAGCGGGATTTCATCATCTAATGCTACACAGAAGATTTCTCAGTAACTTCGTTGATTTCTGTGTGTTCAACTAACAGAGCTGAACCATCCTTTAGACAGAGCAGATTGGAAACCCTCTTTTTGAGAAATTTGCTTTTGGGGATTTCAAGCGTTTTGGGGCCAACGGTAGAAAAGGAAATATCCTCGTATAAAAACTAGAGAGAATCATTCTCAGAAACCGCTTTGTGATGTGTGCGTTCCCCTCACGGAGTTTATCCTTTCTTTTCATAGAGCAGTTTGGACACACTCTGTTTGTGAAGTCTGCAAGTGGATATTTGGACCTCTTTGAGGATTTCGTTGGAAGCGAGATTTCTTCATCTAATGCTACACAGAAGATTTCTCAGTAACTTCGTTGATTTCTGTGTGTTCAACTAACAGAGTTCAACCTTCCCTTAGACATAGCAGATTGGAAACCCTCTTTTTGTGGAATTTGCAAGTGGAGATTTCAAGCGCTTTGGGGCCAACGGTAGAAAAGGAAATATCCTCGTATAAAAACTGGAGAGAATCATTCTCAGAAAACACTTTGTGATGTGTGCGTTCCACTCACAGAGTTTAACCTTTCCTTTCATAGAGCAGTTTGGAAACACTCTGTTTGTGAAGACTGCAAGTGGATATTTGGACCTCTTTGAGGGTTTCATAGGAAGCGGGATTTCTTCATCTAATGCTACACAGAAGATTTCTCAGTAACTTCGTTGATTTCTGTGTGTTCAACTAACAGAGCTGAACCATCCTTTAGACAGAGCAGATTGGAAACCCTCTTTTTGAGAAATTTGCTTTTGGGGATTTCAAGCGTTTTGGGGCCAACGGTAGAAAAGGAAATATCCTCGTATAAAACTAGAGAGAATCATTCTCAGAAACCGCTTTGTGATGTGTGCGTTCCCCTCACGGAGTTTAACCTTTCCTTTCATAGAGCAGTTTGGACACACTCTGTTTGTGAAGTCTGCAATTGGATATTTGGCCCTCTTTGAGGATTTCATAGGAAGCGGGATTTCTTCATCTAATGCTACACAGAAGATTTCTCAGTAACTTCGTTGATTTCTGTGTGTTCAACTAACAGAGTTCAACCTTCCCTTAGAGATAGCAGATTGGAAACCCACTTTTTGTGGAATTTGCAAGTGGAGATTTCAAGCGCTTTGGGGCCAACGGTAGAAAAGGAAATATCCTCGTATAAAAAGTGGAGAGAATCATTCTCAGAAACCACTTTGTGATGTGTGCGTTCTACTCACAGAGTTTAACCTTTCCTTTCATAGAGCAGTTTGGAAACACTCTGTTTGTGAAGACTGCAAGTGGATATTTGGACCTCTTTGAGGATTTCGTTGGAAACGGGATTTCTTCATCTAATGCTAGAAGGAAGAATTCTCAGAAACTTCTTTGATTTGTGTGTGTTCAACTAACGGAGCTGAACCATCCTTTAGACAGAGCAGATTGGAAACCGTCTTTTTGAGGAATTTGCTTGTGGAGATTTCAAGCGTTTTGGGGCCAACGGTAGAAAAGGAAATATCCTCGTATAAAAACTAGAGAGAATCATTTTCAGAAACCACTTTGTGTTGTGCGCGTTCCACTCACAGAGTTTAACCTTTCTTTTCATAGAGCAGTTTGGAAACACTCTGTTTGTAAAGTCTGCAAGTGGATATTTGGACCTCTTTGAGGATTTCGTTGGAAGCGGGATTTCTTCATCTAATGCTACACAGAAGATTTCTCAGTAACTTCGTTGATTTGTGTGTGTTCAACTAACAGAGTTCAACCTTCCCTTAGAGATAGCAGCTTGGAAACCCTCTTTTTGTGGAATTTGCAAGTGGAGATTTCAAGCGCTTTGGGGCCAACGGTTGAAAAGGAAATATCTTCGTATAAAAACTAGAGAGAACCATTCTCAGAAACCACTTTGTGTTGTGCGCGTTCCACTCACAGAGTTTAACCTTTCTTTTCATAGAGCAGTTTGGAAACACTCTGTTTGTGAAGTCTGCAAGTGGATATTTGGACCTCTTTGAGGATTTCGTTGGAATCGGGATTTCTTCATCTAATGCTAGAAGGAAGAATTCTCAGAAACTTCTTTGATATGTGTGTGTTCAACTGACAGAGCTGAACCATCCTTTAGACAGAGCAGAATGGAAACACTCTTTTTGAGGAATCTGCTTGTGGAGATTTCAAGCCTTTTGGGGCCAACGGTGGAAAAGGAAATATCCTCGTATAAAAACTAGAGAGAATCATTCTCAGAAACCACTTTGTGATGTGTGCGTTCCACTCACAGAGTTTAATCTTTCTTTTCATAGAACAGTTTGGAAACACTCTGTTTGTAAAGTCTGCAAGTGGATATTTGGACCTCTTTGAGGATTTCGTTGGAAGCGGTATTTCTTCATCTAATGCTACACAGAAGATTTCTCAGTAACTTCGTTGATTTCTGTGTGTTCAACTAACAGAGTTCAACCTTTCCTTAGACATAGCAGATTGGAAACCCTCTTTTTGTGGAATTTGCAAGTGGAGATTTCAAGCGCTTTGGGGTCAACTGTAGAAAAGGAAATATCCTCGTATAAAAACTAGAAAGAATCCTTCTCAGAAACCACTTTGTGTAGTGTGCGTTCCACTCACAGAGTTCAATCTTTCCTTTCATACGGCAGTTTGGAAACACTCTGTTTGTGAAGACTGCAAGTGGATATTTGGACCTCTTTGAGGATTTCGTTGGAAACGGGATTTCTTCATCTAATGCTAGAAGGAAGAATTCCCAGAAATTTCTTTGATTTGTGTGTGTTCAGCTAACAGAGCTGAACCATCCTTTAGACAGAGCAGATTGGAAACCCTCTTTTTGAGGAATTTGCTTGTGGAGATTTCAAGCGTTTTGGGGCCAACTGTAGAAAAGAAATATCCTGGTAGAAAAACTAGAGAGAATCATTCTCAGAAACCACTTTGGATGTGTGCGTTCCACTCACAGAGTTTAACCTTTCTTCTCATAGAACAGTTTGGAAACACTCTGTTTGTAAAGTCTGCAAGTGGATATTTGGACCTCTTTGAGGATTTCGTTGGAAGCGGGATTTCTTCATCTAATGCTACACAGAAGATTTCTCAGTAACTTCGTTGATTTGTGTGTGTTCAACTAACAGAGTTCAGCCTTCCCTTAGACATAGCAGATTGGAAACCCTCTTTTTGTGGAACTTGCAAGTGGAGATTTCAAGCGTTTTTGGGGCCAACGGTAGAAAAGGAAATATCCTCGTATAAAAAATAGAGAGAATCATTCTCAGAAACCGCTTTCGGATGTGTGCGTTCCCCTCAAGGAATTTAACCTTTCTTTTCATAGAGCAGTTTGGACACACTCTGTTTGTGAAGTCTGCAAGTGGATATTTGGACCTCTTTGAGGATTTCTTTGGAAGCGGGATTTCATCATCTAATGCTACACAGAAGATTTCTCAGTAACTTCGTTGATTTCTGTGTGTTCAACTAACAGAGCTGAACCATCCTTTAGACAGAGCAGATTGGAAACCCTCTTTTTGAGAAATTTGCTTTTGGGGATTTCAAGCGTTTTGGGGCCAACGGTAGAAAAGGAAATATCCTCGTATAAAAACTAGAGAGAATCATTCTCAGAAACCACTTTGTGATGTGTGCGTTCCCCTCACGGAGTTTAACCTTTCTTTTCATAGAGCAGTTTGGACACACTCTGTTTGTGAAGTCTGCAAGTGGATATTTGGACCTCTTTGAGGATTTCGTTGCAAGCGGGATTTCTTCATCTAATGCTACACAGAAGATTTCTCAGTAACTTCGTTGATTTCTCTGTGTTCAACTAACAGAGTTCAACCTTCCCTTAGACATAGCAGATTGGAAACCCTCTTTTTGTGGAATTTGCAAGTGGAGATTTCAAGCGCTTTGGGGCCAACGGTAGAAAAGGAAATATCCTCGTATAAAAACTGGAGAGAATCATTCTCAGAAAACACTTTGTGATGTGTGCGTTCCACTCACAGAGTTTAACCTTTCCTTTCATAGAGCAGTTTGGAAACACTCTGTTTGTGGAGACTGCAAGTGGATATTTGGACCATTTTGAGGATTTCGTTGGAAACGGGATTTCTTCATCTAATGCTAGAAGGAAGAATTCCCAGAAATTTCTTTGATTTGTGTGTGTTCAGCTAACAGAGCTGAACCATCCTTTAGACAGAGCAGATTGGAAACCCTCTTTTTGAGGAATTTGCTTGTGGAGATTTCAAGCGTTTTGGGGCCAACTGTAGAAAGGAAATATCCTGGTATAAAAACTAGAGAGAATCATTCTCAGAAACCACTTTGGATGTGTGCGTTCCACTCACAGAGTTTAACCTTTCTTTTCATAGAACAGTTTGGAAACACTCTGTTTGAAAAGTCTGCAAGTGGATATTTGGACCTCTTTGAGGATTTCGTTGGAAGCGGGATTTCATCATCTAATGCTACACAGAAGATTTCTCAGTAACTTCGTTGATTTGTGTGTGTTCAACTAACAGAGTTCAACCTTCCCTTAGACATAGCAGATTGGAAACCCTCTTTTTGAGGAACTTGCAAGTGGAGATTTCAAGCGTTTTTGGGGCCAACGGTAGAAAAGGAAATATCCTCGTATAAAAAATAGAGAGAATCATTCTCAGAAACCGCTTTGTGATGTGTGCGTTCCCCTCAAGGAGTTTAACCTTTCTTTTCATAGAGCAGTTTGGACACACTATGTTAGTGAAGTCTGCAAGTGGATATTTGGACCTCTTTGAGGATTTCTTTGGAAGCGGGATTTCATCATCTAATGCTACACAGAAGATTTCTCAGTAACTTCGTTGATTTCTGTGTGATCAACTAACAGAGCTGAACCATCCTTTAGACAGAGCAGATTGGAAACCCTCTTTTTGAGAAATTTGCTTTTGGGGATTTCAAGCGTATTGGGGCCAACGGTAGAAAAGGAACTATCCTCGTATAAAAACTAGAGAGAATCATTCTCAGAAACCGCTTTGTGATGTGTGCGTTCCCCTCATGGAGTTTAACCTTTCTTTTCATAGAGCAGTTTGGACACACTCTGTTTGTGAAGTCTGCAAGTGGATATTTGGACCTCTTTGAGGATTTCGTTGGAAGCGGGATTTCTTCATCTAATGCTACACAGAAGATTTCTCAGTAACTTCGTTGATTTGTGTGTGTTCAACTAACAGAGTTCAACCTTCCCTTAGACAGAGCAGATTGGAAACCCTCTTTTTGTGGAATTTGCAAGTGGAGATTTCAAGCGCTTTGGGGCCAACGGTAGAAAAGGAAATATCCTCGTATAAAAACTAGAGAGAATCATTCTCAGAAACCACTTTGTGTAGTGTGCGTTCCACTCACAGAGTTCAATCTTTCCTTTCATAGAGCAGTTTGGAAACACTCTGTTTGTGAAGACTGCAAGTGGATATTTGGACCTCTTTGAGGATTTCGTTGGATACGGGATTTCTTCATCTAATGCTAGAAGGAAGAATTCCCAGAAATTCCTTTGATTTGTGTGTGTTCAGCTAACAGAGCTGAACCATCCTTTAGACAGAGCAGATTGGAAACCCTCTTTTTGAGGAATTTGCTTGTGGAGATTACAAGCGTTTTGGGGCCAACGGTAGAAAAGGAAATATCCTCGTATAAAAACTAGAGAGAATCATTCTCAGAAACCACTTTGTGATGTGTGCGTTCCACTCACACAGTTTAACCTTTCTTTTCATAGAACAGTTTGGAAACACTCTGTTTGTAAAGTCTGCAAGTGGATATTTGGACCTCTTTGAGGATTTCGTTGGAAGCGGGATTTCTTCTTCTAATGCTACACAGAAGATTTCTCAGTAACTTCGTTGATTTGTGTGTGTTCAAATAACAGAGTTCAACCTTCCCCTAGAGATAGCAGCTTGGAAACCCTCTTTTTGTGGAATTTGCAAGTGGAGATTTCAAGCGCTTTGGGGCCAACGGTAGAAAAGGAAATATCTTCGTATAAAAACTACAGAGAACCATTCTCAGAAACCACTTTGTGTTGTGCGCGTTCCACTCACAGAGTTTAACCTTTCTTTTCATAGAGCAGTTTGGAAACACTCTGTTTGTGAAGTCTGCAAGTGGATATTTGGACCTCTTTGAGGATTTCGTTGGAATCGGGATTTCTTCATCTAATGCTAGAAGGAAGAATTCTCAGAAATTTCTTTGATATGTGTGTGTTCAACTGACAGAGCTGAACCATCCTTTAGACAGAGCAGAATGGAAACCCTCTTTATGAGGAATTTGCTTGTGGAGATTTCAAGCCTTTTGGGGCCAACGGTAGAAAAGGAAATATCCTCGTATAAAAACTAGAGAGAATCATTCTCAGAAACCACTTTGTGATGTGTGCGTTCCACTCACAGAGTTTAATCTTTCTTTTCATAGAACAGTTTGGAAACACTCTGTTTGTAAAGTCTGCAAGTGGATATTTGGACGTCTTTGAGGATTTCGTTGGAAGCGGGATTTCTTCATCTAATGCTACACAGAAGATTTCTCAGTAACTTCGTTGATTTCTGTGTGTTCAACTAACAGAGTTCAACCTTCCCTTAGACATAGCAGATTGGAAACCCTCTTTTTGTGGAATTTGCAAATGGAGATTTCAAGCGCTTTGGGGTCAACTGTAGAAAAGGAAATATCCTCTTATAAAAACTAGAGAGAATCATTCTCAGAAACCACTTTGTGTAGTGTGCGTTCCACTCACAGAGTTCAATCTTTGCTTTCATATGGCAGTTTGGAAACACTCTGTTTGTGAAGACTGCAAGTGGATATTTGGACCTCTTTGAGGATTTCGTTGGAAACGGGATTTCTTCATCTAATGCTAGAAGGAAGAATTCCCAGAAATTTCTTTGATTTGTGTGTGTTCAGCTAACAGAGCTGAACCATCCTTTAGACAGAGCAGATTGGAAACCCTCTTTTTGAGGAATTTGCTTGTGGAGATTTCAAGCGTTTTGGGGCCAACTGTAGAAAAGAAATATCCTGGTATAAAAACTAGAGAGAATCATTCTCAGAAACCACTTTGGATGTGTGCGTTCCACTCACAGAGTTTAACCTTTCTTTTCATAGAACAGTTTGGAAACACTCTGTTTGTAAAGTCTGCAAGTGGATATTTGGACCTCTTTGAGGATTTCGTTGGAAACGGGATTTCTTCATCTAATGCTACACAGAAGATTTCTCAGTAACTTCGTTGATTTGTGTGTGTTCAACTAACAGAGTTCAACCTTCCCTTAGACATAGCAGATTGGAAACCCTCTTTTTGTGGAACTTGCAAGTTGAGATTTCAAGCGATTTTGGGGCCAACGGCAGAAAAGGAAATATCCTCGTATAAAAAATAGAGAGAATCATTCTCAGAAACCGCTTTGTGATGTGTGCGTTCCCCTCAAGGAGTTTAACCTTTCTTTTCATAGAGCAGTTTGGACACACTATGTTTGTGAAGTCTGCAAGTGGATATTTGGACCTCTTTGAGGATTTCTTTGGAAGCGGGATTTCATCATCTAATGCTACACAGAAGATTTCTCAGTAACTTCGTTGATTTCTGTGTGTTCAACTAACAGAGCTGAACCATCCTTTAGACAGAGCAGATTGGAAACCCTCTTTTTGAGAAATTTGCTTTTGGGGATTTCAAGCGTTTTGGGGCCAACGGTAGAAAAGGAAATATCCTCGTATAAAAACTGGAGAGAATCATTCTCAGAAAACACTTTGTGATGTGTGCGTTCCACTCACAGAGTTTAACCTTTCCTTTCATAGAGCAGTTTGGAAACACTCTGTTTGTGAAGTCTGCAAGTGGATATTTGGATCTCTTTGAGGGTTTCGTTGGAAACGGGATTTCTTCATGTAATGCTAGAAGGAAGAATTCTCAGAAACTTCTTTGATTTGTGTGTGTTCAACTAACGGAGCTGAACCATCCTTTAGACAGAGCAGATTGTAAACCGTCTTTTTGAGGAATTTGCTTGTGGAGATTTCAAGCGTTTTGGGGCCAACGGTAGAAAAGGAAATATCCTCGTATAAAAACTAGAGAGAATCATTTTCAGAAACCACTTTGTGTTGTGCGCGTTCCACTCACAGAGTTTAACCTTTCTTTTCATAGAGCAGTTTGGAAACACTCTGTTTGTAAAGTCTGCAAGTGGATATTTGGACCTCTTTGAGGATTTCGTTGGAAGCGGGATTTCTTCATCTAATGCTACACAGAAGATTTCTCAGTAACTTCGTTGATTTGTGTGTGTTCAACTAACAGAGTTCAACCTTCCCTTAGAGATAGCAGCTTGGAAACCCTCTTTTTGTGGAATTTGCAAGTGGAGATTTCAAGCGCTTTGGGGCCAACGGTTGAAAAGGAAATATCTTCGTATAAAAACTAGAGAGAACCATTCTCAGAAACCACTTTGTGTTGTGCGCGTTCCACTCACAGAGTTTAACCTTTCTTTTCATAGAGCAGTTTGGAAACACTCTGTTTGTGAAGTCTGCAAGTGGATATTTGGACCTCTTTGAGGATTTCGTTGGAATCGGGATTTCTTCATCTAATGCTAGAAGGAAGAATTCTCAGAAACTTCTTTGATATGTGTGTGTTCAACTGACAGAGCTGAACCATCCTTTAGACAGAGCAGAATGGAAACACTCTTTTTGAGGAATTTGCTTGTGGAGATTTCAAGCCTTTTGGGGCCAACGGTGGAAAAGGAAATATCCTCGTATAAAAACTAGAGAGAATCATTCTCAGAAACCACTTTGTGATGTGTGCGTTCCACTCACAGAGTTTAATCTTTCTTTTCATAGAACAGTTTGGAAACACTCTGTTTGTAAAGTCTGCAAGTGGATATTTGGACCTCTTTGAGGATTTCGTTGGAAGCGGTATTTCTTCATCTAATGCTACACAGAAGATTTCTCAGTAACTTCGTTGATTTCTGTGTGTTCAACTAACAGAGTTCAACCTTTCCTTAGACATAGCAGATTGGAAACCCTCTTTTTGTGGAATTTGCAAGTGGAGATTTCAAGCGCTTTGGGGTCAACTGTAGAAAAGGAAATATCCTCGTATAAAAACTAGAGAGAATCCTTCTCAGAAACCACTTTGTGTAGTGTGCGTTCCACTCACAGAGTTCAATCTTTCCTTTCATACGGCAGTTTGGAAACACTCTGTTTGTGAAGACTGCAAGTGGATATTTGGACCTCTTTGAGGATTTCGTTGGAAACGGGATTTCTTCATCTAATGCTAGAAGGAAGAATTCCCAGAAATTTCTTTGATTTGTGTGTGTTCAGCTAACAGAGCTGAACCATCCTTTAGACAGAGCAGATTGGAAACCCTCTTTTTGAGGAATTTGCTTGTGGAGATTTCAAGCGTTTTGGGGCCAACTGTAGAAAAGAAATATCCTGGTAGAAAACTAGAGAGAATCATTCTCAGAAACCACTTTGGATGTGTGCGTTCCACTCACAGAGTTTAACCTTTCTTCTCATAGAACAGTTTGGAAACACTCTGTTTGTAAAGTCTGCAAGTGGATATTTGGACCTCTTTGAGGATTTCGTTGGAAGCGGGATTTCTTCATCTAATGCTACACAGAAGATTTCTCAGTAACTTCGTTGATTTGTGTGTGTTCAACTAACAGAGTTCAGCCTTCCCTTAGACATAGCAGATTGGAAACCCTCTTTTTGTGGAACTTGCAAGTGGAGATTTCAAGCGTTTTTGGGGCCAACGGTAGAAAAGGAAATATCCTCGTATAAAAAATAGAGAGAATCATTCTCAGAAACCGCTTTCGGATGTGTGCATTCCCCTCAAGGAATTTAACCTTTCTTTTCATAGAGCAGTTTGGACACACTCTGTTTGTGAAGTCTGCAAGTGGATATTTGGACCTCTTTGAGGATTTCTTTGGAAGCGGGATTTCATCATCTAATGCTACACAGAAGATTTCTCAGTAACTTCGTTGATTTCTGTGTGTTCAACTAACAGAGCTGAACCATCCTTTAGACAGAGCAGATTGGAAACCCTCTTTTTGAGAAATTTGCTTTTGGGGATTTCAAGCGTTTTGGGGCCAACGGTAGAAAAGGAAATATCCTCGTATAAAAACTAGAGAGAATCATTCTCAGAAACCACTTTGTGATGTGTGCGTTCCCCTCACGGAGTTTAACCTTTCTTTTCATAGAGCAGTTTGGACACACTCTGTTTGTGAAGTCTGCAAGTGGATATTTGGACCTCTTTGAGGATTTCGTTGCAAGCGGGATTTCTTCATCTAATGCTACACAGAAGATTTCTCAGTAACTTCGTTGATTTCTCTGTGTTCAACTAACAGAGTTCAACCTTCCCTTAGACATAGCAGATTGGAAACCCTCTTTTTGTGGAATTTGCAAGTGGAGATTTCAAGCGCTTTGGGGCCAACGGTAGAAAAGGAAATATCCTCGTATAAAAACTGGAGAGAATCATTCTCAGAAAACACTTTGTGATGTGTGCGTTCCACTCACAGAGTTTAACCTTTCCTTTCATAGAGCAGTTTGGAAACACTCTGTTTGTGAAGACTGCAAGTGGATATTTGGACCATTTTGAGGATTTCGTTGGAAACGGGATTTCTTCATCTAATGCTAGAAGGAAGAATTCCCAGAAATTTCTTTGATTTGTGTGTGTTCAGCTAACAGAGCTGAACCATCCTTTAGACAGAGCAGATTGGAAACCCTCTTTTTGAGGAATTTGCTTGTGGAGATTTCAAGCGTTTTGGGGCCAACTGTAGAAAGGAAATATCCTGGTATAAAAACTAGAGAGAATCATTCTCAGAAACCACTTTGGATGTGTGCGTTCCACTCACAGAGTTTAACCTTTCTTTTCATAGAACAGTTTGGAAACACTCTGTTTGAAAAGTCTGCAAGTGGATATTTGGACCTCTTTGAGGATTTCGTTGGAAGCGGGATTTCATCATCTAATGCTACACAGAAGATTTCTCAGTAACTTCGTTGATTTGTGTGTGTTCAACTAACAGAGTTCAACCTTCCCTTAGACATAGCAGATTGGAAACCCTCTTTTTGAGGAACTTGCAAGTGGAGATTTCAAGCGTTTTTGGGGCCAACGGTAGAAAAGGAAATATCCTCGTATAAAAAATAGAGAGAATCATTCTCAGAAACCGCTTTGTGATGTGTGCGTTCCCCTCAAGGAGTTTAACCTTTCTTTTCATAGAGCAGTTTGGACACACTATGTTTGTGAAGTCTGCAAGTGGATATTTGGACCTCTTTGAGGATTTCTTTGGAAGCGGGATTTCATCATCTAATGCTACACAGAAGATTTCTCAGTAACTTCGTTGATTTCTGTGTGTTCAACTAACAGAGCTGAACCATCCTTTAGACAGAGCAGATTGGAAACCCTCTTTTTGAGAAATTTGCTTTTGGGGATTTCAAGCGTATTGGGGCCAACGGTAGAAAAGGAACTATCCTCGTATAAAAACTAGAGAGAATCATTCTCAGAAACCGCTTTGTGATGTGTGCGTTCCCCTCATGGAGTTTAACCTTTCTTTTCATAGAGCAGTTTGGACACACTCTGTTTGTGAAGTCTGCAAGTGGATATTTGGGCCTCTTTGAGGATTTCGTTGGAAGCGGGATTTCTTCATCTAATGCTACACAGAAGATTTCTCAGTAACTTCGTTGATTTGTGTGTGTTCAACTAACAGAGTTCAACCTTCCCTTAGACAGAGCAGATTGGAAACCCTCTTTTTGTGGAATTTGCAAGTGGAGATTTCAAGCGTTTTGGGGCCAACGGTAGAAAAGGAAATATCCTCGTATAAAAACTAGAGAGAATCATTCTCAGAAACCACTTTGTGTAGTGTGCGTTCCACTCACAGAGTTCAATCTTTCCTTTCATAGAGCAGTTTGGAAACACTCTGTTTGTGAAGACTGCAAGTGGATATTTGGACCTCTTTGAGGATTTCGTTGGATACGGGATTTCTTCATCTAATGCTAGAAGGAAGAATTCCCAGAAATTCCTTTGATTTGTGTGTGTTCAGCTAACAGAGCTGAACCATCCTTTAGACAGAGCAGATTGGAAACCCTCTTTTTGAGGAATTTGCTTGTGGAGATTACAAGCGTTTTGGGGCCAACGGTAGAAAAGGAAATATCCTCGTATAAAAACTAGAGAGAATCATTCTCAGAAACCACTTTGTGATGTGTGCGTTCCACTCACACAGTTTAACCTTTCTTTTCATAGAACAGTTTGGAAACACTCTGTTTGTAAAGTCTGCAAGTGGATATTTGGACCTCTTTGAGGATTTCGATGGAAGCGGGATTTCTTCTTCTAATGCTACACAGAAGATTTCTCAGTAACTTCGTTGATTTGTGTGTGTTCAAATAACAGAGTTCAACCTTCCCCTAGAGATAGCAGCTTGGAAACCCTCTTTTTGTGGAATTTGCAAGTGGAGATTTCAAGCGCTTTGGGGCCAACGGTAGAAAAGGAAATATCTTCGTATAAAAACTACAGAGAACCATTCTCAGAAACCACTTTGTGTTGTGCGCGTTCCACTCACAGAGTTTAACCTTTCTTTTCATAGAGCAGTTTGGAAACACTCTGTTTGTGAAGTCTGCAAGTGGATATTTGGACCTCTTTGAGGATTTCGTTGGAATCGGGATTTCTTCATCTAATGCTAGAAGGAAGAATTCTCAGAAATTTCTTTGATATGTGTGTGTTCAACTGACAGAGCTGAACCATCCTTTAGACAGAGCAGAATGGAAACCCTCTTTATGAGGAATTTGCTTGTGGAGATTTCAAGCCTTTTGGGGCCAACGGTAGAAAAGGAAATATCCTCGTATAAAAACTAGAGAGAATCATTCTCAGAAACCACTTTGTGATGTGTGCGTTCCACTCACAGAGTTTAATCTTTCTTTTCATAGAACAGTTTGGAAACACTCTGTTTGTAAAGTCTGCAAGTGGATATTTGGACCTCTTTGAGGATTTCGTTGGAAGCGGGATTTCTTCATCTAATGCTACACAGAAGATTTCTCAGTAACTTCGTTGATTTCTGTGTGTTCAACTAACAGAGTTCAACCTTTCCTTAGACATAGCAGATTGGAAACCCTCTTTTTGTGGAATTTGCAAGTGGAGATTTCAAGCGCTTTGGGGTCAACTGTAGAAAAGGAAATATCCTCGTATAAAAACTAGAGAGAATCCTTCTCAGAAACCACTTTGTGTAGTGTGCGTTCCACTCACAGAGTTCAATCTTTCCTTTCATACGGCAGTTTGGAAACACTCTGTTTGTGAAGACTGCAAGTGGATATTTGGACCTCTTTGAGGATTTCGTTGGAAACGGGATTTCTTCATCTAATGCTAGAAGGAAGAATTCCCAGAAATTTCTTTGATTTGTGTGTGTTCAGCTAACAGAGCTGAACCATCCTTTAGACAGAGCAGATTGGAAACCCTCTTTTTGAGGAATTTGCTTGTGGAGATTTCAAGCGTTTTGGGGCCAACTGTAGAAAAGAAATATCCTGGTAGAAAAACTAGAGAGAATCATTCTCAGAAACCACTTTGGATGTGTGCGTTCCACTCACAGAGTTTAACCTTTCTTCTCATAGAACAGTTTGGAAACACTCTGTTTGTAAAGTCTGCAAGTGGATATTTGGACCTCTTTGAGGATTTCGTTGGAAGCGGGATTTCTTCATCTAATGCTACACAGAAGATTTCTCAGTAACTTCGTTGATTTGTGTGTGTTCAACTAACAGAGTTCAGCCTTCCCTTAGACATAGCAGATTGGAAACCCTCTTTTTGTGGAACTTGCAAGTGGAGATTTCAAGCGTTTTTGGGGCCAACGGTAGAAAAGGAAATATCCTCGTATAAAAAATAGAGAGAATCATTCTCAGAAACCGCTTTCGGATGTGTGCGTTCCCCTCAAGGAATTTAACCTTTCTTTTCATAGAGCAGTTTGGACACACTCTGTTTGTGAAGTCTGCAAGTGGATATTTGGACCTCTTTGAGGATTTCTTTGGAAGCGGGATTTCATCATCTAATGCTACACAGAAGATTTCTCAGTAACTTCGTTGATTTCTGTGTGTTCAACTAACAGAGCTGAACCATCCTTTAGACAGAGCAGATTGGAAACCCTCTTTTTGAGAAATTTGCTTTTGGGGATTTCAAGCGTTTTGGGGCCAACGGTAGAAAAGGAAATATCCTCGTATAAAAACTAGAGAGAATCATTCTCAGAAACCACTTTGTGATGTGTGCGTTCCCCTCACGGAGTTTAACCTTTCTTTTCATAGAGCAGTTTGGACACACTCTGTTTGTGAAGTCTGCAAGTGGATATTTGGACCTCTTTGAGGATTTCGTTGCAAGCGGGATTTCTTCATCTAATGCTACACAGAAGATTTCTCAGTAACTTCGTTGATTTCTCTGTGTTCAACTAACAGAGTTCAACCTTCCCTTAGACATAGCAGATTGGAAACCCTCTTTTTGTGGAATTTGCAAATGGAGATTTCAAGCGCTTTGGGGCCAACGGTAGAAAAGGAAATATCCTCGTATAAAAACTGGAGAGAATCATTCTCAGAAAACACTTTGTGATGTGTGCGTTCCACTCACAGAGTTTAACCTTTCCTTTCATAGAGCAGTTTGGAAACACTCTGTTTGTGAAGACTGCAAGTGGATATTTGGACCATTTTGAGGATTTCGTTGGAAACGGGATTTCTTCATCTAATGCTAGAAGGAAGAATTCCCAGAAATTTCTTTGATTTGTGTGTGTTCAGCTAACAGAGCTGAACCATCCTTTAGACAGAGCAGATTGGAAACCCTCTTTTTGAGGAATTTGCTTGTGGAGATTTCAAGCGTTTTGGGGCCAACTGTAGAAAGGAAATATCCTGGTATAAAAACTAGAGAGAATCATTCTCAGAAACCACTTTGGATGTGTGCGTTCCACTCACAGAGTTTAACCTTTCTTTTCATAGAACAGTTTGGAAACACTCTGTTTGAAAAGTCTGCAAGTGGATATTTGGACCTCTTTGAGGATTTCGTTGGAAGCGGGATTTCATCATCTAATGCTACACAGAAGATTTCTCAGTAACTTCGTTGATTTGTGTGTGTTCAACTAACAGAGTTCAACCTTCCCTTAGACATAGCAGATTGGAAACCCTCTTTTTGAGGAACTTGCAAGTGGAGATTTCAAGCGTTTTTGGGGCCAACGGTAGAAAAGGAAATATCCTCGTATAAAAAATAGAGAGAATCATTCTCAGAAACCGCTTTGTGATGTGTGCGTTCCCCTCAAGGAGTTTAACCTTTCTTTTCATAGAGCAGTTTGGACACACTATGTTAGTGAAGTCTGCAAGTGGATATTTGGACCTCTTTGAGGATTTCTTTGGAAGCGGGATTTCATCATCTAATGCTACACAGAAGATTTCTCAGTAACTTCGTTGATTTCTGTGTGTTCAACTAACAGAGCTGAACCATCCTTTAGACAGAGCAGATTGGAAACCCTCTTTTTGAGAAATTTGCTTTTGGGGATTTCAAGCGTATTGGGGCCAACGGTAGAAAAGGAACTATCCTCGTATAAAAACTAGAGAGAATCATTCTCAGAAACCGCTTTGTGATGTGTGCGTTCCCCTCAAGGAGTTTAACCTTTCTTTTCATAGAGCAGTTTGGACACACTATGTTTGTGAAGTCTGCAAGTGGATATTTGGACCTCTTTGAGGATTTCTTTGGAAGCGGGATTTCATCATCTAATGCTACACAGAAGATTTCTCAGTAACTTCGTTGATTTCTGTGTGTTCAACTAACAGAGCTGAACCATCCTTTAGACAGAGCAGATTGGAAACCCTCTTTTTGAGAAATTTGCTTTTGGGGATTTCAAGCGTTTTGGGGCCAACGGTAGAAAAGGAAATATCCTCGTATAAAAACTGGAGAGAATCATTCTCAGAAAACACTTTGTGATGTGTGCGTTCCACTCACAGAGTTTAACCTTTCCTTTCATAGAGCAGTTTGGAAACACTCTGTTTGTGAAGTCTGCAAGTGGATATTTGGATCTCTTTGAGGGTTTCGTTGGAAACGGGATTTCTTCATCTAATGCTAGAAGGAAGAATTCTCAGAAACTTCTTTGATTTGTGTGTGTTCAACTAACGGAGCTGAACCATCCTTTAGACAGAGCAGATTGGAAACCCTCTTTTTTTAGGAATTTGCTTGTGGAGATTACAAGCGTTTTGGGGCCAACGGTAGAAAAGGAAATATCCTCGTATAAAAACTAGAGAGAATCATTCTCAGAAACCACTTTGTGATGTGTGCGTTCCACTCACAGAGTTTAACCTTTCTTTTCATAGAACAGTTTGGAAACACTCTGTTTGTAAAGTCTGCAAGTGGATATTTGGACCTCTTTGAGGATTTCGTTGGAAGCGGGATTTCTTCATCTAATGCTACACAGAAGATTTCTCAGTAACTTCGTTGATTTCTGTGTGTTCAACTAACAGAGTTCAACCTTCCCTTAGACATAGCAGTTTGGAAACCCTCTTTTTGTGGAATTTGCAAGTGGAGATTTCAAGCGCTTTGGGGCCAACGGTAGAAAAGGAAATATCCTCGTATAAAAACTAGAGAGAATCATTCTCAGAAACCACTTTGTGTAGTGTGCGTTCCACTCACAGAGTTCAATCTTTCCTTTCATAGAGCAGTTTGGAAACACTCTGTTTGTGAAGACTGCAAGTGGATATTTGGACCTCTTTGAGGATTTCGTTGGATACGGGATTTCTTCATCTAATGCTAGAAGGAAGAATTCCCAGAAATTCCTTTGATTTGTGTGTGTTCAGCTAACAGAGCTGAACCATCCTTTAGACAGAGCAGATTGGAAACCCTCTTTTTGAGGAATTTGCTTGTGGAGATTACAAGCGTTTTGGGGCCAACGGTAGAAAAGGAAATATCCTCGTATAAAAACTAGAGAGAATCATTCTCAGAAACCACTTTGTGATGTGTGCGTTCCACTCACAGAGTTTAACCTTTCTTTTCATAGAACAGTTTGGAAACACTCTGTTTGTAAGGTCTGCAAGTGGATATTTGGACCTCTTTGAGGATTTCGTTGGAAGCGGGATTTCTTCATCTAATGCTACACAGAAGATTTCTCAGTAACTTCGTTGATTTGTGTGTGTTCAAATAACAGAGTTCAACCTTCCCTTAGAGATAGCAGCTTGGAAACCCTCTTTTTGTGGAATTTGCAAGTGGAGATTTCAAGCGCATGGGGCCAACGGTAGAAAAGGAAATATCTTCGTATAAAAACTACAGAGAACCATTCTCGGAAACCACTTTGTGTTGTGCGCGTTCCACTCACAGAGTTTAACCTTTCTTTTCATAGAGCAGTTTGGAAACACTCTGTTTGTGAAGTCTGCAAGTGGATATTTGGACCTCTTTGAGGATTTCGTTGGAATCGGGATTTCTTCATCTAATGCTAGAAGGAAGAATTCTCAGAAATTTCTTTGATATGTGTGTGTTCAACTAACAGAGCTGAACCATCCTTTAGACAGAGCAGAATGGAAACCCTCTTTTTGAGGAATTTGCTTGTGGTGATTTCAAGCCTTTTGGGGCCAACGGTAGAAAAGGAAATATCCTCGTATAAAAACTAGAGAGAATCATTCTCAGAAACCACTTTGTGATGTGTGCGTTCCACTCACAGAGTTTAATCTTTCTTTTCATAGAACAGTTTGGAAACACTCTGTTTGTAAAGTCTGCAAGTGGATATTTGGACCTCTTTGAGGATTTCGTTGGAAGCGGGATTTCTTCATCTAATGCTACACAGAAGATTTCTCAGTAACTTCGTTGATTTCTGTGTGTTCAACTAACAGAGTTCAACCTTCCCTTAGACATAGCAGATTGGAAACCCTCTTTTTGTGGAATTTGCAAATGGAGATTTCAAGCGCTTTGGGGTCAACTGTAGAAAAGGAAATATCCTCGTATAAAAACTGGAGAGAATCATTCTCAGAAACCGCTTTGTGATGTGTGCGTTCCACTCACAGAGTTTAACCTTTCCTTTCATAGAGCAGTTTGGAAACACTCTGTTTGTGAAGACTGCAAGTGGATATTTGGACCTCTTTGAGGGTTTCGTTGGAAACGGGATTTCTTCATCTAATGCTAGAAGGAAGAATTCTCAGAAACTTCTTTGATTTGTGTGTGTTCAACTAACGGAGCTGAACCATGCTTTAGACAGAGCAGATTGGAAACCCTCTTTTTGAGGAATTTGCTTGTGGAGATTACAAGCCTTTTGGGGCCAACGGTAGAAAAGGAAATATCCTCGTATAAAAACTAGAGAGAATCATTCTCAGAAACCACTTTGTGATGTGTGCGTTCCACTCACAGAGTTTAACCTTTCTTTTCATAGAACAGTTTGGAAACACTCTGTTTGTAAAGTCTGCAAGTGGATATTTGGACCTCTTTGAGGATTTCGTTGGAAGCGGGATTTCTTCATCTAATGCTACACAGAAGATTTCTCAGTAACTTCGTTGATTTCTGTGTGTTCAACTAACAGAGTTCAACCTTCCCTTAGACATAGCAGATTGGAAACCCTCTTTTTGTGGAACTTGCAAGTGGAGATTTCAAGCGATTTTGGGGCCAACGGTAGAAAAGGAAATATCCTCGTATAAAAAATAGAGAGAATCATTCTCAGAAACGGCTTTGTGATGTGTGCGTTCCCCTCAAGGAGTTTAACCTTTCTTTTCATAGAGCAGTTTGGACACTCTATGTTTGTGAAGTCTGCAAGTGGATATTTGGACCTCTTTGAGGATTTCTTTGGAAGCGGGATTTCATCATCTAATGCTACACAGAAGATTTCTCAGTAACTTCGTTGATTTCTGTGTGTTCAACTAACAGAGCTGAACCATCCTTTAGACAGAGCAGATTGGAAACCCTCTTTTTGAGAAATTTGCTTTTGGGGATTTCAAGCGTTTTGGGGCCAATGGTAGAAAAGGAAATATCCTCGTATAAAAACTAGAGAGAATCATTCTCAGAAACCGCTTTGTGATGTGTGCGTTCCCCTCACGGAGTTTAACCTTTCTTTTCATAGAGCAGTTTGGACACACTCTGTTTGTGAAGTCTGCAAGTGGATATTTGGACCTCTTTGAGGATTTCGTTGGAAGCGGTATTTCTTCATCTAATGCTACACAGAAGATTTCTCAGTAACTTCGTTGATTTCTGTGTGTTCAACTAACAGAGTTCAACCTTCCCTTAGACATAGCAGATTGGAAACCCTCTTTTTGTGGAATTTGCAAGTGGAGATTTCAAGCGCATTGGGGCCAACGGTAGAAAAGGAAATATCCTCGTATAAAAACTGGAGAGAATCATTCTCAGAAAACACTTTGTGATGTGTGCGTTCCACTCACAGAGTTTAACCTTTCCTTTCATAGAGCAGTTTGGAAACACTCTGTTTGTGAAGACTGCAAGTGGATATTTGGACCTCTTTGAGGATTTCTTTGGAAACGGGATTTCTTCATCTAATGCTAGAAGGAAGAATTCTCAGAAACTTCTTTGATTTGTGTGTGTTCAACTAACGGAGCTGAACCATCCTTTAGACAGAGCAGATTGGAAACCATCTTTTTGAGGAATTTGCTTGTGGAGATTTCAAGCGTTTTGGGGCCAACGGTAGAAAAGGAAATATCCTCGTATAAAAACTAGAGAGAATCATTTTCAGAAACCACTTTGTGTTGTGCGCGTTCCACTCACAGAGTTTAACCTTTCTTTTCATAGAGCAGTTTGGAAACACTCTGTTTGTAAAGTCTGCAAGTGGATATTTGGACCTCTTTGAGGATTTCGTTGGAAGCGGGATTTCTTCATCTAATGCTAGAAGGAAGAATTCCCAGAAATTTCTTTGATTTGTGTGTGTTCAGCTAACAGAGCTGAACCATCCTTTAGACAGAGCAGATTGGAAACCCTCTTTTTGAGGAATTTGCTTGTGGAGATTTCAAGCGTTTTGGGGCCAACTGTAGAAAAGAAATATCCTGGTATAAAAACTAGAGAGAATCATTCTCAGAAACCACTTTGGATGTGTGCGTTCCACTCACAGAGTTTAACCTTTCTTTTCATAGAACAGTTTGGACACACTGTGTTTGTGAAGTCTGCAAGTGGATATTTGGACCTCTTTGAGGATTTCGTTGGAAGCGGGATTTCTTCATCTAATGCTACACAGAAGATTTCTCAGTAACTTCGTTGATTTGTGTGTGTTCAACTAACAGAGTTCAACCTTCCCTTAGACATAGCAGATTGGAAACCCTCTTTTTGTGGAATTTGCAAGTGGAGATTTCAAGCGTTTTTGGGCCAACGGTAGAAAAGGAATCATCCTCTTATAAAAACTAGAGAGAATCATTCTCAGAAACCACTTTGTGATGTGTGCGTTCCCCTCACAGATTTTAACCTTTCTTTTCATAGAGCAGTTTGGACACACTCTGTTTGTGAAGTCTGCAATTGGATATTTGGCCCTCTTTGAGGATTTCATAGGAAGCGGGATTTCTTCATCTAATGCTACACAGAAGATTTCTCAGTAACTTCGTTGATTTCTGTGTGTTCAACTAACAGAGTTCAACCTTCCCTTAGAGATAGCAGATTGGAAACCCACTTTTTGTGGAATTTGCAAGTGGAGATTTCAAGCGCTTTGGGGCCAACGGTAGAAAAGGAAATATCCTCGTATAGAAAGTGGAGAGAATCATTCTCAGAAACCACTTTGTGATGTGTGCGTTCCACTCACAGAGTTTAACCTTTCCTTTCATAGAGCAGTTTGGAAACACTCTGTTTGTGAAGACTGCAAGTGGATATTTGGACCTCTTTGAGGATTTCTTTGGAAACGGGATTTCTTCATCTAATGCTAGAAGGAAGAATTCTCAGAAACTTCTTTGATTTGTGTGTGTTCAACTAACGGAGCTGAACCATCCTTTAGACAGAGCAGATTGGAAACCATCTTTTTGAGGAATTTGCTTGTGGAGATTTCAAGCGTTTTGGGGCCAACGGTAGAAAAGGAAATATCCTCGTATAAAAACTAGAGAGAATCATTTTCAGAAACCACTTTGTGTTGTGCGCGTTCCACTCACAGAGTTTAACCTTTCTTTTCATAGAGCAGTTTGGAAACACTCTGTTTGTAAAGTCTGCAAGTGGATATTTGGACCTCTTTGAGGATTTCGTTGGAAGCGGGATTTCTTCATCTAATGCTACACAGAAGATTTCTCAGTAACTTCGTTGATTTGTGTGTGTTCAACTAACAGAGTTCAACCTTCCCTTAGAGATAGCAGCTTGGAAACCATCTTTTTGTGGAATTTGCAAGTGGAGATTTCAAGCGCTTTGGGGCCATCGGTAGAAAAGGAAATATCTTCGTATAAAAACTAGAGAGAACCATTCTCAGAAACCACTTTGTGTTGTGCGCGTTCCACTCACAGAGTTTAACCTTTCTTTTCATAGAGCAGTTTGGAAACACTCTGTTTGTGAAGTCTGCAAGTGGATATTTGGACCTCTTTGAGGATTTCGTTGGAATCGGGATTTCTTCATCTAATGCTAGAAGGAAGAATTCTCAGAAACTTCTTTGATATGTGTGTGTTCAACTAACAGAGCTGAACCATCCTTTAGACAGAGCAGATTGGAAACCCTCTTTTTGAGGAATTTGCTTGTGGAGGTTTCAAGCGTTTTGGGGCCAACGGTAGAAAAGGAAATATCCTCGTATAAAAACTAGAGAGAATCATTCTCAGAAACCACTTTGTGATGTGTGCGTTCCACTCACAGAGTTTAATCTTTCTTTTCATAGAGCCGTTTGGAAACACTCTGTTTGTAAAGTCTGCAAGTGGATATTTGGACCTCTTTAAGGATTTCGTTGGAAGCGGGATTTCTTCATCTAATGCAACACAGAAGATTTCTCAGTAACTTCGTTTATTTCTGTGCGTTCAACTAACAGAGTTCAACCTTCCCTTAGACATAGCAGTTTGGAAATCCTCTTTTTGTGGAATTTGCAAGTGGAGATTTCAAGCGCTTTGGGGCCAACTGTAGAAAAGGAAATATCCTCGTATAAAAACTAGAGAGAATCATTCTCAGAAACCACTTTGTGTAGTGTGCGTTCCACTCACAGAGTTCAATCTTTCCTTTCATAGAGCAGTTTGGAAACACTCTGTTTGTAAAGTCTGCAAGTGGATAATAGGACCTCTTTGAGGATTTCTTTGGAAGCGGGATTTCTTCATCTAATGCTACACAGAAGATTTCTCAGTAACTTCGTTGATTTGTGTGTGTTCAACTAACAGAGTTCAACATTCCCCTACACATAGCAGATTGGAAACCCTCCTTTTGTGGAATTTGCAAGTGGAGATTTCAAGTGCTTTGGGGCCAACTGTTGAAAAGGAAATATCCTCGAATAAAAAGTGGAGAGAATCATTCTCAGAAACCACTTTGTGTAGTGTGCGTTCCACTCACAGAGTTCAACCTTTCCTTTCATACGGCAGTTTGGAAACACTCTGTTTGTGAAGACTGCAAGTGGATATTTGGACCTCTTTGAGGATTTCGTTGGAAACGGGATTTCTTCATCTAATGCTAGAAGGAAGAATTCTCAGAAACTTCTTTGATTTGTGTGTGTTCAACTAACGGAGCTGAACCATCCTTTAGACAGAGCAGATTGGAAACCCTCTTTTTGAGGAATTTGCTTGTGGAGATTTCAAGCGTTTTGGGGCCAACGGTAGAAAAGGAAATATCCTCGTATAAAAACTAGAGAGAATCATTCTCAGAAACCACTTTGTGATGTGTGCGTTCCACTCACAGAATTTAACCTTTCTTTTCATAGAGCAGTTTGGAAACACTCTGATTGTAAAGATTGCTAGTGGATATTTGGGCCTCTTTGAGGATTTCGTTGGAAGCGGGATTTCTTCATCTAATGCTACACAGAAGACTTCTCAGTAACTTCGTTGATTTGTGTGTGTTCAACTAACAGAGTTAAACCTTCCCTTAGACATAGCAGATTGGAAAACCTCTTTTTGTGGAATTTGCAAGTGGAGATTTCAAGCGCTTTGGGGCCAACGGTAGAAAAGGAAATATCTTCGTATAAAAACTACAGAGAACCATTCTCAGAAACCACTTTGTGTTGTGCGCGTTCCACTCACAGAGTTTAACCTTTCTTTTCATAGAGCAGTTTGGAAACACTCTGTTTGTGAAGTCTGCAAGTGGATATTTGGACCTCTTTGAGGATTTCGTTGGAATCGGGATTTCTTCATCTAATGCTAGAAGGAAGATTTCTCAGAAATTTCTTTGATATGTGTGTGTTCAACTAACAGAGCTGAACCATCCTTTAGACAGAGCAGAATGGAAACCCTCTTTTTAGGAATTTGCTTGTGGAGATTTCAAGCCTTTTGGGGCCAACGGTAGAAAAGGAAATATCCTCGTATAAAAACTAGAGAGAATCATTCTCAGAAACCACTTTGTGATGTGTGCGTTCCACTCACAGAGTTTAATCTTTCTTTTCATAGAACAGTTTGGAAACACTCTGTTTGTAAAGTCTGCAAGTGGATATTTGGACCTCTTTGAGGATTTCGTTGGAAGCGGGATTTCTTCATCTAATGCTACACAGAAGATTTCTCAGTAACTTCGTTGATTTCTGTGTGTTCAACTAACAGAGTTCAACCTTCCCTTAGACATAGCAGATTGGAAACCCTCTTTTTGTGGAATTTGCAAATGGAGATTTCAAGCGCTTTGGGGTCAACTGTAGAAAAGGAAATATCCTCTTATAAAAACTAGAGAGAATCATTCTCAGAAACCACTTTGTGTAGTGTGCGTTCCACTCACAGAGTTCAATCTTTGCTTTCATACGGCAGTTTGGAAACACTCTGTTTGTTAAGACTGCAAGTGGATATTTGGACCTCTTTGAGGATTTCGTTGGAAACGGGATTTCTTCATCTAATGCTAGAAGGAAGAATTCCCAGAAATTTCTTTGATTTGTGTGTGTTCAGCTAACGGAGCTGAACCATCCTTTAGACAGAGCAGATTGGAAACCCTCTTTTTGAGGAATTTGCTTGTGGAGATTTCAAGCGTTTTGGGGCCAACTGTAGAAAAGAAATATCCTGGTATAAAAACTAGAGAGAATCATTCTCAGAAACCACTTTGGATGTGTGCGTTCCACTCACAGAGTTTAACCTTTCTTTTAATAGAACAGTTTGGAAACACTCTGTTTGTAAAGTCTGCAAGTGGATATTTGGACCTCTTTGAGGATTTCGTTGGAAACGGGATTTCTTCATCTAATGCTACACAGAAGATTTCTCAGTAACTTCGTTGATTTCTGTGTGTTCAACTAACAGAGTTCAACCTTCCCTTAGACATAGCAGATTGGAAACCCTCTTTTTGTGGAACTTGCAAGTGGAGATTTCAAGCGATTTTGGGGCCAACGGTAGAAAAGGAAATATCCTCGTATAAAAAATAGAGAGAATCATTCTCAGAAACCGCTTTGTGATGTGTGCGTTCCACTCACAGAGTTTAACCTTTCCTTTCATAGAGCAGTTTGGACACACTATGTTTGTGAAGTCTGCAAGTGGATATTTGGACCTCTTTGAGGATTTCTTTGGAAGCGGGATTTCATCATCTAATGCTACACAGAAGATTTCTCAGTAACTTCGTTGATTTCTGTGTGTTCAACTAACAGAGCTGAACCATCCTTTAGACAGAGCAGATTGGAAACCCTCTTTTTGAGAAATTTGCTTTTGGGGATTTCAAACGTATTGGGGCCAACGGTAGAAAAGGAACTATCCTCGTATAAAAACTAGAGAGAATCATTCTCAGAAACCGCTTTGTGATGTGTGCGTTCCCCTCATGGAGTTTAACCTTTCTTTTCATAGAGCAGTTTGGACACACTCTGTTTGTGAAGTCTGCAAGTGGATATTTGGACCTCTTTGAGGATTTCGTTGGAAGCGGGATTTCTTCATCTAATGCTACACAGAAGATTTCTCAGTAACTTCGTTGATTTCTGTGTGTTCAACTAACAGAGTTCAACCCTCCCTTAGACATAGCAGTTTGGAAACCCTCTTTTTGTGGAATTTGCAAGTGGAGATTTCAAGCGCTTTGGGGCCAACGGTAGAAAAGGAAATATCCTCGTATAAAAACTAGAGAGAATCATTCTCAGAAACCACTTTGTGTAGTGTGCGTTCCACTCACAGAGTTCAATCTTTCCTTTCATAGAGCAGTTTGGAAACACTCTGTTTGTGAAGACTGCAAGTGGATATTTGGACCTCTTTGAGGATTTCGTTGGATACGGGATTTCTTCATCTAATGCTAGAAGGAAGAATTCCCAGAAATTCCTTTGATTTGTGTGTGTTCAGCTAACAGAGCTGAACCATCCTTTAGACAGAGCAGATTGGAAACCCTCTTTTTGAGGAATTTGCTTGTGGAGATTACAAGCGTTTTGGGGCCAACGGTAGAAAAGGAAATATCCTCGTATAAAAACTAGAGAGAATCATTCTCAGAAACCACTTTGTGATGTGTGCGTTCCACTCACAGAGTTTAACCTTTCTTTTCATAGAACAGTTTGGAAACACTCTGTTTGTAAAGTCTGCAAGTGGATATTTGGACCTCTTTGAGGATTTCGTTGGAAGCGGGATTTCTTCTTCTAATGCTATACAGAAGATTTCTCAGTAACTTCGTTGATTTGTGTGTGTTCAAATAACAGAGTTCAACCTTCCCCTAGAGATAGCAGCTTGGAAACCCTCTTTTTGTGGAATTTGCAAGTGGAGGTTTCAAGCGCTTTGGGGCCAACGGTAGAAAAGGAAATATCTTCGTATAAAAACTAGAGAGAACCATTCTCAGAAACCACTTTGTGTTGTGCGCGTTCCACTCACAGAGTTTAACCTTTCTTTTCATAGAGCAGTTTGGAAACACTCTGTTTGTGAAGTCTGCAAGTGGATATTTGGACCTCTTTGAGGGTTTCGTTGGATACGGGATTTCTTCATCTAATGCTAGAAGGAAGAATTCTCAGAAACTTCTTTGATTTGTGTGTGTTCAACTAACAGAGTTCAACCTTCCCTTAGACATAGCAGTTTGGAAACCCTCTTTTTGTGGAATTTGCAAGTGGAGATTTCAAGCGCTTTGGGGCCAACGGTAGAAAAGGAAATATCCTCGTATAAAAACTAGAGAGAATCATTCGCAGAAACCACTTTGTGTAGTGTGCGTTCCACTCACAGAGTTCAATCTTTCCTTTCATAGAGCAGTTTGGAAACACTCTGTTTGTGAAGACTGCAAGTGGATATTTGGACCTCTTTGAGGATTTCGTTGGATACGGGATTTCTTCATCTAATGCTAGAAGGAAGAATTCCCAGAAATTCCTTTGATTTGTGTGTGTTCAGCTAACAGAGCTGAACCATCCTTTAGACAGAGCAGATTGGAAACCCTCTTTTTGAGGAATTTGCTTGTGGAGATTACAAGCGTTTTGGGGCCAACGGTAGAAAAGGAAATATCCTCGTATAAAAACTAGAGAGAATCATTCTCAGAAACCACTTTGTGATGTGTGCGTTCCACTCACAGAGTTTAACCTTTCTTTTCATAGAACAGTTTGGAAACACTCTGTTTGTAAAGTCTGCAAGTGGATATTTGGACCTCTTTGAGGATTTCGTTGGAAGCGGGATTTCTTCATCTAATGCTACACAGAAGATTTCTCAGTAACTTCGTTGATTTGTGTGTGTTCAAATAACAGAGTTCAACCTTCCCTTAGAGATAGCAGCTTGGAAACCCTCTTTTTGTGGAATTTGCAAGTGGAGATTTCAAGCGCTTTGGGGCCAACGGTAGAAAAGGAAATATCTTCGTATAAAAACTACAGAGAACCATTCTCAGAAACCACTTTGTGTTGTGCGCGTTCCACTCACAGAGTTTAACCTTTCTTTTCATAGAGCAGTTTGGAAACACTCTGTTTGTGAAGACTGCAAGTGGATATTTGGACCTCTTTGAGGATTTCGTTGGAATCGGGATTTCTTCATCTAATGCTAGAAGGAAGAATTCTCAGAAATTTCTTTGATATGTGTGTGTTCAACTAACAGAGCTGAACCATCCTTTAGACAGAGCAGAATGGAAACCCTCTTTTTGAGGAATTTGCTTGTGGTGATTTCAAGCCTTTTGGGGCCAACGGTAGAAAAGGAAATATCCTCGTATAAAAACTAGAGAGAATCATTCTCAGAAACCACTTTGTGATGTGTGCGTTCCACTCACAGAATTTAACCTTTCTTTTCATAGAGCAGTTTGGAAACACTCTGATTGTAAAGATTGCTAGTGGATATTTGGGCCTCTTTGAGGATTTCGTTGGAAGTGGGATTTCTTCATCTAATGCTACACAGAAGACTTCTCAGTAACTTCGTTGATTTGTGTGTGTTCAACTAACAGAGTTAAACCTTCCCTTAGACATAGCAGATTGGAAAACCTCTTTTTGTGGAATTTGCAAGTGGAGATTTCAAGCGCTTTGGGGCCAACGGTAGAAAAGGAAATATCTTCGTATAAAAACTACAGAGAACCATTCTCAGAAACCACTTTGTGTTGTGCGCGTTCCACTCACAGAGTTTAACCTTTCTTTTCATAGAGCAGTTTGGAAACACTCTGTTTGTGAAGTCTGCAAGTGGATATTTGGACCTCTTTGAGGATTTCGTTGGAATCGGGATTTCTTCATCTAATGCTAGAAGGAAGATTTCTCAGAAATTTCTTTGATATGTGTGTGTTCAACTAACAGAGCTGAACCATCCTTTAGACAGAGCAGAATGGAAACCCTCTTTTTGAGGAATTTGCTTGTGGAGATTTCAAGCCTTTTGGGGCCAACGGTAGAAAAGGAAATATCCTCGTATAAAAACTAGAGAGAATCATTCTCAGAAACCACTTTGTGATGTGTGCGTTCCACTCACAGAGTTTAATCTTTCTTTTCATAGAACAGTTTGGAAACACTCTGTTTGTAAAGTCTGCAAGTGGATATTTGGACCTCTTTGAGGATTTCGTTGGAAGCGGGATTTCTTCATCTAATGTTACACAGAAGATTTCTCAGTAACTTCGTTGATTTCTGTGTGTTCAACTAACAGAGTTCAACCTTCCCTTAGACATAGCAGATTGGAAACCCTCTTTTTGTGGAATTTGCAAATGGAGATTTCAAGCGCTTTGGGGTCAACTGTAGAAAAGGAAATATCCTCTTATAAAAACTAGAGAGAATCATTCTCAGAAACCACTTTGTGTAGTGTGCGTTCCACTCACAGAGTTCAATCTTTGCTTTCATACGGCAGTTTGGAAACACTCTGTTTGTGAAGACTGCAAGTGGATATTTGGACCTCTTTGAGGATTTCGTTGGAAACGGGATTTCTTCATCTAATGCTAGAAGGAAGAATTCCCAGAAATTTCTTTGATTTGTGTGTGTTCAGCTAACAGAGCTGAACCATCCTTTAGACAGAGCAGATTGGAAACCCTCTTTTTGAGGAATTTGCTTGTGGAGATTTCAAGCGTTTTGGGGCCAACTGTAGAAAAGAAATATCCTGGTATAAAAACTAGAGAGAATCATTCTCAGAAACCACTTTGGATGTGTGCGTTCCACTCACAGAGTTTAACCTTTCTTTTAATAGAACAGTTTGGAAACACTCTGTTTGTAAAGTCTGCAAGTGGATATTTGGACCTCTTTGAGGATTTCGTTGGAAACGGGATTTCTTCATCTAATGCTACACAGAAGATTTCTCAGTAACTTCGTTGATTTCTGTGTGTTCAACTAACAGAGTTCAACCTTCCCTTAGACATAGCAGATTGGAAACCCTCTTTTTGTGGAACTTGCAAGTGGAGATTTCAAGCGATTTTGGGGCCAACGGTAGAAAAGGAAATATCCTCGTATAAAAAATAGAGAGAATCATTCTCAGAAACCGCTTTGTGATGTGTGCGTTCCACTCACAGAGTTTAACCTTTCCTTTCATAGAGCAGTTTGGACACACTATGTTTGTGAAGTCTGCAAGTGGATATTTGGACCTCTTTGAGGATTTCTTTGGAAGCGGGATTTCATCATCTAATGCTACACAGAAGATTTCTCAGTAACTTCGTTGATTTCTGTGTGTTCAACTAACAGAGCTGAACCATCCTTTAGACAGAGCAGATTGGAAACCCTCTTTTTGAGAAATTTGCTTTTGGGGATTTCAAGCGTATTGGGGCCAACGGTAGAAAAGGAACTATCCTCGTATAAAAACTAGAGAGAATCATTCTCAGAAACCGCTTTGTGATGTGTGCGTTCCCCTCATGGAGTTTAACCTTTCTTTTCATAGAGCAGTTTGGACACACTCTGTTTGTGAAGTCTGCAAGTGGATATTTGGACCTCTTTTAGGATTTCGTTGGAAGCGGGATTTCTTCATCTAATGCTACACAGAAGATTTCTCAGTAACTTCGTTGATTTCTGTGTGTTCAACTAACAGAGTTCAACCTTCCCTTAGACATAGCAGTTTGGAAACCCTCTTTTTGTGGAATTTGCAAGTGGAGATTTCAAGCGCTTTGGGGCCAACGGTAGAAAAGGAAATATCCTCGTATAAAAACTAGAGAGAATCATTCTCAGAAACCACTTTGTGTAGTGTGCGTTCCACTCACAGAGTTCAATCTTTCCTTTCATAGAGCAGTTTGGAAACACTCTGTTTGTGAAGACTGCAAGTGGATATTTGGACCTCTTTGAGGATTTCGTTGGATACGGGATTTCTTCATCTAATGCTAGAAGGAAGAATTCCCAGAAATTCCTTTGATTTGTGTGTGTTCAGCTAACAGAGCTGAACCATCCTTTAGACAGAGCAGATTGGAAACCCTCTTTTTGAGGAATTTGCTTGTGGAGATTACCAGCGTTTTGGGGCCAACGGTAGAAAAGGAAATATCCTCGTATAAAAACTAGAGAGAATCATTCTCAGAAACCACTTTGTGATGTGTGCGTTCCACTCACAGAGTTTAACCTTTCTTTTCATAGAACAGTTTGGAAACACTCTGTTTGTAAAGTCTGCAAGTGGATATTTGGACCTCTTTGAGGATTTCGTTGGAAGCGGGATTTCTTCTTCTAATGCTATACAGAAGATTTCTCAGTAACTTCGTTGATTTGTGTGTGTTCAAATAACAGAGTTCAACCTTCCCCTAGAGATAGCAGCTTGGAAACCCTCTTTTTGTGGAATTTGCAAGTGGAGGTTTCAAGCGCTTTGGGGCCAACGGTAGAAAAGGAAATATCTTCGTATAAAAACTACAGAGAACCATTCTCAGAAACCACTTTGTGTTGTGCGCGTTCCACTCACAGAGTTTAACCTTTCTTTTCATAGAGCAGTTTGGAAACACTCTGTTTGTGAAGTCTGCAAGTGGATATTTGGACCTCTTTGAGGGTTTCGTTGGATACGGGATTTCTTCATCTAATGCTAGAAGGAAGAATTCTCAGAAACTTCTTTGATTTGTGTGTGTTCAACTAACAGAGTTCAACCTTCCCTTAGACATAGCAGTTTGGAAACCCTCTTTTTGTGGAATTTGCAAGTGGAGATTTCAAGCGCTTTGGGGCCAACGGTAGAAAAGGAAATATCCTCGTATAAAAACTAGAGAGAATCATTCGCAGAAACCACTTTGTGTAGTGTGCGTTCCACTCACTGAGTTCAATCTTTCCTTTCATAGAGCAGTTTGGAAACACTCTGTTTGTGAAGACTGCAAGTGGATATTTGGACCTCTTTGAGGATTTCGTTGGATACGGGATTTCTTCATCTAATGCTAGAAGGAAGAATTCCCAGAAATTCCTTTGATTTGTGTGTGTTCAGCTAACAGAGCTGAACCATCCTTTAGACAGAGCAGATTGGAAACCCTCTTTTTGAGGAATTTGCTTGTGGAGATTACAAGCGTTTTGGGGCCAACGGTAGAAAAGGAAATATCCTCGTATAAAAACTAGAGAGAATCATTCTCAGAAACCACTTTGTGATGTGTGCGTTCCACTCACAGAGTTTAACCTTTCTTTTCATAGAACAGTTTGGAAACACTCTGTTTGTAAAGTCTGCAAGTGGATATTTGGACCTCTTTGAGGATTTCGTTGGAAGCGGGATTTCTTCATCTAATGCTACACAGAAGATTTCTCAGTAACTTCGTTGATTTGTGTGTGTTCAAATAACAGAGTTCAACCTTCCCTTAGAGATAGCAGCTTGGAAACCCTCTTTTTGTGGAATTTGCAAGTGGAGATTTCAAGCGCTTTGGGGCCAACGGTAGAAAAGGAAATATCTTCGTATAAAAACTACAGAGAACCATTCTCAGAAACCACTTTGTGTTGTGCGCGTTCCACTCACAGAGTTTAACCTTTCTTTTCATAGAGCAGTTTGGAAACACTCTGTTTGTGAAGTCTGCAAGTGGATATTTGGACCTCTTTGAGGATTTCGTTGGAATCGGGATTTCTTCATCTAATGCTAGAAGGAAGAATTCTCAGAAATTTCTTTGATATGTGTGTGTTCAACTAACAGAGCTGAACCATCCTTTAGACAGAGCAGAATGGAAACCCTCTTTTTGAGGAATTTGCTTGTGGTGATTTCAAGCCTTTTGGGGCCAACGGTAGAAAAGGAAATATCCTCGTATAAAAACTAGAGAGAATCATTCTCAGAAACCACTTTGTGATGTGTGCGTTCCACTCACAGAGTTTAATCTTTCTTTTCATAGAACAGTTTGGAAACACTCTGTTTGTAAAGTCTGCAAGTGGATATTTGGACCTCTTTGAGGATTTCGTTGGAAGCGGGATTTCTTCATCTAATGCTACACAGAAGATTTCTCAGTAACTTCGTTGATTTCTGTGTGTTCAACTAACAGAGTTCAACCTTCCCTTAGACATAGCAGATTGGAAACCCTCTTTTTGTGGAATTTGCAAATGGAGATTTCAAGCGCTTTGGGGTCAACTGTAGAAAAGGAAATATCCTCTTATAAAAACTAGAGAGAATCATTCTCAGAAACCACTTTGTGTAGTGTGCGTTCCACTCACAGACTTCAATCTTTGCTTTCATACGGCAGTTTGGAAACACTCTGTTTGTGAAGACTGCAAGTGGATATTTGGACCTCTTTGAGGATTTCGTTGGAAACGGGATTTCTTCATCTAATGCTAGAAGGAAGAATTCCCAGAAATTTCTTTGATTTGTGTGTGTTCAGCTAACAGAGCTGAACCATCCTTTAGACAGAGCAGATTGGAAACCCTCTTTTTGAGGAATTTGCTTGTGGAGATTTCAAGCGTTTTGGGGCCAACTGTAGAAAAGAAATATCCTGGTATAAAAACTAGAGAGAATCATTCTCAGAAACCACTTTGGATGTGTGCGTTCCACTCACAGAGTTTAACCTTTCTTTTAATAGAACAGTTTGGAAACACTCTGTTTGTAAAGTCTGCAAGTGGATATTTGGACCTCTTTGAGGATTTCGTTGGAAACGGGATTTCTTCATCTAATGCTACACAGAAGATTTCTCAGTAACTTCGTTGATTTCTGTGTGTTCAACTAACAGAGTTCAACCTTCCCTTAGACATAGCAGATTGGAAACCCTCTTTTTGTGGAACTTGCAAGTGGAGATTTCAAGCGATTTTGGGGCCAACGGTAGAAAAGGAAATATCCTCGTATAAAAAATAGAGAGAATCATTCTCAGAAACCGCTTTGTGATGTGTGCGTTCCACTCACAGAGTTTAACCTTTCCTTTCATAGAGCAGTTTGGACACACTATGTTTGTGAAGTCTGCAAGTGGATATTTGGACCTCTTTGAGGATTTCTTTGGAAGCGGGATTTCATCATCTAATGCTACACAGAAGATTTCTCAGTAACTTCGTTGATTTCTGTGTGTTCAACTAACAGAGCTGAACCATCCTTTAGACAGAGCAGATTGGAAACCCTCTTTTTGAGAAATTTGCTTTTGGGGATTTCAAGCGTATTGGGGCCAACGGTAGAAAAGGAACTATCCTCGTATAAAAACTAGAGAGAATCATTCTCAGAAACCGCTTTGTGATGTGTGCGTTCCCCTCATGGAGTTTAACCTTTCTTTTCATAGAGCAGTTTGGACACACTCTGTTTGTGAAGTCTGCAAGTGGATATTTGGACCTCTTTTAGGATTTCGTTGGAAGCGGGATTTCTTCATCTAATGCTACACAGAAGATTTCTCAGTAACTTCGTTGATTTCTGTGTGTTCAACTAACAGAGTTCAACCTTCCCTTAGACATAGCAGTTTGGAAACCCTCTTTTTGTGGAATTTGCAAGTGGAGATTTCAAGCGCTTTGGGGCCAACGGTAGAAAAGGAAATATCCTCGTATAAAAACTAGAGAGAATCATTCTCAGAAACCACTTTGTGTAGTGTGCGTTCCACTCACAGAGTTCAATCTTTCCTTTCATAGAGCAGTTTGGAAACACTCTGTTTGTGAAGACTGCAAGTGGATATTTGGACCTCTTTGAGGATTTCGTTGGATACGGGATTTCTTCATCTAATGCTAGAAGGAAGAATTCCCAGAAATTCCTTTGATTTGTGTGTGTTCAGCTAACAGAGCTGAACCATCCTTTAGACAGAGCAGATTGGAAACCCTCTTTTTGAGGAATTTGCTTGTGGAGATTACCAGCGTTTTGGGGCCAACGGTAGAAAAGGAAATATCCTCGTATAAAAACTAGAGAGAATCATTCTCAGAAACCACTTTGTGATGTGTGCGTTCCACTCACAGAGTTTAACCTTTCTTTTCATAGAACAGTTTGGAAACACTCTGTTTGTAAAGTCTGCAAGTGGATATTTGGACCTCTTTGAGGATTTCGTTGGAAGCGGGATTTCTTCTTCTAATGCTATACAGAAGATTTCTCAGTAACTTCGTTGATTTGTGTGTGTTCAAATAACAGAGTTCAACCTTCCCCTAGAGATAGCAGCTTGGAAACCCTCTTTTTGTGGAATTTGCAAGTGGAGGTTTCAAGCGCTTTGGGGCCAACGGTAGAAAAGGAAATATCTTCGTATAAAAACTACAGAGAACCATTCTCAGAAACCACTTTGTGTTGTGCGCGTTCCACTCACAGAGTTTAACCTTTCTTTTCATAGAGCAGTTTGGAAACACTCTGTTTGTGAAGTCTGCAAGTGGATATTTGGACCTCTTTGAGGGTTTCGTTGGATACGGGATTTCTTCATCTAATGCTAGAAGGAAGAATTCTCAGAAACTTCTTTGATTTGTGTGTGTTCAACTAACAGAGTTCAACCTTCCCTTAGACATAGCAGTTTGGAAACCCTCTTTTTGTGGAATTTGCAAGTGGAGATTTCAAGCGCTTTGGGGCCAACGGTAGAAAAGGAAATATCCTCGTATAAAAACTAGAGAGAATCATTCGCAGAAACCACTTTGTGTAGTGTGCGTTCCACTCACTGAGTTCAATCTTTCCTTTCATAGAGCAGTTTGGAAACACTCTGTTTGTGAAGACTGCAAGTGGATATTTGGACCTCTTTGAGGATTTCGTTGGATACGGGATTTCTTCATCTAATGCTAGAAGGAAGAATTCCCAGAAATTCCTTTGATTTGTGTGTGTTCAGCTAACAGAGCTGAACCATCCTTTAGACAGAGCAGATTGGAAACCCTCTTTTTGAGGAATTTGCTTGTGGAGATTACAAGCGTTTTGGGGCCAACGGTAGAAAAGGAAATATCCTCGTATAAAAACTAGAGAGAATCATTCTCAGAAACCACTTTGTGATGTGTGCGTTCCACTCACAGAGTTTAACCTTTCTTTTCATAGAACAGTTTGGAAACACTCTGTTTGTAAAGTCTGCAAGTGGATATTTGGACCTCTTTGAGGATTTCGTTGGAAGCGGGATTTCTTCATCTAATGCTACACAGAAGATTTCTCAGTAACTTCGTTGATTTGTGTGTGTTCAAATAACAGAGTTCAACCTTCCCTTAGAGATAGCAGCTTGGAAACCCTCTTTTTGTGGAATTTGCAAGTGGAGATTTCAAGCGCTTTGGGGCCAACGGTAGAAAAGGAAATATCTTCGTATAAAAACTACAGAGAACCATTCTCAGAAACCACTTTGTGTTGTGCGCGTTCCACTCACAGAGTTTAACCTTTCTTTTCATAGAGCAGTTTGGAAACACTCTGTTTGTGAAGTCTGCAAGTGGATATTTGGACCTCTTTGAGGATTTCGTTGGAATCGGGATTTCTTCATCTAATGCTAGAAGGAAGAATTCTCAGAAATTTCTTTGATATGTGTGTGTTCAACTAACAGAGCTGAACCATCCTTTAGACAGAGCAGAATGGAAACCCTCTTTTTGAGGAATTTGCTTGTGGTGATTTCAAGCCTTTTGGGGCCAACGGTAGAAAAGGAAATATCCTCGTATAAAAACTAGAGAGAATCATTCTCAGAAACCACTTTGTGATGTGTGCGTTCCACTCACAGAGTTTAATCTTTCTTTTCATAGAACAGTTTGGAAACACTCTGTTTGTAAAGTCTGCAAGTGGATATTTGGACCTCTTTGAGGATTTCGTTGGAAGCGGGATTTCTTCATCTAATGCTACACAGAAGATTTCTCAGTAACTTCGTTGATTTCTGTGTGTTCAACTAACAGAGTTCAACCTTCCCTTAGACATAGCAGATTGGAAACCCTCTTTTTGTGGAATTTGCAAATGGAGATTTCAAGCGCTTTGGGGTCAACTGTAGAAAAGGAAATATCCTCTTATAAAAACTAGAGAGAATCATTCTCAGAAACCACTTTGTGTAGTGTGCGTTCCACTCACAGACTTCAATCTTTGCTTTCATACGGCAGTTTGGAAACACTCTGTTTGTGAAGACTGCAAGTGGATATTTGGACCTCTTTGAGGATTTCGTTGGAAACGGGATTTCTTCATCTAATGCTAGAAGGAAGAATTCCCAGAAATTTCTTTGATTTGTGTGTGTTCAGCTAACAGAGCTGAACCATCCTTTAGACAGAGCAGATTGGAAACCCTCTTTTTGAGGAATTTGCTTGTGGAGATTTCAAGCGTTTTGGGGCCAACTGTAGAAAAGAAATATCCTGTTATAAAAACTAGAGAGAATCATTCTCAGAAACCACTTTGGATGTGTGCGTTCCACTCACAGAGTTTAACCTTTCTTTTAATAGAACAGTTTGGAAACACTCTGTTTGTAAAGTCTGCAAGTGGATATTTGGACCTCTTTGAGGATTTCGTTGGAAGCGGGATTTCTTCATCTAATGCTACACAGAAGATTTCTCAGTAACTTCGTTGATTTCTGTGTGTTCAACTAACAGAGTTCAACCTTCCCTTAGACATAGCAGATTGGAAACCCTCTTTTTGTGGAACTTGCAAGTGGAGATTTCAAGCGATTTTGGGGCCAACGGTAGAAAATGAAATATCCTCGTATAAAAAATAGAGAGAATCATTCTCAGAAACCGCTTTGTGATGTGTGCGTTCCCCTCAAGGAGTTTAACCTTTCTTTTCATAGAGCAGTTTGGACACACTATGTTTGTGAAGTCTGCAAGTGGATATTTGGACCTCTTTGAGGATTTCTTTGGAAGCGGGATTTCATCATCTAATGCTACACAGAAGATTTCTCAGTAACTTCGTTGATTTCTGTGTGTTCAACTAACAGAGCTGAACCATCCTTTAGACAGAGCAGATTGGAAACCCTCTTTTTGAGAAATTTGCTTTTGGGGATTTCAAGCGTTTTGGGGCCAACGGTAGAAAAGGAAATATCCTCGTATAAAAATTAGAGAGAATCATTCTCAGAAACCGCTTTGTGATGTGTGCGTTCCCCTCACGGAGTTTAACCTTTCTTTTCATAGAACAGTTTGGAAACACTCTGTTTGTGAAGTCTGCAAGTGGATATTTGGACCTCTTTGAGGATTTCGTTGGAAGCGGGATTTCTTCATCTAATGCTACACAGAAGATTTCTCAGTAACTTCGTTGATTTGTGTGTGTTCAACTAACAGAGTTCAACCTTCCCTTAGACATAGCAGATTGGAAACCCTCTTTTTGTGGAATTTGCAAGTGGAGATTTCAAGCGCTTTGGGGCCAACGGTAGAAAAGGAAATATCCTCGTATAAAAACTGGAGAGAATCATTCTCAGAAAACACTTTGTGATGTGTGCGTTCCACTCACAGAGTTTAACCTTTCCTTTCGTAGAGCAGTTTGGAAACACTCTGTTTGTGAAGACTGCAAGTGGATATTTGGACCTCTTTGAGGGTTTCGTTGGAAACGGGATTTCTTCATCTAATGCTAGAAGGAAGAATTCTCAGAAACTTCTTTGATTTGTGTGTGTTCAACTAACGGAGCTGAACCATGCTTTAGACAGAGCAGATTGGAAACCATCTTTTTGAGGAATTTGCTTGTGGAGATTACAAGCGTTTTGGGGCCAACGGTAGAAAAGGAAATATCCTCGTATAAAAACTAGAGAGAATCATTCTCAGAAACCACTTTGTGATGTGTGCGTTCCACTCACAGAGTTTAACCTTTCTTTTCATAGAACAGTTTGGAAACACTCTGTTTGTAAAGTCTGCAAGTGGATATTTGGACCTCTTTGAGGATTTCGTTGGAAACGGGATTTCTTCATCTAATGCTACACAGAAGATTTCTCAGTAACTTTGTTGATTTGTGTGTGTTCAACTAACAGAGTCCAACCTTCCCTTAGACATAGCAGATTGGAAACCCTCTTTTTGTGGAATTTGCAAGTGGAGATTTCAAGCGTTTTGGGGCCAACGGTAGAAAAGGAATCATCCTCGTATAAAAACTAGAGAGAATCATTCTCAGAAACCACTTTGTGATGTGTGCGTTCCCCTCACAGATTTTAACCTTTCTTTTCATAGAGCAGTTTGGACACACTCTGTTTGTGAAGTCTGCAAGTGGATATTTGGACCTCTTTGAGGATTTCTTTGGAAACGGGATTTCTTCATCTAATGCTACACAGAAGATTTCTCAGTAACTTCGTTGATTTCTGTGTGTTCAACTAACAGAGTTCAACCTTCCCTTAGAGATAGCAGATTGGAAACCCACTTTTTGTGGAATTTGCAAGTGGAGATTTCAAGCGCTTTGGGGCCAACGGTAGAAAAGGAAATATCCTCGTATAGAAAGTGGAGAGAATCATTCTCAGAAACCACTTTGTGATGTGTGCGTTCCACTCACAGAGTTTAACCTTTCCTTTCATAGAGCAGTTTGGAAACACTCTGTTTGTGAAGACTGCAAGTGGATATTTGGACCTCTTTGAGGGTTTCGTTGGAAACGGGATTTCTTCATCTAATGCTAGAAGGAAGAATTCCCAGAAATTTCTTTGATTTGTGTGTGTTCAGCTAACAGAGCTGAACCATCCTTATGACAGAGCAGATTGGAAACCCTCTTTTTGAGGAATTTGCTTGTGGAGATTTCAAGCGTTTTGGGGCCAACTGTAGAAAAGAAATATCCTGGTATAAAAACTAGAGAGAATCATTCTCAGAAACCACTTTGGATGTGTGCGTTCCACTCACAGAGTTTAACCTTTCTTTTCATAGAACAGTTTGGAAACACTCTGTTTGTAAAGTCTGCAAGTGGATATTTGGACCTCTTTGAGGATTTCGTTGGAAGCGGGATTTCTTCATCTAATGCTACACAGAAGATTTCTCAGTAACTTCGTTGATTTGTGTGTGTTCAACTAACAGAGTTCAACCTTCCCTTAGACATAGCTGATTGGAAACCCTCTTTTTGTGGAACTTGCAAGTGGAGATTTCAAGCGTTTTTGGGGCCAACGGTAGAAAAGAAATATCCTCGTATAAAAAATAGAGAGAATCATTCTCAGAAACCACTTTGTGATGTGTGCGTTCCCCTCACAGATTTTAACCTTTCTTTTCATAGAGCAGTTTGGACACACTCTGTTTGTGAAGTCTGCAATTGGATATTTGGCCCTCTTTGAGGATTTCATAGGAAGCGGGATTTCTTCATCTAATGCTACACAGAAGATTTCTCAGTAACTTCGTTGATTTCTGTGTGTTCAACTAACAGAGTTCAACCTTCCCTTAGAGATAGCAGATTGGAAACCCACTTTTTGTGGAATTTGCAAGTGGAGATTTCAAGCGCTTTGGGGCCAACGGTAGAAAAGGAAATATCCTCGTATAGAAAGTGGAGAGAATCATTCTCAGAAACCACTTTGTGATGCGTGCGTTCCACTCACAGAGTTTAACCTTTCCTTTCATAGAGCAGTTTGGAAACACTCTGTTTGTGAAGACTGCAAGTGGATATTTGGACCTCTTTGAGGATTTCTTTGGAAACGGGATTTCTTCATCTAATGCTAGAAGGAAGAATTCTCAGAAACTTCTTTGATTTGTGTGTGTTCAACTAACGGAGCTGAACCATCCTTTAGACAGAGCAGATTGGAAACCATCTTTTTGAGGAATTTGCTTGTGGAGATTTCAAGCGTTTTGGGGCCAACGGTAGAAAAGGAAATATCCTCGTATAAAAACTAGAGAGAATCATTTTCAGAAACCACTTTGTGTTGTGCGCGTTCCACTCACAGAGTTTAACCTTTCTTTTCATAGAGCAGTTTGGAAACACTCTGTTTGTAAAGTCTGCAAGTGGATATTTGGACCTCTTTGAGGATTTCGTTGGAAGCGGGATTTCTTCATCTAATGCTAGAAGGAAGAATTCCCAGAAATTTCTTTGATTTGTGTGTGTTCAGCTAACAGAGCTGAACCATCCTTTAGACAGAGCAGATTGGAAACCCTCTTTTTGAGGAATTTGCTTGTGGAGATTTCAAGCGTTTTGGGGCCAACTGTAGAAAAGAAATATCCTGGTATAAAAACTAGAGAGAATCATTCTCAGAAACCACTTTGGATGTGTGCGTTCCACTCACAGAGTTTAACCTTTCTTTTCATAGAACAGTTTGGAAACACTCTGTTTGTAAAGTCTGCAAGTGGATATTTGGACCTCTTTGAGGATTTCGTTGGAAGCGGGATTTCTTCATCTAATGCTACACAGAAGATTTCTCAGTAACTTCGTTGATTTGTGTGTGTTCAACTAACAGAGTTCAACCTTCCCTTAGACATAGCTGATTGGAAACCCTCTTTTTGTGGAATTTGCAAGTGGAGATTTCAAGCGCTTTGGGGCCAACTGTAGAAAAGGAAATATCCTCGTATAAAAACTGGAGAGAATCATTCTCAGAAAACACTTTGTGATGTGTGCGTTCCACTCACAGAGTTTAACCTTTTCTTTCATAGAGCAGTTTGGAAACACTCTGTTTGTGAAGACTGCAAGTGGATATTTGGACCTCTTTGAGGGTTTCGTTGGAAACGGGATTTCTTCATCTAATGCTAGAAGGAAGAATTCTCAGAAACTTCTTTGATTTGTGTGTGTTCAACTAACAGAGCTGAACCATCCTTTAGACAGAGCAGATTGGAAACCCTCTTTTTGAGGAATTTGCTTGTGGAGATTACAAGCGTTTTGGGGCCAACGGTAGAAAAGGAAATATCCTCGTATAAAAACTAGAGAGAATCATTCTCAGAAACCACTTTGTGATGTGTGCGTTCCACTCACAGAGTTTAACCTTTCTTTTCATAGAACAGTTTTGAAACACTCTGTTTGTGAAGTCTGCAATTGGATATTTGGCCCTCTTTGAGGATTTCATAGGAAGCGGGATTTCTTCATCTAATGCTACACAGAAGATTTCTCAGTAACTTCGTTGATTTCTGTGTGTTCAACTAACAGAGTTCAACCTTCCCTTAGAGATAGCAGATTGGAAACCCACTTTTTGTGGAATTTGCAAGTGGAGATTTCAAGCGCTTTGGGGCCAACGGTAGAAAAGGAAATATCCTCGTATAAAAAGTGGAGAGAATCATTCTCAGAAACCACTTTGTGATGTGTGCGTTCCACTCACAGAGTTTAATCTTTCTTTTCATAGAGCCGTTTGGAAACACTCTGTTTGTAAAGTCTGCAAGTGGATATTTGGACCTCTTTAATGATTTCGTTGGATGCGGGATTTCTTCATCTAATGCAACACAGAAGATTTCTCAGTAACTTCGTTGATTTCTGTGCGTTCAACTAACAGAGTTCAACCTTCCCTTAGACATAGCAGTTTGGAAATCCTCTTTTTGTGGAATTTGCAAGTGGAGATTTCAAGCGCTTTGGGGCCAACTGTAGAAAAGGAAATATCCTCGTATAAAAACTAGAGAGAATCATTCTCAGAAACCACTTTGTGTAGTGTGCGTTCCACTCACAGAGTTCAATCTTTCCTTTCATAGAGCAGTTTGGAAACACTCTGTTTGTAAAGTCTGCAAGTGGATAATAGGACCTCTTTGAGGATTTCGTTGGAAGCGGGATTTCTTCATCTAATGCTACACAGAAGATTTCTCAGTAACTTCGTTGATTTGTGTGTGTTCAACTAACAGAGTTCAACATTCCCCTACACATAGCAGATTGGAAACCCTCCTTTTGTGGAATTTGCAAGTGGAGATTTCAAGTGCTTTGGGGCCAACTGTTGAAAAGGAAATATCCTCGAATAAAAAGTGGAGAGAATCATTCTCAGAAACCACTTTGTGTAGTGTGCGTTCCACTCACAGAGTTCAACCTTTCCTTTCATACGGCAGTTTGGAAACACTCTGTTTGTGAAGACTGCAAGTGGATATTTGGACCTCTTTGAGGATTTCGTTGGAAACGGGATTTCTTCATCTAATGCTAGAAGGAAGAATTCTCAGAAACTTCTTTGATTTGTGTGTGTTCAACTAACGGAGCTGAACCATCCTTTAGACAGAGCAGATTGGAAACCCTCTTTTTGAGGAATTTGCTTGTGGAGATTTCAAGCGTTTTGGGGCCAACGGTAGAAAAGGAAATATCCTCGTATAAAAACTAGAGAGAATCATTCTCAGAAACCACTTTGTGATGTGTGCGTTCCACTCACAGAATTTAACCTTTCTTTTCATAGAGCAGTTTGGAAACACTCTGATTGTAAAGATTGCTAGTGGATATTTGGGCCTCTTTGAGGATTTCGTTGGAAGCGGGATTTCTTCATCTAATGCTACACAGAAGACTTCTCAGTAACTTCGTTGATTTGTGTGTGTTCAACTAACAGAGTTCAACCTTCCCTTAGACATAGCAGATTGGAAACCCTCTTTTTGTGGAATTTGCAAATGGAGATTTCAAGCGCTTTGGGGTCAACTGTAGAAAAGGAAATATCCTCTTATAAAAACTAGAGAGAATCATTCTCAGAAACCACTTTGTGTAGTGTGCGTTCCACTCACAGAGTTCAATCTTTGCTTTCATACGGCAGTTTGGAAACACTCTGTTTGTGAAGACTGCAAGTGGATATTTGGACCTCTTTGAGGATTTCGTTGGAAACGGGATTTCTTCATCTAATGCTAGAAGGAAGAATTCCCAGAAATTTCTTTGATTTGTGTGTGTTCAGCTAACAGAGCTGAACCATCCTTTAGACAGAGCAGATTGGAAACCCTCTTTTTGAGGAATTTGCTTGTGGAGATTTCAAGCGTTTTGGGGCCAACTGTAGAAAAGAAATATCCTGGTATAAAAACTAGAGAGAATCATTCTCAGAAACCACTTTGGATGTGTGCGTTCCACTCACAGAGTTTAACCTTTCTTTTAATAGAACAGTTTGGAAACACTCTGTTTGTAAAGTCTGCAAGTGGATATTTGGACCTCTTTGAGGATTTCGTTGGAAACGGGATTTCTTCATCTTATGCTACACAGAAGATTTCTCAGTAACTTCGTTGATTTCTGTGTGTTCAACTAACAGAGTTCAACCTTCCCTTAGACATAGCAGATTGGAAACCCTCTTTTTGTGGAACTTGCAAGTGGAGATTTCAAGCGATTTTGGGGCCAACGGTAGAAAAGGAAATATCCTCATATAAAAAATAGAGAGAATCATTCTCAGAAACCGCTTTGTGATGTGTGCGTTCCACTCACAGAGTTTAACCTTTCCTTTCATAGAGCAGTTTGGACACACTCTGTTTGTGAAGTCTGCAAGTGGATATTTGGACCTCTTTGAGGATTTCTTTAGAAGCGGGATTTCATCATCTAATGCTACACAGAAGATTTCTCAGTAACTTCGTTGATTTCTGTGTGTTCAACTAACAGAGCTGAACCATCCTTTAGACAGAGCAGATTGGAAACCCTCTTTTTGAGAAATTTGCTTTTGGGGATTTCAAGCGTACTGGGGCCAACGGTAGAAAAGGAACTATCCTCGTATAAAAACTAGAGAGAATCATTCTCAGAAACCGCTTTGTGATGTGTGCGTTCCCCTCATGGAGTTTAACCTTTCTTTTCATAGAACAGTTTGGACACACTCTGTTTGTGAAGTCTGCAAGTGGATATTTGGACCTCTTTGAGGATTTCGTTGGAAGCTGGATTTCTTCATCTAATGCTACACAGAAGATTTCTCAGTAACTTCGTTGATTTCTGTGTGTTCAACTAACAGAGTTCAACCTTCCCTTAGACATAGCAGTTTGGAAACCCTCTTTTTGTGGAATTTGCAAGTGGAGATTTCAAGCGCTTTGGGGCCAACGGTAGAAAAGGAAATATCCTCGTATAAAAACTGGAGAGAATCATTCTCAGAAAACACTTTGTGATGTGTGCGTCCCACTCACAGAGTTTAACCTTTCCTTTCATAGAGCAGTTTGGAAACACTCTGTTTGTGAAGACTGCAAGTGGATATTTGGACCTCTTTGAGGGTTTCGTTGGAAACGGGATTTCTTCATCTAATGCTAGAAGGAAGAATTCTCAGAAACTTCTTTGATTTGTGTGTGTTCAACTAACGGAGCTGAACCATGCTTTAGACAGAGCAGATTGGAAACCCTCTTTTTGAGGAATTTGCTTGTGGAGATTACAAGCGTTTTGGGGCCAACGGTAGAAAAGGAAATATCCTCGTATAAAAACTAGAGAGAATCATTCTCAGAAACCACTTTGTGATGTGTGCGTTCCACTCACAGAGTTTAACCTTTCTTTTCATAGAACAGTTTGGAAACACTCTGTTTGTAAAGTCTGCAAGTGGATATTTGGACCTCTTTGAGGATTTCGTTGGAAACGGGATTTCTTCATCTAATGCTACACAGAAGATTTCTCAGTAACTTCGTTGATTTGTGTGTGTTCAACTAACAGAGTTCAACCTTCCCTTAGACATAGCAGATTGGAAACCCTCTTTTTGTGGAATTTGCAAGTGGAGATTTCAAGCGTTTTGGGGCCAACGGTAGAAAAGGAATCATCCTCGTATAAAAACTAGAGAGAATCATTCTCAGAAACCACTTTGTGATGTGTGCGTTCCCCTCACAGATTTTAACCTTTCTTTTCATAGAGCAGTTTGGACACACTCTGTTTGTGAAGTCTGCAATTGGATATTTGGCCCTCTTTGAGGATTTCATAGGAAGCGGGATTTCTTCATCTAATGCTACACAGAAGATTTCTCAGTAACTTCGTTGATTTCTGTGTGTTCAACTAACAGAGTTCAACCTTCCCTTAGAGATAGCAGATTGGAAACCCACTTTTTGTGGAATTTGCAAGTGGAGATTTCAAGCGCTTTGGGGCCAACGGTAGAAAAGGAAATATCCTCGTATAGAAAGTGGAGAGAATCATTCTCAGAAACCACTTTGTGATGTGTGCGTTCCACTCACAGAGTTTAACCTTTCCTTTCATAGAGCAGTTTGGAAACACTCTGTTTGTGAAGACTGCAAGTGGATATTTGGACCTCTTTGAGGATTTCTTTGGAAACGGGATTTCTTCATCTAATGCTAGAAGGAAGAATTCTCAGAAACTTCTTTGATTTGTGTGTGTTCAACTAACGGAGCTGAACCATCCTTTAGACAGAGCAGATTGGAAACCATCTTTTTGAGGAATTTGCTTGTGGAGATTTCAAGCGTTTTGGGGCCAACGGTAGAAAAGGAAATATCCTCGTATAAAAACTAGAGAGAATCATTTTCAGAAACCACTTTGTGTTGTGCGCGTTCCACTCACAGAGTTTAACCTTTCTTTTCATAGAGCAGTTTGGAAACACTCTGTTTGTAAAGTCTGCAAGTGGATATTTGGACCTCTTTGAGGATTTCGTTGGAAGCGGGATTTCATCATCTAATGCTACACAGAAGATTTCTCAGTAACTTCGTTGATTTCTGTGTGTTCAACTAACAGAGTTCAACCTTCCCTTAGAGATAGCAGATTGGAAACCCTCTTTTTGTGGAATTTGCAAGTGGAGATTTCAAGCGCTTTGGGGCCAACGGTAGAAAAGGAAATATCCTCGTATAGAAAGTGGAGAGAATCATTCTCAGAAACCACTTTGTGATGTGTGCGTTCCACTCACAGAGTTTAACCTTTCCTTTCATAGAGCAGTTTGGAAACACTCTGTTTGTGAAGACTGCAAGTGGATATTTGGACCTCTTTGAGGGTTTCGTTGGAAACGGGATTTCTTCATCTAATGCTAGAAGGAAGAATTCCCAGAAATTTCTTTGATTTGTGTGTGTTCAGCTAACAGAGCTGAACCATCCTTATGACAGAGCAGATTGGAAACCCTCTTTTTGAGGAATTTGCTTGTGGAGATTTCAAGCGTTTTGGGGCCAACTGTAGAAAAGAAATATCCTGGTATAAAAACTAGAGAGAATCATTCTCAGAAACCACTTTGGATGTGTGCGTTCCACTCACAGAGTTTAACCTTTCTTTTCATAGAACAGTTTGGAAACACTCTGTTTGTAAAGTCTGCAAGTGGATATTTGGACCTCTTTGAGGATTTCGTTGGAAGCGGGATTTCTTCATCTAATGCTACACAGAAGATTTCTCAGTAACTTCGTTGATTTGTGTGTGTTCAACTAACAGAGTTCAACCTTCCCTTAGACATAGCTGATTGGAAACCCTCTTTTTGTGGAACTTGCAAGTGGAGATTTCAAGCGTTTTTGGGGCCAACGGTAGAAAAGAAATATCCTCGTATAAAAAATAGAGAGAATCATTCTCAGAAACCACTTTGTGATGTGTGCGTTCCCCTCACAGATTTTAACCTTTCTTTTCATAGAGCAGTTTGGACACACTCTGTTTGTGAAGTCTGCAATTGGATATTTGGCCCTCTTTGAGGATTTCATAGGAAGCGGGATTTCTTCATCTAATGCTACACAGAAGATTTCTCAGTAACTTCGTTGATTTCTGTGTGTTCAACTAACAGAGTTCAACCTTCCCTTAGAGATAGCAGATTGGAAACCCACTTTTTGTGGAATTTGCAAGTGGAGATTTCAAGCGCTTTGGGGCCAACGGTAGAAAAGGAAATATCCTCGTATAGAAAGTGGAGAGAATCATTCTCAGAAACCACTTTGTGATGCGTGCGTTCCACTCACAGAGTTTAACCTTTCCTTTCATAGAGCAGTTTGGAAACACTCTGTTTGTGAAGACTGCAAGTGGATATTTGGACCTCTTTGAGGATTTCTTTGGAAACGGGATTTCTTCATCTAATGCTAGAAGGAAGAATTCTCAGAAACTTCTTTGATTTGTGTGTGTTCAACTAACGGAGCTGAACCATCCTTTAGACAGAGCAGATTGGAAACCATCTTTTTGAGGAATTTGCTTGTGGAGATTTCAAGCGTTTTGGGGCCAACGGTAGAAAAGGAAATATCCTCGTATAAAAACTAGAGAGAATCATTTTCAGAAACCACTTTGTGTTGTGCGCGTTCCACTCACAGAGTTTAACCTTTCTTTTCATAGAGCAGTTTGGAAACACTCTGTTTGTAAAGTCTGCAAGTGGATATTTGGACCTCTTTGAGGATTTCGTTGGAAGCGGGATTTCTTCATCTAATGCTAGAAGGAAGAATTCCCAGAAATTTCTTTGATTTGTGTGTGTTCAGCTAACAGAGCTGAACCATCCTTTAGACAGAGCAGATTGGAAACCCTCTTTTTGAGGAATTTGCTTGTGGAGATTTCAAGCGTTTTGGGGCCAACTGTAGAAAAGAAATATCCTGGTATAAAAACTAGAGAGAATCATTCTCAGAAACCACTTTGGATGTGTGCGTTCCACTCACAGAGTTTAACCTTTCTTTTCATAGAACAGTTTGGAAACACTCTGTTTGTAAAGTCTGCAAGTGGATATTTGGACCTCTTTGAGGATTTCGTTGGAAGCGGGATTTCTTCATCTAATGCTACACAGAAGATTTCTCAGTAACTTCGTTGATTTGTGTGTGTTCAACTAACAGAGTTCAACCTTCCCTTAGACATAGCTGATTGGAAACCCTCTTTTTGTGGAATTTGCAAGTGGAGATTTCAAGCGCTTTGGGGCCAACTGTAGAAAAGGAAATATCCTCGTATAAAAACTGGAGAGAATCATTCTCAGAAAACACTTTGTGATGTGTGCGTTCCACTCACAGAGTTTAACCTTTTCTTTCATAGAGCAGTTTGGATACACTCTGTTTGTGAAGACTGCAAGTGGATATTTGGACCTCTTTGAGGGTTTCGTTGGAAACGGGATTTCTTCATCTAATGCTAGAAGGAAGAATTCTCAGAAACTTCTTTGATTTGTGTGTGTTCAACTAACAGAGCTGAACCATCCTTTAGACAGAGCAGATTGGAAACCCTCTTTTTGAGGAATTTGCTTGTGGAGATTACAAGCGTTTTGGGGCCAACGGTAGAAAAGGAAATATCCTCGTATAAAAACTAGAGAGAATCATTCTCAGAAACCACTTTGTGATGTGTGCGTTCCACTCACAGAGTTTAACCTTTCTTTTCATAGAACAGTTTTGAAACACTCTGTTTGTGAAGTCTGCAATTGGATATTTGGCCCTCTTTGAGGATTTCATAGGAAGCGGGATTTCTTCATCTAATGCTACACAGAAGATTTCTCAGTAACTTCGTTGATTTCTGTGTGTTCAACTAACAGAGTTCAACCTTCCCTTAGAGATAGCAGATTGGAAACCCACTTTTTGTGGAATTTGCAAGTGGAGATTTCAAGCGCTTTGGGGCCAACGGTAGAAAAGGAAATATCCTCGTATAAAAAGTGGAGAGAATCATTCTCAGAAACCACTTTGTGATGTGTGCGTTCCACTCACAGAGTTTAACCTTTCCTTTCATAGAGCAGTTTGGAAACACTCTGTTTGTGAAGTCTGCAAGTGGATATTTGGACCTCTTTGAGGATTTCGTTGGAATCGGGATTTCTTCATCTAATGCTAGAAGGAAGAATTCTCAGAAACTTCTTTGATATGTGTGTGTTCAACTAACAGAGCTGAACCATCCTTTAGACAGAGCAGATTGGAAACCCTCTTTTTGAGGAATTTGCTTGTGGAGGTTTCAAGCGTTTTGGGGCCAACGGTAGAAAAGGAAATATCCTCGTATAAAAACTAGAGAGAATCATTCTCAGAAACCACTTTGTGATGTGTGCGTTCCACTCACAGAGTTTAATCTTTCTTTTCATAGAGCCGTTTGGAAACACTCTGTTTGTAAAGTCTGCAAGTGGATATTTGGACCTCTTTAAGGATTTCGTTGGATGCGGGATTTCTTCATCTAATGCAACACAGAAGATTTCTCAGTAACTTCGTTGATTTCTGTGTGTTCAACTAACAGAGTTCAACCTTCCCTTAGACATAGCAGTTTGGAAATCCTCTTTTTGTGGAATTTGCAAGTGGAGATTTCAAGCGCTTTGGGGCCAACTGTAGAAAAGGAAATATCCTCGTATAAAAACTAGAGAGAATCATTCTCAGAAACCACTTTGTGTAGTGTGCGTTCCACTCACAGAGTTCAATCTTTCCTTTCATAGAGCAGTTTGGAAACACTCTGTTTGTAAAGTCTGCAAGTGGATAATAGGACCTCTTTGAGGATTTCGTTGGAAGCGGGATTTCTTCATCTAATGCTACACAGAAGATTTCTCAGTAACTTCGTTGATTTGTGTGTGTTCAACTAACAGAGTTCAACATTCCCCTACACATAGCAGATTGGAAACCCTCCTTTTGTGGAATTTGCAAGTGGAAATTTCAAGTGCTTTGGGGCCAACTGTTGAAAAGGAAATATCCTCGAATAAAAAGTGGAGAGAATCATTCTCAGAAACCACTTTGTGTAGTGTGCGTTCCACTCACAGAGTTCAACCTTTCCTTTCATACGGCAGTTTGGAAACACTCTGTTTGTGAAGACTGCAAGTGGATATTTGGACCTCTTTGAGGATTTCGTTGGAAACGGGATTTCTTCATCTAATGCTAGAAGGAAGAATTCTCAGAAACTTCTTTGATTTGTGTGTGTTCAACTAACGGAGCTGAACCATCCTTTAGACAGAGCAGATTGGAAACCCTCTTTTTGAGGAATTTGCTTGTGGAGATTTCAAGCGTTTTGGGGCCAACGGTAGAAAAGGAAATATCCTCGTATAAAAACTAGAGAGAATCATTCTCAGAAACCACTTTGTGATGTGTGCGTTCCACTCACAGAATTTAACCTTTCTTTTCATAGAGCAGTTTGGAAACACTCTGATTGTAAAGATTGCTAGTGGATATTTGGGCCTCTTTGAGGATTTCGTTGGAAGCGGGATTTCTTCATCTAATGCTACACAGAAGACTTCTCAGTAACTTCGTTGATTTGTGTGTGTTCAACTAACAGAGTTCAACCTTCCCTTAGACATAGCAGATTGGAAACCCTCTTTTTGTGGAATTTGCAAATGGAGATTTCAAGCGCTTTGGGGTCAACTGTAGAAAAGGAAATATCCTCTTATAAAAACTAGAGAGAATCATTCTCAGAAACCACTTTGTGTAGTGTGCGTTCCACTCACAGAGTTCAATCTTTGCTTTCATACGGCAGTTTGGAAACACTCTGTTTGTGAAGACTGCAAGTGGATATTTGGACCTCTTTGAGGATTTCGTTGGAAACGGGATTTCTTCATCTAATGCTAGAAGGAAGAATTCCCAGAAATTTCTTTGATTTGTGTGTGTTCAGCTAACAGAGCTGAACCATCCTTTAGACAGAGCAGATTGGAAACCCTCTTTTTGAGGAATTTGCTTGTGGAGATTTCAAGCGTTTTGGGGCCAACTGTAGAAAAGAAATATCCTGGTATAAAAACTAGAGAGAATCATTCTCAGAAACCACTTTGGATGTGTGCGTTCCACTCACAGAGTTTAACCTTTCTTTTAATAGAACAGTTTGGAAACACTCTGTTTGTAAAGTCTGCAAGTGGATATTTGGACCTCTTTGAGGATTTCGTTGGAAACGGGATTTCTTCATCTTATGCTACACAGAAGATTTCTCAGTAACTTCGTTGATTTCTGTGTGTTCAACTAACAGAGTTCAACCTTCCCTTAGACATAGCAGATTGGAAACCCTCTTTTTGTGGAACTTGCAAGTGGAGATTTCAAGCGATTTTGGGGCCAACGGTAGAAAAGGAAATATCCTCATATAAAAAATAGAGAGAATCATTCTCAGAAACCGCTTTGTGATGTGTGCGTTCCACTCACAGAGTTTAACCTTTCCTTTCATAGAGCAGTTTGGACACACTCTGTTTGTGAAGTCTGCAAGTGGATATTTGGACCTCTTTGAGGATTTCTTTAGAAGCGGGATTTCATCATCTAATGCTACACAGAAGATTTCTCAGTAACTTCGTTGATTTCTGTGTGTTCAACTAACAGAGCTGAACCATCCTTTAGACAGAGCAGATTGGAAACCCTCTTTTTGAGAAATTTGCTTTTGGGGATTTCAAGCGTACTGGGGCCAACGGTAGAAAAGGAACTATCCTCGTATAAAAACTAGAGAGAATCATTCTCAGAAACCGCTTTGTGATGTGTGCGTTCCCCTCAAGGAGTTTAACCTTTCTTTTCATAGAACAGTTTGGACACACTCTGTTTGTGAAGTCTGCAAGTGGATATTTGGACCTCTTTGAGGATTTCGTTGGAAGCTGGATTTCTTCATCTAATGCTACACAGAAGATTTCTCAGTAACTTCGTTGATTTCTGTGTGTTCAACTAACAGAGTTCAACCTTCCCTTAGACATAGCAGTTTGGAAACCCTCTTTTTGTGGAATTTGCAAGTGGAGATTTCAAGCGCTTTGGGGCCAACGGTAGAAAAGGAAATATCCTCGTATAAAAACTGGAGAGAATCATTCTCAGAAAACACTTTGTGATGTGTGCGTTCCACTCACAGAGTTTAACCTTTCCTTTCATAGAGCAGTTTGGAAACACTCTGTTTGTGAAGACTGCAAGTGGATATTTGGACCTCTTTGAGGGTTTCGTTGGAAACGGGATTTCTTCATCTAATGCTAGAAGGAAGAATTCTCAGAAACTTCTTTGATTTGTGTGTGTTCAACTAACGGAGCTGAACCATGCTTTAGACAGAGCAGATTGGAAACCCTCTTTTTGAGGAATTTGCTTGTGGAGATTACAAGCGTTTTGGGGCCAACGGTAGAAAAGGAAATATCCTCGTATAAAAACTAGAGAGAATCATTCTCAGAAACCACTTTGTGATGTGTGCGTTCCACTCACAGAGTTTAACCTTTCTTTTCATAGAACAGTTTGGAAACACTCTGTTTGTAAAGTCTGCAAGTGGATATTTGGACCTCTTTGAGGATTTCGTTGGAAACGGGATTTCTTCATCTAATGCTACACAGAAGATTTCTCAGTAACTTCGTTGATTTGTGTGTGTTCAACTAACAGAGTTCAACCTTCCCTTAGACATAGCAGATTGGAAACCCTCTTTTTGTGGAATTTGCAAGTGGAGATTTCAAGCGTTTTGGGGCCAACGGTAGAAAAGGAATCATCCTCGTATAAAAACTAGAGAGAATCATTCTCAGAAACCACTTTGTGATGTGTGCGTTCCCCTCACAGATTTTAACCTTTCTTTTCATAGAGCAGTTTGGACACACTCTGTTTGTGAAGTCTGCAATTGGATATTTGGCCCTCTTTGAGGATTTCATAGGAAGCGGGATTTCTTCATCTAATGCTACACAGAAGATTTCTCAGTAACTTCGTTGATTTCTGTGTGTTCAACTAACAGAGTTCAACCTTCCCTTAGAGATAGCAGATTGGAAACCCACTTTTTGTGGAATTTGCAAGTGGAGATTTCAAGCGCTTTGGGGCCAACGGTAGAAAAGGAAATATCCTCGTATAGAAAGTGGAGAGAATAATTCTCAGAAACCACTTTGTGATGTGTGCGTTCCACTCACAGAGTTTAACCTTTCCTTTCATAGAGCAGTTTGGAAACACTCTGTTTGTGAAGACTGCAAGTGGATATTTGGACCTCTTTGAGGATTTCTTTGGAAACGGGATTTCTTCATCTAATGCTAGAAGGAAGAATTCTCAGAAACTTCTTTGATTTGTGTGTGTTCAACTAACGGAGCTGAACCATCCTTTAGACAGAGCAGATTGGAAACCCTCTTTTTGAGGAATTTGCTTGTGGAGATTTCAAGCGTTTTGGGGCCAACGGTAGAAAAGGAAATATCCTCGTATAAAAACTAGAGAGAATCATTTTCAGAAACCACTTTGTGTTGTGCGCGTTCCACTCACAGAGTTTAACCTTTCTTTTCATAGAGCAGTTTGGAAACACTCTGTTTGTAAAGTCTGCAAGTGGATATTTGGACCTCTTTGAGGATTTCGTTGGAAGCGGGATTTCATCATCTAATGCTACACAGAAGATTTCTCAGTAACTTCGTTGATTTCTGTGTGTTCAACTAACAGAGTTCAACCTTCCCTTAGAGATAGCAGATTGGAAACCCACTTTTTGTGGAATTTGCAAGTGGAGATTTCAAGCGCTTTGGGGCCAACGGTAGAAAAGGAAATATCCTCGTATAGAAAGTGGAGAGAATCATTCTCAGAAACCACTTTGTGATGTGTGCGTTCCACTCACAGAGTTTAACCTTTCCTTTCATAGAGCAGATTGGAAACACTCTGTTTGTGAAGACTGCAAGTGGATATTTGGACCTCTTTGAGGGTTTCGTTGGAAACGGGATTTCTTCATCTAATGCTAGAAGGAAGAATTCCCAGAAATTTCTTTGATTTGTGTGTGTTCAGCTAACAGAGCTGAACCATCCTTATGACAGAGCAGATTGGAAACCCTCTTTTTGAGGAATTTGCTTGTGGAGATTTCAAGCGTTTTGGGGCCAACTGTAGAAAAGAAATATCCTGGTATAAAAACTAGAGAGAATCATTCTCAGAAACCACTTTGGATGTGTGCATTCCACTCACAGAGTTTAACCTTTCTTTTCATAGAACAGTTTGGAAACACTCTGTTTGTAAAGTCTGCAAGTGGATATTTGGACCTCTTTGAGGATTTCGTTGGAAGCGGGATTTCTTCATCTAATGCTACACAGAAGATTTCTCAGTAACTTCGTTGATTTGTGTGTGTTCAACTAACAGAGTTCAACCTTCCCTTAGACATAGCTGATTGGAAACCCTCTTTTTGTGGAACTTGCAAGTGGAGATTTCAAGCGTTTTTGGGGCCAACGGTAGAAAAGAAATATCCTCGTATAAAAAATAGAGAGAATCATTCTCAGAAACCACTTTGTGATGTGTGCGTTCCCCTCACAGATTTTAACCTTTCTTTTCATAGAGCAGTTTGGACACACTCTGTTTGTGAAGTCTGCAATTGGATATTTGGCCCTCTTTGAGGATTTCATAGGAAGCGGGATTTCTTCATCTAATGCTACACAGAAGATTTCTCAGTAACTTCGTTGATTTCTGTGTGTTCAACTAACAGAGTTCAACCTTCCCTTAGAGATAGCAGATTGGAAACCCACTTTTTGTGGAATTTGCAAGTGGAGATTTCAAGCGCTTTGGGGCCAACGGTAGAAAAGGAAATATCCTCGTATAGAAAGTGGAGAGAATCATTCTCAGAAACCACTTTGTGATGCGTGCGTTCCACTCACAGAGTTTAACCTTTCCTTTCATAGAGCAGTTTGGAAACACTCTGTTTGTGAAGACTGCAAGTGGATATTTGGACCTCTTTGAGGATTTCTTTGGAAACGGGATTTCTTCATCTAATGCTAGAAGGAAGAATTCTCAGAAACTTCTTTGATTTGTGTGTGTTCAACTAACGGAGCTGAACCATCCTTTAGACAGAGCAGATTGGAAACCATCTTTTTGAGGAATTTGCTTGTGGAGATTTCAAGCGTTTTGGGGCCAACGGTAGAAAAGGAAATATCCTCGTATAAAAACTAGAGAGAATCATTTTCAGAAACCACTTTGTGTTGTGCGCGTTCCACTCACAGAGTTTAACCTTTCTTTTCATAGAGCAGTTTGGAAACACTCTGTTTGTAAAGTCTGCAAGTGGATATTTGGACCTCTTTGAGGATTTCGTTGGAAGCGGGATTTCTTCATCTAATGCTACACAGAAGATTTCTCAGTAACTTCGTTGATTTGTGTGTGTTCAACTAACAGAGTTCAACCTTCCCTTAGACATAGCTGATTGGAAACCCTCTTTTTGTGGAATTTGCAAGTGGAGATTTCAAGCGCTTTGGGGCCAACTGTAGAAAAGGAAATATCCTCGTATAAAAACTGGAGAGAATCATTCTCAGAAAACACTTTGTGATGTGTGCGTTCCACTCACAGAGTTTAACCTTTTCTTTCATAGAGCAGTTTGGATACACTCTGTTTGTGAAGACTGCAAGTGGATATTTGGACCTCTTTGAGGGTTTCGTTGGAAACGGGATTTCTTCATCTAATGCTAGAAGGAAGAATTCTCAGAAACTTCTTTGATTTGTGTGTGTTCAACTAACAGAGCTGAACCATCCTTTAGACAGAGCAGATTGGAAACCCTCTTTTTGAGGAATTTGCTTGTGGAGATTACAAGCGTTTTGGGGCCAACGGTAGAAAAGGAAATATCCTCGTATAAAAACTAGAGAGAATCATTCTCAGAAACCACTTTGTGATGTGTGCGTTCCACTCACAGAGTTTAACCTTTCTTTTCATAGAACAGTTTTGAAACACTCTGTTTGTGAAGTCTGCAATTGGATATTTGGCCCTCTTTGAGGATTTCATAGGAAGCGGGATTTCTTCATCTAATGCTACACAGAAGATTTCTCAGTAACTTCGTTGATTTCTGTGTGTTCAACTAACAGAGTTCAACCTTCCCTTAGAGATAGCAGATTGGAAACCCACTTTTTGTGGAATTTGCAAGTGGAGATTTCAAGCGCTTTGGGTCCAACGGTAGAAAAGGAAATATCCTCGTATAAAAAGTGGAGAGAATCATTCTCAGAAACCACTTTGTGATGTGTGCGTTCCACTCACAGAGTTTAACCTTTCCTTTCATAGAGCAGTTTGGAAACACTCTGTTTGTGAAGTCTGCAAGTGGATATTTGGACCTCTTTGAGGATTTCGTTGGAATCGGGATTTCTTCATCTAATGCTAGAAGGAAGAATTCTCAGAAACTTCTTTGATATGTGTGTGTTCAACTAACAGAGCTGAACCATCCTTTAGACAGAGCAGATTGGAAACCCTCTTTTTGAGGAATTTGCTTGTGGAGGTTTCAAGCGTTTTGGGGCCAACGGTAGAAAAGGAAATATCCTCGTATAAAAACTAGAGAGAATCATTCTCAGAAACCACTTTGTGATGTGTGCGTTCCACTCACAGAGTTTAATCTTTCTTTTCATAGAGCCGTTTGGAAACACTCTGTTTGTAAAGTCTGCAAGTGGATATTTGGACCTCTTTAAGGATTTCGTTGGATGCGGGATTTCTTCATCTAATGCAACACAGAAGATTTCTCAGTAACTTCGTTGATTTCTGTGTGTTCAACTAACAGAGTTCAACCTTCCCTTAGACATAGCAGTTTGGAAATCCTCTTTTTGTGGAATTTGCAAGTGGAGATTTCAAGCGCTTTGGGGCCAACTGTAGAAAAGGAAATATCCTCGTATAAAAACTAGAGAGAATCATTCTCAGAAACCACTTTGTGTAGTGTGCGTTCCACTCACAGAGTTCAATCTTTCCTTTCATAGAGCAGTTTGGAAACACTCTGTTTGTAAAGTCTGCAAGTGGATAATAGGACCTCTTTGAGGATTTCGTTGGAAGCGGGATTTCTTCATCTAATGCTACACAGAAGATTTCTCAGTAACTTCGTTGATTTGTGTGTGTTCAACTAACAGAGTTCAACATTCCCCTACACATAGCAGATTGGAAACCCTCCTTTTGTGGAATTTGCAAGTGGAGATTTCAAGTGCTTTGGGGCCAACTGTTGAAAAGGAAATATCCTCGAATAAAAAGTGGAGAGAATCATTCTCAGAAACCACTTTGTGTAGTGTGCGTTCCACTCACAGAGTTCAACCTTTCCTTTCATACGGCAGTTTGGAAACACTCTGTTTGTGAAGACTGCAAGTGGATATTTGGACCTCTTTGAGGATTTCGTTGGAAACGGGATTTCTTCATCTAATGCTAGAAGGAAGAATTCTCAGAAACTTCTTTGATTTGTGTGTGTTCAACTAACGGAGCTGAACCATCCTTTAGACAGAGCAGATTGGAAACCCTCTTTTTGAGGAATTTGCTTGTGGAGATTTCAAGCGTTTTGGGGCCAACGGTAGAAAAGGAAATATCCTCGTATAAAAACTAGAGAGAATCATTCTCAGAAACCACTTTGTGATGTGTGCGTTCCACTCACAGAATTTAACCTTTCTTTTCATAGAGCAGTTTGGAAACACTCTGATTGTAAAGATTGCTAGTGGATATTTGGGCCTCTTTGAGGATTTCGTTGGAAGCGGGATTTCTTCATCTAATGCTACACAGAAGACTTCTCAGTAACTTCGTTGATTTGTGTGTGTTCAACTAACAGAGTTCAACCTTCCCTTAGACATAGCAGATTGGAAACCCTCTTTTTGTGGAATTTGCAAATGGAGATTTCAAGCGCTTTGGGGTCAACTGTAGAAAAGGAAATATCCTCTTATAAAAACTAGAGAGAATCATTCTCAGAAACCACTTTGTGTAGTGTGCGTTCCACTCACAGAGTTCAATCTTTGCTTTCATACGGCAGTTTGGAAACACTCTGTTTGTGAAGACTGCAAGTGGATATTTGGACCTCTTTGAGGATTTCGTTGGAAACGGGATTTCTTCATCTAATGCTAGAAGGAAGAATTCCCAGAAATTTCTTTGATTTGTGTGTGTTCAGCTAACAGAGCTGAACCATCCTTTAGACAGAGCAGATTGGAAACCCTCTTTTTGAGGAATTTGCTTGTGGAGATTTCAAGCGTTTTGGGGCCAACTGTAGAAAAGAAATATCCTGGTATAAAAACTAGAGAGAATCATTCTCAGAAACCACTTTGGATGTGTGCGTTCCACTCACAGAGTTTAACCTTTCTTTTAATAGAACAGTTTGGAAACACTCTGTTTGTAAAGTCTGCAAGTGGATATTTGGACCTCTTTGAGGATTTCGTTGGAAACGGGATTTCTTCATCTAATGCTACACAGAAGATTTCTCAGTAACTTCGTTGATTTCTGTGTGTTCAACTAACAGAGTTCAACCTTCCCTTAGACATAGCAGATTGGAAACCCTCTTTTTGTGGAACTTGCAAGTGGAGATTTCAAGCGATTTTGGGGCCAACGGTAGAAAAGGAAATATCCTCATATAAAAAATAGAGAGAATCATTCTCAGAAACCGCTTTGTGATGTGTGCGTTCCACTCACAGAGTTTAACCTTTCCTTTCATAGAGCAGTTTGGACACACTCTGTTTGTGAAGTCTGCAAGTGGATATTTGGACCTCTTTGAGGATTTCTTTAGAAGCGGGATTTCATCATCTAATGCTACACAGAAGATTTCTCAGTAACTTCGTTGATTTCTGTGTGTTCAACTAACAGAGCTGAACCATCCTTTAGACAGAGCAGATTGGAAACCCTCTTTTTGAGAAATTTGCTTTTGGGGATTTCAAGCGTACTGGGGCCAACGGTAGAAAAGGAACTATCCTCGTATAAAAACTAGAGAGAATCATTCTCAGAAACCGCTTTGTGATGTGTGCGTTCCCCTCAAGGAGTTTAACCTTTCTTTTCATAGAACAGTTTGGACACACTCTGTTTGTGAAGTCTGCAAGTGGATATTTGGACCTCTTTGAGGATTTCGTTGGAAGCTGGATTTCTTCATCTAATGCTACACAGAAGATTTCTCAGTAACTTCGTTGATTTCTGTGTGTTCAACTAACAGAGTTCAACCTTCCCTTAGACATAGCAGTTTGGAAACCCTCTTTTTGTGGAATTTGCAAGTGGAGATTTCAAGCGCTTTGGGGCCAACGGTAGAAAAGGAAATATCCTCGTATAAAAACTGGAGAGAATCATTCTCAGAAAACACTTTGTGATGTGTGCGTTCCACTCACAGAGTTTAACCTTTCCTTTCATAGAGCAGTTTGGAAACACTCTGTTTGTGAAGACTGCAAGTGGATATTTGGACCTCTTTGAGGGTTTCGTTGGAAACGGGATTTCTTCATCTAATGCTAGAAGGAAGAATTCTCAGAAACTTCTTTGATTTGTGTGTGTTCAACTAACGGAGCTGAACCATGCTTTAGACAGAGCAGATTGGAAACCCTCTTTTTGAGGAATTTGCTTGTGGAGATTACAAGCGTTTTGGGGCCAACGGTAGAAAAGGAAATATCCTCGTATAAAAACTAGAGAGAATCATTCTCAGAAACCACTTTGTGATGTGTGCGTTCCACTCACAGAGTTTAACCTTTCTTTTCATAGAACAGTTTGGAAACACTCTGTTTGTAAAGTCTGCAAGTGGATATTTGGACCTCTTTGAGGATTTCGTTGGAAACGGGATTTCTTCATCTAATGCTACACAGAAGATTTCTCAGTAACTTCGTTGATTTGTGTGTGTTCAACTAACAGAGTTCAACCTTCCCTTAGACATAGCAGATTGGAAACCCTCTTTTTGTGGAATTTGCAAGTGGAGATTTCAAGCGTTTTGGGGCCAACGGTAGAAAAGGAATCATCCTCGTATAAAAACTAGAGAGAATCATTCTCAGAAACCACTTTGTGATGTGTGCGTTCCCCTCACAGATTTCAACCTTTCTTTTCATAGAGCAGTTTGGACACACTCTGTTTGTGAAGTCTGCAATTGGATATTTGGCCCTCTTTGAGGATTTCATAGGAAGCGGGATTTCTTCATCTAATGCTACACAGAAGATTTCTCAGTAACTTCGTTGATTTCTGTGTGTTCAACTAACAGAGTTCAACCTTCCCTTAGAGATAGCAGATTGGAAACCCACTTTTTGTGGAATTTGCAAGTGGAGATTTCAAGCGCTTTGGGGCCAACGGTAGAAAAGGAAATATCCTCGTATAGAAAGTGGAGAGAATCATTCTCAGAAACCACTTTGTGATGTGTGCGTTCCACTCACAGAGTTTAACCTTTCCTTTCATAGAGCAGTTTGGAAACACTCTGTTTGTGAAGACTGCAAGTGGATATTTGGACCTCTTTGAGGATTTCTTTGGAAACGGGATTTCTTCATCTAATGCTAGAAGGAAGAATTCTCAGAAACTTCTTTGATTTGTGTGTGTTCAACTAACGGAGCTGAACCATCCTTTAGACAGAGCAGATTGGAAACCATCTTTTTGAGGAATTTGCTTGTGGAGATTTCAAGCGTTTTGGGGACAACGGTAGAAAAGGAAATATCCTCGTATAAAAACTAGAGAGAATCATTTTCAGAAACCACTTTGTGTTGTGCGCGTTCCACTCACAGAGTTTAACCTTTCTTTTCATAGAGCAGTTTGGAAACACTCTGTTTGTAAAGTCTGCAAGTGGATATTTGGACCTCTTTGAGGATTTCGTTGGAAGCGGGATTTCTTCATCTAATGCTAGAAGGAAGAATTCCCAGAAATTTCTTTGATTTGTGTGTGTTCAGCTAACAGAGCTGAACCATCCTTTAGACAGAGCAGATTGGAAACCCTCTTTTTGAGGAATTTGCTTGTGGAGATTTCAAGCGTTTTGGGGCCAACTGTAGAAAAGAAATATCCTGGTATAAAAACTAGAGAGAATCATTCTCAGAAACCACTTTGGATGTGTGCGTTCCACTCACAGAGTTTAACCGTTCTTTTCATAGAACAGTTTGGAAACACTCTGTTTGTAAAGTCTGCAAGTGGATATTTGGACCTCTTTGAGGATTTCGTTGGAAGCGGGATTTCTTCATCTAATGCTACACAGAAGATTTCTCAGTAACTTCGTTGATTTGTGTGTGTTCAACTAACAGAGTTCAACCTTCCCTTAGACATAGCTGATTGGAAACCCTCTTTTTGTGGAATTTGCAAGTGGAGATTTCAAGCGCTTTGGGGCCAACTGTAGAAAAGGAAATATCCTCGTATAAAAACTGGAGAGAATCATTCTCAGAAAACACTTTGTGATGTGTGCGTTCCACTCACAGAGTTTAACCTTTTCTTTCATAGAGCAGTTTGGAAACACTCTGTTTGTGAAGACTGCAAGTGGATATTTGGACCTCTTTGAGGGTTTCGTTGGAAACGGGATTTCTTCATCTAATGCTAGAAGGAAGAATTCTCAGAAACTTCTTTGATTTGTGTGTGTTCAACTAACAGAGCTGAACCATCCTTTAGACAGAGCAGATTGGAAACCCTCTTTTTGAGGAATTTGCTTGTGGAGATTACAAGCGTTTTGGGGCCAACGGTAGAAAAGGAAATATCCTCGTATAAAAACTAGAGAGAATCATTCTCAGAAACCACTTTGTGATGTGTGCGTTCCACTCACAGAGTTTAACCTTTCTTTTCATAGAACAGTTTTGAAACACTCTGTTTGTGAAGTCTGCAATTGGATATTTGGCCCTCTTTGAGGATTTCATAGGAAGCGGGATTTCTTCATCTAATGCTACACAGAAGATTTCTCAGTAACTTCGTTGATTTCTGTGTGTTCAACTAACAGAGTTCAACCTTCCCTTAGAGATAGCAGATTGGAAACCCACTTTTTGTGGAATTTGCAAGTGGAGATTTCAAGCGCTTTGGGGCCAACGGTAGAAAAGGAAATATCCTCGTATAAAAAGTGGAGAGAATCATTCTCAGAAACCACTTTGTGATGTGTGCGTTCCACTCACAGAGTTTAACCTTTCCTTTCATAGAGCAGTTTGGAAACACTCTGTTTGTGAAGTCTGCAAGTGGATATTTGGACCTCTTTGAGGATTTCGTTGGAATCGGGATTTCTTCATCTAATGCTAGAAGGAAGAATTCTCAGAAACTTCTTTGATATGTGTGTGTTCAACTAACAGAGCTGAACCATCCTTTAGACAGAGCAGATTGGAAACCCTCTTTTTGAGGAATTTGCTTGTGGAGGTTTCAAGCGTTTTGGGGCCAACGGTAGAAAAGGAAATATCCTCGTATAAAAACTAGAGAGAATCATTCTCAGAAACCACTTTGTGATGTGTGCGTTCCACTCACAGAGTTTAATCTTTCTTTTCATAGAGCCGTTTGGAAACACTCTGTTTGTAAAGTCTGCAAGTGGATATTTGGACCTCTTTAAGGATTTCGTTGGATGCGGGATTTCTTCATCTAATGCAACACAGAAGATTTCTCAGTAACTTCGTTGATTTCTGTGTGTTCAACTAACAGAGTTCAACCTTCCCTTAGACATAGCAGTTTGGAAATCCTCTTTTTGTGGAATTTGCAAGTGGAGATTTCAAGCGCTTTGGGGCCAACTGTAGAAAAGGAAATATCCTCGTATAAAAACTAGAGAGAATCATTCTCAGAAACCACTTTGTGTAGTGTGCGTTCCACTCACAGAGTTCAATCTTTCCTTTCATAGAGCAGTTTGGAAACACTCTGTTTGTAAAGTCTGCAAGTGGATAATAAGACCTCTTTGAGGATTTCGTTGGAAGCGGGATTTCTTCATCTAATGCTACACAGAAGATTTCTCAGTAACTTCGTTGATTTGTGTGTGTTCAACTAACAGAGTTCAACATTCCCCTACACATAGCAGATTGGAAACCCTCCTTTTGTGGAATTTGCAAGTGGAGATTTCAAGTGCTTTGGGGCCAACTGTTGAAAAGGAAATATCCTCGAATAAAAAGTGGAGAGAATCATTCTCAGAAACCACTTTGTGTAGTGTGCGTTCCACTCACAGAGTTCAACCTTTCCTTTCATACGGCAGTTTGGAAACACTCTGTTTGTGAAGACTGCAAGTGGATATTTGGACTTCTTTGAGGATTTCGTTGGAAACGGGATTTCTTCATCTAATGCTAGAAGGAAGAATTCTCAGAAACTTCTTTGATTTGTGTGTGTTCAACTAACGGAGCTGAACCATCCTTTAGACAGAGCAGATTGGAAACCCTCTTTTTGAGGAATTTGCTTGTGGAGATTTCAAGCGTTTTGGGGCCAACGGTAGAAAAGGAAATATCCTCGTATAAAAACTAGAGAGAATCATTCTCAGAAACCACTTTGTGATGTGTGCGTTCCACTCACAGAATTTAACCTTTCTTTTCATAGAGCAGTTTGGAAACACTCTGATTGTAAAGATTGCTAGTGGATATTTGGGCCTCTTTGAGGATTTCGTTGGAAGCGGGATTTCTTCATCTAATGCTACACAGAAGACTTCTCAGTAACTTCGTTGATTTGTGTGTGTTCAACTAACAGAGTTCAACCTTCCCTTAGACATAGCAGATTGGAAACCCTCTTTTTGTGGAATTTGCAAATGGAGATTTCAAGCGCTTTGGGGTCAACTGTAGAAAAGGAAATATCCTCTTATAAAAACTAGAGAGAATCATTCTCAGAAACCACTTTGTGTAGTGTGCGTTACACTCACAGAGTTCAATCTTTGCTTTCATACGGCAGTTTGGAAACACTCTGTTTGTGAAGACTGCAAGTGGATATTTGGACCTCTTTGAGGATTTCGTTGGAAACGGGATTTCTTCATCTAATGCTAGAAGGAAGAATTCCCAGAAATTTCTTTGATTTGTGTGTGTTCAGCTAACAGAGCTGAACCATCCTTTAGACAGAGCAGATTGGAAACCCTCTTTTTGAGGAATTTGCTTGTGGAGATTTCAAGCGTTTTGGGGCCAACTTTAGAAAAGAAATATCCTGGTATAAAAACTAGAGAGAATCATTCTCAGAAACCACTTTGGATGTGTGCGTTCCACTCACAGAGTTTAACCTTTCTTTTAATAGAACAGTTTGGAAACACTCTGTTTGTAAAGTCTGCAAGTGGATATTTGGACCTCTTTGAGGATTTCGTTGGAAACGGGATTTCTTCATCTAATGCTACACAGAAGATTTCTCAGTAACTTCGTTGATTTGTGTGTGTTCAACTAACAGAGTTCAACCTTCCCTTAGACATAGCAGATTGGAAACCCTCTTTTTGTGGAACTTGCAAGTGGAGATTTCAAGCGATTTTGGGGCCAACGGTAGAAAAGGAAATATCCTCATATAAAAAATAGAGAGAATCATTCTCAGAAACCGCTTTGTGATGTGTGCGTTCCACTCACAGAGTTTAACCTTTCCTTTCATAGAGCAGTTTGGACACACTCTGTTTGTGAAGTCTGCAAGTGGATATTTGGACCTCTTTGAGGATTTCGTTGGAAGCGGGATTTCTTCATCTAATGCTACACAGAAGATTTCTCAGTAACTTCGTTGATTTCTGTGTGTTCAACTAACAGAGTTCAACCTTCCCTTAGACATAGCAGTTTGGAAACCCTCTTTTTGTGGAATTTGCAAGTGGAGATTTCAAGCGCTTTGGGGCCAACGGTAGAAAAGGAAATATCCTCGTATAAAAACTAGAGAGAATCATTCTCAGAAACCACTTTGTGTAGTGTGCGTTCCACTCACAGAGTTCAATCTTTCCTTTCATAGAGCAGTTTGGAAACACTCTGTTTGTGAAGACTGCAAGTGGATATTTGGACCTCTTTGAGGATTTCGTTGGATACGGGATTTCTTCATCTAATGCTAGAAGGAAGAATTCCCAGAAATTCCTTTGATTTGTGTGTGTTCAGCTAACAGAGCTGAACCATCCTTTAGACAGAGCAGATTGGAAACCCTCTTTTTGAGGAATTTGCGTGTGGAGATTTCAAGCGTTTTGGGGCCAACGGTAGAAAAGGAAATATCCTCGTATAAAAACTAGAGAGAATCATTCTCAGAAACCACTTTGTGATGTGTGCGTTCCACTCACAGAGTTTAACCTTTCTTTTCATAGAACAGTTTGGAAACACTCTGTTTGTAAAGTCTGCAAGTGGATATTTGGACCTCTTTGAGGATTTCGTTGGAAGCGGGATTTCTTCTTCTAATGCTACACAGAAGATTTCTCAGTAACTTCGTTGATTTGTGTGTGTTCAAATAACAGAGTTCAACCTTCCCCTAGAGATAGCAGCTTGGAAACCCTCTTTTTGTGGAATTTGCAAGTGGAGGTTTCAAGCGCTTTGGGGCCAACGGTAGAAAAGGAAATATCTTCGTATAAAAACTACAGAGAACCATTCTCAGAAACCACTTTGTGTTGTGCGCTTTCCACTCACAGAGTTTAACCTTTCTTTTCGTAGAGCAGTTTGGAAACACTCTGTTTGTGAAGTCTGCAAGTGGATATTTGGACCTCTTTGAGGATTTCGTTGGAATCGGGATTTCTTCATCTAATGCTAGAAGGAAGAATTCTCAGAAATTTCTTTGATATGTGTGTGTTCAACTAACAGAGCTGAACCATCCTTTAGACAGAACAGAATGGAAACCCTCTTTTTGAGGAATTTGCTTGTGGAGATTTCAAGCCTTTTGGGGCCAACGGTAGAAAAGGAAATATCCTCGTATAAAAACTAGAGAGAATCATTCTCAGAAACCACTTTGTGATGTGTGCGTTCCACTCACAGAGTTTAATCTTTCTTTTCATAGAACAGTTTGGAAACACTCTGTTTGTAAAGTCTGCAAGTGGATATTTGGACCTCTTTGAGGATTTCGTTGGAAGCGGGATTTCTTCATCTAATGCTACACAGAAGATTTCTCAGTAACTTCGTTGATTTCTGTGTGTTCAACTAACAGAGTTCAACCTTCCCTTAGACATAGCAGATTGGAAACCCTCTTTTTGTGGAATTTGCAAATGGAGATTTCAAGCGCTTTGGGGTCAACTGTAGAAAAGGAAATATCCTCTTATAAAAACTAGAGAGAATCATTCTCAGAAACCACTTTGTGTAGTGTGCGTTCCACTCACAGAGTTCAATCTTTGCTTTCATATGGCAGTTTGGAAACACTCTGTTTGTGAAGACTGCAAGTGGATATTTGGACCTCTTTGAGGATTTCGTTGGAAACGGGATTTCTTCATCTAATGCTAGAAGGAAGAATTCCCAGAAATTTCTTTGATTTGTGTGTGTTCAGCTAACAGAGCTGAACCATCCTTTAGACAGAGCAGATAGGAAACCCTCTTTTTGAGGAATTTGCTTGTGGAGATTTCAAGCGTTTTGGGGCCAACTGTAGAAAAGAAATATCCTGGTATAAAAACTAGAGAGAATCATTCTCAGAAACCACTTTGGATGTGTGCGTTCCACTCACAGAGTTTAACCTTTCTTTTCATAGAACAGTTTGGAAACACTCTGTTTGTAAAGTCTGCAAGTGGATATTTGGACCTCTTTGAGGATTTCGTTGGAAGCGGGATTTCTTCATCTAATGCTACACAGAAGATTTCTCAGTAACTTCGTTGATTTGTGTGTGTTCAACTAACAGAGTTCAACCTTCCCTTAGACATAGCAGATTGGAAACCCTCTTTTTGTGGAACTTGCAAGTGGAGATTTCAAGCGTTTTTGGGGCCAACGGTAGAAAAGGAAATATCCTCGTATAAAAAATAGAGAGAATCATTCTCAGAAACCGCTTTCGGATGTGTGCGTTCCCCTCAAGGAGTTTAACCTTTCTTTTCATAGAGCAGTTTGGACACACTATGTTTGTGATGTCGGCAAGTGGATATTTGGACCTCTTTGAGGATTTCTTTGGAAGCGGGATTTCATCATCTAATGCTACTCAGAAGATTTCTCAGTAACTTCGTTGATTTCTGTGTGTTCAACTAACAGAGCTGAACCTTCCTTTAGACAGAGCAGATTGGAAACCCTCTTTTTGAGAAATTTGCTTTTGGGGATTTCAAGCGTTTTGGGGCCAACGGTAGAAAAGGAAATATCCTCGTATAAAAACTGGAGAGAATCATTCTCAGAAACCGCTTTGTGATGTGTGCGTTCCCCTCACGGAGTTTAACCTTTCTTTTCATAGAGCAGTTTGGACACACTCTGTTTGTGAAGTCTGCAACTGGATATTTGGACCTCTTTGAGGATTTCGTTGGAAGCGGGATTTCTTCATCTAATGCTACACAGAAGATTTCTCAGTAACTTCGTTGATTTCTCTGTGTTCAACTAACAGAGTTCAACCTTCCCTTAGACATAGCAGATTGGAAACCCTCTTTTTGTGGAATTTGCAAGTGGAGATTTCAAGCGCTTTGGGGCCAACGGTGGAAAAGGAAATATCCTCGTATAAAAACTGGAGAGAATCATTCTCAGAAAACACTTTGTGATGTGTGCGTTCCATTCACAGAGTTTAACCTTTCCTTTCATAGAGCAGTTTGGAAACACTCTGTTTGTGAAGACTGCAAGTGGATATTTGGACCTCTTTGAGGGTTTCGTTGGAAACGGGATTTCTTCATCTAATGCTAGAAGGAAGAATTCTCAGAAACTTCTTTGATTTGTGTGTGTTCAACTAACAGAGCTGAACCATCCTTTAGACAGAGCAGATTGGAAACCCTCTTTTTGAGGAATTTGCTTGTGGAGATTACAAGCGTTTTGGGGCCAACGGTAGAAAAGGAAATATCCTCGTATAAAAACTAGAGAGAATCATTCTCAGTAACCACTTTGTGATGTGTGCGTTCCACTCACAGAGTTTAACCTTTCTTTTCATAGAACAGTTTGGAAACACTCTGTTTGTAAAGTCTGCAAGTGGATATTTGGACCTCTTTGAGGATTTCGTTGGAAGCGGGATTTCTTCATCTAATGCTACACAGAAGATTTCTCAGTAACTTCGTTGATTTGTGTGTGTTCAACTAACAGAGTTCAACCTTCCCTTAGACATAGCAGATTGGAAACCCTCTTTTTGTGGAATTTGCAAGTGGAGATTTCAAGCGTTTTGGGGCCAACGGTAGAAAAGGAATTATCCTCGTATAAAAACTAGAGAGAATCATTCTCAGAAACCACTTTGTGATGTGTGCGTTCCACTCACAGAGTTTAACCTTTCTTTTCATAGAACAGTTTTGAAACACTCTGTTTGTGAAGTCTGCAATTGGATATTTGGCCCTCTTTGAGGATTTCATAGGAAGCGGGATTTCTTCATCTAATGCTACACAGAAGATTTCTCAGTAACTTCGTTGATTTCTGTGTGTTCAACTAACAGAGTTCAACCTTCCCTTAGAGATAGCAGATTGGAAACCCACTTTTTGTGGAATTTGCAAGTGGAGATTTCAAGCGCTTTGGGGCCAACGGTAGAAAAGGAAATATCCTCGTATAAAAAGTGGAGAGAATCATTCTCAGAAACCACTTTGTGATGTGTGCGTTCCACTCACAGAGTTTAACCTTTCCTTTCATAGAGCAGTTTGGAAACACTCTGTTTGTGAAGTCTGCAAGTGGATATTTGGACCTCTTTGAGGATTTCGTTGGAATCGGGATTTCTTCATCTAATGCTAGAAGGAAGAATTCTCAGAAACTTCTTTGATATGTGTGTGTTCAACTAACAGAGCTGAACCATCCTTTAGACAGAGCAGATTGGAAACCCTCTTTTTGAGGAATTTGCTTGTGGAGGTTGCAAGCGTTTTGGGGCCAACGGTAGAAAAGGAAATATCCTCGTATAAAAACTAGAGAGAATCATTCTCAGAAACCACTTTGTGATGTGTGCGTTCCACTCACAGAGTTTAATCTTTCTTTTCATAGAGCCGTTTGGAAACACTCTGTTTGTAAAGTCTGCAAGTGGATATTTGGACCTCTTTAAGGATTTCGTTGGATGCGGGATTTCTTCATCTAATGCAACACAGAAGATTTCTCAGTAACTTCGTTGATTTCTGTGCGTTCAACTAACAGAGTTCAACCTTCCCTTAGACATAGCAGTTTGGAAATCCTCTTTTTGTGGAATTTGCAAGTGGAGATTTCAAGCGCTTTGGGGCCAACTGTAGAAAAGGAAATATCCTCGTATAAAAACTAGAGAGAATCATTCTCAGAAACCACTTTGTGTAGTGTGCGTTCCACTCACAGAGTTCAATCTTTCCTTTCATAGAGCAGTTTGGAAACACTCTGTTTGTAAAGTCTGCAAGTGGATAATAAGACCTCTTTGAGGATTTCGTTGGAAGCGGGATTTCTTCATCTAATGCTACACAGAAGATTTCTCAGTAACTTCGTTGATTTGTGTGTGTTCAACTAACAGAGTTCAACATTCCCCTACACATAGCAGATTGGAAACCCTCCTTTTGTGGAATTTGCAAGTGGAGATTTCAAGTGCTTTGGGGCCAACTGTTGAAAAGGAAATATCCTCGAATAAAAAGTGGAGAGAATCATTCTCAGAAACCACTTTGGGTAGTGTGCGTTCCACTCACAGAGTTCAACCTTTCCTTTCATACGGCAGTTTGGAAACACTCTGTTTGTGAAGACTGCAAGTGGATATTTGGACCTCTTTGAGGATTTCGTTGGAAACGGGATTTCTTCATCTAATGCTAGAAGGAAGAATTCTCAGAAACTTCTTTGATTTGTGTGTGTTCAACTAACGGAGCTGAACCATCCTTTAGACAGAGCAGATTGGAAACCCTCTTTTTGAGGAATTTGCTTGTGGAGATTTCAAGCGTTTTGGGGCCAACGGTAGAAAAGGAAATATCCTCGTATAAAAACTTGAGAGAATCATTCTCAGAAACCACTTTGTGATGTGTGCGTTCCACTCACAGAATTTAACCTTTCTTTTCATAGAGCAGTTTGGAAACACTCTGATTGTAAAGATTGCTAGTGGATATTTGGGCCTCTTTGAGGATTTCGTTGGAAGCGGGATTTCTTCATCTAATGCTACACAGAAGACTTCTCAGTAACTTCGTTGATTTGTGTGTGTTCAACTAACAGAGTTCAACCTTCCCTTAGACATAGCAGATTGGAAACCCTCTTTTTGTGGAATTTGCAAATGGAGATTTCAAGCGCTTTGGGGTCAACTGTAGAAAAGGAAATATCCTCTTATAAAAACTAGAGAGAATCATTCTCAGAAACCACTTTGTGTAGTGTGCGTTACACTCACAGAGTTCAATCTTTGCTTTCATACGGCAGTTTGGAAACACTCTGTTTGTGAAGACTGCAAGTGGATATTTGGACCTCTTTGAGGATTTCGTTGGAAACGGGATTTCTTCATCTAATGCTAGAAGGAAGAATTCCCAGAAATTTCTTTGATTTGTGTGTGTTCAGCTAACAGAGCTGAACCATCCTTTAGACAGAGCAGATTGGAAACCCTCTTTTTGAGGAATTTGCTTGTGGAGATTTCAAGCGTTTTGGGGCCAACTGTAGAAAAGAAATATCCTGGTATAAAAACTAGAGAGAATCATTCTCAGAAACCACTTTGGATGTGTGCGTTCCACTCACAGAGTTTAACCTTTCTTTTAATAGAACAGTTTGGAAACACTCTGTTTGTAAAGTCTGCAAGTGGATATTTGGACCTCTTTGAGGATTTCGTTGGAAACGGGATTTCTTCATCTAATGCTACACAGAAGATTTCTCAGTAACTTCGTTGATTTGTGTGTGTTCAACTAACAGAGTTCAACCTTCCCTTAGACATAGCAGATTGGAAACCCTCTTTTTGTGGAACTTGCAAGTGGAGATTTCAAGCGTTTTTGGGGCCAACGGTAGAAAAGGAAATATCCTCGTATAAAAAATAGAGAGAATCATTCTCAGAAACCGCTTTCGGATGTGTGCGTTCCCCTCAAGGAGTTTAACCTTTCTTTTCATAGAGCAGTTTGGACACACTATGTTTGTGATGTCGGCAAGTGGATATTTGGACCTCTTTGAGGATTTCTTTGGAAGCGGGATTTCATCATCTAATGCTACTCAGAAGATTTCTCAGTAACTTCGTTGATTTCTGTGTGTTCAACTAACAGAGCTGAACCTTCCTTTAGACAGAGCAGATTGGAAACCCTCTTTTTGAGAAATTTGCTTTTGGGGATTTCAAGCGTTTTGGGGCCAACGGTAGAAAAGGAAATATCCTCGTATAAAAACTGGAGAGAATCATTCTCAGAAACCGCTTTGTGATGTGTGCGTTCCCCTCACGGAGTTTAACCTTTCTTTTCATAGAGCAGTTTGGACACACTCTGTTTGTGAAGTCTGCAACTGGATATTTGGACCTCTTTGAGGATTTCGTTGGAAGCGGGATTTCTTCATCTAATGCTACACAGAAGATTTCTCAGTAACTTCGTTGATTTCTCTGTGTTCAACTAACAGAGTTCAACCTTCCCTTAGACATAGCAGATTGGAAACCCTCTTTTTGTGGAATTTGCAAGTGGAGATTTCAAGCGCTTTGGGGCCAACGGTGGAAAAGGAAATATCCTCGTATAAAAACTGGAGAGAATCATTCTCAGAAAACACTTTGTGATGTGTGCGTTCCATTCACAGAGTTTAACCTTTCCTTTCATAGAGCAGTTTGGAAACACTCTGTTTGTGAAGACTGCAAGTGGATATTTGGACCTCTTTGAGGGTTTCGTTGGAAACGGGATTTCTTCATCTAATGCTAGAAGGAAGAATTCTCAGAAACTTCTTTGATTTGTGTGTGTTCAACTAACAGAGCTGAACCATCCTTTAGACAGAGCAGATTGGAAACCCTCTTTTTGAGGAATTTGCTTGTGGAGATTACAAGCGTTTTGGGGCCAACGGTAGAAAAGGAAATATCCTCGTATAAAAACTAGAGAGAATCATTCTCAGTAACCACTTTGTGATGTGTGCGTTCCACTCACAGAGTTTAACCTTTCTTTTCATAGAACAGTTTGGAAACACTCTGTTTGTAAAGTCTGCAAGTGGATATTTGGACCTCTTTGAGGATTTCGTTGGAAGCGGGATTTCTTCATCTAATGCTACACAGAAGATTTCTCAGTAACTTCGTTGATTTGTGTGTGTTCAACTAACAGAGTTCAACCTTCCCTTAGACATAGCAGATTGGAAACCCTCTTTTTGTGGAATTTGCAAGTGGAGATTTCAAGCGTTTTGGGGCCAACGGTAGAAAAGGAATTATCCTCGTATAAAAACTAGAGAGAATCATTCTCAGAAACCACTTTGTGATGTGTGCGTTCCACTCACAGAGTTTAACCTTTCTTTTCATAGAACAGTTTTGAAACACTCTGTTTGTGAAGTCTGCAATTGGATATTTGGCCCTCTTTGAGGATTTCATAGGAAGCGGGATTTCTTCATCTAATGCTACACAGAAGATTTCTCAGTAACTTCGTTGATTTCTGTGTGTTCAACTAACAGAGTTCAACCTTCCCTTAGAGATAGCAGATTGGAAACCCACTTTTTGTGGAATTTGCAAGTGGAGATTTCAAGCGCTTTGGGGCCAACGGTAGAAAAGGAAATATCCTCGTATAAAAAGTGGAGAGAATCATTCTCAGAAACCACTTTGTGATGTGTGCGTTCCACTCACAGAGTTTAACCTTTCCTTTCATAGAGCAGTTTGGAAACACTCTGTTTGTGAAGTCTGCAAGTGGATATTTGGACCTCTTTGAGGATTTCGTTGGAATCGGGATTTCTTCATCTAATGCTAGAAGGAAGAATTCTCAGAAACTTCTTTGATATGTGTGTGTTCAACTAACAGAGCTGAACCATCCTTTAGACAGAGCAGATTGGAAACCCTCTTTTTGAGGAATTTGCTTGTGGAGGTTTCAAGCGTTTTGGGGCCAACGGTAGAAAAGGAAATATCCTCGTATAAAAACTAGAGAGAATCATTCTCAGAAACCACTTTGTGATGTGTGCGTTCCACTCACAGAGTTTAATCTTTCTTTTCATAGAGCCGTTTGGAAACACTCTGTTTGTAAAGTCTGCAAGTGGATATTTGGACCTCTTTAAGGATTTCGTTGGATGCGGGATTTCTTCATCTAATGCAACACAGAAGATTTCTCAGTAACTTCGTTGATTTCTGTGCGTTCAACTAACAGAGTTCAACCTTCCCTTAGACATAGCAGTTTGGAAATCCTCTTTTTGTGGAATTTGCAAGTGGAGATTTCAAGCGCTTTGGGGCCAACTGTAGAAAAGGAAATATCCTCGTATAAAAACTAGAGAGAATCATTCTCAGAAACCACTTTGTGTAGTGTGCGTTCCACTCACAGAGTTCAATCTTTCCTTTCATAGAGCAGTTTGGAAACACTCTGTTTGTAAAGTCTGCAAGTGGATAATAGGACCTCTTTGAGGATTTCGTTGGAAGCGGGATTTCTTCATCTAATGCTACACAGAAGATTTCTCAGTAACTTCGTTGATTTGTGTGTGTTCAACTAACAGAGTTCAACATTCCCCTACACATAGCAGATTGGAAACCCTCCTTTTGTGGAATTTGCAAGTGGAGATTTCAAGTGCTTTGGGGCCAACTGTTGAAAAGGAAATATCCTCGAATAAAAAGTGGAGAGAATCATTCTCAGAAACCACTTTGTGTAGTGTGCGTTCCACTCACAGAGTTCAACCTTTCCTTTCATACGGCAGTTTGGAAACACTCTGTTTGTGAAGACTGCAAGTGGATATTTGGACCTCTTTGAGGATTTCGTTGGAAACGGGATTTCTTCATCTAATGCTAGAAGGAAGAATTCTCAGAAACTTCTTTGATTTGTGTGTGTTCAACTAACGGAGCTGAACCATCCTTTAGACAGAGCAGATTGGAAACCCTCTTTTTGAGGAATTTGCTTGTGGAGATTTCAAGCGTTTTGGGGCCAACGGTAGAAAAGGAAATATCCTCGTATAAAAACTAGAGAGAATCATTCTCAGAAACCACTTTGTGATGTGTGCGTTCCACTCACAGAATTTAACCTTTCTTTTCATAGAGCAGTTTGGAAACACTCTGATTGTAAAGATTGCTAGTGGATATTTGGGCCTCTTTGAGGATTTCGTTGGAAGCGGGATTTCTTCATCTAATGCTACACAGAAGACTTCTCAGTAACTTCGTTGATTTGTGTGTGTTCAACTAACAGAGTTCAACCTTCCCTTAGACATAGCAGATTGGAAACCCTCTTTTTGTGGAATTTGCAAATGGAGATTTCAAGCGCTTTGGGGTCAACTGTAGAAAAGGAAATATCCTCTTATAAAAACTAGAGAGAATCATTCTCAGAAACCACTTTGTGTAGTGTGCGTTCCACTCACAGAGTTCAATCTTTGCTTTCATACGGCAGTTTGGAAACACTCTGTTTGTGAAGACTGCAAGTGGATATTTGGACCTCTTTGAGGATTTCGTTGGAAACGGGATTTCTTCATCTAATGCTAGAAGGAAGAATTCCCAGAAATTTCTTTGATTTGTGTGTGTTCAGCTAACAGAGCTGAACCATCCTTTAGACAGAGCAGATTGGAAACCCTCTTTTTGAGGAATTTGCTTGTGGAGATTTCAAGCGTTTTGGGGCCAACTGTAGAAAAGAAATATCCTGGTATAAAAACTAGAGAGAATCATTCTCAGAAACCACTTTGGATGTGTGCGTTCCACTCACAGAGTTTAACCTTTCTTTTAATAGAACAGTTTGGAAACACTCTGTTTGTAAAGTCTGCAAGTGGATATTTGGACCTCTTTGAGGATTTCGTTGGAAACGGGATTTCTTCATCTAATGCTACACAGAAGATTTCTCAGTAACTTCGTTGATTTCTGTGTGTTCAACTAACAGAGTTCAACCTTCCCTTAGACATAGCAGATTGGAAACCCTCTTTTTGTGGAACTTGCAAGTGGAGATTTCAAGCGATTTTGGGGCCAACGGTAGAAAAGGAAATATCCTCATATAAAAAATAGAGAGAATCATTCTCAGAAACCGCTTTGTGATGTGTGCGTTCCACTCACAGAGTTTAACCTTTCCTTTCATAGAGCAGTTTGGACACACTCTGTTTGTGAAGTCTGCAAGTGGATATTTGGACCTCTTTGAGGATTTCTTTAGAAGCGGGATTTCATCATCTAATGCTACACAGAAGATTTCTCAGTAACTTCGTTGATTTCTGTGTGTTCAACTAACAGAGCTGAACCATCCTTTAGACAGAGCAGATTGGAAACCCTCTTTTTGAGAAATTTGCTTTTGGGGATTTCAAGCGTATTGGGGCCAACGGTAGAAAAGGAAATATCCTCGTATAAAAACTAGAGAGAATCATTCTCAGAAACCGCTTTGTGATGTGTGCGTTCCCCTCATGGAGTTTAACCTTTCTTTTCATAGAACAGTTTGGACACACTCTGTTTGTGAAGTCTGCAAGTGGATATTTGGACCTCTTTGAGGATTTCGTTGGAAGCGGGATTTCTTCATCTAATGCTACACAGAAGATTTCTCAGTAACTTCGTTGATTTCTGTGTGTTCAACTAACAGAGTTCAACCTTCCCTTAGACATAGCAGTTTGGAAACCCTCTTTTTGTGGAATTTGCAAGTGGAGATTTCAAGCGCTTTGGGGCCAACGGTAGAAAAGGAAATATCCTCGTATAAAAACTAGAGAGAATCATTCTCAGAAACCACTTTGTGTAGTGTGCGTTCCACTCACAGAGTTCAATCTTTCCTTTCATAGAGCAGTTTGGAAACACTCTGTTTGTGAAGACTGCAAGTGGATATTTGGACCTCTTTGAGGATTTCGTTGGATACGGGATTTCTTCATCTAATGCTAGAAGGAAGAATTCCCAGAAATTCCTTTGATTTGTGTGTGTTCAGCTAACAGAGCTGAACCATCCTTTAGACAGAGCAGATTGGAAACCCTCTTTTTGAGGAATTTGCGTGTGGAGATTACAAGCGTTTTGGGGCCAACGGTAGAAAAGGAAATATCCTCGTATAAAAACTAGAGAGAATCATTCTCAGAAACCACTTTGTGATGTGTGCGTTCCACTCACAGAGTTTAACCTTTCTTTTCATAGAACAGTTTGGAAACACTCTGTTTGTAAAGTCTGCAAGTGGATATTTGGACCTCTTTGAGGATTTCGTTGGAAGCGGGATTTCTTCTTCTAATGCTACACAGAAGATTTCTCAGTAACTTCGTTGATTTGTGTGTGTTCAAATAACAGAGTTCAACCTTCCCCTAGAGATAGCAGCTTGGAAACCCTCTTTTTGTGGAATTTGCAAGTGGAGGTTTCAAGCGCTTTGGGGCCAACGGTAGAAAAGGAAATATCTTCGTATAAAAACTACAGAGAACCATTCTCAGAAACCACTTTGTGTTGTGCGCGTTCCACTCACAGAGTTTAACCTTTCTTTTCGTAGAGCAGTTTGGAAACACTCTGTTTGTGAAGTCTGCAAGTGGATATTTGGACCTCTTTGAGGATTTCGTTGGAATCGGGATTTCTTCATCTAATGCTAGAAGGAAGAATTCTCAGAAATTTCTTTGATATGTGTGTGTTCAACTAACAGAGCTGAACCATCCTTTAGACAGAGCAGAATGGAAACCCTCTTTTTGAGGAATTTGCTTGTGGAGATTTCAAGCCTTTTGGGGCCAACGGTAGAAAAGGAAATATCCTCGTATAAAAACTAGAGAGAATCATTCTCAGAAACCACTTTGTGATGTGTGCGTTCCACTCACAGAGTTTAATCTTTCTTTTCATAGAACAGTTTGGAAACACTCTGTTTGTAAAGTCTGCAAGTGGATATTTGGACCTCTTTGAGGATTTCGTTGGAAGCGGGATTTCTTCATCTAATGCTACACAGAAGATTTCTCAGTAACTTCGTTGATTTCTGTGTGTTCAACTAACAGAGTTCAACCTTCCCTTAGACATAGCAGATTGGAAACCCTCTTTTTGTGGAATTTGCAAATGGAGATTTCAAGCGCTTTGGGGTCAACTGTAGAAAAGGAAATATCCTCTTATAAAAACTAGAGAGAATCATTCTCAGAAACCACTTTGTGTAGTGTGCGTTCCACTCACAGAGTTCAATCTTTGCTTTCATACGGCAGTTTGGAAACACTCTGTTTGTGAAGACTGCAAGTGGATATTTGGACCTCTTTGAGGATTTCGTTGGAAACGGGATTTCTTCATCTAATGCTAGAAGGAAGAATTCCCAGAAATTTCTTTGATTTGTGTGTGTTCAGCTAACAGAGCTGAACCATCCTTTAGACAGAGCAGATTGGAAACCCTCTTTTTGAGGAATTTGCTTGTGGAGATTTCAAGCGTTTTAGGGCCAACGGTAGAAAAGAAATATCCTCGTATAAAAACTAGAGAGAATCATTCTCAGAAACCACTTTGTGATGTGTGCGTTCCACTCACAGAGTTTAATCTTTCTTTTCATAGAACAGTTTGGAAACACTCTGTTTGTAAAGTCTGCAAGTGGATATTTGGACCTCTTTGAGGATTTCGTTGGAAGCGGGATTTCTTCATCTAATGCTACACAGAAGATTTCTCAGTAACTTCGTTGATTTCTGTGTGTTCAACTAACAGAGTTCAACCTTCCCTTAGACATAGCAGATTGGAAACCCTCTTTTTGTGGAATTTGCAATTGGAGATTTCAAGCGCTTTGGGGTCAACTGTAGAAAAGGAAATATCCTCGTATAAAAACTAGAGAGAATCATTCTCAGAAACCACTTTGTGTAGTGTGCGTTCCACTCACAGAGTTCAATCTTTGCTTTCATACGGCAGTTTGGAAACACTCTGTTTGTGAAGACTGCAAGTGGATATTTGGACCTCTTTGAGGATTTCGTTGGAAACGGGATTTCTTCATCTAATGCTAGAAGGAAGAATTCCCAGAAATTTCTTTGATTTGTGTGTGTTCAGCTAACAGAGCTGAACCATCCTTTAGACAGAGCAGATAGGAAACCCTCTTTTTGAGGAATTTGCTTGTGGAGATTTCAAGCGTTTTGGGGCCAACTGTAGAAAAGAAATATCCTGGTATAAAAACTAGAGAGAATCATTCTCAGAAACCACTTTGGATGTGTGCGTTCCACTCACAGAGTTTAACCTTTCTTTTCATAGAACAGTTTGGAAACACTCTGTTTGTAAAGTCTGCAAGTGGATATTTGGACCTCTTTGAGGATTTCGTTGGAAGCGGGATTTCTTCATCTAATGCTACACAGAAGATTTCTCAGTAACTTCGTTGATTTGTGTGTGTTCAACTAACAGAGTTCAACCTTCCCTTAGACATAGCAGATTGGAAACCCTCTTTTTGTGGAACTTGCAAGTGGAGATTTCAAGCGTTTTTGGGGCCAACGGTAGAAAAGGAAATATCCTCGTATAAAAAATAGAGAGAATCATTCTCAGAAACCGCTTTCGGATGTGTGCGTTCCCCTCAAGGAGTTTAACCTTTCTTTTCATAGAGCAGTTTGGACACACTCTGTTTGTGATGTCGGCAAGTGGATATTTGGACCTCTTTGAGGATTTCTTTGGAAGCGGGATTTCATCATCTAATGCTACTCAGAAGATTTCTCAGTAACTTCGTTGATTTCTGTGTGTTCAACTAACAGAGCTGAACCTTCCTTTAGACAGAGCAGATTGGAAACCCTCTTTTTGAGAAATTTGCTTTTGGGGATTTCAAGCGTTTTGGGGCCAACGGTAGAAAAGGAAATATCCTCGTATAAAAACTGGAGAGAATCATTCTCAGAAACCGCTTTGTGATGTGTGCGTTCCCCTCACGGAGTTTAACCTTTCTTTTCATAGAGCAGTTTGGACACACTCTGTTTGTGAAGTCTGCAACTGGATATTTGGACCTCTTTGAGGATTTCGTTGGAAGCGGGATTTCTTCATCTAATGCTACACAGAAGATTTCTCAGTAACTTCGTTGATTTCTCTGTGTTCAACTAACAGAGTTCAACCTTCCCTTAGACATAGCAGATTGGAAACCCTCTTTTTGTGGAATTTGCAAGTGGAGATTTCAAGCGCTTTGGGGCCAACGGTGGAAAAGGAAATATCCTCGTATAAAAACTGGAGAGAATCATTCTCAGAAAACACTTTGTGATGTGTGCGTTCCATTCACAGAGTTTAACCTTTCCTTTCATAGAGCAGTTTGGAAACACTCTGTTTGTGAAGACTGCAAGTGGATATTTGGACCTCTTTGAGGGTTTCGTTGGAAACGGGATTTCTTCATCTAATGCTAGAAGGAAGAATTCTCAGAAACTTCTTTGATTTGTGTGTGTTCAACTAACAGAGCTGAACCATCCTTTAGACAGAGCAGATTGGAAACCCTCTTTTTGAGGAATTTGCTTGTGGAGATTACAAGCGTTTTGGGGCCAACGGTAGAAAAGGAAATATCCTCGTATAAAAACTAGAGAGAATCATTCTCAGTAACCACTTTGTGATGTGTGCGTTCCACTCACAGAGTTTAACCTTTCTTTTCATAGAACAGTTTGGAAACACTCTGTTTGTAAAGTCTGCAAGTGGATATTTGGACCTCTTTGAGGATTTCGTTGGAAGCGGGATTTCTTCATCTAATGCTACACAGAAGATTTCTCAGTAACTTCGTTGATTTGTGTGTGTTCAACTAACAGAGTTCAACCTTCCCTTAGACATAGCAGATTGGAAACCCTCTTTTTGTGGAATTTGCAAGTGGAGATTTCAAGCGTTTTGGGGCCAACGGTAGAAAAGGAATTATCCTCGTATAAAAACTAGAGAGAATCATTCTCAGAAACCACTTTGTGATGTGTGCGTTCCACTCACAGAGTTTAACCTTTCTTTTCATAGAACAGTTTTGAAACACTCTGTTTGTGAAGTCTGCAATTGGATATTTGGCCCTCTTTGAGGATTTCATAGGAAGCGGGATTTCTTCATCTAATGCTACACAGAAGATTTCTCAGTAACTTCGTTGATTTCTGTGTGTTCAACTAACAGAGTTCAACCTTCCCTTAGAGATAGCAGATTGGAAACCCACTTTTTGTGGAATTTGCAAGTGGAGATTTCAAGCGCTTTGGGGCCAACGGTAGAAAAGGAAATATCCTCGTATAAAAAGTGGAGAGAATCATTCTCAGAAACCACTTTGTGATGTGTGCGTTCCACTCACAGAGTTTAACCTTTCCTTTCATAGAGCAGTTTGGAAACACTCTGTTTGTGAAGTCTGCAAGTGGATATTTGGACCTCTTTGAGGATTTCGTTGGAATCGGGATTTCTTCATCTAATGCTAGAAGGAAGAATTCTCAGAAACTTCTTTGATATGTGTGTGTTCAACTAACAGAGCTGAACCATCCTTTAGACAGAGCAGATTGGAAACCCTCTTTTTGAGGAATTTGCTTGTGGAGGTTTCAAGCGTTTTGGGGCCAACGGTAGAAAAGGAAATATCCTCGTATAAAAACTAGAGAGAATCATTCTCAGAAACCACTTTGTGATGTGTGCGTTCCACTCACAGAGTTTAATCTTTCTTTTCATAGAGCCGTTTGGAAACACTCTGTTTGTAAAGTCTGCAAGTGGATATTTGGACCTCTTTAAGGATTTCGTTGGATGCGGGATTTCTTCATCTAATGCAACACAGAAGATTTCTCAGTAACTTCGTTGATTTCTGTGCGTTCAACTAACAGAGTTCAACCTTCCCTTAGACATAGCAGTTTGGAAATCCTCTTTTTGTGGAATTTGCAAGTGGAGATTTCAAGCGCTTTGGGGCCAACTGTAGAAAAGGAAATATCCTCGTATAAAAACTAGAGAGAATCATTCTCAGAAACCACTTTGTGTAGTGTGCGTTCCACTCACAGAGTTCAATCTTTCCTTTCATAGAGCAGTTTGGAAACACTCTGTTTGTAAAGTCTGCAAGTGGATAATAGGACCTCTTTGAGGATTTCGTTGGAAGCGGGATTTCTTCATCTAATGCTACACAGAAGATTTCTCAGTAACTTCGTTGATTTGTGTGTGTTCAACTAACAGAGTTCAACATTCCCCTACACATAGCAGATTGGAAACCCTCCTTTTGTGGAATTTGCAAGTGGAGATTTCAAGTGCTTTGGGGCCAACTGTTGAAAAGGAAATATCCTCGAATAAAAAGTGGAGAGAATCATTCTCAGAAACCACTTTGTGTAGTGTGCGTTCCACTCACAGAGTTCAACCTTTCCTTTCATACGGCAGTTTGGAAACACTCTGTTTGTGAAGACTGCAAGTGGATATTTGGACCTCTTTGAGGATTTCGTTGGAAACGGGATTTCTTCATCTAATGCTAGAAGGAAGAATTCTCAGAAACTTCTTTGATTTGTGTGTGTTCAACTAACGGAGCTGAACCATCCTTTAGACAGAGCAGATTGGAAACCCTCTTTTTGAGGAATTTGCTTGTGGAGATTTCAAGCGTTTTGGGGCCAACGGTAGAAAAGGAAATATCCTCGTATAAAAACTAGAGAGAATCATTCTCAGAAACCACTTTGTGATGTGTGCGTTCCATTCACAGAGTTTAACCTTTCCTTTCATAGAGCAGTTTGGAAACACTCTGTTTGTAAAGTCTGCAAGTGGATATTTGGACCTCTTTGAGGATTTCGTTGGAAGCGGGATTTCTTCATCTAATGCTACACAGAAGATTTCTCAGTAACTTCGTTGATTTCTGTGTGTTCAACTAACAGAGTTCAACCTTCCCTTAGACATAGCAGATTGGAAACCCTCTTTTTGTGGAATTTGCAATTGGAGATTTCAAGCGCTTTGGGGTCAACTGTAGAAAAGGAAATATCCTCTTATAAAAACTAGAGAGAATCATTCTCAGAAACCACTTTGTGTAGTGTGCGTTCCACTCACAGAGTTCAATCTTTGCTTTCATACGGCAGTTTGGAAACACTCTGTTTGTGAAGACTGCAAGTGGATATTTGGACCTCTTTGAGGATTTCGTTGGAAACGGGATTTCTTCATCTAATGCTAGAAGGAAGAATTCCCAGAAATTTCTTTGATTTGTGTGTGTTCAGCTAACAGAGCTGAACCATCCTTTAGACAGAGCAGATTGGAAACCCTCTTTTTGAGGAATTTGCTTGTGGAGATTTCAAGCGTTTTGGGGCCAACTGTAGAAAAGAAATATCCTGGTATAAAAACTAGAGAGAATCATTCTCAGAAACCACTTTGGATGTGTGCGTTCCACTCACAGAGTTTAACCTTTCTTTTAATAGAACAGTTTGGAAACACTCTGTTTGTAAAGTCTGCAAGTGGATATTTGGACCTCTTTGAGGATTTCGTTGGAAACGGGATTTCTTCATCTAATGCTACACAGAAGATTTCTCAGTAACTTCGTTGATTTCTGTGTGTTCAACTAACAGAGTTCAACCTTCCCTTAGACATAGCAGATTGGAAACCCTCTTTTTGTGGAACTTGCAAGTGGAGATTTCAAGCGATTTTGGGGCCAACGGTAGAAAAGGAAATATCCTCATATAAAAAATAGAGAGAATCATTCTCAGAAACCGCTTTGTGATGTGTGCGTTCCACTCACAGAGTTTAACCTTTCCTTTCATAGAGCAGTTTGGACACACTCTGTTTGTGAAGTCTGCAAGTGGATATTTGGACCTCTTTGAGGATTTCTTTAGAAGCGGGATTTCATCATCTAATGCTACACAGAAGATTTCTCAGTAACTTCGTTGATTTCTGTGTGTTCAACTAACAGAGCTGAACCATCCTTTAGACAGAGCAGATTGGAAACCCTCTTTTTGAGAAATTTGCTTTTGGGGATTTCAAGCGTATTGGGGCCAACGGTAGAAAAGGAACTATCCTCGTATAAAAACTAGAGAGAATCATTCTCAGAAACCACTTTGTGATGTGTGCGTTCCACTCACAGAGTTCAATCTTTCCTTTCATAGAGCAGTTTGGAAACACTCTGTTTGTAAAGTCTGCAAGTGGATATTTGGACCTCTTTGAGGATTTCGTTGGAAGCGGGATTTCTTCATCTAATGCTACACAGAAGATTTCTCAGTAACTTCGTTGATTTCTGTGTGTTCAACTAACAGAGTTCAACCTTCCCTTAGACATAGCAGATTGGAAACCCTCTTTTTGTGGAATTTGCAAATGGAGATTTCAAGCGCTTTGGGGTCAACTGTAGAAAAGGAAATATCCTCTTATAAAAACTAGAGAGAATCATTCTCAGAAACCACTTTTTGTAGTGTGCGTTCCACTCACAGAGTTCAATCTTTGCTTTCATACGGCAGTTTGGAAACACTCTGTTTGTGAAGACTGCAAGTGGATATTTGGACCTCTTTGAGGATTTCGTTGGAAACGGGATTTCTTCATCTAATGCTAGAAGGAAGAATTCCCAGAAATTTCTTTGATTTGTGTGTGTTCAGCTAACAGAGCTGAACCATCCTTTAGACAGAGCAGATTGGAAACCCTCTTTTTGAGGAATTTGCTTGTGGAGATTTCAAGCGTTTTAGGGCCAACGGTAGAAAAGAAATATCCTCGTATAAAAACTAGAGAGAATCATTCTCAGAAACCACTTTGTGATGTGTGCGTTCCACTCACAGAGTTTAATCTTTCTTTTCATAGAACAGTTTGGAAACACTCTGTTTGTAAAGTCTGCAAGTGGATATTTGGACCTCTTTGAGGATTTCGTTGGAAGCGGGATTTCTTCATCTAATGCTACACAGAAGATTTCTCAGTAACTTCGTTGATTTGTGTGTGTTCAACTAACAGAGTTCAACCTTCCCTTAGACATAGCAGATTGGAAACCCTCTTTTTGTGGAATTTGCAAGTGGAGATTTCAAGCGTTTTGGGGCCAACGGTAGAAAAGGAATTATCCTCGTATAAAAACTAGAGAGAATCATTCTCAGAAACCACTTTGTGATGTGTGCGTTCCACTCACAGAGTTTAACCTTTCTTTTCATAGAACAGTTTTGAAACACTCTGTTTGTGAAGTCTGCAATTGGATATTTGGCCCTCTTTGAGGATTTCATAGGAAGCGGGATTTCTTCATCTAATGCTACACAGAAGATTTCTCAGTAACTTCGTTGATTTCTGTGTGTTCAACTAACAGAGTTCAACCTTCCCTTAGAGATAGCAGATTGGAAACCCACTTTTTGTGGAATTTGCAAGTGGAGATTTCAAGCGCTTTGGGGCCAACGGTAGAAAAGGAAATATCCTCGTATAAAAAGTGGAGAGAATCATTCTCAGAAACCACTTTGTGATGTGTGCGTTCCACTCACAGAGTTTAACCTTTCCTTTCATAGAGCAGTTTGGAAACACTCTGTTTGTGAAGTCTGCAAGTGGATATTTGGACCTCTTTGAGGATTTCGTTGGAATCGGGATTTCTTCATCTAATGCTAGAAGGAAGAATTCTCAGAAACTTCTTTGATATGTGTGTGTTCAACTAACAGAGCTGAACCATCCTTTAGACAGAGCAGATTGGAAACCCTCTTTTTGAGGAATTTGCTTGTGGAGGTTTCAAGCGTTTTGGGGCCAACGGTAGAAAAGGAAATATCCTCGTATAAAAACTAGAGAGAATCATTCTCAGAAACCACTTTGTGATGTGTGCGTTCCACTCACAGAGTTTAATCTTTCTTTTCATAGAGCCGTTTGGAAACACTCTGTTTGTAAAGTCTGCAAGTGGATATTTGGACCTCTTTAAGGATTTCGTTGGATGCGGGATTTCTTCATCTAATGCAACACAGAAGATTTCTCAGTAACTTCGTTGATTTCTGTGCGTTCAACTAACAGAGTTCAACCTTCCCTTAGACATAGCAGTTTGGAAATCCTCTTTTTGTGGAATTTGCAAGTGGAGATTTCAAGCGCTTTGGGGCCAACTGTAGAAAAGGAAATATCCTCGTATAAAAACTAGAGAGAATCATTCTCAGAAACCACTTTGTGTAGTGTGCGTTCCACTCACAGAGTTCAATCTTTCCTTTCATAGAGCAGTTTGGAAACACTCTGTTTGTAAAGTCTGCAAGTGGATAATAGGACCTCTTTGAGGATTTCGTTGGAAGCGGGATTTCTTCATCTAATGCTACACAGAAGATTTCTCAGTAACTTCGTTGATTTGTGTGTGTTCAACTAACAGAGTTCAACATTCCCCTACACATAGCAGATTGGAAACCCTCCTTTTGTGGAATTTGCAAGTGGAGATTTCAAGCGATTTTGGGGCCAACGGTAGAAAAGGAAATATCCTCATATAAAAAATAGAGAGAATCATTCTCAGAAACCGCTTTGTGATGTGTGCGTTCCACTCACAGAGTTTAACCTTTCCTTTCATAGAGCAGTTTGGACACACTCTGTTTGTGAAGTCTGCAAGTGGATATTTGGACCTCTTTGAGGATTTCTTTAGAAGCGGGATTTCATCATCTAATGCTACACAGAAGATTTCTCAGTAACTTCGTTGATTTCTGTGTGTTCAACTAACAGAGCTGAACCATCCTTTAGACAGAGCAGATTGGAAACCCTCTTTTTGAGAAATTTGCTTTTGGGGATTTCAAGCGTATTGGGGCCAACGGTAGAAAAGGAACTATCCTCGTATAAAAACTAGAGAGAATCATTCTCAGAAACCACTTTGTGATGTGTGCGTTCCACTCACAGAGTTCAATCTTTCCTTTCATAGAGCAGTTTGGAAACACTCTGTTTGTAAAGTCTGCAAGTGGATATTTGGACCTCTTTGAGGATTTCGTTGGAAGCGGGATTTCTTCATCTAATGCTACACAGAAGATTTCTCAGTAACTTCGTTGATTTCTGTGTGTTCAACTAACAGAGTTCAACCTTCCCTTAGACATAGCAGATTGGAAACCCTCTTTTTGTGGAATTTGCAAATGGAGATTTCAAGCGCTTTGGGGTCAACTGTAGAAAAGGAAATATCCTCTTATAAAAACTAGAGAGAATCATTCTCAGAAACCACTTTTTGTAGTGTGCGTTCCACTCACAGAGTTCAATCTTTGCTTTCATACGGCAGTTTGGAAACACTCTGTTTGTGAAGACTGCAAGTGGATATTTGGACCTCTTTGAGGATTTCGTTGGAAACGGGATTTCTTCATCTAATGCTAGAAGGAAGAATTCCCAGAAATTTCTTTGATTTGTGTGTGTTCAGCTAACAGAGCTGAACCATCCTTTAGACAGAGCAGATTGGAAACCCTCTTTTTGAGGAATTTGCTTGTGGAGATTTCAAGCGTTTTAGGGCCAACGGTAGAAAAGAAATATCCTCGTATAAAAACTAGAGAGAATCATTCTCAGAAACCACTTTGTGATGTGTGCGTTCCACTCACAGAGTTTAATCTTTCTTTTCATAGAACAGTTTGGAAACACTCTGTTTGTAAAGTCTGCAAGTGGATATTTGGACCTCTTTGAGGATTTCTTTAGAAGCGGGATTTCATCATCTAATGCTACACAGAAGATTACTCAGTAACTTCGTTGATTTCTGTGTGTTCAACTAACAGAGCTGAACCATCCTTTAGACAGAGCAGATTGGAAACCCTCTTTTTGAGAAATTTGCTTTTGGGGATTTCAAGCGTATTGGGGCCAACGGTAGAAAAGGAACTATCCTCGTATAAAAACTAGAGAGAATCATTCTCAGAAACCGCTTTGTGATGTGTGCGTTCCTCTCATGGAGTTTAACCTTTCTTTTCATAGAACAGTTTGGACACACTCTGTTTGTGAAGTCTGCAAGTGGATATTTGGACCTCTTTGAGGATTTCGTTGGAAGCGGGATTTCTTCATCTAATGCTACACAGAAGATTTCTCAGTAACTTCGTTGATTTCTGTGTGTTCAACTAACAGAGTTCAACCTTCCCTTAGACATAGCAGTTTGGAAACCCTCTTTTTGTGGAATTTGCAAGTGGAGATTTCAAGCGCTTTGGGGCCAACGGTAGAAAAGGAAATATCCTCGTTTAAAAACTAGAGAGAATCATTCTCAGAAACCACTTTGTGTAGTGTGCGTTCCACTCACAGAGTTCAATCTTTCCTTTCATAGAGCAGTTTGGAAACACTCTGTTTGTGAAGACTGCAAGTGGATATTTGGACCTCTTTGAGGATTTCGTTGGATACGGGATTTCTTCATCTAATGCTAGAAGGAAGAATTCCCAGAAATTCCTTTGATTTGTGTGTGTTCAGCTAACAGAGCTGAACCATCCTTTAGACAGAGCAGATTGGAAACCCTCTTTTTGAGGAATTTGCGTGTGGAGATTACAAGCGTTTTGGGGCCAACGGTAGAAAAGGAAATATCCTCGTATAAAAACTAGAGAGAATCATTCTCAGAAACCACTTTGTGATGTGTGCGTTCCACTCACAGAGTTTAACCTTTCTTTTCATAGAACAGTTTGGAAACACTCTGTTTGTAAAGTCTGCAAGTGGATATTTGGACCTCTTTGAGGATTTCGTTAGAAGCGGGATTTCTTCTTCTAATGCTACACAGAAGATTTCTCAGTAACTTCGTTGATTTGTGTGTGTTCAAATAACAGAGTTCAACCTTCCCCTAGAGATAGCAGCTTGGAAACCCTCTTTTTGTGGAATTTGCAAGTGGAGGTTTCAAGCGCTTTGGGGCCAACGGTAAAAAAGGAAATATCTTCGTATAAAAACTACAGAGAACCATTCTCAGAAACCACTTTGTGTTGTGCGCGTTCCACTCACAGAGTTTAACCTTTCTTTTCGTAGAGCAGTTTGGAAACACTCTGTTTGTGAAGTCTGCAAGTGGATATTTGGACCTCTTTGAGGATTTCGTTGGAATCGGGATTTCTTCATCTAATGCTAGAAGGAAGAATTCTCAGAAATTTCTTTGATATGTGTGTGTTCAACTAACAGAGCTGAACCATCCTTTAGACAGAGCAGAATGGAAACCCTCTTTTTGAGGAATTTGCTTGTGGAGATTTCAAGCCTTTTGGGGCCAACGGTAGAAAAGGAAATATCCTCGTATAAAAACTAGAGAGAATCATTCTCAGTAACCACTTTGTGATGTGTGCGTTCCACTCACAGAGTTTAACCTTTCTTTTCATAGAACAGTTTGGAAACACTCTGTTTGTAAAGTCTGCAAGTGGATATTTGGACCTCTTTGAGGATTTCGTTGGAAGCGGGATTTCTTCATCTAATGCTACACAGAAGATTTCTCAGTAACTTCGTTGATTTGTGTGTGTTCAACTAACAGAGTTCAACCTTCCCTTAGACATAGCAGATTGGAAACCCTCTTTTTGTGGAATTTGCAAGTGGAGATTTCAAGCGTTTTGGGGCCAACGGTAGAAAAGGAATTATCCTCGTATAAAAACTAGAGAGAATCATTCTCAGAAACCACTTTGTGATGTGTGCGTTCCACTCACAGAGTTTAACCTTTCTTTTCATAGAACAGTTTTGAAACACTCTGTTTGTGAAGTCTGCAATTGGATATTTGGCCCTCTTTGAGGATTTCATAGGAAGCGGGATTTCTTCATCTAATGCTACACAGAAGATTTCTCAGTAACTTCGTTGATTTCTGTGTGTTCAACTAACAGAGTTCAACCTTCCCTTAGAGATAGCAGATTGGAAACCCACTTTTTGTGGAATTTGCAAGTGGAGATTTCAAGCGCTTTGGGGCCAACGGTAGAAAAGGAAATATCCTCGTATAAAAAGTGGAGAGAATCATTCTCAGAAACCACTTTGTGATGTGTGCGTTCCACTCACAGAGTTTAACCTTTCCTTTCATAGAGCAGTTTGGAAACACTCTGTTTGTGAAGTCTGCAAGTGGATATTTGGACCTCTTTGAGGATTTCGTTGGAAACGGGATTTCTTCATCTAATGCTAGAAGGAAGAATTCTCAGAAACTTCTTTGATTTGTGTGTGTTCAACTAACGGAGCTGAACCATCCTTTAGACAGAGCAGATTGGAAACCCTCTTTTTGAGGAATTTGCTTGTGGAGATTTCAAGCGTTTTGGGGCCAACGGTAGAAAAGGAAATATCCTCGTATAAAAACTAGAGAGAATCATTCTCAGAAACCACTTTGTGATGTGTGCGTTCCATTCACAGAGTTTAACCTTTCCTTTCATAGAGCAGTTTGGAAACACTCTGTTTGTAAAGTCTGCAAGTGGATATTTGGACCTCTTTGAGGATTTCGTTGGAAGCGGGATTTCTTCATCTAATGCTACACAGAAGATTTCTCAGTAACTTCGTTGATTTCTGTGTGTTCAACTAACAGAGTTCAACCTTCCCTTAGACATAGCAGATTGGAAACCCTCTTTTTGTGGAATTTGCAATTGGAGATTTCAAGCGCTTTGGGGTCAACTGTAGAAAAGGAAATATCCTCTTATAAAAACTAGAGAGAATCATTCTCAGAAACCACTTTGTGTAGTGTGCGTTCCACTCACAGAGTTCAATCTTTGCTTTCATACGGCAGTTTGGAAACACTCTGTTTGTGAAGACTGCAAGTGGATATTTGGACCTCTTTGAGGATTTCGTTGGAAACGGGATTTCTTCATCTAATGCTAGAAGGAAGAATTCCCAGAAATTTCTTTGATTTGTGTGTGTTCAGCTAACAGAGCTGAACCATCCTTTAGACAGAGCAGATTGGAAACCCTCTTTTTGAGGAATTTGCTTGTGGAGATTTCAAGCGTTTTGGGGCCAACTGTAGAAAAGAAATATCCTGGTATAAAAACTAGAGAGAATCATTCTCAGAAACCACTTTGGATGTGTGCGTTCCACTCACAGAGTTTAACCTTTCTTTTAATAGAACAGTTTGGAAACACTCTGTTTGTAAAGTCTGCAAGTGGATATTTGGACCTCTTTGAGGATTTCGTTGGAAACGGGATTTCTTCATCTAATGCTACACAGAAGATTTCTCAGTAACTTCGTTGATTTCTGTGTGTTCAACTAACAGAGTTCAACCTTCCCTTAGACATAGCAGATTGGAAACCCTCTTTTTGTGGAACTTGCAAGTGGAGATTTCAAGCGATTTTGGGGCCAACGGTAGAAAAGGAAATATCCTCATATAAAAAATAGAGAGAATCATTCTCAGAAACCGCTTTGTGATGTGTGCGTTCCACTCACAGAGTTTAACCTTTCCTTTCATAGAGCAGTTTGGACACACTCTGTTTGTGAAGTCTGCAAGTGGATATTTGGACCTCTTTGAGGATTTCTTTAGAAGCGGGATTTCATCATCTAATGCTACACAGAAGATTTCTCAGTAACTTCGTTGATTTCTGTGTGTTCAACTAACAGAGCTGAACCATCCTTTAGACAGAGCAGATTGGAAACCCTCTTTTTGAGAAATTTGCTTTTGGGGATTTCAAGCGTATTGGGGCCAACGGTAGAAAAGGAACTATCCTCGTATAAAAACTAGAGAGAATCATTCTCAGAAACCACTTTGTGATGTGTGCGTTCCACTCACAGAGTTCAATCTTTCCTTTCATAGAGCAGTTTGGAAACACTCTGTTTGTAAAGTCTGCAAGTGGATATTTGGACCTCTTTGAGGATTTCGTTGGAAGCGGGATTTCTTCATCTAATGCTACACAGAAGATTTCTCAGTAACTTCGTTGATTTCTGTGTGTTCAACTAACAGAGTTCAACCTTCCCTTAGACATAGCAGATTGGAAACCCTCTTTTTGTGGAATTTGCAAATGGAGATTTCAAGCGCTTTGGGGTCAACTGTAGAAAAGGAAATATCCTCTTATAAAAACTAGAGAGAATCATTCTCAGAAACCACTTTTTGTAGTGTGCGTTCCACTCACAGAGTTCAATCTTTGCTTTCATACGGCAGTTTGGAAACACTCTGTTTGTGAAGACTGCAAGTGGATATTTGGACCTCTTTGAGGATTTCGTTGGAAACGGGATTTCTTCATCTAATGCTAGAAGGAAGAATTCCCAGAAATTTCTTTGATTTGTGTGTGTTCAGCTAACAGAGCTGAACCATCCTTTAGACAGAGCAGATTGGAAACCCTCTTTTTGAGGAATTTGCTTGTGGAGATTTCAAGCGTTTTAGGGCCAACGGTAGAAAAGAAATATCCTCGTATAAAAACTAGAGAGAATCATTCTCAGAAACCACTTTGTGATGTGTGCGTTCCACTCACAGAGTTTAATCTTTCTTTTCATAGAACAGTTTGGAAACACTCTGTTTGTAAAGTCTGCAAGTGGATATTTGGACCTCTTTGAGGATTTCGTTGGAAGCGGGATTTCTTCATCTAATGCTACACAGAAGATTTCTCAGTAACTTCGTTGATTTCTGTGTGTTCAACTAACAGAGTTCAACCTTCCCTTAGACATAGCAGATTGGAAACCCTCTTTTTGTGGAATTTGCAATTGGAGATTTCAAGCGCTTTGGGGTCAACTGTAGAAAAGGAAATATCCTCGTATAAAAACTAGAGAGAATCATTCTCAGAAACCACTTTGTGTAGTGTGCGTTCCACTCACAGAGTTCAATCTTTGCTTTCATACGGCAGTTTGGAAACACTCTGTTTGTGAAGACTGCAAGTGGATATTTGGACCTCTTTGAGGATTTCGTTGGAAACGGGATTTCTTCATCTAATGCTAGAAGGAAGAATTCCCAGAAATTTCTTTGATTTGTGTGTGTTCAGCTAACAGAGCTGAACCATCCTTTAGACAGAGCAGATAGGAAACCCTCTTTTTGAGGAATTTGCTTGTGGAGATTTCAAGCGTTTTGGGGCCAACTGTAGAAAAGAAATATCCTGGTATAAAAACTAGAGAGAATCATTCTCAGAAACCACTTTGGATGTGTGCGTTCCACTCACAGAGTTTAACCTTTCTTTTCATAGAACAGTTTGGAAACACTCTGTTTGTAAAGTCTGCAAGTGGATATTTGGACCTCTTTGAGGATTTCGTTGGAAGCGGGATTTCTTCATCTAATGCTACACAGAAGATTTCTCAGTAACTTCGTTGATTTGTGTGTGTTCAACTAACAGAGTTCAACCTTCCCTTAGACATAGCAGATTGGAAACCCTCTTTTTGTGGAACTTGCAAGTGGAGATTTCAAGCGTTTTTGGGGCCAACGGTAGAAAAGGAAATATCCTCGTATAAAAAATAGAGAGAATCATTCTCAGAAACCGCTTTCGGATGTGTGCGTTCCCCTCAAGGAGTTTAACCTTTCTTTTCATAGAGCAGTTTGGACACACTATGTTTGTGATGTCGGCAAGTGGATATTTGGACCTCTTTGAGGATTTCTTTGGAAGCGGGATTTCATCATCTAATGCTACTCAGAAGATTTCTCAGTAACTTCGTTGATTTCTGTGTGTTCAACTAACAGAGCTGAACCTTCCTTTAGACAGAGCAGATTGGAAACCCTCTTTTTGAGAAATTTGCTTTTGGGGATTTCAAGCGTTTTGGGGCCAACGGTAGAAAAGGAAATATCCTCGTATAAAAACTGGAGAGAATCATTCTCAGAAACCGCTTTGTGATGTGTGCGTTCCCCTCACGGAGTTTAACCTTTCTTTTCATAGAGCAGTTTGGACACACTCTGTTTGTGAAGTCTGCAACTGGATATTTGGACCTCTTTGAGGATTTCGTTGGAAGCGGGATTTCTTCATCTAATGCTACACAGAAGATTTCTCAGTAACTTCGTTGATTTCTCTGTGTTCAACTAACAGAGTTCAACCTTCCCTTAGACATAGCAGATTGGAAACCCTCTTTTTGTGGAATTTGCAAGTGGAGATTTCAAGCGCTTTGGGGCCAACGGTGGAAAAGGAAATATCCTCGTATAAAAACTGGAGAGAATCATTCTCAGAAAACACTTTGTGATGTGTGCGTTCCATTCACAGAGTTTAACCTTTCCTTTCATAGAGCAGTTTGGAAACACTCTGTTTGTGAAGACTGCAAGTGGATATTTGGACCTCTTTGAGGGTTTCGTTGGAAACGGGATTTCTTCATCTAATGCTAGAAGGAAGAATTCTCAGAAACTTCTTTGATTTGTGTGTGTTCAACTAACAGAGCTGAACCATCCTTTAGACAGAGCAGATTGGAAACCCTCTTTTTGAGGAATTTGCTTGTGGAGATTACAAGCGTTTTGGGGCCAACGGTAGAAAAGGAAATATCCTCGTATAAAAACTAGAGAGAATCATTCTCAGTAACCACTTTGTGATGTGTGCGTTCCACTCACAGAGTTTAACCTTTCTTTTCATAGAACAGTTTGGAAACACTCTGTTTGTAAAGTCTGCAAGTGGATATTTGGACCTCTTTGAGGATTTCGTTGGAAGCGGGATTTCTTCATCTAATGCTACACAGAAGATTTCTCAGTAACTTCGTTGATTTGTGTGTGTTCAACTAACAGAGTTCAACCTTCCCTTAGACATAGCAGATTGGAAACCCTCTTTTTGTGGAATTTGCAAGTGGAGATTTCAAGCGTTTTGGGGCCAACGGTAGAAAAGGAATTATCCTCGTATAAAAACTAGAGAGAATCATTCTCAGAAACCACTTTGTGATGTGTGCGTTCCACTCACAGAGTTTAACCTTTCTTTTCATAGAACAGTTTTGAAACACTCTGTTTGTGAAGTCTGCAATTGGATATTTGGCCCTCTTTGAGGATTTCATAGGAAGCGGGATTTCTTCATCTAATGCTACACAGAAGATTTCTCAGTAACTTCGTTGATTTCTGTGTGTTCAACTAACAGAGTTCAACCTTCCCTTAGAGATAGCAGATTGGAAACCCACTTTTTGTGGAATTTGCAAGTGGAGATTTCAAGCGCTTTGGGGCCAACGGTAGAAAAGGAAATATCCTCGTATAAAAAGTGGAGAGAATCATTCTCAGAAACCACTTTGTGATGTGTGCGTTCCACTCACAGAGTTTAACCTTTCCTTTCATAGAGCAGTTTGGAAACACTCTGTTTGTGAAGTCTGCAAGTGGATATTTGGACCTCTTTGAGGATTTCGTTGGAATCGGGATTTCTTCATCTAATGCTAGAAGGAAGAATTCTCAGAAACTTCTTTGATATGTGTGTGTTCAACTAACAGAGCTGAACCATCCTTTAGACAGAGCAGATTGGAAACCCTCTTTTTGAGGAATTTGCTTGTGGAGGTTTCAAGCGTTTTGGGGCCAACGGTAGAAAAGGAAATATCCTCGTATAAAAACTAGAGAGAATCATTCTCAGAAACCACTTTGTGATGTGTGCGTTCCACTCACAGAGTTTAATCTTTCTTTTCATAGAGCCGTTTGGAAACACTCTGTTTGTAAAGTCTGCAAGTGGATATTTGGACCTCTTTAAGGATTTCGTTGGATGCGGGATTTCTTCATCTAATGCAACACAGAAGATTTCTCAGTAACTTCGTTGATTTCTGTGCGTTCAACTAACAGAGTTCAACCTTCCCTTAGACATAGCAGTTTGGAAATCCTCTTTTTGTGGAATTTGCAAGTGGAGATTTCAAGCGCTTTGGGGCCAACTGTAGAAAAGGAAATATCCTCGTATAAAAACTAGAGAGAATCATTCTCAGAAACCACTTTGTGTAGTGTGCGTTCCACTCACAGAGTTCAATCTTTCCTTTCATAGAGCAGTTTGGAAACACTCTGTTTGTAAAGTCTGCAAGTGGATAATAGGACCTCTTTGAGGATTTCGTTGGAAGCGGGATTTCTTCATCTAATGCTACACAGAAGATTTCTCAGTAACTTCGTTGATTTGTGTGTGTTCAACTAACAGAGTTCAACATTCCCCTACACATAGCAGATTGGAAACCCTCCTTTTGTGGAATTTGCAAGTGGAGATTTCAAGTGCTTTGGGGCCAACTGTTGAAAAGGAAATATCCTCGAATAAAAAGTGGAGAGAATCATTCTCAGAAACCACTTTGTGTAGTGTGCGTTCCACTCACAGAGTTCAACCTTTCCTTTCATACGGCAGTTTGGAAACACTCTGTTTGTGAAGACTGCAAGTGGATATTTGGACCTCTTTGAGGATTTCGTTGGAAACGGGATTTCTTCATCTAATGCTAGAAGGAAGAATTCTCAGAAACTTCTTTGATTTGTGTGTGTTCAACTAACGGAGCTGAACCATCCTTTAGACAGAGCAGATTGGAAACCCTCTTTTTGAGGAATTTGCTTGTGGAGATTTCAAGCGTTTTGGGGCCAACGGTAGAAAAGGAAATATCCTCGTATAAAAACTAGAGAGAATCATTCTCAGAAACCACTTTGTGATGTGTGCGTTCCATTCACAGAGTTTAACCTTTCCTTTCATAGAGCAGTTTGGAAACACTCTGTTTGTAAAGTCTGCAAGTGGATATTTGGACCTCTTTGAGGATTTCGTTGGAAGCGGGATTTCTTCATCTAATGCTACACAGAAGATTTCTCAGTAACTTCGTTGATTTCTGTGTGTTCAACTAACAGAGTTCAACCTTCCCTTAGACATAGCAGATTGGAAACCCTCTTTTTGTGGAATTTGCAATTGGAGATTTCAAGCGCTTTGGGGTCAACTGTAGAAAAGGAAATATCCTCTTATAAAAACTAGAGAGAATCATTCTCAGAAACCACTTTGTGTAGTGTGCGTTCCACTCACAGAGTTCAATCTTTGCTTTCATACGGCAGTTTGGAAACACTCTGTTTGTGAAGACTGCAAGTGGATATTTGGACCTCTTTGAGGATTTCGTTGGAAACGGGATTTCTTCATCTAATGCTAGAAGGAAGAATTCCCAGAAATTTCTTTGATTTGTGTGTGTTCAGCTAACAGAGCTGAACCATCCTTTAGACAGAGCAGATTGGAAACCCTCTTTTTGAGGATTTTGCTTGTGGAGATTTCAAGCGTTTTGGGGCCAACTGTAGAAAAGAAATATCCTGGTATAAAAACTAGAGAGAATCATTCTCAGAAACCACTTTGGATGTGTGCGTTCCACTCACAGAGTTTAACCTTTCTTTTAATAGAACAGTTTGGAAACACTCTGTTTGTAAAGTCTGCAAGTGGATATTTGGACCTCTTTGAGGATTTCGTTGGAAACGGGATTTCTTCATCTAATGCTACACAGAAGATTTCTCAGTAACTTCGTTGATTTCTGTGTGTTCAACTAACAGAGTTCAACCTTCCCTTAGACATAGCAGATTGGAAACCCTCTTTTTGTGGAACTTGCAAGTGGAGATTTCAAGCGATTTTGGGGCCAACGGTAGAAAAGGAAATATCCTCATATAAAAAATAGAGAGAATCATTCTCAGAAACCGCTTTGTGATGTGTGCGTTCCACTCACAGAGTTTAACCTTTCCTTTCATAGAGCAGTTTGGACACACTCTGTTTGTGAAGTCTGCAAGTGGATATTTGGACCTCTTTGAGGATTTCTTTAGAAGCGGGATTTCATCATCTAATGCTACACAGAAGATTACTCAGTAACTTCGTTGATTTCTGTGTGTTCAACTAACAGAGCTGAACCATCCTTTAGACAGAGCAGATTGGAAACCCTCTTTTTGAGAAATTTGCTTTTGGGGATTTCAAGCGTATTGGGGCCAACGGTAGAAAAGGAACTATCCTCGTATAAAAACTAGAGAGAATCATTCTCAGAAACCGCTTTGTGATGTGTGCGTTCCTCTCATGGAGTTTAACCTTTCTTTTCATAGAACAGTTTGGACACACTCTGTTTGTGAAGTCTGCAAGTGGATATTTGGACCTCTTTGAGGATTTCGTTGGAAGCGGGATTTCTTCATCTAATGCTACACAGAAGATTTCTCAGTAACTTCGTTGATTTCTGTGTGTTCAACTAACAGAGTTCAACCTTCCCTTAGACATAGCAGTTTGGAAACCCTCTTTTTGTGGAATTTGCAAGTGGAGATTTCAAGCGCTTTGGGGCCAACGGTAGAAAAGGAAATATCCTCGTTTAAAAACTAGAGAGAATCATTCTCAGAAACCACTTTGTGTAGTGTGCGTTCCACTCACAGAGTTCAATCTTTCCTTTCATAGAGCAGTTTGGAAACACTCTGTTTGTGAAGACTGCAAGTGGATATTTGGACCTCTTTGAGGATTTCGTTGGATACGGGATTTCTTCATCTAATGCTAGAAGGAAGAATTCCCAGAAATTCCTTTGATTTGTGTGTGTTCAGCTAACAGAGCTGAACCATCCTTTAGACAGAGCAGATTGGAAACCCTCTTTTTGAGGAATTTGCGTGTGGAGATTACAAGCGTTTTGGGGCCAACGGTAGAAAAGGAAATATCCTCGTATAAAAACTAGAGAGAATCATTCTCAGAAACCACTTTGTGATGTGTGCGTTCCACTCACAGAGTTTAACCTTTCTTTTCATAGAACAGTTTGGAAACACTCTGTTTGTAAAGTCTGCAAGTGGATATTTGGACCTCTTTGAGGATTTCGTTAGAAGCGGGATTTCTTCTTCTAATGCTACACAGAAGATTTCTCAGTAACTTCGTTGATTTGTGTGTGTTCAAATAACAGAGTTCAACCTTCCCCTAGAGATAGCAGCTTGGAAACCCTCTTTTTGTGGAATTTGCAAGTGGAGGTTTCAAGCGCTTTGGGGCCAACGGTAAAAAAGGAAATATCTTCGTATAAAAACTACAGAGAACCATTCTCAGAAACCACTTTGTGTTGTGCGCGTTCCACTCACAGAGTTTAACCTTTCTTTTCGTAGAGCAGTTTGGAAACACTCTGTTTGTGAAGTCTGCAAGTGGATATTTGGACCTCTTTGAGGATTTCGTTGGAATCGGGATTTCTTCATCTAATGCTAGAAGGAAGAATTCTCAGAAATTTCTTTGATATGTGTGTGTTCAACTAACAGAGCTGAACCATCCTTTAGACAGAGCAGAATGGAAACCCTCTTTTTGAGGAATTTGCTTGTGGAGATTTCAAGCCTTTTGGGGCCAACGGTAGAAAAGGAAATATCCTCGTATAAAAACTAGAGAGAATCATTCTCAGTAACCACTTTGTGATGTGTGCGTTCCACTCACAGAGTTTAACCTTTCTTTTCATAGAACAGTTTGGAAACACTCTGTTTGTAAAGTCTGCAAGTGGATATTTGGACCTCTTTGAGGATTTCGTTGGAAGCGGGATTTCTTCATCTAATGCTACACAGAAGATTTCTCAGTAACTTCGTTGATTTGTGTGTGTTCAACTAACAGAGTTCAACCTTCCCTTAGACATAGCAGATTGGAAACCCTCTTTTTGTGGAATTTGCAAGTGGAGATTTCAAGCGTTTTGGGGCCAACGGTAGAAAAGGAATTATCCTCGTATAAAAACTAGAGAGAATCATTCTCAGAAACCACTTTGTGATGTGTGCGTTCCACTCACAGAGTTTAACCTTTCTTTTCATAGAACAGTTTTGAAACACTCTGTTTGTGAAGTCTGCAATTGGATATTTGGCCCTCTTTGAGGATTTCATAGGAAGCGGGATTTCTTCATCTAATGCTACACAGAAGATTTCTCAGTAACTTCGTTGATTTCTGTGTGTTCAACTAACAGAGTTCAACCTTCCCTTAGAGATAGCAGATTGGAAACCCACTTTTTGTGGAATTTGCAAGTGGAGATTTCAAGCGCTTTGGGGCCAACGGTAGAAAAGGAAATATCCTCGTATAAAAAGTGGAGAGAATCATTCTCAGAAACCACTTTGTGATGTGTGCGTTCCACTCACAGAGTTTAACCTTTCCTTTCATAGAGCAGTTTGGAAACACTCTGTTTGTGAAGTCTGCAAGTGGATATTTGGACCTCTTTGAGGATTTCGTTGGAATCGGGATTTCTTCATCTAATGCTAGAAGGAAGAATTCTCAGAAACTTCTTTGATATGTGTGTGTTCAACTAACAGAGCTGAACCATCCTTTAGACAGAGCAGATTGGAAACCCTCTTTTTGAGGAATTTGCTTGTGGAGGTTTCAAGCGTTTTGGGGCCAACGGTAGAAAAGGAAATATCCTCGTATAAAAACTAGAGAGAATCATTCTCAGAAACCACTTTGTGATGTGTGCGTTCCACTCACAGAGTTTAATCTTTCTTTTCATAGAGCCGTTTGGAAACACTCTGTTTGTAAAGTCTGCAAGTGGATATTTGGACCTCTTTAAGGATTTCGTTGGATGCGGGATTTCTTCATCTAATGCAACACAGAAGATTTCTCAGTAACTTCGTTGATTTCTGTGCGTTCAACTAACAGAGTTCAACCTTCCCTTAGACATAGCAGTTTGCAAATCCTCTTTTTGTGGAATTTGCAAGTGGAGATTTCAAGCGCTTTGGGGCCAACTGTAGAAAAGGAAATATCCTCGTATAAAAACTAGAGAGAATCATTCTCAGAAACCACTTTGTGTAGTGTGCGTTCCACTCACAGAGTTCAATCTTTCCTTTCATAGAGCAGTTTGGAAACACTCTGTTTGTAAAGTCTGCAAGTGGATAATAGGACCTCTTTGAGGATTTCGTTGGAAGCGGGATTTCTTCATCTAATGCTACACAGAAGATTTCTCAGTAACTTCGTTGATTTGTGTGTGTTCAACTAACAGAGTTCAACATTCCCCTACACATAGCAGATTGGAAACCCTCCTTTTGTGGAATTTGCAAGTGGAGATTTCAAGTGCTTTGGGGCCAACTGTTGAAAAGGAAATATCCTCGAATAAAAAGTGGAGAGAATCATTCTCAGAAACCACTTTGTGTAGTGTGCGTTCCACTCACAGAGTTCAACCTTTCCTTTCATACGGCAGTTTGGAAACACTCTGTTTGTGAAGACTGCAAGTGGATATTTGGACCTCTTTGAGGATTTCGTTGGAAACGGGATTTCTTCATCTAATGCTAGAAGGAAGAATTCTCAGAAACTTCTTTGATTTGTGTGTGTTCAACTAACGGAGCTGAACCATCCTTTAGACAGAGCAGATTGGAAACCCTCTTTTTGAGGAATTTGCTTGTGGAGATTTCAAGCGTTTTGGGGCCAACGGTAGAAAAGGAAATATCCTCGTATAAAAACTAGAGAGAATCATTCTCAGAAACCACTTTGTGATGTGTGCGTTCCATTCACAGAGTTTAACCTTTCCTTTCATAGAGCAGTTTGGAAACACTCTGTTTGTAAAGTCTGCAAGTGGATATTTGGACCTCTTTGAGGATTTCGTTGGAAGCGGGATTTCTTCATCTAATGCTACACAGAAGATTTCTCAGTAACTTCGTTGATTTCTGTGTGTTCAACTAACAGAGTTCAACCTTCCCTTAGACATAGCAGATTGGAAACCCTCTTTTTGTGGAATTTGCAATTGGAGATTTCAAGCGCTTTGGGGTCAACTGTAGAAAAGGAAATATCCTCGTATAAAAACTAGAGAGAATCATTCTCAGAAACCACTTTGTGTAGTGTGCGTTCCACTCACAGAGTTCAATCTTTCCTTTCATACGGCAGTTTGGAAACACTCTGTTTGTGAAGACTGCAAGTGGATATTTGGACCTCTTTGAGGATTTCGTTGGAAACGGGATTTCTTCATCTAATGCTAGAGGGAAGAATTCCCAGAAATTTCTTTGATTTGTGTGTGTTCAACTAACAGAGCTGAACCATCCTTTAGACAGAGCAGATAGGAAACCCTCTTTTTGAGGAATTTGCTTGTGGAGATTTCAAGCGTTTTGGGGCCAACTGTAGAAAAGAAATATCCTGGTATAAAAACTAGAGAGAATCATTCTCAGAAACCACTTTGGATGTGTGCGTTCCACTCACAGAGTTTAACCTTTCTTTTCATAGAACAGTTTGGAAACACTCTGTTTGTAAAGTCTGCAAGTGGATATTTGGACCTCTTTGAGGATTTCGTTGGAAGCGGGATTTCTTCATCTAATGCTACACAGAAGATTTCTCAGTAACTTCGTTGATTTGTGTGTGTTCAACTAACAGAGTTCAACCTTCCCTTAGACATAGCAGATTGGAAACCCTCTTTTTGTGGAACTTGCAAGTGGAGATTTCAAGCGTTTTTGGGGCCAACGGTAGAAAAGGAAATATCCTCGTATAAAAAATAGAGAGAATCATTCTCAGAAACCGCTTTCGGATGTGTGCGTTCCCCTCAAGGAGTTTAACCTTTCTTTTCATAGAGCAGTTTGGACACACTATGTTTGTGATGTCGGCAAGTGGATATTTGGACCTCTTTGAGGATTTCTTTGGAAGCGGGATTTCATCATCTAATGCTACTCAGAAGATTTCTCAGTAACTTCGTTGATTTCTGTGTGTTCAACTAACAGAGCTGAACCTTCCTTTAGACAGAGCAGATTGGAAACCCTCTTTTTGAGAAATTTGCTTTTGGGGATTTCAAGCGTTTTGGGGCCAACGGTAGAAAAGGAAATATCCTCGTATAAAAACTGGAGAGAATCATTCTCAGAAACCGCTTTGTGATGTGTGCGTTCCCCTCACGGAGTTTAACCTTTCTTTTCATAGAGCAGTTTGGACACACTCTGTTTGTGAAGTCTGCAACTGGATATTTGGACCTCTTTGAGGATTTCGTTGGAAGCGGGATTTCTTCATCTAATGCTACACAGAAGATTTCTCAGTAACTTCGTTGATTTCTCTGTGTTCAACTAACAGAGTTCAACCTTCCCTTAGACATAGCAGATTGAAAACCCTCTTTTTGTGGAATTTGCAAGTGGAGATTTCAAGCGCTTTGGGGCCAACGGTGGAAAAGGAAATATCCTCGTATAAAAACTGGAGAGAATCATTCTCAGAAAACACTTTGTGATGTGTGCGTTCCATTCACAGAGTTTAACCTTTCCTTTCATAGAGCAGTTTGGAAACACTCTGTTTGTGAAGACTGCAAGTGGATATTTGGACCTCTTTGAGGGTTTCGTTGGAAACGGGATTTCTTCATCTAATGCTAGAAGGAAGAATTCTCAGAAACTTCTTTGATTTGTGTGTGTTCAACTAACAGAGCTGAACCATCCTTTAGACAGAGCAGATTGGAAACCCTCTTTTTGAGGAATTTGCTTGTGGAGATTACAAGCGTTTTGGGGCCAACGGTAGAAAAGGAAATATCCTCGTATAAAAACTAGAGAGAATCATTCTCAGTAACCACTTTGTGATGTGTGCGTTCCACTCACAGAGTTTAACCTTTCTTTTCATAGAACAGTTTGGAAACACTCTGTTTGTAAAGTCTGCAAGTGGATATTTGGACCTCTTTGAGGATTTCGTTGGAAGCGGGATTTCTTCATCTAATGCTACACAGAAGATTTCTCAGTAACTTCGTTGATTTGTGTGTGTTCAACTAACAGAGTTCAACCTTCCCTTAGACATAGCAGATTGGAAACCCTCTTTTTGTGGAATTTGCAAGTGGAGATTTCAAGCGTTTTGGGGCCAACGGTAGAAAAGGAATTATCCTCGTATAAAAACTAGAGAGAATCATTCTCAGAAACCACTTTGTGATGTGTGCGTTCCACTCACAGAGTTTAACCTTTCTTTTCATAGAACAGTTTTGAAACACTCTGTTTGTGAAGTCTGCAATTGGATATTTGGCCCTCTTTGAGGATTTCATAGGAAGCGGGATTTCTTCATCTAATGCTACACAGAAGATTTCTCAGTAACTTCGTTGATTTCTGTGTGTTCAACTAACAGAGTTCAACCTTCCCTTAGAGATAGCAGATTGGAAACCCACTTTTTGTGGAATTTGCAAGTGGAGATTTCAAGCGCTTTGGGGCCAACGGTAGAAAAGGAAATATCCTCGTATAAAAAGTGGAGAGAATCATTCTCAGAAACCACTTTGTGATGTGTGCGTTCCACTCACAGAGTTTAACCTTTCCTTTCATAGAGCAGTTTGGAAACACTCTGTTTGTGAAGTCTGCAAGTGGATATTTGGACCTCTTTGAGGATTTCGTTGGAATCGGGATTTCTTCACCTAATGCTAGAAGGAAGAATTCTCAGAAACTTCTTTGATATGTGTGTGTTCAACTAACAGAGCTGAACCATCCTTTAGACAGAGCAGATTGGAAACCCTCTTTTTGAGGAATTTGCTTGTGGAGGTTTCAAGCGTTTTGGGGCCAACGGTAGAAAAGGAAATATCCTCGTATAAAAACTAGAGAGAATCATTCTCAGAAACCACTTTGTGATGTGTGCGTTCCACTCACAGAGTTTAATCTTTCTTTTCATAGAGCCGTTTGGAAACACTCTGTTTGTAAAGTCTGCAAGTGGATATTTGGACCTCTTTAAGGATTTCGTTGGATGCGGGATTTCTTCATCTAATGCAACACAGAAGATTTCTCAGTAACTTCGTTGATTTCTGTGCGTTCAACTAACAGAGTTCAACCTTCCCTTAGACATAGCAGTTTGGAAATCCTCTTTTTGTGGAATTTGCAAGTGGAGATTTCAAGCGCTTTGGGGCCAACTGTAGAAAAGGAAATATCCTCGTATAAAAACTAGAGAGAATCATTCTCAGAAACCACTTTGTGTAGTGTGCGTTCCACTCACAGAGTTCAATCTTTCCTTTCATAGAGCTGTTTGGAAACACTCTGTTTGTAAAGTCTGCAAGTGGATAATAGGACCTCTTTGAGGATTTCGTTGGAAGCGGGATTTCTTCATCTAATGCTACACAGAAGATTTCTCAGTAACTTCGTTGATTTGTGTGTGTTCAACTAACAGAGTACAACATTCCCCTACACATAGCAGATTGGAAACCCTCCTTTTGTGGAATTTGCAAGTGGAGATTTCAAGTGCTTTGGGGCCAACTGTTGAAAAGGAAATATCCTCGAATAAAAAGTGGAGAGAATCATTCTCAGAAACCACTTTGTGTAGTGTGCGTTCCACTCACAGAGTTCAACCTTTCCTTTCATACGGCAGTTTGGAAACACTCTGTTTGTGAAGACTGCAAGTGGATATTTGGACCTCTTTGAGGATTTCGTTGGAAACGGGATTTCTTCATCTAATGCTAGAAGGAAGAATTCTCAGAAACTTCTTTGATTTGTGTGTGTTCAACTAACGGAGCTGAACCATCCTTTAGACAGAGCAGATTGGAAACCCTCTTTTTGAGGAATTTGCTTGTGGAGATTTCAAGCGTTTTGGGGCCAACGGTAGAAAAGGAAATATCCTCGTATAAAAACTAGAGAGAATCATTCTCAGAAACCACTTTGTGATGTGTGCGTTCCACTCACAGAATTTAACCTTTCTTTTCATAGAGCAGTTTGGAAACACTCTGATTGTAAAGATTGCTAGTGGATATTTGGGCCTCTTTGAGGATTTCGTTGGAAGCGGGATTTCTTCATCTAATGCTACACAGAAGACTTCTCAGTAACTTCGTTGATTTGTGTGTGTTCAACTAACAGAGTTCAACCTTCCCTTAGACATAGCAGATTGGAAACCCTCTTTTTGTGGAATTTGCAAATGGAGATTTCAAGCGCTTTGGGGTCAACTGTAGAAAAGGAAATATCCTCTTATAAAAACTAGAGAGAATCATTCTCAGAAACCACTTTGTGTAGTGTGCGTTCCACTCACAGAGTTCAATCTTTGCTTTCATACGGCAGTTTGGAAACACTCTGTTTGTGAAGACTGCAAGTGGATATTTGGACCTCTTTGAGGATTTCGTTGGAAACGGGATTTCTTCATCTAATGCTAGAAGGAAGAATTCCCAGAAATTTCTTTGATTTGTGTGTGTTCAGCTAACAGAGCTGAACCATCCTTTAGACAGAGCAGATTGGAAACCCTCTTTTTGAGGAATTTGCTTGTGGAGATTTCAAGCGTTTTGGGGCCAACTGTAGAAAAGAAATATCCTGGTATAAAAACTAGAGAGAATCATTCTCAGAAACCACTTTGGATGTGTGCGTTCCACTCACAGAGTTTAACCTTTCTTTTAATAGAACAGTTTGGAAACACTCTGTTTGTAAAGTCTGCAAGTGGATATTTGGACCTCTTTGAGGATTTCGTTGGAAACGGGATTTCTTCATCTAATGCTACACAGAAGATTTCTCAGTAACTTCGTTGATTTCTGTGTGTTCAACTAACAGAGTTCAACCTTCCCTTAGACATAGCAGATTGGAAACCCTCTTTTTGTGGAACTTGCAAGTGGAGATTTCAAGCGATTTTGGGGCCAACGGTAGAAAAGGAAATATCCTCATATAAAAAATAGAGAGAATCATTCTCAGAAACCGCTTTGTGATGTGTGCGTTCCACTCACAGAGTTTAACCTTTCCTTTCATAGAGCAGTTTGGACACACTCTGTTTGTGAAGTCTGCAAGTGGATATTTGGACCTCTTTGAGGATTTCTTTAGAAGCGGGATTTCATCATCTAATGCTACACAGAAGATTTCTCAGTAACTTCGTTGATTTCTGTGTGTTCAACTAACAGAGCTGAACCATCCTTTAGACAGAGCAGATTGGAAACCCTCTTTTTGAGAAATTTGCTTTTGGGGATTTCAAGCGTATTGGGGCCAACGGTAGAAAAGGAACTATCCTCGTATAAAAACTAGAGAGAATCATTCTCAGAAACCGCTTTGTGATGTGTGCGTTCCTCTCATGGAGTTTAACCTTTCTTTTCATAGAACAGTTTGGACACACTCTGTTTGTGAAGTCTGCAAGTGGATATTTGGACCTCTTTGAGGATTTCGTTGGAAGCGGGATTTCTTCATCTAATGCTACACAGAAGATTTCTCAGTAACTTCGTTGATTTCTGTGTGTTCAACTAACAGAGTTCAACCTTCCCTTAGACATAGCAGTTTGGAAACCCTCTTTTTGTGGAATTTGCAAGTGGAGATTTCAAGCGCTTTGGGGCCAACGGTAGAAAAGGAAATATCCTCGTATAAAAACTAGAGAGAATCATTCTCAGAAACCACTTTGTGTAGTGTGCGTTCCACTCACAGAGTTCAATCTTTCCTTTCATAGAGCAGTTTGGAAACACTCTGTTTGTGAAGACTGCAAGTGGATATTTGGACCTCTTTGAGGATTTCGTTGGATACGGGATTTCTTCATCTAATGCTAGAAGGAAGAATTCCCAGAAATTCCTTTGATTTGTGTGTGTTCAGCTAACAGAGCTGAACCATCCTTTAGACAGAGCAGATTGGAAACCCTCTTTTTGAGGAATTTGCGTGTGGAGATTACAAGCGTTTTGGGGCCAACGGTAGAAAAGGAAATATCCTCGTATAAAAACTAGAGAGAATCATTCTCAGAAACCACTTTGTGATGTGTGCGTTCCACTCACAGAGTTTAACCTTTCTTTTCATAGAACAGTTTGGAAACACTCTGTTTGTAAAGTCTGCAAGTGGATATTTGGACCTCTTTGAGGATTTCGTTGGAAGCGGGATTTCTTCTTCTAATGCTACACAGAAGATTTCTCAGTAACTTCGTTGATTTGTGTGTGTTCAAATAACAGAGTTCAACCTTCCCCTAGAGATAGCAGCTTGGAAACCCTCTTTTTGTGGAATTTGCAAGTGGAGGTTTCAAGCGCTTTGGGGCCAACGGTAGAAAAGGAAATATCTTCGTATAAAAACTACAGAGAACCATTCTCAGAAACCACTTTGTGTTGTGCGCGTTCCACTCACAGAGTTTAACCTTTCTTTTCGTAGAGCAGTTTGGAAACACTCTGTTTGTGAAGTCTGCAAGTGGATATTTGGACCTCTTTGAGGATTTCGTTGGAATCGGGATTTCTTCATCTAATGCTAGAAGGAAGAATTCTCAGAAATTTCTTTGATATGTGTGTGTTCAACTAACAGAGCTGAACCATCCTTTAGACAGAGCAGAATGGAAACCCTCTTTTTGAGGAATTTGCTTGTGGAGATTTCAAGCCTTTTGGGGCCAACGGTAGAAAAGGAAATATCCTCGTATAAAAACTAGAGAGAATCATTCTCAGAAACCACTTTGTGATGTGTGCGTTCCACTCACAGAGTTTAATCTTTCTTTTCATAGAACAGTTTGGAAACACTCTGTTTGTAAAGTCTGCAAGTGGATATTTGGACCTCTTTGAGGATTTCGTTGGAAGCGGGATTTCTTCATCTAATGCTACACAGAAGATTTCTCAGTAACTTCGTTGATTTCTGTGTGTTCAACTAACAGAGTTCAACCTTCCCTTAGACATAGCAGATTGGAAACCCTCTTTTTGTGGAATTTGCAAATGGAGATTTCAAGCGCTTTGGGGTCAACTGTAGAAAAGGAAATATCCTCTTATAAAAACTAGAGAGAATCATTCTCAGAAACCACTTTGTGTAGTGTGCGTTCCACTCACAGAGTTCAATCTTTGCTTTCATACGGCAGTTTGGAAACACTCTGTTTGTGAAGACTGCAAGTGGATATTTGGACCTCTTTGAGGATTTCGTTGGAAACGGGATTTCTTCATCTAATGCTAGAAGGAAGAATTCCCAGAAATTTCTTTGATTTGTGTGTGTTCAGCTAACAGAGCTGAACCATCCTTTAGACAGAGCAGATTGGAAACCCTCTTTTTGAGGAATTTGCTTGTGGAGATTTCAAGCGTTTTGGGGCCAACTGTAGAAAAGAAATATCCTCGTATAAAAACTAGAGAGAATCATTCTCAGAAACCACTTTGTGATGTGTGCGTTCCACTCACAGAGTTTAATCTTTCTTTTCATAGAACAGTTTGGAAACACTCTGTTTGTAAAGTCTGCAAGTGGATATTTGGACCTCTTTGAGGATTTCGTTGGAAGCGGGATTTCTTCATCTAATGCTACACAGAAGATTTCTCAGTAACTTCGTTGATTTCTGTGTGTTCAACTAACAGAGTTCAACCTTCCCTTAGACATAGCAGATTGGAAACCCTCTTTTTGTGGAATTTGCAATTGGAGATTTCAAGCGCTTTGGGGTCAACTGTAGAAAAGGAAATATCCTCGTATAAAAACTAGAGAGAATCATTCTCAGAAACCACTTTGTGTAGTGTGCGTTCCACTCACAGAGTTCAATCTTTGCTTTCATACGGCAGTTTGGAAACACTCTGTTTGTGAAGACTGCAAGTGGATATTTGGACCTCTTTGAGGATTTCGTTGGAAACGGGATTTCTTCATCTAATGCTAGAAGGAAGAATTCCCAGAAATTTCTTTGATTTGTGTGTGTTCAGCTAACAGAGCTGAACCATCCTTTAGACAGAGCAGATAGGAAACCCTCTTTTTGAGGAATTTGCTTGTGGAGATTTCAAGCGTTTTGGGGCCAACTGTAGAAAAGAAATATCCTGGTATAAAAACTAGAGAGAATCATTCTCAGAAACCACTTTGGATGTGTGCGTTCCACTCACAGAGTTTAACCTTTCTTTTCATAGAACAGTTTGGAAACACTCTGTTTGTAAAGTCTGCAAGTGGATATTTGGACCTCTTTGAGGATTTCGTTGGAAGCGGGATTTCTTCATCTAATGCTACACAGAAGATTTCTCAGTAACTTCGTTGATTTGTGTGTGTTCAACTAACAGAGTTCAACCTTCCCTTAGACATAGCAGATTGGAAACCCTCTTTTTGTGGAACTTGCAAGTGGAGATTTCAAGCGTTTTTGGGGCCAACGGTAGAAAAGGAAATATCCTCGTATAAAAAATTGAGAGAATCATTCTCAGAAACCGCTTTCGGATGTGTGCGTTCCCCTCAAGGAGTTTAACCTTTCTTTTCATAGAGCAGTTTGGACACACTATGTTTGTGATGTCGGCAAGTGGATATTTGGACCTCTTTGAGGATTTCTTTGGAAGCGGGATTTCATCATCTAATGCTACTCAGAAGATTTCTCAGTAACTTCGTTGATTTCTGTGTGTTCAACTAACAGAGCTGAACCTTCCTTTAGACAGAGCAGATTGGAAACCCTCTTTTTGAGAAATTTGCTTTTGGGGATTGCAAGCGTTTTGGGGCCAACGGTAGAAAAGGAAATATCCTCGTATAAAAACTGGAGAGAATCATTCTCAGAAACCGCTTTGTGATGTGTGCGTTCCCCTCACGGAGTTTAACCTTTCTTTTCATAGAGCAGTTTGGACACACTCTGTTTGTGAAGTCTGCAACTGGATATTTGGACCTCTTTGAGGATTTCGTTGGAAGCGGGATTTCTTCATCTAATGCTACACAGAAGATTTCTCAGTAACTTCGTTGATTTCTCTGTGTTCAACTAACAGAGTTCAACCTTCCCTTAGACATAGCAGATTGGAAACCCTCTTTTTGTGGAATTTGCAAGTGGAGATTTCAAGCGCTTTGGGGCCAACGGTGGAAAAGGAAATATCCTCGTATAAAAACTGGAGAGAATCATTCTCAGAAAACACTTTGTGATGTGTGCGTTCCATTCACAGAGTTTAACCTTTCCTTTCATAGAGCAGTTTGGAAACACTCTGTTTGTGAAGACTGCAAGTGGATATTTGGACCTCTTTGAGGGTTTCGTTGGAAACGGGATTTCTTCATCTAATGCTAGAAGGAAGAATTCTCAGAAACTTCTTTGATTTGTGTGTGTTCAACTAACAGAGCTGAACCATCCTTTAGACAGAGCAGATTGGAAACCCTCTTTTTGAGGAATTTGCTTGTGGAGATTACAAGCGTTTTGGGGCCAATGGTAGAAAAGGAAATATCCTCGTATAAAAACTAGAGAGAATCATTCTCAGTAACCACTTTGTGATGTGTGCGTTCCACTCACAGAGTTTAACCTTTCTTTTCATAGAACAGTTTGGAAACACTCTGTTTGTAAAGTCTGCAGGTGGATATTTGGACCTCTTTGAGGATTTCGTTGGAAGCGGGATTTCTTCATCTAATGCTACACAGAAGATTTCTCAGTAACTTCGTTGATTTGTGTGTGTTCAACTAACAGAGTTCAACCTTCCCTTAGACATAGCAGATTGGAAACCCTCTTTTTGTGGAATTTGCAAGTGGAGATTTCAAGCGTTTTGGGGCCAACGGTAGAAAAGGAATTATCCTCGTATAAAAACTAGAGAGAATCATTCTCAGAAACCACTTTGTGATGTGTGCGTTCCCCTCACAGATTTTAACCTTTCTTTTCATAGAGCAGTTTGGACACACTCTGTTTGTGAAGTCTGCAATTGGATATTTGGCCCTCTTTGAGGATTTCATAGGAAGCGGGATTTCTTCATCTAATGCTACACAGAAGATTTCTCAGTAACTTCGTTGATTTCTGTGTGTTCAACTAACAGAGCTGAACCATCCTTTAGACAGAGCAGATTGGAAACCCTCTTTTTGAGAAATTTGCTTTTGGGGATTTCAAGCGTTTTGGGGCCAACGGTAGAAAAGGAAATATCCTCGTATAAAACTAGAGAGAATCATTCTCAGAAACCGCTTTGTGATGTGTGCGTTCCCCTCACGGAGTTTAACCTTTCCTTTCATAGAGCAGTTTGGACACACTCTGTTTGTGAAGTCTGCAATTGGATATTTGGCCCTCTTGGAGGATTTCATAGGAAGCGGGATTTCTTCATCTAATGCTACACAGAAGATTTCTCAGTAACTTCGTTGATTTCTGTGTGTTCAACTAACAGAGTTCAACCTTCCCTTAGAGATAGCAGATTGGAAACCCACTTTTTGTGGAATTTGCAAGTGGAGATTTCAAGCGCTTTGGGGCCAACGGTAGAAAAGGAAATATCCTCGTATAAAAAGTGGAGAGAATCATTCTCAGAAACCACTTTGTGATGTGTGCGTTCTACTCACAGAGTTTAACCTTTCCTTTCATAGAGCAGTTTGGAAACACTCTGTTTGTGAAGACTGCAAGTGGATATTTGGACCTCTTTGAGGATTTCGTTGGAAACGGGATTTCTTCATCTAATGCTAGAAGGAAGAATTCTCAGAAACTTCTTTGATTTGTGTGTGTTCAACTAACGGAGCTGAACCATCCTTTAGACAGAGCAGATTGGAAACCGTCTTTTTGAGGAATTTGCTTGTGGAGATTTCAAGCGTTTTGGGGCCAACGGTAGAAAAGGAAATATCCTCGTATAAAAACTAGAGAGAATCATTTTCAGAAACCACTTTGTGTTGTGCGCGTTCCACTCACAGAGTTTAACCTTTCTTTACATAGAGCAGTTTGGAAACACTCTGTTTGTAAAGTCTGCAAGTGGATATTTGGACCTCTTTGAGGATTTCGTTGGAAGCGGGATTTCTTCATCTAATGCTACACAGAAGATTTCTCAGTAACTTCGTTGATTTCTGTGTGTTCAACTAACAGAGTTCAACCTTTCCTTAGACATAGCAGATTGGAAACCCTCTTTTTGTGGAATTTGCAAGTGGAGATTTCAAGCGCTTTGGGGTCAACTGTAGAAAAGGAAATATCCTCGTATAAAAACTAGAGAGAATCCTTCTCAGAAACCACTTTGTGTAGTGTGCGTTCCACTCACAGAGTTCAATCTTTCCTTTCATACGGCAGTTTGGAAACACTCTGTTTGTGAAGACTGCAAGTGGATATTTGGACCTCTTTGAGGATTTCGTTGGAAACGGGATTTCTTCATCTAATGCTAGAAGGAAGAATTCCCAGAAATTTCTTTGATTTGTGTGTGTTCAGCTAACAGAGCTGAACCATCCTTTAGACAGAGCAGATTGGAAACCCTCTTTTTGAGGAATTTGCTTGTGGAGATTTCAAGCGTTTTGGGGCCAACTGTAGAAAAGAAATATCCTGGTAGAAAAACTAGAGAGAATCATTCTCAGAAACCACTTTGGATGTGTGCGTTCCACTCACAGAGTTTAACCTTTCTTCTCATAGAACAGTTTGGAAACACTCTGTTTGTAAAGTCTGCAAGTGGATATTTGGACCTCTTTGAGGATTTCGTTGGAAGCGGGATTTCTTCATCTAATGCTACACAGAAGATTTCTCAGTAACTTCGTTGATTTGTGTGTGTTCAACTAACAGAGTTCAGCCTTCCCTTAGACATAGCAGATTGGAAACCCTCTTTTTGTGGAACTTGCAAGTGGAGATTTCAAGCGTTTTTGGGGCCAACGGTAGAAAAGGAAATATCCTCGTATAAAAAATAGAGAGAATCATTCTCAGAAACCGCTTTCGGATGTGTGCGTTCCCCTCAAGGAATTTAACATTTCTTTTCATAGAGCAGTTTGGACACACTCTGTTTGTGAAGTCTGCAAGTGGATATTTGGACCTCTTTGAGGATTTCTTTGGAAGCGGGATTTCATCATCTAATGCTACACAGAAGATTTCTCAGTAACTTCGTTGATTTCTGTGTGTTCAACTAACAGAGCTGAACCATCCTTTAGACAGAGCAGATTGGAAACCCTCTTTTTGAGAAATTTGCTTTTGGGGATTTCAAGCGTTTTGGGGCCAACGGTAGAAAAGGAAATATCCTCGTATAAAAACTAGAGAGAATCATTCTCAGAAACCACTTTGTGATGTGTGCGTTCCCCTCACGGAGTTTAACCTTTCTTTTCATAGAGCAGTTTGGACACACTCTGTTTGTGAAGTCTGCAAGTGGATATTTGGACCTCTTTGAGGATTTCGTTGGAAGCGGGATTTCTTCATCTAATGCTACACAGAAGATTTCTCAGTAACTTCGTTGATTTCTCTGTGTTCAACTAACAGAGTTCAACCTTCCCTTAGACATAGCAGATTGGAAACCCTCTTTTTGTGGAATTTGCAAGTGGAGATTTCAAGCGCTTTGGGGCCAACGGTAGAAAAGGAAATATCCTCGTATAAAAACTGGAGAGAATCATTCTCAGAAAACACTTTGTGATGTGTGCGTTCCACTCACAGAGTTTAACCTTTCCTTTCATAGAGCAGTTTGGAAACACTCTGTTTGTGAAGACTGCAAGTGGATATTTGGACCATTTTGAGGATTTCGTTGGAAACGGGATTTCTTCATCTAATGCTAGAAGGAAGAATTCCCAGAAATTTCTTTGATTTGTGTGTGTTCAGCTAACAGAGCTGAACCATCCTTTAGACAGAGCAGATTGGAAACCCTCTTTTTGAGGAATTTGCTTGTGGAGATTTCAAGCGTTTTGGGGCCAACTGTAGAAAGGAAATATCCTGGTATAAAAACTAGAGAGAATCATTCTCAGAAACCACTTTGGATGTGTGCGTTCCACTCACAGAGTTTAACCTTTCTTTTCATAGAACAGTTTGGAAACACTCTGTTTGAAAAGTCTGCAAGTGGATATTTGGACCTCTTTGAGGATTTCGTTGGAAGCGGGATTACATCATCTAATGCTACACAGAAGATTTCTCAGTAACTTCGTTGATTTGTGTGTGTTCAACTAACAGAGTTCAACCTTCCCTTAGACATAGCAGATTGGAAACCCTCTTTTTGAGGAACTTGCAAGTGGAGATTTCAAGCGTTTTTGGGGCCAACGGTAGAAAAGGAAATATCCTCGTATAAAAAATAGAGAGAATCATTCTCAGAAACCGCTTTGTGATGTGTGCGTTCCCCTCAAGGAGTTTAACCTTTCTTTTCATAGAGCAGTTTGGACACACTATGTTTGTGAAGTCTGCAAGTGGATATTTGGACCTCTTTGAGGATTTCTTTGGAAGCGGGATTTCATCATCTAATGCTACACAGAAGATTTCTCAGTAACTTCGTTGATTTCTGTGTGTTCAACTAACAGAGCTGAACCATCCTTTAGACAGAGCAGATTGGAAACCCTCTTTTTGAGAAATTTGCTTTTGGGGATTTCAAGCGTATTGGGGCCAACGGTAGAAAAGGAACTATCCTCGTATAAAAACTAGAGAGAATCATTCTCAGAAACCGCTTTGTGATGTGTGCGTTCCCCTCATGGAGTTTAACCTTTCTTTTCATAGAGCAGTTTGGACACACTCTGTTTGTGAAGTCTGCAAGTGGATATTTGGACCTCTTTGAGGATTTCGTTGGAAGCGGGATTTCTTCATCTAATGCTACACAGAAGATTTCTCAGTAACTTCGTTGATTTGTGTGTGTTCAACTAACAGAGTTCAACCTTCCCTTAGACAGAGCAGATTGGAAACCCTCTTTTTGTGGAATTTGCAAGTGGAGATTTCAAGCGATTTGGGGCCAACGGTAGAAAAGGAAATATCCTCGTATAAAAACTAGAGAGAATCATTCTCTGAAACCACTTTGTGTAGTGTGCGTTCCACTCACAGAGTTCAATCTTTCCTTTCATAGAGCAGTTTGGAAACACTCTGTTTGTGAAGACTGCAAGTGGATATTTGGACCTCTTTGAGGATTTCGTTGGATACGGGATTTCTTCATCTAATGCTAGAAGGAAGAATTCCCAGAAATTCCTTTGATTTGTGTGTGTTCAGCTAACAGAGCTGAACCATCCTTTAGACAGAGCAGATTGGAAACCCTCTTTTTGAGGAATTTGCTTGTGGAGATTACAAGCGTTTTGGGGCCAACGGTAGAAAAGGAAATATCCTCGTATAAAAACTAGAGAGAATCATTCTCAGAAACCACTTTGTGATGTGTGCGTTCCACTCACACAGTTTAACCTTTCTTTTCATAGAACAGTTTGGAAACACTCTGTTTGTAAAGTCTGCAAGTGGATATTTGGACCTCTTTGAGGATTTCGTTGGAAGCGGGATTTCTTCTTCTAATGCTACACAGAAGATTTCTCAGTAACTTCGTTGATTTGTGTGTGTTCAAATAACAGAGTTCAACCTTCCCCTAGAGATAGCAGCTTGGAAACCCTCTTTTTGTGGAATTTGCAAGTGGAGATTTCAAGCGCTTTGGGGCCAACGGTAGAAAAGGAAATATCTTCGTATAAAAACTACAGAGAACCATTCTCAGAAACCACTTTGTGTTGTGCGCGTTCCACTCACAGAGTTTAACCTTTCTTTTCATAGAGCAGTTTGGAAACACTCTGTTTGTGAAGTCTGCAAGTGGATATTTGGACCTCTTTGAGGATTTCGTTGGAATCGGGATTTCTTCATCTAATGCTAGAAGGAAGAATTCTCAGAAATTTCTTTGATATGTGTGTGTTCAACTAACAGAGCTGAACCATCCTTTAGACAGAGCAGAATGGAAACCCTCTTTATGAGGAATTTGCTTGTGGAGATTTCAAGCCTTTTGGGGCCAACGGTAGAAAAGGAAATATCCTCGTATAAAAACTAGAGAGAATCATTCTCAGAAACCACTTTGTGATGTGTGCGTTCCACTCACAGAGTTTAATCTTTCTTTTCATAGAACAGTTTGGAAACACTCTGTTTGTAAAGTCTGCAAGTGGATATTTGGACCTCTTTGAGGATTTCGTTGGAAGCGGGATTTCTTCATCTAATGCTACACAGAAGATTTCTCAGTAACTTCGTTGATTTCTGTGTGTTCAACTAACAGAGTTCAACCTTCCCTTAGACATAGCAGATTGGAAACCCTCTTTTTGTGGAATTTGCAAATGGAGATTTCAAGCGCTTTGGGGTCAACTGTAGAAAAGGAAATATCCTCTTATAAAAACTAGAGAGAATCATTCTCAGAAACCACTTTGTGTAGTGTGCGTTCCACTCACAGAGTTCAATCTTTGCTTTCATACGGCAGTTTGGAAACACTCTGTTTGTGAAGACTGCAAGTGGATATTTGGACCTCTTTGAGGATTTCGTTGGAAACGGGATTTCTTCATCTAATGCTAGAAGGAAGAATTCCCAGAAATTTCTTTGATTTGTGTGTGTTCAGCTAACAGAGCTGAACCATCCTTTAGACAGAGCAGATTGGAAACCCTCTTTTTGAGGAATTTGCTTGTGGAGATTTCAAGCGTTTTGGGGCCAACTGTAGAAAAGAAATATCCTGGTATAAAAACTAGAGAGAATCATTCTCAGAAACCACTTTGGATGTGTGCGTTCCACTCACAGAGTTTAACCTTTCTTTTAATAGAACAGTTTGGAAACACTCTGTTTGTAAAGTCTGCAAGTGGATATTTGGACCTCTTTGAGGATTTCGTTGGAAACGGGATTTCTTCATCTAATGCTACACAGAAGATTTCTCAGTAACTTCGTTGATTTGTGTGTGTTCAACTAACAGAGTTCAACCTTCCCTTAGACATAGCAGATTGGAAACCCTCTTTTTGTGGAACTTGCAAGTTGAGATTTCAAGCGATTTTGGGGCCAACGGTAGAAAAGGAAATATCCTCGTATAAAAAATAGAGAGAATCATTCTCAGAAACCGCTTTGTGATGTGTGCGTTCCCCTCAAGGAGTTTAACCTTTCTTTTCATAGAGCAGTTTGGACACACTATGTTTGTGAAGTCTGCAAGTGGATATTTGGACCTCTTTGAGGATTTCTTTGGAAGCGGGATTTCATCATCTAATGCTACACAGAAGATTTCTCAGTAACTTCGTTGATTTCTGTGTGTTCAACTAACAGAGCTGAACCATCCTTTAGACAGAGCAGATTGGAAACCCTCTTTTTGAGAAATTTGCTTTTGGGGATTTCAAGCGTTTTGGGGCCAACGGTAGAAAAGGAAATATCCTCGTATAAAAACTGGAGAGAATCATTCTCAGAAAACACTTTGTGATGTGTGCGTTCCACTCACAGAGTTTAACCTTTCCTTTCATAGAGCAGTTTGGAAACACTCTGTTTGTGAAGTCTGCAAGTGGATATTTGGATCTCTTTGAGGGTTTCGTTGGAAACGGGATTTCTTCATCTAATGCTAGAAGGAAGAATTCTCAGAAACTTCTTTGATTTGTGTGTGTTCAACTAACGGAGCTGAACCATCCTTTAGACAGAGCAGATTGGAAACCCTCTTTTTTTAGGAATTTGCTTGTGGAGATTACAAGCGTATTGGGGCCAACGGTAGAAAAGGAAATATCCTCGTATAAAAACTAGAGAGAATCATTCTCAGAAACCACTTTGTGATGTGTGCGTTCCACTCACAGAGTTTAACCTTTCTTTTCATAGAACAGTTTGGAAACACTCTGTTTGTAAAGTCTGCAAGTGGATATTTGGACCTCTTTGAGGATTTCGTTGGAAGCGGGATTTCTTCATCTAATGCTACACAGAAGATTTCTCAGTAACTTCGTTGATTTCTGTGTGTTCATCTAACAGAGTTCAACCTTCCCTTAGACATAGCAGTTTGGAAACCCTCTTTTTGTGGAATTTGCAAGTGGAGATTTCAAGCGCTTTGGGGCCAACGGTAGAAAAGGAAATATCCTCGTATAAAAACTAGAGAGAATCATTCTCAGAAACCACTTTGTGTAGTGTGCGTTCCACTCACAGAGTTCAATCTTTCCTTTCATAGAGCAGTTTGGAAACACTCTGTTTGTGAAGACTGCAAGTGGATATTTGGACCTCTTTGAGGATTTCGTTGGATACGGGATTTCTTCATCTAATGCTAGAAGGAAGAATTCCCAGAAATTCCTTTGATTTGTGTGTGTTCAGCTAACAGAGCTGAACCATCCTTTAGACAGAGCAGATTGGAAACCCTCTTTTTGAGGAATTTGCTTGTGGAGATTTCAAGCGTTTTGGGGCCAACTGTAGAAAAGAAATATCCTGGTATAAAAACTAGAGAGAATCATTCTCAGAAACCACTTTGGATGTGTGCGTTCCACTCACAGAGTTTAACCTTTCTTTTAATAGAACAGTTTGGAAACACTCTGTTTGTAAAGTCTGCAAGTGGATATTTGGACCTCTTTGAGGATTTCGTTGGAAACGGGATTTCTTCATCTAATGCTACACAGAAGATTTCTCAGTAACTTCGTTGATTTGTGTGTGTTCAACTAACAGAGTTCAACCTTCCCTTAGACATAGCAGATTGGAAACCCTCTTTTTGTGGAACTTGCAAGTTGAGATTTCAAGCGATTTTGGGGCCAACGGTAGAAAAGGAAATATCCTCGTATAAAAAATAGAGAGAATCATTCTCAGAAACCGCTTTGTGATGTGTGCGTTCCCCTCAAGGAGTTTAACCTTTCTTTTCATAGAGCAGTTTGGACACACTATGTTTGTGAAGTCTGCAAGTGGATATTTGGACCTCTTTGAGGATTTCTTTGGAAGCGGGATTTCATCATCTAATGCTACACAGAAGATTTCTCAGTAACTTCGTTGATTTCTGTGTGTTCAACTAACAGAGCTGAACCATCCTTTAGACAGAGCAGATTGGAAACCCTCTTTTTGAGAAATTTGCTTTTGGGGATTTCAAGCGTTTTGGGGCCAACGGTAGAAAAGGAAATATCCTCGTATAAAAACTGGAGAGAATCATTCTCAGAAAACACTTTGTGATGTGTGCGTTCCACTCACAGAGTTTAACCTTTCCTTTCATAGAGCAGTTTGGAAACACTCTGTTTGTGAAGTCTGCAAGTGGATATTTGGATCTCTTTGAGGGTTTCGTTGGAAACGGGATTTCTTCATCTAATGCTAGAAGGAAGAATTCTCAGAAACTTCTTTGATTTGTGTGTGTTCAACTAACGGAGCTGAACCATCCTTTAGACAGAGCAGATTGGAAACCCTCTTTTTTTAGGAATTTGCTTGTGGAGATTACAAGCGTTTTGGGGCCAACGGTAGAAAAGGAAATATCCTCGTATAAAAACTAGAGAGAATCATTCTCAGAAACCACTTTGTGATGTGTGCGTTCCACTCACAGAGTTTAACCTTTCTTTTCATAGAACAGTTTGGAAACACTCTGTTTGTAAAGTCTGCAAGTGGATATTTGGACCTCTTTGAGGATTTCGTTGGAAGCGGGATTTCTTCATCTAATGCTACACAGAAGATTTCTCAGTAACTTCGTTGATTTCTGTGTGTTCAACTAACAGAGTTCAACCTTCCCTTAGACATAGCAGTTTGGAAACCCTCTTTTTGTGGAATTTGCAAGTGGAGATTTCAAGCGCTTTGGGGCCAACGGTAGAAAAGGAAATATCCTCGTATAAAAACTAGAGAGAATCATTCTCAGAAACCACTTTGTGTAGTGTGCGTTCCACTCACAGAGTTCAATCTTTCCTTTCATAGAGCAGTTTGGAAACACTCTGTTTGTGAAGACTGCAAGTGGATATTTGGACCTCTTTGAGGATTTCGTTGGATACGGGATTTCTTCATCTAATGCTAGAAGGAAGAATTCCCAGAAATTCCTTTGATTTGTGTGTGTTCAGCTAACAGAGCTGAACCATCCTTTAGACAGAGCAGATTGGAAACCCTCTTTTTGAGGAATTTGCTTGTGGAGATTACAAGCGTTTTGGGGCCAACGGTAGAAAAGGAAATATCCTCGTATAAAAACTAGAGAGAATCATTCTCAGAAACCACTTTGTGATGTGTGCGTTCCACTCACAGAGTTTAACCTTTCTTTTCATAGAACAGTTTGGAAAAACTCTGTTTGTAAGGTCTGCAAGTGGATATTTGGACCTCTTTGAGGATTTCGTTGGAAGCGGGATTTCTTCATCTAATGCTACACAGAAGATTTCTCAGTAACTTCGTTGATTTGTGTGTGTTCAAATAACAGAGTTCAACCTTCCCTTAGAGATAGCAGCTTGGAAACCCTCTTTTTGTGGAATTTGCAAGTGGAGATTTCAAGCGCTTTGGGGCCAACGGTAGAAAAGGAAATATCTTCGTATAAAAACTACAGAGAACCATTCTCAGAAACCACTTTGTGTTGTGCGCGTTCCACTCACAGAGTTTAACCTTTCTTTTCATAGAGCAGTTTGGAAACACTCTGTTTGTGAAGTCTGCAAGTGGATATTTGGACCTCTTTGAGGATTTCGTTGGAATCGGGATTTCTTCATCTAATGCTAGAAGGAAGAATTCTCAGAAATTTCTTTGATATGTGTGTGTTCAACTAACAGAGCTGAACCATCCTTTAGACAGAGCAGAATGGAAACCCTCTTTATGAGGAATTTGCTTGTGGTGATTTCAAGCCTTTTGGGGCCAACGGTAGAAAAGGAAATATCCTCGTATAAAAACTAGAGAGAATCATTCTCAGAAACCACTTTGTGATGTGTGCGTTCCACTCACAGAGTTTAATCTTTCTTTTCATAGAACAGTTTGGAAACACTCTGTTTGTAAAGTCTGCAAGTGGATATTTGGACCTCTTTGAGGATTTCGTTGGAAGCGGGATTTCTTCATCTAATGCTACACAGAAGATTTCTCAGTAACTTCGTTGATTTCTGTGTGTTCAACTAACAGAGTTCAACCTTCCCTTAGACATAGCAGATTGGAAACCCTCTTTTTGTGGAATTTGCAAATGGAGATTTCAAGCGCTTTGGGGTCAACTGTAGAAAAGGAAATATCCTCTTATAAAAACTAGAGAGAATCATTCTCAGAAACCACTTTGTGTAGTGTGCGTTCCACTCACAGAGTTCAATCTTTGCTTTCATACGGCAGTTTGGAAACACTCTGTTAGTGAAGACTGCAAGTGGATATTTGGACCTCTTTGAGGATTTCGTTGGAAACGGGATTTCTTCATCTAATGCTAGAAGGAAGAATTCCCAGAAATTTCTTTGATTTGTGTGTGTTCAGCTAACAGAGCTGAACCATCCTTTAGACAGAGCAGATTGGAAACCCTCTTTTTGAGGAATTTGCTTGTGGAGATTTCAAGCGTTTTGGGTCCAACTGTAGAAAAGAAATATCCTGTTATAAAAACTAGAGAGAATCATTCTCAGAAACCACTTTGGATGTGTGCGTTCCACTCACAGAGTTTAACCTTTCTTTTAATAGAACAGTTTGGAAACACTCTGTTTGTAAAGTCTGCAAGTGGATATTTGGACCTCTTTGAGGATTTCGTTGGAAGCGGGATTTCTTCATCTAATGCTACACAGAAGATTTCTCAGTAACTTCGTTGATTTCTGTGTGTTCAACTAACAGAGTTCAACCTTCCCTTAGACATAGCAGATTGGAAACCCTCTTTTTGTGGAACTTGCAAGTGGAGATTTCAAGCGATTTTGGGGCCAACGGTAGAAAAGGAAATATCCTCGTATAAAAAATAGAGAGAATCATTCTCAGAAACGGCTTTGTGATGTGTGTGTTCCCCTCAAGGAGTTTAACCTTTCTTTTCATAGAGCAGTTTGGACACTCTATGTTTGTGAAGTCTGCAAGTGGATATTTGGACCTCTTTGAGGATTTCTTTGGAAGCGGGATTTCATCATCTAATGCTACACAGAAGATTTCTCAGTAACTTCGTTGATTTCTGTGTGTTCAACTAACAGAGCTGAACCATCCTTTAGACAGAGCAGATTGGAAACCCTCTTTTTGAGAAATTTGCTTTTGGGGATTTCAAGCGTTTTGGGGCCAACGGTAGAAAAGGAAATATCCTCGTATAAAAACTAGAGAGAATCATTCTCAGAAACCGCTTTGTGATGTGTGCGTTCCCCTCACGGAGTTTAACCTTTCTTTTCATAGAGCAGTTTGGACACACTCTGTTTGTGAAGTCTGCAAGTGGATATTTGGACCTCTTTGAGGATTTCGTTGGAAGCGGGATTTCTTCATCTAATGCTACACAGAAGATTTCTCAGTAACTTCGTTGATTTCTGTGTGTTCAACTAACAGAGTTCAACCTTCCCTTAGACATAGCAGATTGGAAACCCTCTTTTTGTGGAATTTGCAAGTGGAGATTTCAAGCGCTTTGGGGCCAACGGTAGAAAAGGAAATATCCTCGTATAAAAACTGGAGAGAATCATTCTCAGAAAACACTTTGTGATGTGTGCGTTCCACTCACAGAGTTTAACCTTTCCTTTCATAGAGCAGTTTGGAAACACTCTGTTTGTGAAGACTGCAAGTGGATATTTGGACCTCTTTGAGGGTTTCATAGGAAGCGGGATTTCTTCATCTAATGCTACACAGAAGATTTCTCAGTAACTTCGTTGATTTCTGTGTGTTCAACTAACAGAGCTGAACCATCCTTTAGACAGAGCAGATTGGAAACCCTCTTTTTGAGAAATTTGCTTTTGGGGATTTCAAGCGTTTTGGGGCCAACGGTAGAAAAGGAAATATCCTCGTATAAAACTAGAGAGAATCATTCTCAGAAACCGCTTTGTGATGTGTGCGTTCCCCTCACGGAGTTTAACCTTTCCTTTCATAGAACAGTTTGGAAACACTCTGTTTGTAAAGTCTGCAAGTGGATATTTGGACCTCTTTGAGGATTTCGTTGGAAGCGGGATTTCTTCATCTAATGCTACACAGAAGATTTCTCAGTAACTTCGTTGATTTCTGTGTGTTCATCTAACAGAGTTCAACCTTCCCTTAGACATAGCAGTTTGGAAACCCTCTTTTTGTGGAATTTGCAAGTGGAGATTTCAAGCGCTTTGGGGCCAACGGTAGAAAAGGAAATATCCTCGTATAAAAACTAGAGAGAATCATTCTCAGAAACCACTTTGTGTAGTGTGCGTTCCACTCACAGAGTTCAATCTTTCCTTTCATAGAGCAGTTTGGAAACACTCTGTTTGTGAAGACTGCAAGTGGATATTTGGACCTCTTTGAGGATTTCGTTGGATACGGGATTTCTTCATCTAATGCTAGAAGGAAGAATTCCCAGAAATTCCTTTGATTTGTGTGTGTTCAGCTAACAGAGCTGAACCATCCTTTAGACAGAGCAGATTGGAAACCCTCTTTTTGAGGAATTTGCTTGTGGAGATTTCAAGCGTTTTGGGGCCAACTGTAGAAAAGAAATATCCTGGTATAAAAACTAGAGAGAATCATTCTCAGAAACCACTTTGGATGTGTGCGTTCCACTCACAGAGTTTAACCTTTCTTTTAATAGAACAGTTTGGAAACACTCTGTTTGTAAAGTCTGCAAGTGGATATTTGGACCTCTTTGAGGATTTCGTTGGAAACGGGATTTCTTCATCTAATGCTACACAGAAGATTTCTCAGTAACTTCGTTGATTTGTGTGTGTTCAACTAACAGAGTTCAACCTTCCCTTAGACATAGCAGATTGGAAACCCTCTTTTTGTGGAACTTGCAAGTTGAGATTTCAAGCGATTTTGGGGCCAACGGTAGAAAAGGAAATATCCTCGTATAAAAAATAGAGAGAATCATTCTCAGAAACCGCTTTGTGATGTGTGCGTTCCCCTCAAGGAGTTTAACCTTTCTTTTCATAGAGCAGTTTGGACACACTATGTTTGTGAAGTCTGCAAGTGGATATTTGGACCTCTTTGAGGATTTCTTTGGAAGCGGGATTTCATCATCTAATGCTACACAGAAGATTTCTCAGTAACTTCGTTGATTTCTGTGTGTTCAACTAACAGAGCTGAACCATCCTTTAGACAGAGCAGATTGGAAACCCTCTTTTTGAGAAATTTGCTTTTGGGGATTTCAAGCGTTTTGGGGCCAACGGTAGAAAAGGAAATATCCTCGTATAAAAACTGGAGAGAATCATTCTCAGAAAACACTTTGTGATGTGTGCGTTCCACTCACAGAGTTTAACCTTTCCTTTCATAGAGCAGTTTGGAAACACTCTGTTTGTGAAGTCTGCAAGTGGATATTTGGATCTCTTTGAGGGTTTCGTTGGAAACGGGATTTCTTCATCTAATGCTAGAAGGAAGAATTCTCAGAAACTTCTTTGATTTGTGTGTGTTCAACTAACGGAGCTGAACCATCCTTTAGACAGAGCAGATTGGAAACCCTCTTTTTTTAGGAATTTGCTTGTGGAGATTACAAGCGTTTTGGGGCCAACGGTAGAAAAGGAAATATCCTCGTATAAAAACTAGAGAGAATCATTCTCAGAAACCACTTTGTGATGTGTGCGTTCCACTCACAGAGTTTAACCTTTCTTTTCATAGAACAGTTTGGAAACACTCTGTTTGTAAAGTCTGCAAGTGGATATTTGGACCTCTTTGAGGATTTCGTTGGAAGCGGGATTTCTTCATCTAATGCTACACAGAAGATTTCTCAGTAACTTCGTTGATTTCTGTGTGTTCAACTAACAGAGTTCAACCTTCCCTTAGACATAGCAGTTTGGAAACCCTCTTTTTGTGGAATTTGCAAGTGGAGATTTCAAGCGCTTTGGGGCCAACGGTAGAAAAGGAAATATCCTCGTATAAAAACTAGAGAGAATCATTCTCAGAAACCACTTTGTGTAGTGTGCGTTCCACTCACAGAGTTCAATCTTTCCTTTCATAGAGCAGTTTGGAAACACTCTGTTTGTGAAGACTGCAAGTGGATATTTGGACCTCTTTGAGGATTTCGTTGGATACGGGATTTCTTCATCTAATGCTAGAAGGAAGAATTCCCAGAAATTCCTTTGATTTGTGTGTGTTCAGCTAACAGAGCTGAACCATCCTTTAGACAGAGCAGATTGGAAACCCTCTTTTTGAGGAATTTGCTTGTGGAGATTACAAGCGTTTTGGGGCCAACGGTAGAAAAGGAAATATCCTCGTATAAAAACTAGAGAGAATCATTCTCAGAAACCACTTTGTGATGTGTGCGTTCCACTCACAGAGTTTAACCTTTCTTTTCATAGAACAGTTTGGAAAAACTCTGTTTGTAAGGTCTGCAAGTGGATATTTGGACCTCTTTGAGGATTTCGTTGGAAGCGGGATTTCTTCATCTAATGCTACACAGAAGATTTCTCAGTAACTTCGTTGATTTGTGTGTGTTCAAATAACAGAGTTCAACCTTCCCTTAGAGATAGCAGCTTGGAAACCCTCTTTTTGTGGAATTTGCAAGTGGAGATTTCAAGCGCTTTGGGGCCAACGGTAGAAAAGGAAATATCTTCGTATAAAAACTACAGAGAACCATTCTCAGAAACCACTTTGTGTTGTGCGCGTTCCACTCACAGAGTTTAACCTTTCTTTTCATAGAGCAGTTTGGAAACACTCTGTTTGTGAAGTCTGCAAGTGGATATTTGGACCTCTTTGAGGATTTCGTTGGAATCGGGATTTCTTCATCTAATGCTAGAAGGAAGAATTCTCAGAAATTTCTTTGATATGTGTGTGTTCAACTAACAGAGCTGAACCATCCTTTAGACAGAGCAGAATGGAAACCCTCTTTATGAGGAATTTGCTTGTGGTGATTTCAAGCCTTTTGGGGCCAACGGTAGAAAAGGAAATATCCTCGTATAAAAACTAGAGAGAATCATTCTCAGAAACCACTTTGTGATGTGTGCGTTCCACTCACAGAGTTTAATCTTTCTTTTCATAGAACAGTTTGGAAACACTCTGTTTGTAAAGTCTGCAAGTGGATATTTGGACCTCTTTGAGGATTTCGTTGGAAGCGGGATTTCTTCATCTAATGCTACACAGAAGATTTCTCAGTAACTTCGTTGATTTCTGTGTGTTCAACTAACAGAGTTCAACCTTCCCTTAGACATAGCAGATTGGAAACCCTCTTTTTGTGGAATTTGCAAATGGAGATTTCAAGCGCTTTGGGGTCAACTGTAGAAAAGGAAATATCCTCTTATAAAAACTAGAGAGAATCATTCTCAGAAACCACTTTGTGTAGTGTGCGTTCCACTCACAGAGTTCAATCTTTGCTTTCATACGGCAGTTTGGAAACACTCTGTTAGTGAAGACTGCAAGTGGATATTTGGACCTCTTTGAGGATTTCGTTGGAAACGGGATTTCTTCATCTAATGCTAGAAGGAAGAATTCCCAGAAATTTCTTTGATTTGTGTGTGTTCAGCTAACAGAGCTGAACCATCCTTTAGACAGAGCAGATTGGAAACCCTCTTTTTGAGGAATTTGCTTGTGGAGATTTCAAGCGTTTTGGGTCCAACTGTAGAAAAGAAATATCCTGTTATAAAAACTAGAGAGAATCATTCTCAGAAACCACTTTGGATGTGTGCGTTCCACTCACAGAGTTTAACCTTTCTTTTAATAGAACAGTTTGGAAACACTCTGTTTGTAAAGTCTGCAAGTGGATATTTGGACCTCTTTGAGGATTTCGTTGGAAGCGGGATTTCTTCATCTAATGCTACACAGAAGATTTCTCAGTAACTTCGTTGATTTCTGTGTGTTCAACTAACAGAGTTCAACCTTCCCTTAGACATAGCAGATTGGAAACCCTCTTTTTGTGGAACTTGCAAGTGGAGATTTCAAGCGATTTTGGGGCCAACGGTAGAAAAGGAAATATCCTCGTATAAAAAATAGAGAGAATCATTCTCAGAAACGGCTTTGTGATGTGTGTGTTCCCCTCAAGGAGTTTAACCTTTCTTTTCATAGAGCAGTTTGGACACTCTATGTTTGTGAAGTCTGCAAGTGGATATTTGGACCTCTTTGAGGATTTCTTTGGAAGCGGGATTTCATCATCTAATGCTACACAGAAGATTTCTCAGTAACTTCGTTGATTTCTGTGTGTTCAACTAACAGAGCTGAACCATCCTTTAGACAGAGCAGATTGGAAACCCTCTTTTTGAGAAATTTGCTTTTGGGGATTTCAAGCGTTTTGGGGCCAACGGTAGAAAAGGAAATATCCTCGTATAAAAACTAGAGAGAATCATTCTCAGAAACCGCTTTGTGATGTGTGCGTTCCCCTCACGGAGTTTAACCTTTCTTTTCATAGAGCAGTTTGGACACACTCTGTTTGTGAAGTCTGCAAGTGGATATTTGGACCTCTTTGAGGATTTCGTTGGAAGCGGGATTTCTTCATCTAATGCTACACAGAAGATTTCTCAGTAACTTCGTTGATTTCTGTGTGTTCAACTAACAGAGTTCAACCTTCCCTTAGACATAGCAGATTGGAAACCCTCTTTTTGTGGAATTTGCAAGTGGAGATTTCAAGCGCTTTGGGGCCAACGGTAGAAAAGGAAATATCCTCGTATAAAAACTGGAGAGAATCATTCTCAGAAAACACTTTGTGATGTGTGCGTTCCACTCACAGAGTTTAACCTTTCCTTTCATAGAGCAGTTTGGAAACACTCTGTTTGTGAAGACTGCAAGTGGATATTTGGACCTCTTTGAGGGTTTCATAGGAAGCGGGATTTCTTCATCTAATGCTACACAGAAGATTTCTCAGTAACTTCGTTGATTTCTGTGTGTTCAACTAACAGAGCTGAACCATCCTTTAGACAGAGCAGATTGGAAACCCTCTTTTTGAGAAATTTGCTTTTGGGGATTTCAAGCGTTTTGGGGCCAACGGTAGAAAAGGAAATATCCTCGTATAAAACTAGAGAGAATCATTCTCAGAAACCGCTTTGTGATGTGTGCGTTCCCCTCACGGAGTTTAACCTTTCCTTTCATAGAGCAGTTTAGACACACTCTGTTTGTGAAGTCTGCAATTGGATATTTGGCCCTCTTTGAGGATTTCATAGGAAGCGGGATTTCTTCATCTAATGCTACACAGAAGATTTCTCAGTAACTTCGTTGATTTCTGTGTGTTCAACTAACAGAGTTCAACCTTCCCTTAGAGATAGCAGATTGGAAACCCACTTTTTGTGGAATTTGCAAGTGGAGATTTCAAGCGCTTTGGGGCCAACGGTAGAAAAGGAAATATCCTCGTATAAAAAGTGGAGAGAATCATTCTCAGAAACCACTTTGTGATGTGTGCGTTCTACTCACAGAGTTTAACCTTTCCTTTCATAGAGCAGTTTGGAAACACTCTGTTTGTGAAGACTGCAAGTGGATATTTGGACCTCTTTGAGGATTTCGTTGGAAACGGGATTTCTTCATCTAATGCTAGAAGGAAGAATTCTCAGAAACTTCTTTGATTTGTGTGTGTTCAACTAACGGAGCTGAACCATCCTTTAGACAGAGCAGATTGGAAACCGTCTTTTTGAGGAATTTGCTTGTGGAGATTTCAAGCGTTTTGGGGCCAACGGTAGAAAAGGAAATATCCTCGTATAAAAACTAGAGAGAATCATTTTCAGAAACCACTTTGTGTTGTGCGCGTTCCACTCACAGAGTTTAACCTTTCTTTTCATAGAGCAGTTTGGAAACACTCTGTTTGTAAAGTCTGCAAGTGGATATTTGGACCTCTTTGAGGATTTCGTTGGAAGCGGGATTTCTTCATCTAATGCTACACAGAAGATTTCTCAGTAACTTCGTTGATTTCTGTGTGTTCAACTAACAGAGTTCAACCTTCCCTTAGACATAGCAGATTGGAAACCCTCTTTTTGTGGAACTTGCAAGTGGAGATTTCAAGCGATTTTGGGGCCAACGGTAGAAAAGGAAATATCCTCATATAAAAAATAGAGAGAATCATTCTCAGAAACCGCTTTGTGATGTGTGCGTTCCACTCACAGAGTTTAACCTTTCCTTTCATAGAGCAGTTTGGACACACTCTGTTTGTGAAGTCTGCAAGTGGATATTTGGACCTCTTTGAGGATTTCTTTAGAAGCGGGATTTCATCATCTAATGCTACACAGAAGATTTCTCAGTAACTTCGTTGATTTCTGTGTGTTCAACTAACAGAGCTGAACCATCCTTTAGACAGAGCAGATTGGAAACCCTCTTTTTGAGAAATTTGCTTTTGGGGATTTCAAGCGTATTGGGGCCAACGGTAGAAAAGGAACTATCCTCGTATAAAAACTAGAGAGAATCATTCTCAGAAACCGCTTTGTGATGTGTGCGTTCCTCTCATGGAGTTTAACCTTTCTATTCATAGAACAGTTTGGACACACTCTGTTTGTGAAGTCTGCAAGTGGATATTTGGACCTCTTTGAGGATTTCGTTGGAAGCGGGATTTCTTCATCTAATGCTACACAGAAGATTTCTCAGTAACTTCGTTGATTTCTGTGTGTTCAACTAACACAGTTCAACCTTCCCTTAGACATAGCAGATTGGAAACCCTCTTTTTGTGGAATTTGCAATTGGAGATTTCAAGCGCTTTGGGGTCAACTGTAGAAAAGGAAATATCCTCTTATAAAAACTAGAGAGAATCATTCTCAGAAACCACTTTGTGTAGTGTGCGTTCCACTCACAGAGTTCAATCTTTGCTTTCATACGGCAGTTTGGAAACACTCTGTTTGTGAAGACTGCAAGTGGATATTTGGACCTCTTTGAGGATTTCGTTGGAAACGGGATTTCTTCATCTAATGCTAGAAGGAAGAATTCCCAGAAACTTCTTTGATTTGTGTGTGTTCAGCTAACAGAGCTGAACCATCCTTTAGACAGAGCAGATTGGAAACCCTCTTTTTGAGGAATTTGCTTGTGGAGATTTCAAGCGTTTTGGGGCCAACTGTAGAAAAGAAATATCCTCGTATAAAAACTAGAGAGAATCATTCTCAGAAACCACTTTGTGATGTGTGCGTTCCACTCACAGAGTTTAATCTTTCTTTTCATAGAACAGTTTGGAAACACTCTGTTTGTAAAGTCTGCAAGTGGATATTTGGACCTCTTTGAGGATTTCGTTGGAAGCGGGATTTCTTCATCTAATGCTACACAGAAGATTTCTCAGTAACTTCGTTGATTTCTGTGTGTTCAACTAACAGAGTTCAACCTTCCCTTAGACATAGCAGATTGGAAACCCTCTTTTTGTGGAATTTGCAATTGGAGATTTCAAGCGCTTTGGGGTCAACTGTAGAAAAGGAAATATCCTCGTATAAAAACTAGAGAGAATCATTCTCAGAAACCACTTTGTGTAGTGTGCGTTCCACTCACAGAGTTCAATCTTTGCTTTCATACGGCAGTTTGGAAACACTCTGTTAGTGAAGACTGCAAGTGGATATTTGGACCTCTTTGAGGATTTCTTTGGAAGCGGGATTTCATCATCTAATGCTACTCAGAAGATTTCTCAGTAACTTCGTTGATTTCTGTGTGTTCAACTAACAGAGCTGAACCTTCCTTTAGACAGAGCAGATTGGAAACCCTCTTTTTGAGAAATTTGCTTTTGGGGATTTCAAGCGTTTTGGGGCCAACGGTAGAAAAGGAAATATCCTCGTATAAAAACTGGAGAGAATCATTCTCAGAAACCGCTTTGTGATGTGTGCGTTCCCCTCACGGAGTTTAACCTTTCTTTTCATAGAGCAGTTTGGACACACTCTGTTTGTGAAGTCTGCAACTGGATATTTGGACCTCTTTGAGGATTTCGTTGGAAGCGGGATTTCTTCATCTAATGCTACACAGAAGATTTCTCAGTAACTTCGTTGATTTCTCTGTGTTCAACTAACAGAGTTCAACCTTCCCTTAGACATAGCAGATTGGAAACCCTCTTTTTGTGGAATTTGCAAGTGGAGATTTCAAGCGCTTTGGGGCCAACGGTGGAAAAGGAAATATCCTCGTATAAAAACTGGAGAGAATCATTCTCAGAAAACACTTTGTGATGTGTGCGTTCCATTCACAGAGTTTAACCTTTCCTTTCATAGAGCAGTTTGGAAACACTCTGTTTGTGAAGACTGCAAGTGGATATTTGGACCTCTTTGAGGGTTTCGTTGGAAACGGGATTTCTTCATCTAATGCTAGAAGGAAGAATTCTCAGAAACTTCTTTGATTTGTGTGTGTTCAACTAACAGAGCTGAACCATCCTTTAGACAGAGCAGATTGGAAACCCTCTTTTTGAGGAATTTGCTTGTGGAGATTACAAGCGTTTTGGGGCCAACGGTAGAAAAGGAAATATCCTCGTATAAAAACTAGAGAGAATCATTCTCAGTAACCACTTTGTGATGTGTGCGTTCCACTCACAGAGTTTAACCTTTCTTTTCATAGAACAGTTTGGAAACACTCTGTTTGTAAAGTCTGCAAGTGGATATTTGGACCTCTTTGAGGATTTCGTTGGAAGCGGGATTTCTTCATCTAATGCTACACAGAAGATTTCTCAGTAACTTCGTTGATTTGTGTGTGTTCAACTAACAGAGTTCAACCTTCCCTTAGACATAGCAGATTGGAAACCCTCTTTTTGTGGAATTTGCAAGTGGAGATTTCAAGCGTTTTGGGGCCAACGGTAGAAAAGGAATTATCCTCGTATAAAAACTAGAGAGAATCATTCTCAGAAACCACTTTGTGATGTGTGCGTTCCCCTCACAGATTTTAACCTTTCTTTTCATAGAGCAGTTTGGACACACTCTGTTTGTGAAGTCTGCAATTGGATATTTGGCCCTCTTTGAGGATTTCATAGGAAGCGGGATTTCTTCATCTAATGCTACACAGAAGATTTCTCAGTAACTTCGTTGATTTCTGTGTGTTCAACTAACAGAGCTGAACCATCCTTTAGACAGAGCAGATTGGAAACCCTCTTTTTGAGAAATTTGCTTTTGGGGATTTCAAGCGTTTTGGGGCCAACGGTAGAAAAGGAAATATCCTCGTATAAAACTAGAGAGAATCATTCTCAGAAACCGCTTTGTGATGTGTGCGTTCCCCTCACGGAGTTTAACCTTTCCTTTCATAGAGCAGTTTGGACACACTCTGTTTGTGAAGTCTGCAATTGGATATTTGGCCCTCTTTGAGGATTTCATAGGAAGCGGGATTTCTTCATCTAATGCTACACAGAAGATTTCTCAGTAACTTCGTTGATTTCTGTGTGTTCAACTAACAGAGTTCAACCTTCCCTTAGAGATAGCAGATTGGAAACCCACTTTTTGTGGAATTTGCAAGTGGAGATTTCAAGCGCTTTGGGGCCAACGGTAGAAAAGGAAATATCCTCGTATAAAAAGTGGAGAGAATCATTCTCAGAAACCACTTTGTGATGTGTGCGTTCTACTCACAGAGTTTAACCTTTCCTTTCATAGAGCAGTTTGGAAACACTCTGTTTGTGAAGACTGCAAGTGGATATTTGGACCTCTTTGAGGATTTCGTTGGAAACGGGATTTCTTCATCTAATGCTAGAAGGAAGAATTCTCAGAAACTTCTTTGATTTGTGTGTGTTCAACTAACGGAGCTGAACCATCCTTTAGACAGAGCAGATTGGAAACCGTCTTTTTGAGGAATTTGCTTGTGGAGATTTCAAGCGTTTTGGGGCCAACGGTAGAAAAGGAAATATCCTCGTATAAAAACTAGAGAGAATCATTTTCAGAAACCACTTTGTGTTGTGCGCGTTCCACTCACAGAGTTTAACCTTTCTTTTCATAGAGCAGTTTGGAAACACTCTGTTTGTAAAGTCTGCAAGTGGATATTTGGACCTCTTTGAGTATTTCGTTGGAAGCGGGATTTCTTCATCTAATGCTACACAGAAGATTTCTCAGTAACTTCGTTGATTTCTGTGTGTTCAACTAACAGAGTTCAACCTTTCCTTAGACATAGCAGATTGGAAACCCTCTTTTTGTGGAATTTGCAAGTGGAGATTTCAAGCGCTTTGGGGTCAACTGTAGAAAAGGAAATATCCTCGTATAAAAACTAGAGAGAATCCTTCTCAGAAACCACTTTGTGTAGTGTGCGTTCCACTCACAGAGTTCAATCTTTCCTTTCATACGGCAGTTTGGAAACACTCTGTTTGTGAAGACTGCAAGTGGATATTTGGACCTCTTTGAGGATTTCGTTGGAAACGGGATTTCTTCATCTAATGCTAGAAGGAAGAATTCCCAGAAATTTCTTTGATTTGTGTGTGTTCAGCTAACAGAGCTGAACCATCCTTTAGACAGAGCAGATTGGAAACCCTCTTTTTGAGGAATTTGCTTGTGGAGATTTCAAGCGTTTTGGGGCCAACTGTAGAAAAGAAATATCCTGGTAGAAAAACTAGAGAGAATCATTCTCAGAAACCACTTTGGATGTGTGCGTTCCACTCACAGAGTTTAACCTTTCTTCTCATAGAACAGTTTGGAAACACTCTGTTTGTAAAGTCTGCAAGTGGATATTTGGACCTCTTTGAGGATTTCGTTGGAAGCGGGATTTCTTCATCTAATGCTACACAGAAGATTTCTCAGTAACTTCGTTGATTTGTGTGTGTTCAACTAACAGAGTTCAGCCTTCCCTTAGACATAGCAGATTGGAAACCCTCTTTTTGTGGAACTTGCAAGTGGAGATTTCAAGCGTTTTTGGGGCCAACGGTAGAAAAGGAAATATCCTCGTATAAAAAATAGAGAGAATCATTCTCAGAAACCGCTTTGTGATGTGTGCGTTCCCCTCAAGGAGTTTAACCTTTCTTTTCATAGAGCAGTTTGGACACACTCTGTTTGTGAAGTCTGCAAGTGGATATTTGGACCTCTTTGAGGATTTCTTTGGAAGCGGGATTTCATCATCTAATGCTACACAGAAGATTTCTCAGTAACTTCGTTGATTTCTGTGTGTTCAACTAACAGAGCTGAACCATCCTTTAGACAGAGCAGATTGGAAACCCTCTTTTTGAGAAATTTGCTTTTGGGGATTTCAAGCGTTTTGGGGCCAACGGTAGAAAAGGAAATATCCTCGTATAAAAACTAGAGAGAATCATTCTCAGAAACCACTTTGTGATGTGTGCGTTCCCCTCACGGAGTTTAACCTTTCTTTTCATAGAGCAGTTTGGACACACTCTGTTTGTGAAGTCTGCAAGTGGATATTTGGACCTCTTTGAGGATTTCGTTGGAAGCGGGATTTCTTCATCTAATGCTACACAGAAGATTTCTCAGTAACTTCGTTGATTTCTCTGTGTTCAACTAACAGAGTTCAACCTTCCCTTAGACATAGCAGATTGGAAACCCTCTTTTTGTGGAATTTGCAAGTGGAGATTTCAAGCGCTTTGGGGCCAACGGTAGAAAAGGAAATATCCTCGTATAAAAACTGGAGAGAATCATTCTCAGAAAACACTTTGTGATGTGTGCGTTCCACTCACAGAGTTTAACCTTTCCTTTCATAGAGCAGTTTGGAAACACTCTGTTTGTGAAGACTGCAAGTGGATATTTGGACCATTTTGAGGATTTCGTTGGAAACGGGATTTCTTCATCTAATGCTAGAAGGAAGAATTCCCAGAAATTTCTTTGATTTGTGTGTGTTCAGCTAACAGAGCTGAACCATCCTTTAGACAGAGCAGATTGGAAACCCTCTTTTTGAGGAATTTGCTTGTGGAGATTTCAAGCGTTTTGGGGCCAACTGTAGAAAGGAAATATCCTGGTATAAAAACTAGAGAGAATCATTCTCAGAAACCACTTTGGATGTGTGCGTTCCACTCACAGAGTTTAACCTTTCTTTTCATAGAACAGTTTGGAAACACTCTGTTTGAAAAGTCTGCAAGTGGATATTTGGACCTCTTTGAGGATTTCGTTGGAAGCGGGATTACATCATCTAATGCTACACAGAAGATTTCTCAGTAACTTCGTTGATTTGTGTGTGTTCAACTAACAGAGTTCAACCTTCCCTTAGACATAGCAGATTGGAAACCCTCTTTTTGAGGAACTTGCAAGTGGAGATTTCAAGCGTTTTTGGGGCCAACGGTAGAAAAGGAAATATCCTCGTATAAAAAATAGAGAGAATCATTCTCAGAAACCGCTTTGTGATGTGTGCGTTCCCCTCAAGGAGTTTAACCTTTCTTTTCATAGAGCAGTTTGGACACACTATGTTTGTGAAGTCTGCAAGTGGATATTTGGACCTCTTTGAGGATTTCTTTGGAAGCGGGATTTCATCATCTAATGCTACACAGAAGATTTCTCAGTAACTTCGTTGATTTCTGTGTGTTCAACTAACAGAGCTGAACCATCCTTTAGACAGAGCAGATTGGAAACCCTCTTTTTGAGAAATTTGCTTTTGGGGATTTCAAGCGTATTGGGGCCAACGGTAGAAAAGGAACTATCCTCGTATAAAAACTAGAGAGAATCATTCTCAGAAACCGCTTTGTGATGTGTGCGTTCCCCTCATGGAGTTTAACCTTTCTTTTCATAGAGCAGTTTGGACACACTCTGTTTGTGAAGTCTGCAAGTGGATATTTGGACCTCTTTGAGGATTTCGTTGGAAGCGGGATTTCTTCATCTAATGCTACACAGAAGATTTCTCAGTAACTTCGTTGATTTGTGTGTGTTCAACTAACAGAGTTCAACCTTCCCTTAGACAGAGCAGATTGGAAACCCTCTTTTTGTGGAATTTGCAAGTGGAGATTTCAAGCGCTTTGGGGCCAACGGTAGAAAAGGAAATATCCTCGTATAAAAACTAGAGAGAATCATTCTCTGAAACCACTTTGTGATGTGTGCGTTCCACTCACAGAGTTCAATCTTTCCTTTCATAGAGCAGTTTGGAAACACTCTGTTTGTGAAGACTGCAAGTGGATATTTGGACCTCTTTGAGGATTTCGTTGGATACGGGATTTCTTCATCTAATGCTAGAAGGAAGAATTCCCAGAAATTCCTTTGATTTGTGTGTGTTCAGCTAACAGAGCTGAACCATCCTTTAGACAGAGCAGATTGGAAACCCTCTTTTTGAGGAATTTGCTTGTGGAGATTACAAGCGTTTTGGGGCCAACGGTAGAAAAGGAAATATCCTCGTATAAAAACTAGAGAGAATCATTCTCAGAAACCACTTTGTGATGTGTGCGTTCCACTCACACAGTTTAACCTTTCTTTTCATAGAACAGTTTGGAAACACTCTGTTTGTAAAGTCTGCAAGTGGATATTTGGACCTCTTTGAGGATTTCGTTGGAAGCGGGATTTCTTCTTCTAATGCTACACAGAAGATTTCTCAGTAACTTCGTTGATTTGTGTGTGTTCAAATAACAGAGTTCAACCTTCCCCTAGAGATAGCAGCTTGGAAACCCTCTTTTTGTGGAATTTGCAAGTGGAGATTTCAAGCGCTTTGGGGCCAACGGTAGAAAAGGAAATATCTTCGTATAAAAACTACAGAGAACCATTCTCAGAAACCACTTTGTGTTGTGCGCGTTCCACTCACAGAGTTTAACCTTTCTTTTCATAGAGCAGTTTGGAAACACTCTGTTTGTGAAGTCTGCAAGTGGATATTTGGACCTCTTTGAGGATTTCGTTGGAATCGGGATTTCTTCATCTAATGCTAGAAGGAAGAATTCTCAGAAATTTCTTTGATATGTGTGTGTTCAACTAACAGAGCTGAACCATCCTTTAGACAGAGCAGAATGGAAACCCTCTTTATGAGGAATTTGCTTGTGGAGATTTCAAGCCTTTTGGGGCCAACGGTAGAAAAGGAAATATCCTCGTATAAAAACTAGAGAGAATCATTCTCAGAAACCACTTTGTGATGTGTGCGTTCCACTCACAGAGTTTAATCTTTCTTTTCATAGAACAGTTTGGAAACACTCTGTTTGTAAAGTCTGCAAGTGGATATTTGGACCTCTTTGAGGATTTCGTTGGAAGCGGGATTTCTTCATCTAATGCTACACAGAAGATTTCTCAGTAACTTCGTTGATTTCTGTGTGTTCAACTAACAGAGTTCAACCTTCCCTTAGACATAGCAGATTGGAAACCCTCTTTTTGTGGAATTTGCAAATGGAGATTTCAAGCGCTTTGGGGTCAACTGTAGAAAAGGAAATATCCTCTTATAAAAACTAGAGAGAATCATTCTCAGAAACCACTTTGTGTAGTGTGCGTTCCACTCACAGAGTTCAATCTTTGCTTTCATACGGCAGTTTGGAAACACTCTGTTTGTGAAGACTGCAAGTGGATATTTGGACCTCTTTGAGGATTTCGTTGGAAACGGGATTTCTTCATCTAATGCTAGAAGGAAGAATTCCCAGAAATTTCTTTGATTTGTGTGTGTTCAGCTAACAGAGCTGAACCATCCTTTAGACAGAGCAGATTGGAAACCCTCTTTTTGAGGAATTTGCTTGTGGAGATTTCAAGCGTTTTGGGGCCAACTGTAGAAAAGAAATATCCTGGTATAAAAACTAGAGAGAATCATTCTCAGAAACCACTTTGGATGTGTGCGTTCCACTCACAGAGTTTAACCTTCCTTTTAATAGAACAGTTTGGAAACACTCTGTTTGTAAAGTCTGCAAGTGGATATTTGGACCTCTTTGAGGATTTCGTTGGAAACGGGATTTCTTCATCTAATGCTACACAGAAGATTTCTCAGTAACTTCGTTGATTTGTGTGTGTTCAACTAACAGAGTTCAACCTTCCCTTAGACATAGCAGATTGGAAACCCTCTTTTTGTGGAACTTGCAAGTTGAGATTTCAAGCGATTTTGGGGCCAACGGTAGAAAAGGAAATATCCTCGTATAAAAAATAGAGAGAATCATTCTCAGAAACCGCTTTGTGATGTGTGCGTTCCCCTCAAGGAGTTTAACCTTTCTTTTCATAGAGCAGTTTGGACACACTATGTTTGTGAAGTCTGCAAGTGGATATTTGGACCTCTTTGAGGATTTCTTTGGAAGCGGGATTTCATCATCTAATGCTACACAGAAGATTTCTCAGTAACTTCGTTGATTTCTGTGTGTTCAACTAACAGAGCTGAACCATCCTTTAGACAGAGCAGATTGGAAACCCTCTTTTTGAGAAATTTGCTTTTGGGGATTTCAAGCGTTTTGGGGCCAACGGTAGAAAAGGAAATATCCTCGTATAAAAACTGGAGAGAATCATTCTCAGAAAACACTTTGTGATGTGTGCGTTCCACTCACAGAGTTTAACCTTTCCTTTCATAGAGCAGTTTGGAAACACTCTGTTTGTGAAGTCTGCAAGTGGATATTTGGATCTCTTTGAGGGTTTCGTTGGAAACGGGATTTCTTCATCTAATGCTAGAAGGAAGAATTCTCAGAAACTTCTTTGATTTGTGTGTGTTCAACTAACGGAGCTGAACCATCCTTTAGACAGAGCAGATTGGAAACCCTCTTTTTTTAGGAATTTGCTTGTGGAGATTACAAGCGTTTTGGGGCCAACGGTAGAAAAGGAAATATCCTCGTATAAAAACTAGAGAGAATCATTCTCAGAAACCACTTTGTGATGTGTGCGTTCCACTCACAGAGTTTAACCTTTCTTTTCATAGAACAGTTTGGAAACACTCTGTTTGTAAAGTCTGCAAGTGGATATTTGGACCTCTTTGAGGATTTCGTTGGAAGCGGGATTTCTTCATCTAATGCTACACAGAAGATTTCTCAGTAACTTCGTTGATTTCTGTGTGTTCAACTAACAGAGTTCAACCTTCCCTTAGACATAGCAGTTTGGAAACCCTCTTTTTGTGGAATTTGCAAGTGGAGATTTCAAGCGCTTTGGGGCCAACGGTAGAAAAGGAAATATCCTCGTATAAAAACTAGAGAGAATCATTCTCAGAAACCACTTTGTGTAGTGTGCGTTCCACTCACAGAGTTCAATCTTTCCTTTCATAGAGCAGTTTGGAAACACTCTGTTTGTGAAGACTGCAAGTGGATATTTGGACCTCTTTGAGGATTTCGTTGGATACGGGATTTCTTCATCTAATGCTAGAAGGAAGAATTCCCAGAAATTCCTTTGATTTGTGTGTGTTCAGCTAACAGAGCTGAACCATCCTTTAGACAGAGCAGATTGGAAACCCTCTTTTTGAGGAATTTGCTTGTGGAGATTACAAGCGTTTTGGGGCCAACGGTAGAAAAGGAAATATCCTCGTATAAAAACTAGAGAGAATCATTCTCAGAAACCACTTTGTGATGTGTGCGTTCCACTCACAGAGTTTAACCTTTCTTTTCATAGAACAGTTTGGAAAAACTCTGTTTGTAAGGTCTGCAAGTGGATATTTGGACCTCTTTGAGGATTTCGTTGGAAGCGGGATTTCTTCATCTAATGCTACACAGAAGATTTCTCAGTAACTTCGTTGATTTGTGTGTGTTCAAATAACAGAGTTCAACCTTCCCTTAGAGATAGCAGCTTGGAAACCCTCTTTTTGTGGAATTTGCAAGTGGAGATTTCAAGCGCTTTGGGGCCAACGGTAGAAAAGGAAATATCTTCGTATAAAAACTACAGAGAACCATTCTCAGAAACCACTTTGTGTTGTGCGCGTTCCACTCACAGAGTTTAACCTTTCTTTTCATAGAGCAGTTTGGAAACACTCTGTTTGTGAAGTCTGCAAGTGGATATTTGGACCTCTTTGAGGATTTCGTTGGAATCGGGATTTCTTCATCTAATGCTAGAAGGAAGAATTCTCAGAAATTTCTTTGATATGTGTGTGTTCAACTAACAGAGCTGAACCATCCTTTAGACAGAGCAGAATGGAAACCCTCTTTATGAGGAATTTGCTTGTGGTGATTTCAAGCCTTTTGGGGCCAACGGTAGAAAAGGAAATATCCTCGTATAAAAACTAGAGAGAATCATTCTCAGAAACCACTTTGTGATGTGTGCGTTCCACTCACAGAGTTTAATCTTTCTTTTCATAGAACAGTTTGGAAACACTCTGTTTGTAAAGTCTGCAAGTGGATATTTGGACCTCTTTGAGGATTTCGTTGGAAGCGGGATTTCTTCATCTAATGCTACACAGAAGATTTCTCAGTAACTTCGTTGATTTCTGTGTGTTCAACTAACAGAGTTCAACCTTCCCTTAGACATAGCAGATTGGAAACCCTCTTTTTGTGGAATTTGCAAATGGAGATTTCAAGCGCTTTGGGGTCAACTGTAGAAAAGGAAATATCCTCTTATAAAAACTAGAGAGAATCATTCTCAGAAACCACTTTGTGTAGTGTGCGTTCCACTCACAGAGTTCAATCTTTGCTTTCATACGGCAGTTTGGAAACACTCTGTTAGTGAAGACTGCAAGTGGATATTTGGACCTCTTTGAGGATTTCGTTGGAAACGGGATTTCTTCATCTAATGCTAGAAGGAAGAATTCCCAGAAATTTCTTTGATTTGTGTGTGTTCAGCTAACAGAGCTGAACCATCCTTTAGACAGAGCAGATTGGAAACCCTCTTTTTGAGGAATTTGCTTGTGGAGATTTCAAGCGTTTTGGGTCCAACTGTAGAAAAGAAATATCCTGTTATAAAAACTAGAGAGAATCATTCTCAGAAACCACTTTGGATGTGTGCGTTCCACTCACAGAGTTTAACCTTTCTTTTAATAGAACAGTTTGGAAACACTCTGTTTGTAAAGTCTGCAAGTGGATATTTGGACCTCTTTGAGGATTTCGTTGGAAGCGGGATTTCTTCATCTAATGCTACACAGAAGATTTCTCAGTAACTTCGTTGATTTGTGTGTGTTCAACTAACAGAGTTCAACCTTCCCTTAGACATAGCAGATTGGAAACCCTCTTTTTGTGGAACTTGCAAGTGGAGATTTCAAGCGATTTTGGGGCCAACGGTAGAAAAGGAAATATCCTCGTATAAAAAATAGAGAGAATCATTCTCAGAAACGGCTTTGTGATGTGTGTGTTCCCCTCAAGGAGTTTAACCTTTCTTTTCATAGAGCAGTTTGGACACTCTATGTTTGTGAAGTCTGCAAGTGGATATTTGGACCTCTTTGAGGATTTCTTTGGAAGCGGGATTTCATCATCTAATGCTACACAGAAGATTTCTCAGTAACTTCGTTGATTTCTGTGTGTTCAACTAACAGAGCTGAACCATCCTTTAGACAGAGCAGATTGGAAACCCTCTTTTTGAGAAATTTGCTTTTGGGGATTTCAAGCGTTTTGGGGCCAACGGTAGAAAAGGAAATATCCTCGTATAAAAACTAGAGAGAATCATTCTCAGAAACCGCTTTGTGATGTGTGCGTTCCCCTCACGGAGTTTAACCTTTCTTTTCATAGAGCAGTTTGGACACACTCTGTTTGTGAAGTCTGCAAGTGGATATTTGGACCTCTTTGAGGATTTCGTTGGAAGCGGGATTTCTTCATCTAATGCTACACAGAAGATTTCTCAGTAACTTCGTTGATTTCTGTGTGTTCAACTAACAGAGTTCAACCTTCCCTTAGACATAGCAGATTGGAAACCCTCTTTTTGTGGAATTTGCAAGTGGAGATTTCAAGCGCTTTGGGGCCAACGGTAGAAAAGGAAATATCCTCGTATAAAAACTGGAGAGAATCATTCTCAGAAAACACTTTGTGATGTGTGCGTTCCACTCACAGAGTTTAACCTTTCCTTTCATAGAGCAGTTTGGAAACACTCTGTTTGTGAAGACTGCAAGTGGATATTTGGACCTCTTTGAGGGTTTCATAGGAAGCGGGATTTCTTCATCTAATGCTACACAGAAGATTTCTCAGTAACTTCGTTGATTTCTGTGTGTTCAACTAACAGAGCTGAACCATCCTTTAGACAGAGCAGATTGGAAACCCTCTTTTTGAGAAATTTGCTTTTGGGGATTTCAAGCGTTTTGGGGCCAACGGTAGAAAAGGAAATATCCTCGTATAAAACTAGAGAGAATCATTCTCAGAAACCGCTTTGTGATGTGTGCGTTCCCCTCACGGAGTTTAACCTTTCCTTTCATAGAGCAGTTTGGACACACTCTGTTTGTGAAGTCTGCAATTGGATATTTGGCCCTCTTTGAGGATTTCATAGGAAGCGGGATTTCTTCATCTAATGCTACACAGAAGATTTCTCAGTAACTTCGTTGATTTCTGTGTGTTCAACTAACAGAGTTCAACCTTCCCTTAGAGATAGCAGATTGGAAACCCACTTTTTGTGGAATTTGCAAGTGGAGATTTCAAGCGCTTTGGGGCCAACGGTAGAAAAGGAAATATCCTCGTATAAAAAGTGGAGAGAATCATTCTCAGAAACCACTTTGTGATGTGTGCGTTCTACTCACAGAGTTTAACCTTTCCTTTCATAGAGCAGTTTGGAAACACTCTGTTTGTGAAGACTGCAAGTGGATATTTGGACCTCTTTGAGGATTTCGTTGGAAACGGGATTTCTTCATCTAATGCTAGAAGGAAGAATTCTCAGAAACTTCTTTGATTTGTGTGTGTTCAACTAACGGAGCTGAACCATCCTTTAGACAGAGCAGATTGGAAACCGTCTTTTTGAGGAATTTGCTTGTGGAGATTTCAAGCGTTTTGGGGCCAACGGTAGAAAAGGAAATATCCTCGTATAAAAACTAGAGAGAATCATTTTCAGAAACCACTTTGTGTTGTGCGCGTTCCACTCACAGAGTTTAACCTTTCTTTTCATAGAGCAGTTTGGAAACACTCTGTTTGTAAAGTCTGCAAGTGGATATTTGGACCTCTTTGAGGATTTCGTTGGAAGCGGGATTTCTTCATCTAATGCTACACAGAAGATTTCTCAGTAACTTCGTTGATTTGTGTGTGTTCAACTAACAGAGTTCAACCTTCCCTTAGAGATAGCAGCTTGGAAACCCTCTTTTTGTGGAATTTGCAAGTGGAGATTTCAAGCGCTTTGGGGCCAACGGTTGAAAAGGAAATATCTTCGTATAAAAACTAGAGAGAACCATTCTCAGAAACCACTTTGTGTTGTGCGCGTTCCACTCACAGAGTTTAACCTTTCTTTTCATAGAGCAGTTTGGAAACACTCTGTTTGTGAAGTCTGCAAGTGGATATTTGGACCTCTTTGAGGATTTCGTTGGAATCGGGATTTCTTCATCTAATGCTAGAAGGAAGAATTCTCAGAAACTTCTTTGATATGTGTGTGTTCAACTGACAGAGCTGAACCATCCTTTAGACAGAGCAGAATGGAAACACTCTTTTTGAGGAATTTGCTTGTGGAGATTTCAAGCCTTTTGGGGCCAACGGTGGAAAAGGAAATATCCTCGTATAAAAACTAGAGAGAATCATTCTCAGAAACCACTTTGTGATGTGTGCGTTCCACTCACAGAGTTTAATCTTTCTTTTCATAGAACAGTTTGGAAACACTCTGTTTGTAAAGTCTGCAAGTGGATATTTGGACCTCTTTGAGGATTTCGTTGGAAGCGGTATTTCTTCATCTAATGCTACACAGAAGATTTCTCAGTAACTTCGTTGATTTCTGTGTGTTCAACTAACAGAGTTCAACCTTTCCTTAGACATAGCAGATTGGAAACCCTCTTTTTGTGGAATTTGCAAGTGGAGATTTCAAGCGCTTTGGGGTCAACTGTAGAAAAGGAAATATCCTCGTATAAAAACTAGAGAGAATCCTTCTCAGAAACCACTTTGTGTAGTGTGCGTTCCACTCACAGAGTTCAATCTTTGCTTTCATACGGCAGTTTGGAAACACTCTGTTTGTGAAGACTGCAAGTGGATATTTGGACCTCTTTGAGGATTTCGTTGGAAACGGGATTTCTTCATCTAATGCTAGAAGGAAGAATTCCCAGAAATTTCTTTGATTTGTGTGTGTTCAGCTAACAGAGCTGAACCATCCTTTAGACAGAGCAGATTGGAAACCCTCTTTTTGAGGAATTTGCTTGTGGAGATTTCAAGCGTTTTGGGGCCAACTGTAGAAAAGAAATATCCTGGTAGAAAAACTAGAGAGAATCATTCTCAGAAACCACTTTGGATGTGTGCGTTCCACTCACAGAGTTTAACCTTTCTTCTCATAGAACAGTTTGGAAACACTCTGTTTGTAAAGTCTGCAAGTGGATATTTGGACCTCTTTGAGGATTTCGTTGGAAGCGGGATTTCTTCATCTAATGCTACACAGAAGATTTCTCAGTAACTTCGTTGATTTGTGTGTGTTCAACTAACAGAGTTCAGCCTTCCCTTAGACATAGCAGATTGGAAACCCTCTTTTTGTGGAACTTGCAAGTGGAGATTTCAAGCGTTTTTGGGGCCAACGGTAGAAAAGGAAATATCCTCATATAAAAAATAGAGAGAATCATTCTCAGAAACCGCTTTCGGATGTGTGCGTTCCCCTCAAGGAATTTAACCTTTCTTTTCATAGAGCAGTTTGGACACACTCTGTTTGTGAATTCTGCAAGTGGATATTTGGACCTCTTTGAGGATTTCTTTGGAAGCGGGATTTCATCATCTAATGCTACACAGAAGATTTCTCAGTAACTTCGTTGATTTCTGTGTGTTCAACTAACAGAGCTGAACCATCCTTTAGACAGAGCAGATTGGAAACCCTCTTTTTGAGAAATTTGCTTTTGGGGATTTCAAGCGTTTTGGGGCCAACGGTAGAAAAGGAAATATCCTCGTATAAAAACTAGAGAGAATCATTCTCAGAAACCACTTTGTGATGTGTGCGTTCCCCTCACGGAGTTTAACCTTTCTTTTCATAGAGCAGTTTGGACACACTCTGTTTGTGAAGTCTGCAAGTGGATATTTGGACCTCTTTGAGGATTTCGTTGGAAGCGGGATTTCATCATCTAATGCTACACAGAAGATTTCTCAGTAACTTCGTTGATTTCTCTGTGTTCAACTAACAGAGTTCAACCTTCCCTTAGACATAGCAGATTGGAAACCCTCTTTTTGTGGAATTTGCAAGTGGAGATTTCAAGCGCTTTGGGGCCAACGGTAGAAAAGGAAATATCCTCGTATAAAAACTGGAGAGAATCATTCTCAGAAAACACTTTGTTATGTGTGCGTTCCACTCACAGAGTTTAACCTTTCCTTTCATAGAGCAGTTTGGAAACACTCTGTTTGTGAAGACTGCAAGTGGATATTTGGACCATTTTGAGGATTTCTTTGGAAACGGGATTTCTTCATCTAATGCTAGAAGGAAGAATTCCCAGAAATTTCTTTGATTTGTGTGTGTTCAGCTAACAGAGCTGAACCATCCTTTAGACAGAGCAGATTGGAAACCCTCTTTTTGAGGAATTTGCTTGTGGAGATTTCAAGCGTTTTGGGGCCAACTGTAGAAAGGAAATATCCTGGTATAAAAACTAGAGAGAATCATTCTCAGAAACCACTTTGGATGTGTGCGTTCCACTCACAGAGTTTAACCTTTCTTTTCATAGAACAGTTTGGAAACACTCTGTTTGAAAAGTCTGCAAGTGGATATTTGGACCTCTTTGAGGATTTCGTTGGAAGCGGGATTTCATCATCTAATGCTACACAGAAGATTTCTCAGTAACTTCGTTGATTTGTGTGTGTTCAACTAACAGAGTTCAACCTTCCCTTAGACATAGCAGATTGGAAACCCTCTTTTTGAGGAACTTGCAAGTGGAGATTTCAAGCGTTTTTGGGGCCAACGGTAGAAAAGGAAATATCCTCGTATAAAAAATAGAGAGAATCATTCTCAGAAACCGCTTTGTGATGTGTGCGTTCCCCTCAAGGAGTTTAACCTTTCTTTTCATAGAGCAGTTTGGACACACTATGTTTGTGAAGTCTGCAAGTGGATATTTGGACCTCTTTGAGGATTTCTTTGGAAGCGGGATTTCATCATCTAATGCTACACAGAAGATTTCTCAGTAACTTCGTTGATTTCTGTGTGTTCAACTAACAGAGCTGAACCATCCTTTAGACAGAGCAGATTGGAAACCCTCTTTTTGAGAAATTTGCTTTTGGGGATTTCAAGCGTATTGGGGCCAACGGTAGAAAAGGAACTATCCTCGTATAAAAACTAGAGAGAATCATTCTCAGAAACCGCTTTGTGATGTGTGCGTTCCCCTCATGGAGTTTAACCTTTCTTTTCATAGAGCAGTTTGGACACACTCTGTTTGTGAAGTCTGCAAGTGGATATTTGTACCTCTTTGAGGATTTCGTTGGAAGCGGGATTTCTTCATCTAATGCTACACAGAAGATTTCTCAGTAACTTCGTTGATTTGTGTGTGTGCAACTAACAGAGTTCAACCTTCCCTTAGACAGAGCAGATTGGAAACCCTCTTTTTGTGGAATTTGCAAGTGGAGATTTCAAGCGCTTTGGGGTCAACGGTAGAAAAGGAAATATCCTCGTATAAAAACTAGAGAGAATCATTCTCAGAAACCACTTTGTGTAGTGTGCGTTCCACTCACAGAGTTCAATCTTTCCTTTCATAGAGCAGTTTGGAAACACTCTGTTTGTGAAGACTGCAAGTGGATATTTGGACCTCTTTGAGGATTTCGTTGGATACGGGATTTCTTCATCTAATGCTAGAAGGAAGAATTCCCAGAAATTCCTTTGATTTGTGTGTGTTCAGCTAACAGAGCTGAACCATCCTTTAGACAGAGCAGATTGGAAACCCTCTTTTTGAGGAATTTGCTTGTGGAGATTACAAGCGTTTTGGGGCCAACGGTAGAAAAGGAAATATCCTCGTATAAAAACTAGAGAGAATCATTCTCAGAAACCACTTTGTGATGTGTGCGTTCCACTCACACAGTTTAACCTTTCTTTTCATAGAACAGTTTGGAAACACTCTGTTTGTAAAGTCTGCAAGTGGATATTTGGACCTCTTTGAGGATTTCGTTGGAAGCGGGATTTCTTCTTCTAATGCTACACAGAAGATTTCTCAGTAACTTCGTTGATTTGTGTGTGTTCAAATAACAGAGTTCAACCTTCCCCTAGAGATAGCAGCTTGGAAACCCTCTTTTTGTGGAATTTGCAAGTGGAGATTTCAAGCGCTTTGGGGCCAACGGTAGAAAAGGAAATATCTTCGTATAAAAACTACAGAGAACCATTCTCAGAAACCACTTTGTGTTGTGCGCGTTCCACTCACAGAGTTTAACCTTTCTTTTCATAGAGCAGTTTGGAAACACTCTGTTTGTGAAGTCTGCAAGTGGATATTTGGACCTCTTTGAGGATTTCGTTGGAATCGGGATTTCTTCATCTAATGCTAGAAGGAAGAATTCTCAGAAATTTCTTTGATATGTGTGTGTTCAACTAACAGAGCTGAACCATCCTTTAGACAGAGCAGAATGGAAACCCTCTTTATGAGGAATTTGCTTGTGGAGATTTCAAGCCTTTTGGGGCCAACGGTAGAAAAGGAAATATCCTCGTATAAAAACTAGAGAGAATCATTCTCAGAAACCACTTTGTGATGTGTGCGTTCCACTCACAGAGTTTAATCTTTCTTTTCATAGAACAGTTTGGAAACACTCTGTTTGTAAAGTCTGCAAGTGGATATTTGGACCTCTTTGAGGATTTCGTTGGAAGCGGGATTTCTTCATCTAATGCTACACAGAAGATTTCTCAGTAACTTCGTTGATTTCTGTGTGTTCAACTAACAGAGTTCAACCTTCCCTTAGACATAGCAGATTGGAAACCCTCTTTTTGTGGAATTTGCAAATGGAGATTTCAAGCGCTTTGGGGTCAACTGTAGAAAAGGAAATATCCTCTTATAAAAACTAGAGAGAATCATTCTCAGAAACCACTTTGTGTAGTGTGCGTTCCACTCACAGAGTTCAATCTTTGCTTTCATACGGCAGTTTGGAAACACTCTGTTTGTGAAGACTGCAAGTGGATATTTGGACCTCTTTGAGGATTTCGTTGGAAACGGGATTTCTTCATCTAATGCTAGAAGGAAGAATTCCCAGAAATTTCTTTGATTTGTGTGTGTTCAGCTAACAGAGCTGAACCATCCTTTAGACAGAGCAGATTGGAAACCCTCTTTTTGAGGAATTTGCTTGTGGAGATTTCAAGCGTTTTGGGGCCAACTGTAGAAAAGAAATATCCTGGTATAAAAACTAGAGAGAATCATTCTCAGAAACCACTTTGGATGTGTGCGTTCCACTCACAGAGTTTAACCTTCCTTTTAATAGAACAGTTTGGAAACACTCTGTTTGTAAAGTCTGCAAGTGGATATTTGGACCTCTTTGAGGATTTCGTTGGAAACGGGATTTCTTCATCTAATGCTACACAGAAGATTTCTCAGTAACTTCGTTGATTTGTGTGTGTTCAACTAACAGAGTTCAACCTTCCCTTAGACATAGCACATTGGAAACCCTCTTTTTGTGGAACTTGCAAGTTGAGATTTCAAGCGATTTTGGGGCCAACGGTAGAAAAGGAAATATCCTCGTATAAAAAATAGAGAGAATCATTCTCAGAAACCGCTTTGTGATGTGTGCGTTCCCCTCAAGGAGTTTAACCTTTCTTTTCATAGAGCAGTTTGGACACACTATGTTTGTGAAGTCTGCAAGTGGATATTTGGACCTCTTTGAGGATTTCTTTGGAAGCGGGATTTCATCATCTAATGCTACACAGAAGATTTCTCAGTAACTTCGTTGATTTCTGTGTGTTCAACTAACAGAGCTGAACCATCCTTTAGACAGAGCAGATTGGAAACCCTCTTTTTGAGAAATTTGCTTTTGGGGATTTCAAGCGTTTTGGGGCCAACGGTAGAAAAGGAAATATCCTCGTATAAAAACTGGAGAGAATCATTCTCAGAAAACACTTTGTGATGTGTGCGTTCCACTCACAGAGTTTAACCTTTCCTTTCATAGAGCAGTTTGGAAACACTCTGTTTGTGAAGTCTGCAAGTGGATATTTGGATCTCTTTGAGGGTTTCGTTGGAAACGGGATTTCTTCATCTAATGCTAGAAGGAAGAATTCTCAGAAACTTCTTTGATTTGTGTGTGTTCAACTAACGGAGCTGAACCATCCTTTAGACAGAGCAGATTGGAAAACCTCTTTTTTTAGGAATTTGCTTGTGGAGATTACAAGCGTTTTGGGGCCAACGGTAGAAAAGGAAATATCCTCGTATAAAAACTAGAGAGAATCATTCTCAGAAACCACTTTGTGATGTGTGCGTTCCACTCACAGAGTTTAACCTTTCTTTTCATAGAACAGTTTGGAAACACTCTGTTTGTAAAGTCTGCAAGTGGATATTTGGACCTCTTTGAGGATTTCGTTGGAAGCGGGATTTCTTCATCTAATGCTACACAGAAGATTTCTCAGTAACTTCGTTGATTTCTGTGTGTTCAACTAACAGAGTTCAACCTTCCCTTAGACATAGCAGTTTGGAAACCCTCTTTTTGTGGAATTTGCAAGTGGAGATTTCAAGCGCTTTGGGGCCAACGGTAGAAAAGGAAATATCCTCGTATAAAAACTAGAGAGAATCATTCTCAGAAACCACTTTGTGTAGTGTGCGTTCCACTCACAGAGTTCAATCTTTCCTTTCATAGAGCAGTTTGGAAACACTCTGTGAAGACTGCAAGTGGATATTTGGACCTCTTTGAGGATTTCGTTGGATACGGGATTTCTTCATCTAATGCTAGAAGGAAGAATTCCCAGAAATTCCTTTGATTTGTGTGTGTTCAGCTAACAGAGCTGAACCATCCTTTAGACAGAGCAGATTGGAAACCCTCTTTTTGAGGAATTTGCTTGTGGAGATTACAAGCGTTTTGGGGCCAACGGTAGAAAAGGAAATATCCTCGTATAAAAACTAGAGAGAATCATTCTCAGAAACCACTTTGTGATGTGTGCGTTCCACTCACAGAGTTTAACCTTTCTTTTCATAGAACAGTTTGGAAACACTCTGTTTGTAAGGTCTGCAAGTGGATATTTGGACCTCTTTGAGGATTTCGTTGGAAGAGGGATTTCTTCATCTAATGCTACACAGAAGATTTCTCAGTAACTTCGTTGATTTGTGTGTGTTCAAATAACAGAGTTCAACCTTCCCTTAGAGATAGCAACTTGGAAACCCTCTTTTTGTGGAATTTGCAAGTGGAGATTTCAAGCGCTTTGGGGCCAACGGTAGAAAAGGAAATATCTTCGTATAAAAACTACAGAGAACCATTCTCAGAAACCACTTTGTGTTGTGCGCGTTCCACTCACAGAGTTTAACCTTTCTTTTCATAGAGCAGTTTGGAAACACTCTGTTTGTGAAGTCTGCAAGTGGATATTTGGACCTCTTTGAGGATTTCGTTGGAATCGGGATTTCTTCATCTAATGCTAGAAGGAAGAATTCTCAGAAATTTCTTTGATATGTGTGTGTTCAACTAACAGAGCTGAACCATCCTTTAGACAGAGCAGAATGGAAACCCTCTTTTTGAGGAATTTGCTTGTGGTGATTTCAAGCCTTTTGGGGCCAACGGTAGAAAAGGAAATATCCTCGTATAAAAACTAGAGAGAATCATTCTCAGAAACCACTTTGTGATGTGTGCGTTCCACTCACAGAGTTTAATCTTTCTTTTCATAGAACAGTTTGGAAACACTCTGTTTGTAAAGTCTGCAAGTGGATATTTGGACCTCTTTGAGGATTTCGTTGGAAGCGGGATTTCTTCATCTAATGCTACACAGAAGATTTCTCAGTAACTTCGTTGATTTCTGTGTGTTCAACTAACAGAGTTCAACCTTTCCTTAGACATAGCAGATTGGAAACCCTCTTTTTGTGGAATTTGCAAATGGAGATTTCAAGCGCTTTGGGGTCAACTGTAGAAAAGGAAATATCCTCTTATAAAAACTAGAGAGAATCATTCTCAGAAACCACTTTGTGTAGTGTGCGTTCCACTCACAGAGTTCAATCTTTGCTTTCATACGGCAGTTTGGAAACACTCTGTTAGTGAAGACTGCAAGTGGATATTTGGACCTCTTTGAGGATTTCGTTGGAAACGGGATTTCTTCATCTAATGCTAGAAGGAAGAATTCCCAGAAATTTCTTTGATTTGTGTGTGTTCAGCTAACAGAGCTGAACCATCCTTTAGACAGAGCAGATTGGAAACCCTCTTTTTGAAGAATTTGCTTGTGGAGATTTCAAGCGTTTTGGGGCCAACTGTAGAAAAGAAATATCCTGTTATAAAAACTAGAGAGAATCATTCTCAGAAACCACTTTGGATGTGTGCGTTCCACTCACAGAGTTTAACCTTTCTTTTAATAGAACAGTTTGGAAACACTCTGTTTGTAAAGTCTGCAAGTGGATATTTGGACCTCTTTGAGGATTTCGTTGGAAGCGGGATTTCTTCATCTAATGCTACACAGAAGATTTCTCAGTAACTTCGTTGATTTCTGTGTGTTCAACTAACAGAGTTCAACCTTCCCTTAGACATAGCAGATTGGAAACCCTCTTTTTGTGGAACTTGCAAGTGGAGATTTCAAGCGATTTTGGGGCCAACGGTAGAAAAGGAAATATCCTCGTATAAAAAATAGAGAGAATCATTCTCAGAAACGGCTTTGTGATGTGTGCGTTCCCCTCAAGGAGTTTAACCTTTCTTTTCATAGAGCAGTTTGGACACTCTATGTTTGTGAAGTCTGCAAGTGGATATTTGGACCTCTTTGAGGATTTCTTTGGAAGCGGGATTTCATCATCTAATGCTACACAGAAGATTTCTCAGTAACTTCGTTGATTTCTGTGTGTTCAACTAACAGAGCTGAACCATCCTTTAGACAGAGCAGATTGGAAACCCTCTTTTTGAGAAATTTGCTTTTGGGGATTTCAAGCGTTTTGGGGCCAACGGTAGAAAAGGAAATATCCTCGTATAAAAACTAGAGAGAATCATTCTCAGAAACCGCTTTGTGATGTGTGCGTTCCCCTCACGGAGTTTAACCTTTCTTTTCATAGAGCAGTTTGGACACACTCTGTTTGTGAAGTCTGCAAGTGGATATTTGGACCTCTTTGAGGATTTCGTTGGAAGCGGGATTTCTTCATCTAATGCTACACAGAAGATTTCTCAGTAACTTCGTTGATTTCTGTGTGTTCAACTAACAGAGTTCAACCTTCCCTTAGACATAGCAGATTGGAAACCCTCTTTTTGTGGAATTTGCAAGTGGAGATTTCAAGCGCTTTGGGGCCAACGGTAGAAAAGGAAATATCCTCGTATAAAAACTGGAGAGAATCATTCTCAGAAAACACTTTGTGATGTGTGCGTTCCACTCACAGAGTTTAACCTTTCCTTTCATAGAGCAGTTTGGAAACACTCTGTTTGTGAAGACTGCAAGTGGATATTTGGACCTCTTTGAGGGTTTCGTTGGAAACGGGATTTCTTCATCTAATGCTAGAAGGAAGAATTCTCAGAAACTTCTTTGATTTGTGTGTGTTCAACTAACGGAGCTGAACCATGCTTTAGACAGAGCAGATTGGAAACCCTCTTTTTGAGGAATTTGCTTGTGGAGATTACAAGCGTTTTGGGGCCAACGGTAGAAAAGGAAATATCCTCGTATAAAAACTAGAGAGAATCATTCTCAGAAACCACTTTGTGATGTGTGCGTTCCACTCACAGAGTTTAACCTTTCTTTTCATAGAACAGTTTGGAAACACTCTGTTTGTAAAGTCTGCAAGTGGATATTTGGACCTCTTTGAGGATTTCGTTGGAAGCGGGATTTCTTCATCTAATGCTACACAGAAGATTTCTCAGTAACTTCGTTGATTTGTGTGTGTTCAACTAACAGAGTTCAACCTTCCCTTAGACATAGCAGATTGGAAACCCTCTTTTTGTGGAATTTGCAAGTGGAGATTTCAAGCGTTTTGGGGCCAACGGTAGAAAAGGAATCATCCTCGTATAAAAACTAGAGAGAATCATTCTCAGAAACCACTTTGTGATGTGTGCGTTCCCCTCACAGATTTTAACCTTTCTTTTCATAGAGCAGTTTGGACACACTCTGTTTGTGAAGTCTGCAATTGGATATTTGGCCTTCTTTGAAGATTTCATAGGAAGCGGGATTTCTTCATCTAATGCTACACAGAAGATTTCTCAGTAACTTCGTTGATTTCTGTGTGTTCAACTAACAGAGTTCAACCTTCCCTTAGAGATAGCAGATTGGAAACCCACTTTTTGTGGAAATTGCAAGTGGAGATTTCAAGCGCTTTGGGGCCAACGGTAGAAAAGGAAATATCCTCGTATAGAAAGTGGAGAGAATCATTCTCAGAAACCACTTTGTGATGTGTGCGTTCCACTCACAGAGTTTAACCTTTCCTTTCATAGAGCAGTTTGGAAACACTCTGTTTGTGAAGACTGCAAGTGGATATTTGGACCTCTTTGAGGATTTCTTTGGAAACGGGATTTCTTCATCTAATGCTAGAAGGAAGAATTCTCAGAAACTTCTTTGATTTGTGTGTGTTCAACTAACGGAGCTGAACCATCCTTTAGACAGAGCAGATTGGAAACCATCTTTTTGAGGAATTTGCTTGTGGAGATTTCAAGCGTTTTGGGGCCAACGGTAGAAAAGGAAATATCCTCGTATAAAAACTAGAGAGAATCATTTTCAGAAACCACTTTGTGTTGTGCGCGTTCCACTCACAGAGTTTAACCTTTCTTTTCATAGAGCAGTTTGGAAACACTCTGTTTGTAAAGTCTGCAGGTGGATATTTGGACCTCTTTGAGGATTTCGTTGGAAACGGGATTTCTTCATCTAATGCTAGAAGGAAGAATTCCCAGAAATTTCTTTGATTTGTGTGTGTTCAGCTAACAGAGCTGAACCATCCTTTAGACAGAGCAGATTGGAAACCCTCTTTTTGAGGAATTTGCTTGTGGAGATTTCAAGCGTTTTGGGGCCAACTGTAGAAAAGAAATATCCTGGTATAAAAACTAGAGAGAATCATTCTCAGAAACCACTTTGGATGTGTGCGTTCCACTCACAGAGTTTAACCTTTCTTTTCATAGAACAGTTTGGACACACTCTGTTTGTGAAGTCTGCAAGTGGATATTTGGACCTCTTTGAGGATTTCGTTGGAAGCGGGATTTCTTCATCTAATGCTACACAGAAGATTTCTCAGTAACTTCGTTGATTTCTGTGTGTTCAACTAACAGAGTTCAACCTTCCCTTAGACATAGCAGATTGGAAACCCTCTTTTTGTGGAATTTGCAAGTGGAGATTTCAAGCGCTTTGGGGCCAACGGTAGAAAAGGAAATATCCTCGTATAAAAACTGGAGAGAATCATTCTCAGAAAACACTTTGTGATGTGTGCGTTCCACTCACAGAGTTTAACCTTTCCTTTCATAGAGCAGTTTGGAAACACTCTGTTTGTGAAGACTGCAAGTGGATATTTGGACCTCTTTGAGGGTTTCGTTGGAAACGGGATTTCTTCATCTAATGCTAGAAGGAAGAATTCTCAGAAACTTCTTTGATTTGTGTGTGTTCAACTAACGGAGCTGAACCATGCTTTAGACAGAGCAGATTGGAAACCCTCTTTTTGAGGAATTTGCTTGTGGAGATTACAAGCGTTTTGGGGCCAACGGTAGAAAAGGAAATATCCTCGTATAAAAACTAGAGAGAATCATTCTCAGAAACCACTTTGTGATGTGTGCGTTCCACTCACAGAGTTTAACCTTTCTTTTCATAGAACAGTTTGGAAACACTCTGTTTGTAAAGTCTGCAAGTGGATATTTGGACCTCTTTGAGGATTTCGTTGGAAGCGGGATTTCTTCATCTAATGCTACACAGAAGATTTCTCAGTAACTTCGTTGATTTGTGTGTGTTCAACTAACAGAGTTCAACCTTCCCTTAGACATAGCAGATTGGAAACCCTCTTTTTGTGGAATTTCCAAGTGGAGATTTCAAGCGTTTTGGGGCCAACGGTAGAAAAGGAATCATCCTCGTATAAAAACTAGAGAGAATCATTCTCAGAAACCACTTTGTGATGTGTGCGTTCCCCTCACAGATTTTAACCTTTCTTTTCATAGAGCAGTTTGGACACACTCTGTTTGTGAAGTCTGCAATTGGATATTTGGCCCTCTTTGAGGATTTCATAGGAAGCGGGATTTCTTCATCTAATGCTACACAGAAGATTTCTCAGTAACTTCGTTGATTTCTGTGTGTTCAACTAACAGAGTTCAACCTTCCCTTAGAGATAGCAGATTGGAAACACACTTTTTGTGGAATTTGCAAGTGGAGATTTCAAGCGCTTTGGGGCCAACGGTAGAAAAGGAAATATCCTCGTATAGAAAGTGGAGAGAATCATTCTCAGAAACCACTTTGTGATGTGTGCGTTCCACTCACAGAGTTTAACCTTTCCTTTCATAGAGCAGTTTGGAAACACTCTGTTTGTGAAGACTGCAAGTGGATATTTGGACCTCTTTGAGGATTTCTTTGGAAACGGGATTTCTTCATCTAATGCTAGAAGGAAGAATTCCCAGAAATTTCTTTGATTTGTGTGTGTTCAGCTAACAGAGCTGAACCATCCTTTAGACAGAGCAGATTGGAAACCCTCTTTTTGAGGAATTTGCTTGTGGAGATTTCAAGCGTTTTGGGGCCAACGGTAGAAAAGGAAATATCCTCGTATAAAAACTAGAGAGAATCATTTTCAGAAACCACTTTGTGTTGTGCGCGTTCCACTCACAGAGTTTAACCTTTCTTTTCATAGAGCAGTTTGGAAACACTCTGTTTGTAAAGTCTGCAAGTGGATATTTGGACCTCTTTGAGGATTTCGTTGGAAGCGGGATTTCTTCATCTAATGCTAGAAGGAAGAATTCCCAGAAATTTCTTTGATTTGTGTGTGTTCAGCTAACAGAGCTGAACCATCCTTTAGACAGAGCAGATTGGAAACCCTCTTTTTGAGGAATTTGCTTGTGGAGATTTCAAGCGTTTTGGGGCCAACTGTAGAAAAGAAATATCCTGGTATAAAAACTAGAGAGAATCATTCTCAGAAACCACTTTGGATGTGTGCGTTCCACTCACAGAGTTTAACCTTTCTTTTCATAGAACAGTTTGGACACACTCTGTTTGTGAAGTCTGCAAGTGGATATTTGGACCTCTTTGAGGATTTCGTTGGAAGCGGGATTTCTTCATCTAATGCTACACAGAAGATTTCTCAGTAACTTCGTTGATTTCTGTGTGTTCAACTAACAGAGTTCAACCTTCCCTTAGACATAGCAGATTGGAAACCCTCTTTTTGTGGAATTTGCAAGTGGAGATTTCAAGCGCTTTGGGGCCAACGGTAGAAAAGGAAATATCCTCGTATAAAAACTGGAGAGAATCATTCTCAGAAAACACTTTGTGATGTGTGCGTTCCACTCACAGAGTTTAACCTTTCCTTTCATAGAGCAGTTTGGAAACACTCTGTTTGTGAAGACTGCAAGTGGATATTTGGACCTCTTTGAGGGTTTCGTTGGAAACGGGATTTCTTCATCTAATGCTAGAAGGAAGAATTCTCAGAAACTTCTTTGATTTGTGTGTGTTCAACTAACGGAGCTGAACCATGCTTTAGACAGAGCAGATTGGAAACCCTCTTTTTGAGGAATTTGCTTGTGGAGTTTACAAGCGTTTTGGGGCCAACGGTAGAAAAGGAAATATCCTCGTATAAAAACTAGAGAGAATCATTCTCAGAAACCACTTTGTGATGTGTGCGTTCCACTCACAGAGTTTAACCTTTCTTTTCATAGAACAGTTTGGAAACACTCTGTTTGTAAAGTCTGCAAGTGGATATTTGGACCTCTTTGAGGATTTCGTTGGAAGCGGGATTTCTTCATCTAATGCTACACAGAAGATTTCTCAGTAACTTCGTTGATTTGTGTGTGTTCAACTAACAGAGTTCAACCTTCCCTTAGACATAGCAGATTGGAAACCCTCTTTTTGTGGAATTTGCAAGTGGAGATTTCAAGCGTTTTGGGGCCAACGGTAGAAAAGGAATCATCCTCGTATAAAAACTAGAGAGAATCATTCTCAGAAACCACTTTGTGATGTGTGCGTTCCCCTCACAGATTTTAACCTTTCTTTTCATAGAGCAGTTTGGACACACTCTGTTTGTGAAGTCTGCAATTGGATATTTGGCCCTCTTTGAGGATTTCATAGGAAGCGGGATTTCTTCATCTAATGCTACACAGAAGATTTCTCAGTAACTTCGTTGATTTCTGTGTGTTCAACTAACAGAGTTCAACCTTCCCTTAGAGATAGCAGATTGGAAACCCACTTTTTGTGGAATTTGCAAGTGGAGATTTCAAGCGCTTTGGGGCCAACGGTAGAAAAGGAAATATCCTCGTATAGAAAGTGGAGAGAATCATTCTCAGAAACCACTTTGTGATGTGTGCGTTCCACTCACAGAGTTTAACCTTTCCTTTCATAGAGCAGTTTGGAAACACTCTGTTTGTGAAGACTGCAAGTGGATATTTGGACCTCTTTGAGGATTTCTTTGGAAACGGGATTTCTTCATCTAATGCTAGAAGGAAGAATTCTCAGAAACTTCTTTGATTTGTGTGTGTTCAACTAACGGAGCTGAACCATCCTTTAGACAGAGCAGATTGGAAACCATCTTTTTGAGGAATTTGCTTGTGGAGATTTCAAGCGTTTTGGGGTCAACGGTAGAAAAGGAAATATCCTCGTATAAAAACTAGAGAGAATCATTTTCAGAAACCACTTTGTGTTGTGCGCGTTCCACTCACAGAGTTTAACCTTTCTTTTCATAGAGCAGTTTGGAAACACTCTGTTTGTAAAGTCTGCAAGTGGATATTTGGACCTCTTTGAGGATTTCGTTGGAAGCGGGATTTCTTCATCTAATGCTAGAAGGAAGAATTCCCAGAAATTTCTTTGATTTGTGTGTGTTCAGCTAACAGAGCTGAACCATCCTTTAGACAGAGCAGATTGGAAACCCTCTTTTTGAGGAATTTGCTTGTGGAGATTTCAAGCGTTTTGGGGCCAACTGTAGAAAAGAAATATCCTGGTATAAAAACTAGAGAGAATCATTCTCAGAAACCACTTTGGATGTGTGCGTTCCACTCACAGAGTTTAACCTTTCTTTTCATAGAACAGTTTGGACACACTCTGTTTGTGAAGTCTGCAAGTGGATATTTGGACCTCTTTGAGGATTTCGTTGGAAGCGGGATTTCTTCATCTAATGCTACACAGAAGATTTCTCAGTAACTTCGTTGATTTCTGTGTGTTCAACTAACAGAGTTCAACCTTCCCTTAGACATAGCAGATTGGAAACCCTCTTTTGTGGAATTTGCAAGTGGAGATTTCAAGCGCTTTGGGGCCAACGGTAGAAAAGGAAATATCCTCGTATAGAAAGTGGAGAGAATCATTCTCAGAAACCACTTTGTGATGTGTGCGTTCCACTCACAGAGTTTAACCTTTCCTTTCATAGAGCAGTTTGGAAACACTCTGTTTGTGAAGACTGCAAGTGGATGTTTGGACCTCTTTGAGGATTTCTTTGGAAACGGGATTTCTTCATCTAATGCTAGAAGGAAGAATTCTCAGAAACTTCTTTGATTTGTGTGTGTTCAACTAACGGAGCTGAACCATCCTTTAGACAGAGCAGATTGGAAACCATCTTTTTGAGGAATTTGCTTGTGGAGATTTCAAGCGTTTTGGGGCCAACTGTAGAAAAGAAATATCCTGGTATAAAAACTAGAGAGAATCATTCTCAGAAACCACTTTGGATGTGTGCGTTCCACTCACAGAGTTTAACCTTTCTTTTCATAGAACAGTTTGGAAACACTCTGTTTGTAAAGTCTGCAAGTGGATACTTGGACCTCTTTGAGGATTTCGTTGGAAGCGGGATTTCTTCATCTAATGCTACACAGAAGATTTCTCAGTAACTTCGTTGATTTGTGTGTGTTCAACTGACAGAGTTCAACCTTCCCTTAGACATAGCAGATTGGAAACCCTCTTTTTGTGGAACTTGCAAGTGGAGATTTCAAGCGTTTTTGGGGCCAACGGTAGAAAAGGAAATATCCTCGTATAAAAAATAGAATCATTCTCAGAAACCGCTTTGGGATGTGTGCATTCCCCTCAAGGAGTTTAACCTTTCTTTTCGTAGAGCAGGTTGGACACACTCTGTTTGTGAAGTCTGCAAGTGGATATTTGGACCTCTTTGAGGATTTCGTTGGAAGCGGGATTTCTTCATCTAATGCTACACAGAAGATTTCTCAGTAACTTCGTTGATTTCTGTGTGTTCAACTAACAGAGTTCAACCTTCCCTTAGACATAGCAGATTGGAAACCCTCTTTTTGTGGAATTTGCAAGTGGAGATTTCAAGCGCTTTGGGGCCAACGGTAGAAAAGGAAATATCCTCGTATAAAAACTGGAGAGAATCATTCTCAGAAAACACTTTGTGATGTGTGCATTCCACTCACAGAGTTTAACCTTTCCTTTCATAGAGCAGTTTGGAAACACTCTGTTTGTGAAGACTGCAAGTGGATATTTGGACCTCTTTGAGGGTTTCGTTGGAAACGGGATTTCTTCATCTAATGCTAGAAGGAAGAATTCTCAGAAACTTCTTTGATTTGTGTGTGTTCAACTAACGGAACTGAACCATCCTTTAGACAGAGCAGATTGGAAACCCTCTTTTTGAGGAATTTGCTTGTGGAGATTACAAGCGTTTTGGGGCCAACGGTAGAAAAGGAAATATCCTCGTATAAAAACTAGAGAGAATCATTCTCAGAAACCACTTTGTGATGTGTGCGTTCCACTCACAGAGTTTAACCTTTCTTTTCATAGAACAGTTTGGAAACACTCTGTTTGTAAAGTCTGCAAGTGGATATTTGGACCTCTTTGAGGATTTCGTTGGAAGCGGGATTTCTTCATCTAATGCTACACAGAAGATTTCTCAGTAACTTCGTTGATTTGTGTGTGTTCAACTAACAGAGTTCAACCTTCCCTTAGACATAGCAGATTGGAAACCCTCTTTTTGTGGAATTTGCAAGTGGAGATTTCAAGCGTTTTGGGGCCAACGGTAGAAAAGGAATCATCCTCGTATAAAAACTAGAGAGAATCATTCTCAGAAACCACTTTGTGATGTGTGCGTTCCCCTCACAGATTTTAACCTTTCTTTTCATAGAGCAGTTTGGACACACTCTGTTTGTGAAGTCTGCAATTGGATATTTGGCCCTCTTTGAGGATTTCATAGGAAGCGGGATTTCTTCATCTAATGCTACACAGAAGATTTCTCAGTAACTTCGTTGATTTCTGTGTGTTCAACTAACAGAGTTCAACCTTCCCTTAGAGATAGCAGATTGGAAACCCACTTTTTGTGGAATTTGCAAGTGGAGATTTCAAGCGCTTTGGGGCCAACGGTAGAAAAGGAAATATCCTCGTATAGAAAGTGGAGAGAATCATTCTCAGAAACCACTTTGTGATGTGTGCGTTCCACTCACAGAGTTTAACCTTTCCTTTCATAGAGCAGTTTGGAAACACTCTGTTTGTGAAGACTGCAAGTGGATATTTGGACCTCTTTGAGGATTTCTTTGGAAACGGGATTTCTTCATCTAATGCTAGAAGGAAGAATTCTCAGAAACTTCTTTGATTTGTGTGTGTTCAACTAACGGAGCTGAACCATCCTTTAGACAGAGCAGATTGGAAACCATCTTTTTGAGGAATTTGCTTGTGGAGATTTCAAGCGTTTTGGGGTCAACGGTAGAAAAGGAAATATCCTCGTATAAAAACTAGAGAGAATCATTTTCAGAAACCACTTTGTGTTGTGCGCGTTCCACTCACAGAGTTTAACCTTTCTTTTCATAGAGCAGTTTGGAAACACTCTGTTTGTAAAGTCTGCAAGTGGATATTTGGACCTCTTTGAGGATTTCGTTGGAAGCGGGATTTCTTCATCTAATGCTAGAAGGAAGAATTCCCAGAAATTTCTTTGATTTGTGTGTGTTCAGCTAACAGAGCTGAACCATCCTTTAGACAGAGCAGATTGGAAACCCTCTTTTTGAGGAATTTGCTTGTGGAGATTTCAAGCGTTTTGGGGCCAACTGTAGAAAAGAAATATCCTGGTATAAAAACTAGAGAGAATCATTCTCAGAAACCACTTTGGATGTGTGCGTTCCACTCACAGAGTTTAACCTTTCTTTTCATAGAACAGTTTGGACACACTCTGTTTGTGAAGTCTGCAAGTGGATATTTGGACCTCTTTGAGGATTTCGTTGGAAGCGGGATTTCTTCATCTAATGCTACACAGAAGATTTCTCAGTAACTTCGTTGATTTCTGTGTGTTCAACTAACAGAGTTCAACCTTCCCTTAGACATAGCAGATTGGAAACCCTCTTTTGTGGAATTTGCAAGTGGAGATTTCAAGCGCTTTGGGGCCAACGGTAGAAAAGGAAATATCCTCGTATAAAAACTGGAGAGAATCATTCTCAGAAAACACTTTGTGATGTGTGCGTTCCACTCACAGAGTTTAACCTTTCCTTTCATAGAGCAGTTTGGAAACACTCTGTTTGTGAAGACTGCAAGTGGATATTTGGACCTCTTTGAGGGTTTCGTTGGAAACGGGATTTCTTCATCTAATGCTAGAAGGAAGAATTCTCAGAAACTTCTTTGATTTGTGTGTGTTCAACTAACGGAGCTGAACCATGCTTTAGACAGAGCAGATTGGAAACCCTCTTTTTGAGGAATTTGCTTGAGGAGATTACAAGCGTTTTGGGGCCAACGGTAGAAAAGGAAATATCCTCGTATAAAAACTAGAGAGAATCATTCTCAGAAACCACTTTGTGATGTGTGCGTTCCACTCACAGAGTTTAACCTTTCTTTTCATAGAACAGTTTGGAAACACTCTGTTTGTAAAGTCTGCAAGTGGATATTTGGACCTCTTTGAGGATTTCGTTGGAAGCGGGATTTCTTCATCTAATGCTACACAGAAGATTTCTCAGTAACTTCGTTGATTTGTGTGTGTTCAACTAACAGAGTTCAACCTTCCCTTAGAGATAGCAGCTTGGAAACCCTCTTTTTGTGGAATTTGCAAGTGGAGATTTCAAGCGTTTTGGGGCCAACGGTAGAAAAGGAATCATCCTCGTATAAAAACTAGAGAGAATCATTCTCAGAAACCACTTTGTGATGTGTGCGTTCCCCTCACAGATTTTAACCTTTCTTTTCATAGAGCAGTTTGGACACACTCTGTTTGTGAAGTCTGCAATTGGATATTTGGCCCTCTTTGAGGATTTCATAGGAAGCGGGATTTCTTCATCTAATGCTACACAGAAGATTTCTCAGTAACTTCGTTGATTTCTGTGTGTTCAACTAACAGAGTTCAACCTTCCCTTAGAGATAGCAGATTGGAAACCCACTTTTTGTGGAATTTGCAAGTGGAGATTTCAAGCGCTTTGGGGCCAACGGTAGAAAAGGAAATATCCTCGTATAGAAAGTGGAGAGAATCATTCTCAGAAACCACTTTGTGATGTGTGCGTTCCACTCACAGAGTTTAACCTTTCCTTTCATAGAGCAGTTTGGAAACACTCTGTTTGTGAAGACTGCAAGTGGATGTTTGGACCTCTTTGAGGATTTCTTTGGAAACGGGATTTCTTCATCTAATGCTAGAAGGAAGAATTCTCAGAAACTTCTTTGATTTGTGTGTGTTCAACTAACGGAGCTGAACCATCCTTTAGACAGAGCAGATTGGAAACCATCTTTTTGAGGAATTTGCTTGTGGAGATTTCAAGCGTTTTGGGGCCAACTGTAGAAAAGAAATATCCTGGTATAAAAACTAGAGAGAATCATTCTCAGAAACCACTTTGGATGTGTGCGTTCCACTCACAGAGTTTAACCTTTCTTTTCATAGAACAGTTTGGAAACACTCTGTTTGTAAAGTCTGCAAGTGGATACTTGGACCTCTTTGAGGATTTCGTTGGAAGCGGGATTTCTTCATCTAATGCTACACAGAAGATTTCTCAGTAACTTCGTTGATTTGTGTGTGTTCAACTGACAGAGTTCAACCTTCCCTTAGACATAGCAGATTGGAAACCCTCTTTTTGTGGAACTTGCAAGTGGAGATTTCAAGCGTTTTGGGGGCCAACGGTAGAAAAGGAAATATCCTCGTATAAAAAATAGAATCATTCTCAGAAACCGCTTTGGGATGTGTGCGTTCCCCTCAAGGAGTTTAACCTTTCTTTTCGTAGAGCAGGTTGGACACACTCTGTTTGTGAAGTCTGCAAGTGGATATTTGGACCTCTTTGAGGATTTCGTTGGAAGCGGGATTTCTTCATCTAATGCTACACAGAAGATTTCTCAGTAACTTCGTTGATTTCGGTGTGTTCAACTAACAGAGTTCAACCTTCCCTTAGACATAGCAGATTGGAAACCCTCTTTTTGTGGAATTTGCAAGTGGAGATTTCAAGCGCTTTGGGGCCAACGGTAGAAAAGGAAATATCCTCGTATAAAAACTGGAGAGAATCATTCTCAGAAAACACTTTGTGATGTGTGCATTCCACTCACAGAGTTTAACCTTTCCTTTCATAGAGCAGTTTGGAAACACTCTGTTTGTGAAGACTGCAAGTGGATATTTGGACCTCTTTGAGGGTTTCGTTGGAAACGGGATTTCTTCATCTAATGCTAGAAGGAAGAATTCTCAGAAACTTCTTTGATTTGTGTGTGTTCAACTAACGGAACTGAACCATCCTTTAGACAGAGCAGATTGGAAACCCTCTTTTTGAGGAATTTGCTTGTGGAGATTACAAGCGTTTTGGGGCCAACGGTAGAAAAGGAAATATCCTCGTATAAAAACTAGAGAGAATCATTCTCAGAAACCACTTTGTGATGTGTGCGTTCCACTCACAGAGTTTAACCTTTCTTTTCATAGAACAGTTTGGAAACACTCTGTTTGTAAAGTCTGCAAGTGGATATTTGGACCTCTTTGAGGATTTCGTTGGAAGCGGGATTTCTTCATCTAATGCTACACAGAAGATTTCTCAGTAACTTCGTTGATTTGTGTGTGTTCAACTAACAGAGTTCAACCTTCCCTTAGACATAGCAGATTGGAAACCCTCTTTTTGTGGAATTTGCAAGTGGAGATTTCAAGCGTTTTGGGGCCAACGGTAGAAAAGGAATTATCCTCGTATAAAAACTAGAGAGAATCATTCTCAGAAACCACTTTGTGATGTGTGCGTTCCCCTCACAGATTTTAACCTTTCTTTTCATAGAGCAGTTTGGACACACTCTGTTTGTGAAGTCTGCAAGTGGACATTTGGACCTCTTTGAGGATTTCATAGGAAGCGGGATTTCTTCATCTAATGCTACACAGAAGATTTCTCAGTAACTTCGTTGATTTCTGTGTGTTCAACTAACAGAGTTCAACCTTCCCTTAGAGATAGCAGATTGGAAACCCACTTTTTGTGGAATTTGCAAGTGGAGGTTTCAAGCGCTTTGGGGCCAACGGTAGAAAAGGAAATATCCTCGTATAAAAAGTGGAGAGAATCATTCTCAGAAACCACTTTGTGATGTGTGCGTTCCACTCACAGAGTTTAACCTTTCCTTTCATAGAGCAGTTTGGAAACACTCTGTTTGTGAAGACTGCAAGTGGATATTTGGACCTCTTTGAGGATTTCTTTGGAAACGGGATTTCTTCATCTAATGCTAGAAGGAAGAATTCTCAGAAACTTCTTTGATTTGTGTGTGTTCAACTAACGGAGCTGAACCATCCTTTAGACAGAGCAGATTGGAAACCATCTTTTTGAGGAATTTGCTTGTGGAGATTTCAAGCGTTTTGGGGCCAACGGTAGAAAAGGAAATATCCTTGTATAAAAACTAGAGAGAATCATTTTCAGAAACCACTTTGTGTTGTGCGCGTTCCACTCACAGAGTTTAACCTTTCTTTTCATAGAGCAGTTTGGAAACACTCTGTTTGTAAAGTCTGCAAGTGGATATTTGGACCTCTTTGAGGATTTCGTTGGAAGCGGGATTTCTTCATCTAATGCTACACAGAAGATTTCTCAGTAACTTCGTTGATTTGTGTGTGTTCAACTAACAGAGTTCAACCTTCCCTTAGAGATATCAGCTTGGAAACCCTCTTTTTGTGGAATTTGCAAGTGGAGATTTCAAGCGCTTTGGGGCCAACGGTAGAAAAGGAAATATCTTCGTATAAAAACTAGAGAGAACCATTCTCAGAAACCACTTTGTGTTGTGCGCGTTCCACTCACAGAGTTTAACCTTTCTTTTCATAGAGCAGTTTGGAAACACTCTGTTGTGAAGTCTGCAAGTGGATATTTGGACCTCTTTGAGGATTTCGTTGGAATCGGGATTTCTTCATCTAATGCTAGAAGGAAGAATTCTCAGAAACTTCTTTGATATATGTGTGTTCAACTGACAGAGCTGAACCCTCCTTTAGACAGAGCAGAATGGAAACCCTCTTTTTGAGGAATTTGCTTGTGGAGATTTCAAGCCTTTTGGGGCCAACGGTGGAAAAGGAAATATCCTCGTATAAAAACTAGAGAGAATCATTCTCAGAAACCACTTTGTGATGTGTGCGTTCCACTCACAGAGTTTAATCTTTCTTTTCATAGAACAGTTTGGAAACACTCTGTTTGTAAAGTCTGCAAGTGGATATTTGGACCTCTTTGAGGATTTCGTTGGAAGCGGGATTTCTTCATCTAATGCTACACAGAAGATTTCTCAGTAACTTCGTTGATTTCTGTGTGTTCAACTAACAGAGTTCAACCTTCCCTTAGACATAGCAGATTGGAAACCCTCTTTTTGTGGAATTTGCAATTGGAGATTTCAAGCGCTTTGGGGTCAACTGTAGAAAAGGAAATATCCTCGTATAAAAACTAGAGAGAATCATTCTCAGAAACCACTTTGTGTAGTGTGCGTTCCACTCACAGAGTTCAATCTTTCCTTTCATACGGCAGTTTGGAAACACTCTGTTTGTGAAGACTGCAAGTGGATATTTGGACCTCTTTGAGGATTTCGTTGGAAACGGGATTTCTTCATCTAATGCTAGAAGGAAGAATTCCCAGAAATTTCTTTGATTTGTGTGTGTTCAGCTAACAGAGCTGAACCATCCTTTAGACAGAGCAGATAGGAAACCCTCTTTTTGAGGAATTTGCTTGTGGAGATTTCAAGCGTTTTGGGGCCAACTGTAGAAAAGAAATATCCTGGTATAAAAACTAGAGAGAATCATTCTCAGAAACCACTTTGGATGTGTGCGTTCCACTCACAGAGTTTAACCTTTCTTTTCATAGAACAGTTTGGAAACACTGTTTGTAAAGTCTGCAAGTGGATATTTGGACCTCTTTGAGGATTTCGTTGGAAGCGGGATTTCTTCATCTAATGCTACACAGAAGATTTCTCAGTAACTTCGTTGATTTGTGTGTGTTCAACTAACAGAGTTCAACCTTCCCTTAGACATAGCAGATTGGAAACCCTCTTTTTGAGAAATTTGCTTTTGGGGATTTCAAGCGTTTTGGGGCCAACGGTAGAAAAGGAAATATCCTCGTATAAAAACTAGAGAGAATCATTCTCAGAAACCGCTTTGTGATGTGTGCGTTCCCCTCACGGAGTTTAACCTTTCTTTTCATAGAGCAGTTTGGACACACTCTGTTTGTGAAGTCTGCAACTGGATATTTGGACCTCTTTGAGGATTTCGTTGGAAGCGGGATTTCTTCATCTAATGCTACACAGAAGATTTCTCAGTAACTACGTTGATTTCTCTGTGTTCAACTAACAGAGTTCAACCTTCCCTTAGACATAGCAGATTGGAAACCCTCTTTTTGTGGAATTTGCAAGTGGAGATTTCAAGCCCTTTGGGGCCAACGGTGGAAAAGGAAATATCCTCGTATAAAAACTGGAGAGAATCATTCTCAGAAAACACTTTGTGATGTGTGCGTTCCATTCACAGAGTTTAACCTTTCCTTTCATAGAGCAGTTTGGAAACACTCTGTTTGTGAAGACTGCAAGTGGATATTTGGACCTCTTTGAGGGTTTCGTTGGAAACGGGATTTCTTCATCTAATGCTAGAAGGAAGAATTCTCAGAAACTTCTTTGATTTGTGTGTGTTCAACTAACAGAGCTGAACCATCCTTTAGACAGAGCAGATTGGAAACCCTCTTTTTGAGGAATTTGCTTGTTGAGATTACAAGCGTTTTGGGGCCAACGGTACAAAAGGAAATATCCTCGTATAAAAACTAGAGAGAATCATTCTCAGAAACCACTTTGTGATGTGTGCGTTCCACTCACAGAGTTTAACCTTTCTTTTCATAGAACAGTTTGGAAACACTCTGTTTGTAAAGTCTGCAAGTGGATATTTGGACCTCTTTGAGGATTTCGTTGGAAGCGGGATTTCTTCATCTAATGCTACACAGAAGATTTCTCAGTAACTTCGTTGATTTGTGTGTGTTCAACTAACAGAGTTCAACCTTCCCTTAGACATAGCAGATTGGAAACCCTCTTTTTGTGGAATTTGCAAGTGGAGATTTCAAGCGTTTTGGGGCCAACGGTAGAAAAGGAATTATCCTCGTATAAAAACTAGAGAGAATCATTCTCAGAAACCACTTTGTGATGTGTGCGTTCCCCTCACAGATTTTAACCTTTCTTTTCATAGAGCAGTTTGGACACACTCTGTTTGTGAAGTCTGCAATTGGATATTTGGCCCTCTTTGAGGATTTCATAGGAAGCGGGATTTCTTCATCTAATGCTACACAGAAGATTTCTCAGTAACTTCGTTGATTTCTGTGTGTTCAACTAACAGAGCTGAACCATCCTTTAGACAGAGCAGATTGGAAACCCTCTTTTTGAGAAATTTGCTTTTGGGGATTTCAAGCGTTTTGGGCCAACGGTAGAAAAGGAATCATCCTCGTATAAAAACTAGAGAGAATCAATCTCAGAAACCACTTTGTGATGTGTGCGTTCCCCTCACAGATTTTAACCTTTCTTTTCATAGAGCAGTTTGGACACACTCTGTTTGTGAAGTCTGCAATTGGATATTTGGCCCTCTTTGAGGATTTCATAGGAAGCGGGATTTCTTCATCTAATGCTACACAGAAGATTTCTCAGTAACTTCGTTGATTTCTGTGTGTTCAACTAACAGAGTTCAACCTTCCCTTAGAGATAGCAGTTTGGAAACCCACTTTTTGTGGAATTTGCAAGTGGAGATTTCAAGCGCTTTGGGGCCAACGGTAGAAAAGGAAATATCCTCGTATAGAAAGTGGAGGGAATCATTCTCAGAAACCACTTTGTGATGTGTGCGTTCCACTCACAGAGTTTAACCTTTCCTTTCATAGAGCAGTTTGGAAACACTCTGTTTGTGAAGACTGCAAGTGGATATTTGGACCTCTTTGAGGATTTCTTTGGAAACGGGATTTCTTCATCTAATGCTAGAAGGAAGAATTCTCAGAAACTTCTTTGATTTGTGTGTGTTCAACTAACGGAGCTGAACCATCCTTTAGACAGAGCAGATTGGAAACCATCTTTTTGAGGAATTTGCTTGTGGAGATTTCAAGCGTTTTGGGGCCAACGGTAGAAAAGGAAATATCCTCGTATAAAAACTAGAGAGAATCATTCTCAGAAACCACTTTGTGATGTGTGCGTTCCACTCACACAGTTTAACCTTTCTTTTCATAGAACAGTTTGGAAACACTCTGTTTGTAAAGTCTGCAAGTGGATATTTGGACCTCTTTGAGGATTTCGTTGGAAGCGGGATTTCTTCTTCTAATGCTACACAGAAGATTTCTCAGTAACTTCGTTGATTTGTGTGTGTTCAAATAACAGAGTTCAACCTTCCCCTAGAGATAGCAGCTTGGAAACCCTCTTTTTGTGGAATTTGCAAGTGGAGATTTCAAGCGCTTTGGGGCCAACGGTAGAAAAGGAAATATCTTCGTATAAAAACTACAGAGAACCATTCTCAGAAACCACTTTGTGTTGTGCGCGTTCCACTCACAGAGTTTAACCTTTCTTTTCATAGAGCAGTTTGGAAACACTCTGTTTGTGAAGTCTGCAAGTGGATATTTGGACCTCTTTGAGGATTTCGTTGGAATCGGGATTTCTTCATCTAATGCTAGAAGGAAGAATTCTCAGAAATTTCTTTGATATGTGTGTGTTCAACTAACAGAGCTGAACCATCCTTTAGACAGAGCAGAATGGAAACCCTCTTTATGAGGAATTTGCTTGTGGAGATTTCAAGCCTTTTGGGGCCAACGGTAGAAAAGGAAATATCCTCGTATAAAAACTAGAGAGAATCATTCTCAGAAACCACTTTGTGATGTGTGCGTTCCACTCACAGAGTTTAATCTTTCTTTTCATAGAACAGTTTGGAAACACTCTGTTTGTAAAGTCTGCAAGTGGATATTTGGACCTCTTTGAGGATTTCGTTGGAAGCGGGATTTCTTCATCTAATGCTACACAGAAGATTTCTCAGTAACTTCGTTGATTTCTGTGTGTTCAACTAACAGAGTTCAACCTTCCCTTAGACATAGCAGATTGGAAACCCTCTTTTTGTGGAATTTGCAAATGGAGATTTCAAGCGCTTTGGGGTCAACTGTAGAAAAGGAAATATCCTCTTATAAAAACTAGAGAGAATCATTCTCAGAAACCACTTTGTGTAGTGTGCGTTCCACTCACAGAGTTCAATCTTTGCTTTCATACGGCAGTTTGGAAACACTCTGTTTGTGAAGACTGCAAGTGGATATTTGGACCTCTTTGAGGATTTCGTTGGAAACGGGATTTCTTCATCTAATGCTAGAAGGAAGAATTCCCAGAAATTTCTTTGATTTGTGTGTGTTCAGCTAACAGAGCTGAACCATCCTTTAGACAGAGCAGATTGGAAACCCTCTTTTTGAGGAATTTGCTTGTGGAGATTTCAAGCGTTTTGGGGCCAACTGTAGAAAAGAAATATCCTGGTATAAAAACTAGAGAGAATCATTCTCAGAAACCACTTTGGATGTGTGCGTTCCACTCACAGAGTTTAACCTTCCTTTTAATAGAACAGTTTGGAAACACTCTGTTTGTAAAGTCTGCAAGTGGATATTTGGACCTCTTTGAGGATTTCGTTGGAAACGGGATTTCTTCATCTAATGCTACACAGAAGATTTCTCAGTAACTTCGTTGATTTGTGTGTGTTCAACTAACAGAGTTCAACCTTCCCTTAGACATAGCACATTGGAAACCCTCTTTTTGTGGAACTTGCAAGTTGAGATTTCAAGCGATTTTGGGGCCAACGGTAGAAAAGGAAATATCCTCGTATAAAAAATAGAGAGAATCATTCTCAGAAACCGCTTTGTGATGTGTGCGTTCCCCTCAAGGAGTTTAACCTTTCTTTTCATAGAGCAGTTTGGACACACTATGTTTGTGAAGTCTGCAAGTGGATATTTGGACCTCTTTGAGGATTTCTTTGGAAGCGGGATTTCATCATCTAATGCTACACAGAAGATTTCTCAGTAACTTCGTTGATTTCTGTGTGTTCAACTAACAGAGCTGAACCATCCTTTAGACAGAGCAGATTGGAAACCCTCTTTTTGAGAAATTTGCTTTTGGGGATTTCAAGCGTTTTGGGGCCAACGGTAGAAAAGGAAATATCCTCGTATAAAAACTGGAGAGAATCATTCTCAGAAAACACTTTGTGATGTGTGCGTTCCACTCACAGAGTTTAACCTTTCCTTTCATAGAGCAGTTTGGAAACACTCTGTTTGTGAAGTCTGCAAGTGGATATTTGGATCTCTTTGAGGGTTTCGTTGGAAACGGGATTTCTTCATCTAATGCTAGAAGGAAGAATTCTCAGAAACTTCTTTGATTTGTGTGTGTTCAACTAACGGAGCTGAACCATCCTTTAGACAGAGCAGATTGGAAAACCTCTTTTTTTAGGAATTTGCTTGTGGAGATTACAAGCGTTTTGGGGCCAACGGTAGAAAAGGAAATATCCTCGTATAAAAACTAGAGAGAATCATTCTCAGAAACCACTTTGTGATGTGTGCGTTCCACTCACAGAGTTTAACCTTTCTTTTCATAGAACAGTTTGGAAACACTCTGTTTGTAAAGTCTGCAAGTGGATATTTGGACCTCTTTGAGGATTTCGTTGGAAGCGGGATTTCTTCATCTAATGCTACACAGAAGATTTCTCAGTAACTTCGTTGATTTCTGTGTGTTCAACTAACAGAGTTCAACCTTCCCTTAGACATAGCAGTTTGGAAACCCTCTTTTTGTGGAATTTGCAAGTGGAGATTTCAAGCGCTTTGGGGCCAACGGTAGAAAAGGAAATATCCTCGTATAAAAACTAGAGAGAATCATTCTCAGAAACCACTTTGTGTAGTGTGCGTTCCACTCACAGAGTTCAATCTTTCCTTTCATAGAGCAGTTTGGAAACACTCTGTTTGTGAAGACTGCAAGTGGATATTTGGACCTCTTTGAGGATTTCGTTGGATACGGGATTTCTTCATCTAATGCTAGAAGGAAGAATTCCCAGAAATTCCTTTGATTTGTGTGTGTTCAGCTAACAGAGCTGAACCATCCTTTAGACAGAGCAGATTGGAAACCCTCTTTTTGAGGAATTTGCTTGTGGAGATTACAAGCGTTTTGGGGCCAACGGTAGAAAAGGAAATATCCTCGTATAAAAACTAGAGAGAATCATTCTCAGAAACCACTTTGTGATGTGTGCGTTCCACTCACAGAGTTTAACCTTTCTTTTCATAGAACAGTTTGGAAACACTCTGTTTGTAAGGTCTGCAAGTGGATATTTGGACCTCTTTGAGGATTTCGTTGGAAGCGGGATTTCTTCATCTAATGCTACACAGAAGATTTCTCAGTAACTTCGTTGATTTGTGTGTGTTCAAATAACAGAGTTCAACCTTCCCTTAGAGATAGCAACTTGGAAACCCTCTTTTTGTGGAATTTGCAAGTGGAGATTTCAAGCGCTTTGGGGCCAACGGTAGAAAAGGAAATATCTTCGTATAAAAACTACAGAGAACCATTCTCAGAAACCACTTTGTGTTGTGCGCGTTCCACTCACAGAGTTTAACCTTTCTTTTCATAGAGCAGTTTGGAAACACTCTGTTTGTGAAGTCTGCAAGTGGATATTTGGACCTCTTTGAGGATTTCGTTGGAATCGGGATTTCTTCATCTAATGCTAGAAGGAAGAATTCTCAGAAATTTCTTTGATATGTGTGTGTTCAACTAACAGAGCTGAACCATCCTTTAGACAGAGCAGAATGGAAACCCTCTTTTTGAGGAATTTGCTTGTGGTGATTTCAAGCCTTTTGGGGCCAACGGTAGAAAAGGAAATATCCTCGTATAAAAACTAGAGAGAATCATTCTCAGAAACCACTTTGTGATGTGTGCGTTCCACTCACAGAGTTTAATCTTTCTTTTCATAGAACAGTTTGGAAACACTCTGTTTGTAAAGTCTGCAAGTGGATATTTGGACCTCTTTGAGGATTTCGTTGGAAGCGGGATTTCTTCATCTAATGCTACACAGAAGATTTCTCAGTAACTTCGTTGATTTCTGTGTGTTCAACTAACAGAGTTCAACCTTCCCTTAGACATAGCAGATTGGAAACCCTCTTTTTGTGGAATTTGCAAATGGAGATTTCAAGCGCTTTGGGGTCAACTGTAGAAAAGGAAATATCCTCTTATAAAAACTAGAGAGAATCATTCTCAGAAACCACTTTGTGTAGTGTGCGTTCCACTCACAGAGTTCAATCTTTGCTTTCATACGGCAGTTTGGAAACACTCTGTTAGTGAAGACTGCAAGTGGATATTTGGACCTCTTTGAGGATTTCGTTGGAAACGGGATTTCTTCATCTAATGCTAGAAGGAAGAATTCCCAGAAATTTCTTTGATTTGTGTGTGTTCAGCTAACAGAGCTGAACCATCCTTTAGACAGAGCAGATTGGAAACCCTCTTTTTGAAGAATTTGCTTGTGGAGATTTCAAGCGTTTTGGGGCCAACTGTAGAAAAGAAATATCCTGTTATAAAAACTAGAGAGAATCATTCTCAGAAACCACTTTGGATGTGTGCGTTCCACTCACAGAGTTTAACCTTTCTTTTAATAGAACAGTTTGGAAACACTCTGTTTGTAAAGTCTGCAAGTGGATATTTGGACCTCTTTGAGGATTTCGTTGGAAGCGGGATTTCTTCATCTAATGCTACACAGAAGATTTCTCAGTAACTTCGTTGATTTCTGTGTGTTCAACTAACAGAGTTCAACCTTCCCTTAGACATAGCAGATTGGAAACCCTCTTTTTGTGGAACTTGCAAGTGGAGATTTCAAGCGATTTTGGGGCCAACGGTAGAAAAGGAAATATCCTCGTATAAAAAATAGAGAGAATCATTCTCAGAAACGGCTTTGTGATGTGTGCGTTCCCCTCAAGGAGTTTAACCTTTCTTTTCATAGAGCAGTTTGGACACTCTATGTTTGTGAAGTCTGCAAGTGGATATTTGGACCTCTTTGAGGATTTCTTTGGAAGCGGGATTTCATCATCTAATGCTACACAGAAGATTTCTCAGTAACTTCGTTGATTTCTGTGTGTTCAACTAACAGAGCTGAACCATCCTTTAGACAGAGCAGATTGGAAACCCTCTTTTTGAGAAATTTGCTTTTGGGGATTTCAAGCGTTTTGGGGCCAACGGTAGAAAAGGAAATATCCTCGTATAAAAACTAGAGAGAATCATTCTCAGAAACCGCTTTGTGATGTGTGCGTTCCCCTCACGGAGTTTAACCTTTCTTTTCATAGAGCAGTCTGGACACACTCTGTTTGTGAAGTCTGCAAGTGGATATTTGGACCTCTTTGAGGATTTCGTTGGAAGCGGGATTTCATCATCTAATGCTACACAGAAGATTTCTCAGTAACTTCGTTGATTTCTCTGTGTTCAACTAACAGAGTTCAACCTTCCCTTAGACATAGCAGATTGGAAACCCTCTTTTTGTGGAATTTGCAAGTGGAGATTTCAAGCGCTTTGGGGCCAACGGTAGAAAAGGAAATATCCTCGTATAAAAACTGGAGAGAATCATTCTCAGAAAACACTTTGTTATGTGTGCGTTCCACTCACAGAGTTTAACCTTTCCTTTCATAGAGCAGTTTGGAAACACTCTGTTTGTGAAGACTGCAAGTGGATATTTGGACCATTTTGAGGATTTCTTTGGAAACGGGATTTCTTCATCTAATGCTAGAAGGAAGAATTCCCAGAAATTTCTTTGATTTGTGTGTGTTCAGCTAACAGAGCTGAACCATCCTTTAGACAGAGCAGATTGGAAACCCTCTTTTTGAGGAATTTGCTTGTGGAGATTTCAAGCGTTTTGGGGCCAACTGTAGAAAGGAAATATCCTGGTATAAAAACTAGAGAGAATCATTCTCAGAAACCACTTTGGATGTGTGCGTTCCACTCACAGAGTTTAACCTTTCTTTTCATAGAACAGTTTGGAAACACTCTGTTTGAAAAGTCTGCAAGTGGATATTTGGACCTCTTTGAGGATTTCGTTGGAAGCGGGATTTCATCATCTAATGCTACACAGAAGATTTCTCAGTAACTTCGTTGATTTGTGTGTGTTCAACTAACAGAGTTCAACCTTCCCTTAGACATAGCAGATTGGAAACCCTCTTTTTGAGGAACTTGCAAGTGGAGATTTCAAGCGTTTTTGGGGCCAACGGTAGAAAAGGAAATATCCTCGTATAAAAAATAGAGAGAATCATTCTCAGAAACCGCTTTGTGATGTGTGCGTTCCCCTCAAGGAGTTTAACCTTTCTTTTCATAGAGCAGTTTGGACACACTATGTTTGTGAAGTCTGCAAGTGGATATTTGGACCTCTTTGAGGATTTCTTTGGAAGCGGGATTTCATCATCTAATGCTACACAGAAGATTTCTCAGTAACTTCGTTGATTTCTGTGTGTTCAACTAACAGAGCTGAACCATCCTTTAGACAGAGCAGATTGGAAACCCTCTTTTTGAGAAATTTGCTTTTGGGGATTTCAAGCGTATTGGGGCCAACGGTAGAAAAGGAACTATCCTCGTATAAAAACTAGAGAGAATCATTCTCAGAAACCGCTTTGTGATGTGTGCGTTCCCCTCATGGAGTTTAACCTTTCTTTTCATAGAGCAGTTTGGACACACTCTGTTTGTGAAGTCTGCAAGTGGATATTTGGACCTCTTTGAGGATTTCGTTGGAAGCGGGATTTCTTCATCTAATGCTACACAGAAGATTTCTCAGTAACTTCGTTGATTTGTGTGTGTGCAACTAACAGAGTTCAACCTTCCCTTAGACAGAGCAGATTGGAAACCCTCTTTTTGTGGAATTTGCAAGTGGAGATTTCAAGCGCTTTGGGGCCAACGGTAGAAAAGGAAATATCCTCGTATAAAAACTAGAGAGAATCATTCTCAGAAACCACTTTGTGTAGTGTGCGTTCCACTCACAGAGTTCAATCTTTCCTTTCATAGAGCAGTTTGGAAACACTCTGTTTGTGAAGACTGCAAGTGGATATTTGGACCTCTTTGAGGATTTCGTTGGATACGGGATTTCTTCATCTAATGCTAGAAGGAAGAATTCCCAGAAATTCCTTTGATTTGTGTGTGTTCAGCTAACAGAGCTGAACCATCCTTTAGACAGAGCAGATTGGAAACCCTCTTTTTGAGGAATTTGCTTGTGGAGATTACAAGCGTTTTGGGGCCAACGGTAGAAAAGGAAATATCCTCGTATAAAAACTAGAGAGAATCATTCTCAGAAACCACTTTGTGATGTGTGCGTTCCACTCACACAGTTTAACCTTTCTTTTCATAGAACAGTTTGGAAACACTCTGTTTGTAAAGTCTGCAAGTGGATATTTGGACCTCTTTGAGGATTTCGTTGGAAGCGGGATTTCTTCTTCTAATGCTACACAGAAGATTTCTCAGTAACTTCGTTGATTTGTGTGTGTTCAAATAACAGAGTTCAACCTTCCCCTAGAGATAGCAGCTTGGAAACCCTCTTTTTGAGGAATTTGCAAGTGGAGATTTCAAGCGCTTTGGGGCCAACGGTAGAAAAGGAAATATCTTCGTATAAAAACTACAGAGAACCATTCTCAGAAACCACTTTGTGTTGTGCGCGTTCCACTCACAGAGTTTAACCTTTCTTTTCATAGAGCAGTTTGGAAACACTCTGTTTGTGAAGTCTGCAAGTGGATATTTGGACCTCTTTGAGGATTTCGTTGGAATCGGGATTTCTTCATCTAATGCTAGAAGGAAGAATTCTCAGAAATTTCTTTGATATGTGTGTGTTCAACTAACAGAGCTGAACCATCCTTTAGACAGAGCAGAATGGAAACCCTCTTTATGAGGAATTTGCTTGTGGAGATTTCAAGCCTTTTGGGGCCAACGGTAGAAAAGGAAATATCCTCGTATAAAAACTAGAGAGAATCATTCTCAGAAACCACTTTGTGATGTGTGCGTTCCACTCACAGAGTTTAATCTTTCTTTTCATAGAACAGTTTGGAAACACTCTGTTTGTAAAGTCTGCAAGTGGATATTTGGACCTCTTTGAGGATTTCGTTGGAAGCGGGATTTCTTCATCTAATGCTACACAGAAGATTTCTCAGTAACTTCGTTGATTTCTGTGTGTTCAACTAACAGAGTTCAACCTTCCCTTAGACATAGCAGATTGGAAACCCTCTTTTTGTGGAATTTGCAAATGGAGATTTCAAGCGCTTTGGGGTCAACTGTAGAAAAGGAAATATCCTCTTATAAAAACTAGAGAGAATCATTCTCAGAAACCACTTTGTGTAGTGTGCGTTCCACTCACAGAGTTCAATCTTTGCTTTCATACGGCAGTTTGGAAACACTCTGTTTGTGAAGACTGCAAGTGGATATTTGGACCTCTTTGAGGATTTCGTTGGAAACGGGATTTCTTCATCTAATGCTAGAAGGAAGAATTCCCAGAAATTTCTTTGATTTGTGTGTGTTCAGCTAACAGAGCTGAACCATCCTTTAGACAGAGCAGATTGGAAACCCTCTTTTTGAGGAATTTGCTTGTGGAGATTTCAAGCGTTTTGGGGCCAACTGTAGAAAAGAAATATCCTGGTATAAAAACTAGAGAGAATCATTCTCAGAAACCACTTTGGATGTGTGCGTTCCACTCACAGAGTTTAACCTTCCTTTTAATAGAACAGTTTGGAAACACTCTGTTTGTAAAGTCTGCAAGTGGATATTTGGACCTCTTTGAGGATTTCGTTGGAAACGGGATTTCTTCATCTAATGCTACACAGAAGATTTCTCAGTAACTTCGTTGATTTGTGTGTGTTCAACTAACAGAGTTCAACCTTCCCTTAGACATAGCACATTGGAAACCCTCTTTTTGTGGAACTTGCAAGTTGAGATTTCAAGCGATTTTGGGGCCAACGGTAGAAAAGGAAATATCCTCGTATAAAAAATAGAGAGAATCATTCTCAGAAACCGCTTTGTGATGTGTGCGTTCCCCTCAAGGAGTTTAACCTTTCTTTTCATAGAGCAGTTTGGACACACTATGTTTGTGAAGTCTGCAAGTGGATATTTGGACCTCTTTGAGGATTTCTTTGGAAGCGGGATTTCATCATCTAATGCTACACAGAAGATTTCTCAGTAACTTCGTTGATTTCTGTGTGTTCAACTAACAGAGCTGAACCATCCTTTAGACAGAGCAGATTGGAAACCCTCTTTTTGAGAAATTTGCTTTTGGGGATTTCAAGCGTTTTGGGGCCAACGGTAGAAAAGGAAATATCCTCGTATAAAAACTGGAGAGAATCATTCTCAGAAAACACTTTGTGATGTGTGCGTTCCACTCACAGAGTTTAACCTTTCCTTTCATAGAGCAGTTTGGAAACACTCTGTTTGTGAAGTCTGCAAGTGGATATTTGGATCTCTTTGAGGGTTTCGTTGGAAACGGGATTTCTTCATCTAATGCTAGAAGGAAGAATTCTCAGAAACTTCTTTGATTTGTGTGTGTTCAACTAACGGAGCTGAACCATCCTTTAGACAGAGCAGATTGGAAAACCTCTTTTTTTAGGAATTTGCTTGTGGAGATTACAAGCGTTTTGGGGCCAACGGTAGAAAAGGAAATATCCTCGTATAAAAACTAGAGAGAATCATTCTCAGAAACCACTTTGTGATGTGTGCGTTCCACTCACAGAGTTTAACCTTTCTTTTCATAGAACAGTTTGGAAACACTCTGTTTGTAAAGTCTGCAAGTGGATATTTGGACCTCTTTGAGGATTTCGTTGGAAGCGGGATTTCTTCATCTAATGCTACACAGAAGATTTCTCAGTAACTTCGTTGATTTCTGTGTGTTCAACTAACAGAGTTCAACCTTCCCTTAGACATAGCAGTTTGGAAACCCTCTTTTTGTGGAATTTGCAAGTGGAGATTTCAAGCGCTTTGGGGCCAACGGTAGAAAAGGAAATATCCTCGTATAAAAACTAGAGAGAATCATTCTCAGAAACCACTTTGTGTAGTGTGCGTTCCACTCACAGAGTTCAATCTTTCCTTTCATAGAGCAGTTTGGAAACACTCTGTTTGTGAAGACTGCAAGTGGATATTTGGACCTCTTTGAGGATTTCGTTGGATACGGGATTTCTTCATCTAATGCTAGAAGGAAGAATTCCCAGAAATTCCTTTGATTTGTGTGTGTTCAGCTAACAGAGCTGAACCATCCTTTAGACAGAGCAGATTGGAAACCCTCTTTTTGAGGAATTTGCTTGTGGAGATTACAAGCGTTTTGGGGCCAACGGTAGAAAAGGAAATATCCTCGTATAAAAACTAGAGAGAATCATTCTCAGAAACCACTTTGTGATGTGTGCGTTCCACTCACAGAGTTTAACCTTTCTTTTCATAGAACAGTTTGGAAACACTCTGTTTGTAAGGTCTGCAAGTGGATATTTGGACCTCTTTGAGGATTTCGTTGGAAGCGGGATTTCTTCATCTAATGCTACACAGAAGATTTCTCAGTAACTTCGTTGATTTGTGTGTGTTCAAATAACAGAGTTCAACCTTCCCTTAGAGATAGCAACTTGGAAACCCTCTTTTTGTGGAATTTGCAAATGGAGATTTCAAGCGCTTTGGGGTCAACTGTAGAAAAGGAAATATCCTCTTATAAAAACTAGAGAGAATCATTCTCAGAAACCACTTTGTGTAGTGTGCGTTCCACTCACAGAGTTCAATCTTTGCTTTCATACGGCAGTTTGGAAACACTCTGTTAGTGAAGACTGCAAGTGGATATTTGGACCTCTTTGAGGATTTCGTTGGAAACGGGATTTCTTCATCTAATGCTAGAAGGAAGAATTCCCAGAAATTTCTTTGATTTGTGTGTGTTCAGCTAACAGAGCTGAACCATCCTTTAGACAGAGCAGATTGGAAACCCTCTTTTTGAAGAATTTGCTTGTGGAGATTTCAAGCGTTTTGGGGCCAACTGTAGAAAAGAAATATCCTGTTATAAAAACTAGAGAGAATCATTCTCAGAAACCACTTTGGATGTGTGCGTTCCACTCACAGAGTTTAACCTTTCTTTTAATAGAACAGTTTGGAAACACTCTGTTTGTAAAGTCTGCAAGTGGATATTTGGACCTCTTTGAGGATTTCGTTGGAAGCGGGATTTCTTCATCTAATGCTACACAGAAGATTTCTCAGTAACTTCGTTGATTTCTGTGTGTTCAACTAACAGAGTTCAACCTTCCCTTAGACATAGCAGATTGGAAACCCTCTTTTTGTGGAACTTGCAAGTGGAGATTTCAAGCGATTTTGGGGCCAACGGTAGAAAAGGAAATATCCTCGTATAAAAAATAGAGAGAATCATTCTCAGAAACGGCTTTGTGATGTGTGCGTTCCCCTCAAGGAGTTTAACCTTTCTTTTCATAGAGCAGTTTGGACACTCTATGTTTGTGAAGTCTGCAAGTGGATATTTGGACCTCTTTGAGGATTTCTTTGGAAGCGGGATTTCATCATCTAATGCTACACAGAAGATTTCTCAGTAACTTCGTTGATTTCTGTGTGTTCAACTAACAGAGCTGAACCATCCTTTAGACAGAGCAGATTGGAAACCCTCTTTTTGAGAAATTTGCTTTTGGGGATTTCAAGCGTTTTGGGGCCAACGGTAGAAAAGGAAATATCCTCGTATAAAAACTAGAGAGAATCATTCTCAGAAACCGCTTTGTGATGTGTGCGTTCCCCTCACGGAGTTTAACCTTTCTTTTCATAGAGCAGTTTGGACACACTCTGTTTGTGAAGTCTGCAAGTGGATATTTGGACCTCTTTGAGGATTTCGTTGGAAGCGGGATTTCTTCATCTAATGCTACACAGAAGATTTCTCAGTAACTTCGTTGATTTCTGTGTGTTCAACTAACAGAGTTCAACCTTCCCTTAGACATAGCAGATTGGAAACCCTCTTTTTGTGGAATTTGCAAGTGGAGATTTCAAGCGCTTTGGGGCCAACGGTAGAAAAGGAAATATCCTCGTATAAAAACTGGAGAGAATCATTCTCAGAAAACACTTTGTGATGTGTGCGTTCCACTCACAGAGTTTAACCTTTCCTTTCATAGAGCAGTTTGGAAACACTCTGTTTGTGAAGACTGCAAGTGGATATTTGGACCTCTTTGAGGGTTTCGTTGGAAACGGGATTTCTTCATCTAATGCTAGAAGGAAGAATTCTCAGAAACTTCTTTGATTTGTGTGTGTTCAACTAACGGAGCTGAACCATGCTTTAGACAGAGCAGATTGGAAACCCTCTTTTTGAGGAATTTGCTTGTGGAGATTACAAGCGTTTTGGGGCCAACGGTAGAAAAGGAAATATCCTCGTATAAAAACTAGAGAGAATCATTCTCAGAAACCACTTTGTGATGTGTGCGTTCCACTCACAGAGTTTAACCTTTCTTTTCATAGAACAGTTTGGAAACACTCTGTTTGTAAAGTCTGCAAGTGGATATTTGGACCTCTTTGAGGATTTCGTTGGAAGCGGGATTTCTTCATCTAATGCTACACAGAAGATTTCTCAGTAACTTCGTTGATTTGTGTGTGTTCAACTAACAGAGTTCAACCTTCCCTTAGACATAGCAGATTGGAAACCCTCTTTTTGTGGAATTTGCAAGTGGAGATTTCAAGCGTTTTGGGGCCAACGGTAGAAAAGGAATCATCCTCGTATAAAAACTAGAGAGAATCATTCTCAGAAACCACTTTGTGATGTGTGCGTTCCCCTCACAGATTTTAACCTTTCTTTTCATAGAGCAGTTTGGACACACTCTGTTTGTGAAGTCTGCAATTGGATATTTGGCCTTCTTTGAAGATTTCATAGGAAGCGGGATTTCTTCATCTAATGCTACACAGAAGATTTCTCAGTAACTTCGTTGATTTCTGTGTGTTCAACTAACAGAGTTCAACCTTCCCTTAGAGATAGCAGATTGGAAACCCACTTTTTGTGGAAATTGCAAGTGGAGATTTCAAGCGCTTTGGGGCCAACGGTAGAAAAGGAAATATCCTCGTATAGAAAGTGGAGAGAATCATTCTCAGAAACCACTTTGTGATGTGTGCGTTCCACTCACAGAGTTTAACCTTTCCTTTCATAGAGCAGTTTGGAAACACTCTGTTTGTGAAGACTGCAAGTGGATATTTGGACCTCTTTGAGGATTTCTTTGGAAACGGGATTTCTTCATCTAATGCTAGAAGGAAGAATTCTCAGAAACTTCTTTGATTTGTGTGTGTTCAACTAACGGAGCTGAACCATCCTTTAGACAGAGCAGATTGGAAACCATCTTTTTGAGGAATTTGCTTGTGGAGATTTCAAGCGTTTTGGGGCCAACGGTAGAAAAGGAAATATCCTCGTATAAAAACTAGAGAGAATCATTTTCAGAAACCACTTTGTGTTGTGCGCGTTCCACTCACAGAGTTTAACCTTTCTTTTCATAGAGCAGTTTGGAAACACTCTGTTTGTAAAGTCTGCAAGTGGATATTTGGACCTCTTTGAGGATTTCGTTGGAAGCGGGATTTCTTCATCTAATGCTAGAAGGAAGAATTCCCAGAAATTTCTTTGATTTGTGTGTGTTCAGCTAACAGAGCTGAACCATCCTTTAGACAGAGCAGATTGGAAACCCTCTTTTTGAGGAATTTGCTTGTGGAGATTTCAAGCGTTTTGGGGCCAACTGTAGAAAAGAAATATCCTGGTATAAAAACTAGAGAGAATCATTCTCAGAAACCACTTTGGATGTGTGCGTTCCACTCACAGAGTTTAACCTTTCTTTTCATAGAACAGTTTGGACACACTCTGTTTGTGAAGTCTGCAAGTGGATATTTGGACCTCTTTGAGGATTTCGTTGGAAGCGGGATTTCTTCATCTAATGCTACACAGAAGATTTCTCAGTAACTTCGTTGATTTCTGTGTGTTCAACTAACAGAGTTCAACCTTCCCTTAGACATAGCAGATTGGAAACCCTCTTTTTGTGGAATTTGCAAGTGGAGATTTCAAGCGCTTTGGGGCCAACGGTAGAAAAGGAAATATCCTCGTATAAAAACTGGAGAGAATCATTCTCAGAAAACACTTTGTGATGTGTGCGTTCCACTCACAGAGTTTAACCTTTCCTTTCATAGAGCAGTTTGGAAACACTCTGTTTGTGAAGACTGCAAGTGGATATTTGGACCTCTTTGAGGGTTTCGTTGGAAACGGGATTTCTTCATCTAATGCTAGAAGGAAGAATTCTCAGAAACTTCTTTGATTTGTGTGTGTTCAACTAACGGAGCTGAACCATGCTTTAGACAGAGCAGATTGGAAACCCTCTTTTTGAGGAATTTGCTTGTGGAGATTACAAGCGTTTTGGGGCCAACGGTAGAAAAGGAAATATCCTCGTATAAAAACTAGAGAGAATCATTCTCAGAAACCACTTTGTGATGTGTGCGTTCCACTCACAGAGTTTAACCTTTCTTTTCATAGAACAGTTTGGAAACACTCTGTTTGTAAAGTCTGCAAGTGGATATTTGGACCTCTTTGAGGATTTCGTTGGAAGCGGGATTTCTTCATCTAATGCTACACAGAAGATTTCTCAGTAACTTCGTTGATTTGTGTGTGTTCAACTAACAGAGTTCAACCTTCCCTTAGACATAGCAGATTGGAAACCCTCTTTTTGTGGAATTTGCAAGTGGAGATTTCAAGCGTTTTGGGGCCAACGGTAGAAAAGGAATCATCCTCGTATAAAAACTAGAGAGAATCATTCTCAGAAACCACTTTGTGATGTGTGCGTTCCCCTCACAGATTTTAACCTTTCTTTTCATAGAGCAGTTTGGACACACTCTGTTTGTGAAGTCTGCAATTGGATATTTGGCCCTCTTTGAGGATTTCATAGGAAGCGGGATTTCTTCATCTAATGCTACACAGAAGATTTCTCAGTAACTTCGTTGATTTCTGTGTGTTCAACTAACAGAGTTCAACCTTCCCTTAGAGATAGCAGATTGGAAACCCACTTTTTGTGGAATTTGCAAGTGGAGATTTCAAGCGCTTTGGGGCCAACGGTAGAAAAGGAAATATCCTCGTATAGAAAGTGGAGAGAATCATTCTCAGAAACCACTTTGTGATGTGTGCGTTCCACTCACAGAGTTTAACCTTTCCTTTCATAGAGCAGTTTGGAAACACTCTGTTTGTGAAGACTGCAAGTGGATATTTGGACCTCTTTGAGGATTTCTTTGGAAACGGGATTTCTTCATCTAATGCTAGAAGGAAGAATTCCCAGAAATTTCTTTGATTTGTGTGTGTTCAGCTAACAGAGCTGAACCATCCTTTAGACAGAGCAGATTGGAAACCCTCTTTTTGAGGAATTTGCTTGTGGAGATTTCAAGCGTTTTGGGGCCAACGGTAGAAAAGGAAATATCCTCGTATAAAAACTAGAGAGAATCATTTTCAGAAACCACTTTGTGTTGTGCGCGTTCCACTCACAGAGTTTAACCTTTCTTTTCATAGAGCAGTTTGGAAACACTCTGTTTGTAAAGTCTGCAAGTGGATATTTGGACCTCTTTGAGGATTTCGTTGGAAGCGGGATTTCTTCATCTAATGCTAGAAGGAAGAATTCCCAGAAATTTCTTTGATTTGTGTGTGTTCAGCTAACAGAGCTGAACCATCCTTTAGACAGAGCAGATTGGAAACCCTCTTTTTGAGGAATTTGCTTGTGGAGATTTCAAGCGTTTTGGGGCCAACTGTAGAAAAGAAATATCCTGGTATAAAAACTAGAGAGAATCATTCTCAGAAACCACTTTGGATGTGTGCGTTCCACTCACAGAGTTTAACCTTTCTTTTCATAGAACAGTTTGGACACACTCTGTTTGTGAAGTCTGCAAGTGGATATTTGGACCTCTTTGAGGATTTCGTTGGAAGCGGGATTTCTTCATCTAATGCTACACAGAAGATTTCTCAGTAACTTCGTTGATTTCTGTGTGTTCAACTAGCAGAGTTCAACCTTCCCTTAGACATAGCAGATTGGAAACCCTCTTTTTGTGGAATTTGCAAGTGGAGATTTCAAGCGCTTTGGGGCCAACGGTAGAAAAGGAAATATCCTCGTATAAAAACTGGAGAGAATCATTCTCAGAAAACACTTTGTGATGTGTGCGTTCCACTCACAGAGTTTAACCTTTCCTTTCATAGAGCAGTTTGGAAACACTCTGTTTGTGAAGACTGCAAGTGGATATTTGGACCTCTTTGAGGGTTTCGTTGGAAACGGGATTTCTTCATCTAATGCTAGAAGGAAGAATTCTCAGAAACTTCTTTGATTTGTGTGTGTTCAACTAACGGAGCTGAACCATGCTTTAGACAGAGCAGATTGGAAACCCTCTTTTTGAGGAATTTGCTTGTGGAGTTTACAAGCGTTTTGGGGCCAACGGTAGAAAAGGAAATATCCTCGTATAAAAACTAGAGAGAATCATTCTCAGAAACCACTTTGTGATGTGTGCGTTCCACTCACAGAGTTTAACCTTTCTTTTCATAGAACAGTTTGGAAACACTCTGTTTGTAAAGTCTGCAAGTGGATATTTGGACCTCTTTGAGGATTTCGTTGGAAGCGGGATTTCTTCATCTAATGCTACACAGAAGATTTCTCAGTAACTTCGTTGATTTGTGTGTGTTCAACTAACAGAGTTCAACCTTCCCTTAGACATAGCAGATTGGAAACCCTCTTTTTGTGGAATTTGCAAGTGGAGATTTCAAGCGTTTTGGGGCCAACGGTAGAAAAGGAATCATCCTCGTATAAAAACTAGAGAGAATCATTCTCAGAAACCACTTTGTGATGTGTGCGTTCCCCTCACAGATTTTAACCTTTCTTTTCATAGAGCAGTTTGGACACACTCTGTTTGTGAAGTCTGCAATTGGATATTTGGCCCTCTTTGAGGATTTCATAGGAAGCGGGATTTCTTCATCTAATGCTACACAGAAGATTTCTCAGTAACTTCGTTGATTTCTGTGTGTTCAACTAACAGAGTTCAACCTTCCCTTAGAGATAGCAGATTGGAAACCCACTTTTTGTGGAATTTGCAAGTGGAGATTTCAAGCGCTTTGGGGCCAACGGTAGAAAAGGAAATATCCTCGTATAGAAAGTGGAGAGAATCATTCTCAGAAACCACTTTGTGATGTGTGCGTTCCACTCACAGAGTTTAACCTTTCCTTTCATAGAGCAGTTTGGAAACACTCTGTTTGTGAAGACTGCAAGTGGATATTTGGACCTCTTTGAGGATTTCTTTGGAAACGGGATTTCTTCATCTAATGCTAGAAGGAAGAATTCTCAGAAACTTCTTTGATTTGTGTGTGTTCAACTAACGGAGCTGAACCATCCTTTAGACAGAGCAGATTGGAAACCATCTTTTTGAGGAATTTGCTTGTGGAGATTTCAAGCGTTTTGGGGTCAACGGTAGAAAAGGAAATATCCTCGTATAAAAACTAGAGAGAATCATTTTCAGAAACCACTTTGTGTTGTGCGCGTTCCACTCACAGAGTTTAACCTTTCTTTTCATAGAGCAGTTTGGAAACACTCTGTTTGTAAAGTCTGCAAGTGGATATTTGGACCTCTTTGAGGATTTCGTTGGAAGCGGGATTTCTTCATCTAATGCTAGAAGGAAGAATTCCCAGAAATTTCTTTGATTTGTGTGTGTTCAGCTAACAGAGCTGAACCATCCTTTAGACAGAGCAGATTGGAAACCCTCTTTTTGAGGAATTTGCTTGTGGAGATTTCAAGCGTTTTGGGGCCAACTGTAGAAAAGAAATATCCTGGTATAAAAACTAGAGAGAATCATTCTCAGAAACCACTTTGGATGTGTGCGTTCCACTCACAGAGTTTAACCTTTCTTTTCATAGAACAGTTTGGACACACTCTGTTTGTGAAGTCTGCAAGTGGATATTTGGACCTCTTTGAGGATTTCGTTGGAAGCGGGATTTCTTCATCTAATGCTACACAGAAGATTTCTCAGTAACTTCGTTGATTTCTGTGTGTTCAACTAACAGAGTTCAACCTTCCCTTAGACATAGCAGATTGGAAACCCTCTTTTGTGGAATTTGCAAGTGGAGATTTCAAGCGCTTTGGGGCCAACGGTAGAAAAGGAAATATCCTCGTATAAAAACTGGAGAGAATCATTCTCAGAAAACACTTTGTGATGTGTGCGTTCCACTCACAGAGTTTAACCTTTCCTTTCATAGAGCAGTTTGGAAACACTCTGTTTGTGAAGACTGCAAGTGGATATTTGGACCTCTTTGAGGGTTTCGTTGGAAACGGGATTTCTTCATCTAATGCTAGAAGGAAGAATTCTCAGAAACTTCTTTGATTTGTGTGTGTTCAACTAACGGAGCTGAACCATGCTTTAGACAGAGCAGATTGGAAACCCTCTTTTTGAGGAATTTGCTTGAGGAGATTACAAGCGTTTTGGGGCCAACGGTAGAAAAGGAAATATCCTCGTATAAAAACTAGAGAGAATCATTCTCAGAAACCACTTTGTGATGTGTGCGTTCCACTCACAGAGTTTAACCTTTCTTTTCATAGAACAGTTTGGAAACACTCTGTTTGTAAAGTCTGCAAGTGGATATTTGGACCTCTTTGAGGATTTCGTTGGAAGCGGGATTTCTTCATCTAATGCTACACAGAAGATTTCTCAGTAACTTCGTTGATTTGTGTGTGTTCAACTAACAGAGTTCAACCTTCCCTTAGAGATAGCAGCTTGGAAACCCTCTTTTTGTGGAATTTGCAAGTGGAGATTTCAAGCGTTTTGGGGCCAACGGTAGAAAAGGAATCATCCTCGTATAAAAACTAGAGAGAATCATTCTCAGAAACCACTTTGTGATGTGTGCGTTCCCCTCACAGATTTTAACCTTTCTTTTCATAGAGCAGTTTGGACACACTCTGTTTGTGAAGTCTGCAATTGGATATTTGGCCCTCTTTGAGGATTTCATAGGAAGCGGGATTTCTTCATCTAATGCTACACAGAAGATTTCTCAGTAACTTCGTTGATTTCTGTGTGTTCAACTAACAGAGTTCAACCTTCCCTTAGAGATAGCAGATTGGAAACCCACTTTTTGTGGAATTTGCAAGTGGAGATTTCAAGCGCTTTGGGGCCAACGGTAGAAAAGGAAATATCCTCGTATAGAAAGTGGAGAGAATCATTCTCAGAAACCACTTTGTGATGTGTGCGTTCCACTCACAGAGTTTAACCTTTCCTTTCATAGAGCAGTTTGGAAACACTCTGTTTGTGAAGACTGCAATTGGATGTTTGGACCTCTTTGAGGATTTCTTTGGAAACGGGATTTCTTCATCTAATGCTAGAAGGAAGTATTCTCAGAAACTTCTTTGATTTGTGTGTGTTCAACTAACGGAGCTGAACCATCCTTTAGACAGAGCAGATTGGAAACCATCTTTTTGAGGAATTTGCTTGTGGAGATTTCAAGCGTTTTGGGGCCAACTGTAGAAAAGAAATATCCTGGTATAAAAACTAGAGAGAATCATTCTCAGAAACCACTTTGGATGTGTGCGTTCCACTCACAGAGTTTAACCTTTCTTTTCATAGAACAGTTTGGAAACACTCTGTTTGTAAAGTCTGCAAGTGGATACTTGGACCTCTTTGAGGATTTCGTTGGAAGCGGGATTTCTTCATCTAATGCTACACAGAAGATTTCTCAGTAACTTCGTTGATTTGTGTGTGTTCAACTGACAGAGTTCAACCTTCCCTTAGACATAGCAGATTGGAAACCCTCTTTTTGTGGAACTTGCAAGTGGAGATTTCAAGCGTTTTTGGGGCCAACGGTAGAAAAGGAAATATCCTCGTATAAAAAATAGAATCATTCTCAGAAACCCCTTTGGGATGTGTGCGTTCCCCTCAAGGAGTTTAACCTTTCTTTTCGTAGAGCAGGTTGGACACACTCTGTTTGTGAAGTCTGCAAGTGGATATTTGGACCTCTTTGAGGATTTCGTTGGAAGCGGGATTTCTTCATCTAATGCTACACAGAAGATTTCTCAGTAACTTCGTTGATTTCTGTGTGTTCAACTAACAGAGTTCAACCTTCCCTTAGACATAGCAGATTGGAAACCCTCTTTTTGTGGAATTTGCAAGTGGAGATTTCAAGCGCTTTGGGGCCAACGGTAGAAAAGGAAATATCCTCGTATAAAAACTGGAGAGAATCATTCTCAGAAAACACTTTGTGATGTGTGCATTCCACTCACAGAGTTTAACCTTTCCTTTCATAGAGCAGTTTGGAAACACTCTGTTTGTGAAGACTGCAAGTGGATATTTGGACCTCTTTGAGGGTTTCGTTGGAAACGGGATTTCTTCATCTAATGCTAGAAGGAAGAATTCTCAGAAACTTCTTTGATTTGTGTGTGTTCAACTAACGGAACTGAACCATCCTTTAGACAGAGCAGATTGGAAACCCTCTTTTTGAGGAATTTGCTTGTGGAGATTACAAGCGTTTTGGGGCCAACGGTAGAAAAGGAAATATCCTCGTATAAAAACTAGAGAGAATCATTCTCAGAAACCACTTTGTGATGTGTGCGTTCCACTCACAGAGTTTAACCTTTCTTTTCATAGAACAGTTTGGAAACACTCTGTTTGTAAAGTCTGCAAGTGGATATTTGGACCTCTTTGAGGATTTCGTTGGAAGCGGGATTTCTTCATCTAATGCTACACAGAAGATTTCTCAGTAACTTCGTTGATTTGTGTGTGTTCAACTAACAGAGTTCAACCTTCCCTTAGACATAGCAGATTGGAAACCCTCTTTTTGTGGAATTTGCAAGTGGAGATTTCAAGCGTTTTGGGGCCAACGGTAGAAAAGGAATTATCCTCGTATAAAAACTAGAGAGAATCATTCTCAGAAACCACTTTGTGATGTGTGCGTTCCCCTCACAGATTTTAACCTTTCTTTTCATAGAGCAGTTTGGACACACTCTGTTTGTGAAGTCTGCAAGTGGACATTTGGACCTCTTTGAGGATTTCATAGGAAGCGGGATTTCTTCATCTAATGCTACACAGAAGATTTCTCAGTAACTTCGTTGATTTCTGTGTGTTCAACTAACAGAGTTCAACCTTCCCTTAGAGATAGCAGATTGGAAACCCACTTTTTGTGGAATTTGCAAGTGGAGATTTCAAGCGCTTTGGGGCCAACGGTAGAAAAGGAAATATCCTCGTATAAAAAGTGGAGAGAATCATTCTCAGAAACCACTTTGTGATGTGTGCGTTCCACTCACAGAGTTTAACCTTTCCTTTCATAGAGCAGTTTGGAAACACTCTGTTTGTGAAGACTGCAAGTGGATATTTGGACCTCTTTGAGGATTTCTTTGGAAACGGGATTTCTTCATCTAATGCTAGAAGGAAGAATTCTCAGAAACTTCTTTGATTTGTGTGTGTTCAACTAACGGAGCTGAACCATCCTTTAGACAGAGCAGATTGGAAACCATCTTTTTGAGGAATTTGCTTGTGGAGATTTCAAGCGTTTTGGGGCCAACGGTAGAAAAGGAAATATCCTTGTATAAAAACTAGAGAGAATCATTTTCAGAAACCACTTTGTGTTGTGCGCGTTCCACTCACAGAGTTTAACCTTTCTTTTCATAGAGCAGTTTGGAAACACTCTGTTTGTAAAGTCTGCAAGTGGATATTTGGACCTCTTTGAGGATTTCGTTGGAAGCGGGATTTCTTCATCTAATGCTACACAGAAGATTTCTCAGTAACTTCGTTGATTTGTGTGTGTTCAACTAACAGAGTTCAACCTTCCCTTAGAGATATCAGCTTGGAAACCCTCTTTTTGTGGAATTTGCAAGTGGAGATTTCAAGCGCTTTGGGGCCAACGGTAGAAAAGGAAATATCTTCGTATAAAAACTAGAGAGAACCATTCTCAGAAACCACTTTGTGTTGTGCGCGTTCCACTCACAGAGTTTAACCTTTCTTTTCATAGAGCAGTTTGGAAACACTCTGTTGTGAAGTCTGCAAGTGGATATTTGGACCTCTTTGAGGATTTCGTTGGAATCGGGATTTCTTCATCTAATGCTAGAAGGAAGAATTCTCAGAAACTTCTTTGATATATGTGTGTTCAACTGACAGAGCTGAACCCTCCTTTAGACAGAGCAGAATGGAAACCCTCTTTTTGAGGAATTTGCTTGTGGAGATTTCAAGCCTTTTGGGGCCAACGGTGGAAAAGGAAATATCCTCGTATAAAAACTAGAGAGAATCATTCTCAGAAACCACTTTGTGATGTGTGCGTTCCACTCACAGAGTTTAATCTTTCTTTTCATAGAACAGTTTGGAAACACTCTGTTTGTAAAGTCTGCAAGTGGATATTTGGACCTCTTTGAGGATTTCGTTGGAAGCGGGATTTCTTCATCTAATGCTACACAGAAGATTTCTCAGTAACTTCGTTGATTTCTGTGTGTTCAACTAACAGAGTTCAACCTTCCCTTAGACATAGCAGATTGGAAACCCTCTTTTTGTGGAATTTGCAATTGGAGATTTCAAGCGCTTTGGGGTCAACTGTAGAAAAGGAAATATCCTCGTATAAAAACTAGAGAGAATCATTCTCAGAAACCACTTTGTGTAGTGTGCGTTCCACTCACAGAGTTCAATCTTTCCTTTCATACGGCAGTTTGGAAACACTCTGTTTGTGAAGACTGCAAGTGGATATTTGGACCTCTTTGAGGATTTCGTTGGAAACGGGATTTCTTCATCTAATGCTAGAAGGAAGAATTCCCAGAAATTTCTTTGATTTGTGTGTGTTCAGCTAACAGAGCTGAACCATCCTTTAGACAGAGCAGATAGGAAACCCTCTTTTTGAGGAATTTGCTTGTGGAGATTTCAAGCGTTTTGGGGCCAACTGTAGAAAAGAAATATCCTGGTATAAAAACTAGAGAGAATCATTCTCAGAAACCACTTTTGATGTGTGCGTTCCACTCACAGAGTTTAACCTTTCTTTTCATAGAACAGTTTGGAAACACTGTTTGTAAAGTCTGCAAGTGGATATTTGGACCTCTTTGAGGATTTCGTTGGAAGCGGGATTTCTTCATCTAATGCTACACAGAAGATTTCTCAGTAACTTCGTTGATTTGTGTGTGTTCAACTAACAGAGTTCAACCTTCCCTTAGACATAGCAGATTGGAAACCCTCTTTTTGAGAAATTTGCTTTTGGGGATTTCAAGCGTTTTGGGGCCAACGGTAGAAAAGGAAATATCCTCGTATAAAAACTAGAGAGAATCATTCTCAGAAACCGCTTTGTGATGTGTGCGTTCCCCTCACGGAGTTTAACCTTTCTTTTCATAGAGCAGTTTGGACACACTCTGTTTGTGAAGTCTGCAACTGGATATTTGGACCTCTTTGAGGATTTCGTTGGAAGCGGGATTTCTTCATCTAATGCTACACAGAAGATTTCTCAGTAACTACGTTGATTTCTCTGTGTTCAACTAACAGAGTTCAACCTTCCCTTAGACATAGCAGATTGGAAACCCTCTTTTTGTGGAATTTGCAAGTGGAGATTTCAAGCCCTTTGGGGCCAACGGTGGAAAAGGAAATATCCTCGTATAAAAACTGGAGAGAATCATTCTCAGAAAACACTTTGTGATGTGTGCGTTCCACTCACAGAGTTTAACCTTTCCTTTCATAGAGCAGTTTGGAAACACTCTGTTTGTGAAGACTGCAAGTGGATATTTGGACCTCTTTGAGGGTTTCGTTGGAAACGGGATTTCTTCATCTAATGCTAGAAGGAAGAATTCTCAGAAACTTCTTTGATTTGTGTGTGTTCAACTAACAGAGCTGAACCATCCTTTAGACAGAGCAGATTGGAAACCCTCTTTTTGAGGAATTTGCTTGTTGAGATTACAAGCGTTTTGGGGCCAACGGTACAAAAGGAAATATCCTCGTATAAAAACTAGAGAGAATCATTCTCAGAAACCACTTTGTGATGTGTGCGTTCCACTCACAGAGTTTAACCTTTCTTTTCATAGAACAGTTTGGAAACACTCTGTTTGTAAAGTCTGCAAGTGGATATTTGGACCTCTTTGAGGATTTCGTTGGAAGCGGGATTTCTTCATCTAATGCTACACAGAAGATTTCTCAGTAACTTCGTTGATTTGTGTGTGTTCAACTAACAGAGTTCAACCTTCCCTTAGACATAGCAGATTGGAAACCCTCTTTTTGTGGAATTTGCAAGTGGAGATTTCAAGCGTTTTGGGGCCAACGGTAGAAAAGGAATTATCCTCGTATAAAAACTAGAGAGAATCATTCTCAGAAACCACTTTGTGATGTGTGCGTTCCCCTCACAGATTTTAACCTTTCTTTTCATAGAGCAGTTTGGACACACTCTGTTTGTGAAGTCTGCAATTGGATATTTGGCCCTCTTTGAGGATTTCATAGGAAGCGGGATTTCTTCATCTAATGCTACACAGAAGATTTCTCAGTAACTTCGTTGATTTCTGTGTGTTCAACTAACAGAGCTGAACCATCCTTTAGACAGAGCAGATTGGAAACCCTCTTTTTGAGAAATTTGCTTTTGGGGATTTCAAGCGTTTTGGGCCAACGGTAGAAAAGGAATCATCCTCGTATAAAAACTAGAGAGAATCAATCTCAGAAACCACTTTGTGATGTGTGCGTTCCCCTCACAGATTTTAACCTTTCTTTTCATAGAGCAGTTTGGACACACTCTGTTTGTGAAGTCTGCAATTGGATATTTGGCCCTCTTTGAGGATTTCATAGGAAGCGGGATTTCTTCATCTAATGCTACACAGAAGATTTCTCAGTAACTTCGTTGATTTCTGTGTGTTCAACTAACAGAGTTCAACCTTCCCTTAGAGATAGCAGTTTGGAAACCCACTTTTTGTGGAATTTGCAAGTGGAGATTTCAAGCGCTTTGGGGCCAACGGTAGAAAAGGAAATATCCTCGTATAGAAAGTGGAGGGAATCATTCTCAGAAACCACTTTGTGATGTGTGCGTTCCACTCACAGAGTTTAACCTTTCCTTTCATAGAGCAGTTTGGAAACACTCTGTTTGTGAAGACTGCAAGTGGATATTTGGACCTCTTTGAGGATTTCTTTGGAAACGGGATTTCTTCATCTAATGCTAGAAGGAAGAATTCTCAGAAACTTCTTTGATTTGTGTGTGTTCAACTAACGGAGCTGAACCATCCTTTAGACAGAGCAGATTGGAAACCATCTTTTTGAGGAATTTGCTTGTGGAGATTTCAAGCGTTTTGGGGCCAACGGTAGAAAAGGAAATATCCTCGTATAAAAACTAGAGAGAATCATTCTCAGAAACCACTTTGTGATGTGTGCGTTCCACTCACACAGTTTAACCTTTCTTTTCATAGAACAGTTTGGAAACACTCTGTTTGTAAAGTCTGCAAGTGGATATTTGGACCTCTTTGAGGATTTCGTTGGAAGCGGGATTTCTTCTTCTAATGCTACACAGAAGATTTCTCAGTAACTTCGTTGATTTGTGTGTGTTCAAATAACAGAGTTCAACCTTCCCCTAGAGATAGCAGCTTGGAAACCCTCTTTTTGTGGAATTTGCAAGTGGAGATTTCAAGCGCTTTGGGGCCAACGGTAGAAAAGGAAATATCTTCGTATAAAAACTACAGAGAACCATTCTCAGAAACCACTTTGTGTTGTGCGCGTTCCACTCACAGAGTTTAACCTTTCTTTTCATAGAGCAGTTTGGAAACACTCTGTTTGTGAAGTCTGCAAGTGGATATTTGGACCTCTTTGAGGATTTCGTTGGAATCGGGATTTCTTCATCTAATGCTAGAAGGAAGAATTCTCAGAAATTTCTTTGATATGTGTGTGTTCAACTAACAGAGCTGAACCATCCTTTAGACAGAGCAGAATGGAAACCCTCTTTATGAGGAATTTGCTTGTGGAGATTTCAAGCCTTTTGGGGCCAACGGTAGAAAAGGAAATATCCTCGTATAAAAACTAGAGAGAATCATTCTCAGAAACCACTTTGTGATGTGTGCGTTCCACTCACAGAGTTTAATCTTTCTTTTCATAGAACAGTTTGGAAACACTCTGTTTGTAAAGTCTGCAAGTGGATATTTGGACCTCTTTGAGGATTTCGTTGGAAGCGGGATTTCTTCATCTAATGCTACACAGAAGATTTCTCAGTAACTTCGTTGATTTCTGTGTGTTCAACTAACAGAGTTCAACCTTCCCTTAGACATAGCAGATTGGAAACCCTCTTTTTGTGGAATTTGCAAATGGAGATTTCAAGCGCTTTGGGGTCAACTGTAGAAAAGGAAATATCCTCTTATAAAAACTAGAGAGAATCATTCTCAGAAACCACTTTGTGTAGTGTGCGTTCCACTCACAGAGTTCAATCTTTGCTTTCATACGGCAGTTTGGAAACACTCTGTTTGTGAAGACTGCAAGTGGATATTTGGACCTCTTTGAGGATTTCGTTGGAAACGGGATTTCTTCATCTAATGCTAGAAGGAAGAATTCCCAGAAATTTCTTTGATTTGTGTGTGTTCAGCTAACAGAGCTGAACCATCCTTTAGACAGAGCAGATTGGAAACCCTCTTTTTGAGGAATTTGCTTGTGGAGATTTCAAGCGTTTTGGGGCCAACTGTAGAAAAGAAATATCCTGGTATAAAAACTAGAGAGAATCATTCTCAGAAACCACTTTGGATGTGTGCGTTCCACTCACAGAGTTTAACCTTCCTTTTAATAGAACAGTTTGGAAACACTCTGTTTGTAAAGTCTGCAAGTGGATATTTGGACCTCTTTGAGGATTTCGTTGGAAACGGGATTTCTTCATCTAATGCTACACAGAAGATTTCTCAGTAACTTCGTTGATTTGTGTGTGTTCAACTAACAGAGTTCAACCTTCCCTTAGACATAGCACATTGGAAACCCTCTTTTTGTGGAACTTGCAAGTTGAGATTTCAAGCGATTTTGGGGCCAACGGTAGAAAAGGAAATATCCTCGTATAAAAAATAGAGAGAATCATTCTCAGAAACCGCTTTGTGATGTGTGCGTTCCCCTCAAGGAGTTTAACCTTTCTTTTCATAGAGCAGTTTGGACACACTATGTTTGTGAAGTCTGCAAGTGGATATTTGGACCTCTTTGAGGATTTCTTTGGAAGCGGGATTTCATCATCTAATGCTACACAGAAGATTTCTCAGTAACTTCGTTGATTTCTGTGTGTTCAACTAACAGAGCTGAACCATCCTTTAGACAGAGCAGATTGGAAACCCTCTTTTTGAGAAATTTGCTTTTGGGGATTTCAAGCGTTTTGGGGCCAACGGTAGAAAAGGAAATATCCTCGTATAAAAACTGGAGAGAATCATTCTCAGAAAACACTTTGTGATGTGTGCGTTCCACTCACAGAGTTTAACCTTTCCTTTCATAGAGCAGTTTGGAAACACTCTGTTTGTGAAGTCTGCAAGTGGATATTTGGATCTCTTTGAGGGTTTCGTTGGAAACGGGATTTCTTCATCTAATGCTAGAAGGAAGAATTCTCAGAAACTTCTTTGATTTGTGTGTGTTCAACTAACGGAGCTGAACCATCCTTTAGACAGAGCAGATTGGAAAACCTCTTTTTTTAGGAATTTGCTTGTGGAGATTACAAGCGTTTTGGGGCCAACGGTAGAAAAGGAAATATCCTCGTATAAAAACTAGAGAGAATCATTCTCAGAAACCACTTTGTGATGTGTGCGTTCCACTCACAGAGTTTAACCTTTCTTTTCATAGAACAGTTTGGAAACACTCTGTTTGTAAAGTCTGCAAGTGGATATTTGGACCTCTTTGAGGATTTCGTTGGAAGCGGGATTTCTTCATCTAATGCTACACAGAAGATTTCTCAGTAACTTCGTTGATTTCTGTGTGTTCAACTAACAGAGTTCAACCTTCCCTTAGACATAGCAGTTTGGAAACCCTCTTTTTGTGGAATTTGCAAGTGGAGATTTCAAGCGCTTTGGGGCCAACGGTAGAAAAGGAAATATCCTCGTATAAAAACTAGAGAGAATCATTCTCAGAAACCACTTTGTGTAGTGTGCGTTCCACTCACAGAGTTCAATCTTTCCTTTCATAGAGCAGTTTGGAAACACTCTGTTTGTGAAGACTGCAAGTGGATATTTGGACCTCTTTGAGGATTTCGTTGGATACGGGATTTCTTCATCTAATGCTAGAAGGAAGAATTCCCAGAAATTCCTTTGATTTGTGTGTGTTCAGCTAACAGAGCTGAACCATCCTTTAGACAGAGCAGATTGGAAACCCTCTTTTTGAGGAATTTGCTTGTGGAGATTACAAGCGTTTTGGGGCCAACGGTAGAAAAGGAAATATCCTCGTATAAAAACTAGAGAGAATCATTCTCAGAAACCACTTTGTGATGTGTGCGTTCCACTCACAGAGTTTAACCTTTCTTTTCATAGAACAGTTTGGAAACACTCTGTTTGTAAGGTCTGCAAGTGGATATTTGGACCTCTTTGAGGATTTCGTTGGAAGCGGGATTTCTTCATCTAATGCTACACAGAAGATTTCTCAGTAACTTCGTTGATTTGTGTGTGTTCAAATAACAGAGTTCAACCTTCCCTTAGAGATAGCAACTTGGAAACCCTCTTTTTGTGGAATTTGCAAGTGGAGATTTCAAGCGCTTTGGGGCCAACGGTAGAAAAGGAAATATCTTCGTATAAAAACTACAGAGAACCATTCTCAGAAACCACTTTGTGTTGTGCGCGTTCCACTCACAGAGTTTAACCTTTCTTTTCATAGAGCAGTTTGGAAACACTCTGTTTGTGAAGTCTGCAAGTGGATATTTGGACCTCTTTGAGGATTTCGTTGGAATCGGGATTTCTTCATCTAATGCTAGAAGGAAGAATTCTCAGAAATTTCTTTGATATGTGTGTGTTCAACTAACATAGCTGAACCATCCTTTATACAGAGCAGAATGGAAACCCTCTTTTTGAGGAATTTGCTTGTGGTGATTTCAAGCCTTTTGGGGCCAACGGTAGAAAAGGAAATATCCTCGTATAAAAACTAGAGAGAATCATTCTCAGAAACCACTTTGTGATGTGTGCGTTCCACTCACAGAGTTTAATCTTTCTTTTCATAGAACAGTTTGGAAACACTCTGTTTGTAAAGTCTGCAAGTGGATATTTGGACCTCTTTGAGGATTTCGTTGGAAGCGGGATTTCTTCATCTAATGCTACACAGAAGATTTCTCAGTAACTTCGTTGATTTCTGTGTGTTCAACTAACAGAGTTCAACCTTCCCTTAGACATAGCAGATTGGAAACCCTCTTTTTGTGGAATTTGCAAATGGAGATTTCAAGCGCTTTGGGGTCAACTGTAGAAAAGGAAATATCCTCTTATAAAAACTAGAGAGAATCATTCTCAGAAACCACTTTGTGTAGTGTGCGTTCCACTCACAGAGTTCAATCTTTGATTTCATACGGCAGTTTGGAAACACTCTGTTAGTGAAGACTGCAAGTGGATATTTGGACCTCTTTGAGGATTTCGTTGGAAACGGGATTTCTTCATCTAATGCTAGAAGGAAGAATTCCCAGAAATTTCTTTGATTTGTGTGTGTTCAGCTAACAGAGCTGAACCATCCTTTAGACAGAGCAGATTGGAAACCCTCTTTTTGAAGAATTTGCTTGTGGAGATTTCAAGCGTTTTGGGGCCAACTGTAGAAAAGAAATATCCTGTTATAAAAACTAGAGAGAATCATTCTCAGAAACCACTTTGGATGTGTGCGTTCCACTCACAGAGTTTAACCTTTCTTTTAATAGAACAGTTTGGAAACACTCTGTTTGTAAAGTCTGCAAGTGGATATTTGGACCTCTTTGAGGATTTCGTTGGAAGCGGGATTTCTTCATCTAATGCTACACAGAAGATTTCTCAGTAACTTCGTTGATTTCTGTGTGTTCAACTAACAGAGTTCAACCTTCCCTTAGACATAGCAGATTGGAAACCCTCTTTTTGTGGAACTTGCAAGTGGAGATTTCAAGCGATTTTGGGGCCAACGGTAGAAAAGGAAATATCCTCGTATAAAAAATAGAGAGAATCATTCTCAGAAACGGCTTTGTGATGTGTGCGTTCCCCTCAAGGAGTTTAACCTTTCTTTTCATAGAGCAGTTTGGACACTCTATGTTTGTGAAGTCTGCAAGTGGATATTTGGACCTCTTTGAGGATTTCTTTGGAAGCGGGATTTCATCATCTAATGCTACACAGAAGATTTCTCAGTAACTTCGTTGATTTCTGTGTGTTCAACTAACAGAGCTGAACCATCCTTTAGACAGAGCAGATTGGAAACCCTCTTTTTGAGAAATTTGCTTTTGGGGATTTCAAGCGTTTTGGGGCCAACGGTAGAAAAGGAAATATCCTCGTATAAAAACTAGAGAGAATCATTCTCAGAAACCGCTTTGTGATGTGTGCGTTCCCCTCACGGAGTTTAACCTTTCTTTTCATAGAGCAGTCTGGACACACTCTGTTTGTGAAGTCTGCAAGTGGATATTTGGACCTCTTTGAGGATTTCGTTGGAAGCGGGATTTCTTCATCTAATGCTACACAGAAGATTTCTCAGTAACTTCGTTGATTTCTGTGTGTTCAACTAACAGAGTTCAACCTTCCCTTAGACATAGCAGATTGGAAACCCTCTTTTTGTGGAATTTGCAAGTGGAGATTTCAAGCGCTTTGGGGCCAACGGTAGAAAAGGAAATATCCTCGTATAAAAACTGGAGAGAATCATTCTCAGAAAACACTTTGTGATGTGTGCGTTCCACTCACAGAGTTTAACCTTTCCTTTCATAGAGCAGTTTGGAAACACTCTGTTTGTGAAGACTGCAAGTGGATATTTGGACCTCTTTGAGGGTTTCGTTGGAAACGGGATTTCTTCATCTAATGCTAGAAGGAAGAATTCTCAGAAACTTCTTTGATTTGTGTGTGTTCAACTAACGGAGCTGAACCATGCTTTAGACAGAGCAGATTGGAAACCCTCTTTTTGAGGAATTTGCTTGTGGAGATTACAAGCGTTTTGGGGCCAACGGTAGAAAAGGAAATATCCTCGTATAAAAACTAGAGAGAATCATTCTCAGAAACCACTTTGTGATGTGTGCGTTCCACTCACAGAGTTTAACCTTTCTTTTCATAGAACAGTTTGGAAACACTCTGTTTGTAAAGTCTGCAAGTGGATATTTGGACCTCTTTGAGGATTTCGTTGGAAGCGGGATTTCTTCATCTAATGCTACACAGAAGATTTCTCAGTAACTTCGTTGATTTGTGTGTGTTCAACTAACAGAGTTCAACCTTCCCTTAGACATAGCAGATTGGAAACCCTCTTTTTGTGGAATTTGCAAGTGGAGATTTCAAGCGTTTTGGGGCCAACGGTAGAAAAGGAATCATCCTCGTATAAAAACTAGAGAGAATCATTCTCAGAAACCACTTTGTGATGTGTGCGTTCCCCTCACAGATTTTAACCTTTCTTTTCATAGAGCAGTTTGGACACACTCTGTTTGTGAAGTCTGCAATTGGATATTTGGCCCTCTTTGAGGATTTCATAGGAAGCGGGATTTCTTCATCTAATGCTACACAGAAGATTTCTCAGTAACTTCGTTGATTTCTGTGTGTTCAACTAACAGAGTTCAACCTTCCCTTAGAGATAGCAGATTGGAAACCCACTTTTTGTGGAATTTGCAAGTGGAGATTTCAAGCGCTTTGGGGCCAACGGTAGAAAAGGAAATATCCTCGTATAAAAACTAGAGAGAATCATTCTCAGAAACCACTTTGTGATGTGTGCGTTCCACTCACAGAGTTTAACCTTTCCTTTCATAGAGCAGTTTGGAAACACTCTGTTTGTGAAGACTGCAAGTGGATATTTGGACCTCTTTGAGGATTTCTTTGGAAACGGGATTTCTTCATCTAATGCTAGAAGGAAGAATTCTCAGAAACTTCTTTGATTTGTGTGTGTTCAACTAACGGAGCTGAACCATCCTTTAGACAGAGCAGATTGGAAACCATCTTTTTGAGGAATTTGCTTGTGGAGATTTCAAGCGTTTTGGGGTCAACGGTAGAAAAGGAAATATCCTCGTATAAAAACTAGAGAGAATCATTTTCAGAAACCACTTTGTGTTGTGCGCGTTCCACTCACAGAGTTTAACCTTTCTTTTCATAGAGCAGTTTGGAAACACTCTGTTTGTAAAGTCTGCAAGTGGATATTTGGACCTCTTTGAGGATTTCGTTGGAAGCGGGATTTCTTCATCTAATGCTAGAAGGAAGAATTCCCAGAAATTTCTTTGATTTGTGTGTGTTCAGCTAACAGAGCTGAACCATCCTTTAGACAGAGCAGATTGGAAACCCTCTTTTTGAGGAATTTGCTTGTGGAGATTTCAAGCGTTTTGGGGCCAACTGTAGAAAAGAAATATCCTGGTATAAAAACTAGAGAGAATCATTCTCAGAAACCACTTTGGATGTGTGCGTTCCACTCACAGAGTTTAACCTTTCTTTTCATAGAACAGTTTGGACACACTCTGTTTGTGAAGTCTGCAAGTGGATATTTGGACCTCTTTGAGGATTTCGTTGGAAGCGGGATTTCTTCATCTAATGCTACACAGAAGATTTCTCAGTAACTTCGTTGATTTCTGTGTGTTCAACTAACAGAGTTCAACCTTCCCTTAGACATAGCAGATTGGAAACCCTCTTTTGTGGAATTTGCAAGTGGAGATTTCAAGCGCTTTGGGGCCAACGGTAGAAAAGGAAATATCCTCGTATAAAAACTGGAGAGAATCATTCTCAGAAAACACTTTGTGATGTGTGCGTTCCACTCACAGAGTTTAACCTTTCCTTTCATAGAGCAGTTTGGAAACACTCTGTTTGTGAAGACTGCAAGTGGATATTTGGACCTCTTTGAGGGTTTCGTTGGAAACGGGATTTCTTCATCTAATGCTAGAAGGAAGAATTCTCAGAAACTTCTTTGATTTGTGTGTGTTCAACTAACGGAGCTGAACCATGCTTTAGACAGAGCAGATTGGAAACCCTCTTTTTGAGGAATTTGCTTGAGGAGATTACAAGCGTTTTGGGGCCAACGGTAGAAAAGGAAATATCCTCGTATAAAAACTAGAGAGAATCATTCTCAGAAACCACTTTGTGATGTGTGCGTTCCACTCACAGAGTTTAACCTTTCTTTTCATAGAACAGTTTGGAAACACTCTGTTTGTAAAGTCTGCAAGTGGATATTTGGACCTCTTTGAGGATTTCGTTGGAAGCGGGATTTCTTCATCTAATGCTACACAGAAGATTTCTCAGTAACTTCGTTGATTTGTGTGTGTTCAACTAACAGAGTTCAACCTTCCCTTAGAGATAGCAGCTTGGAAACCCTCTTTTTGTGGAATTTGCAAGTGGAGATTTCAAGCGTTTTGGGGCCAACGGTAGAAAAGGAATCTTCCTCGTATAAAAACTAGAGAGAATCATTCTCAGAAACCACTTTGTGATGTGTGCGTTCCCCTCACAGATTTTAACCTTTCTTTTCATAGAGCAGTTTGGACACACTCTGTTTGTGAAGTCTGCAATTGGATATTTGGCCCTCTTTGAGGATTTCATAGGAAGCGGGATTTCTTCATCTAATGCTACACAGAAGATTTCTCAGTAACTTCGTTGATTTCTGTGTGTTCAACTAACAGAGTTCAACCTTCCCTTAGAGATAGCAGATTGGAAACCCACTTTTTGTGGAATTTGCAAGTGGAGATTTCAAGCGCTTTGGGGCCAACGGTAGAAAAGGAAATATCCTCGTATAGAAAGTGGAGAGAATCATTCTCAGAAACCACTTTGTGATGTGTGCGTTCCACTCACAGAGTTTAACCTTTCCTTTCATAGAGCAGTTTGGAAACACTCTGTTTGTGAAGACTGCAAGTGGATGTTTGGACCTCTTTGAGGATTTCTTTGGAAACGGGATTTCTTCATCTAATGCTAGAAGGAAGAATTCTCAGAAACTTCTTTGATTTGTGTGTGTTCAACTAACGGAGCTGAACCATCCTTTAGACAGAGCAGATTGGAAACCATCTTTTTGAGGAATTTGCTTGTGGAGATTTCAAGCGTTTTGGGGCCAACTGTAGAAAAGAAATATCCTGGTATAAAAACTAGAGAGAATCATTCTCAGAAACCACTTTGGATGTGTGCGTTCCACTCACAGAGTTTAACCTTTCTTTTCATAGAACAGTTTGGAAACACTCTGTTTGTAAAGTCTGCAAGTGGATACTTGGACCTCTTTGAGGATTTCGTTGGAAGCGGGATTTCTTCATCTAATGCTACACAGAAGATTTCTCAGTAACTTCGTTGATTTGTGTGTGTTCAACTGACAGAGTTCAACCTTCCCTTAGACATAGCAGATTGGAAACCCTCTTTTTGTGGAACTTGCAAGTGGAGATTTCAAGCGTTTTTGGGGCCAACGGTAGAAAAGGAAATATCCTCGTATAAAAAATAGAATCATTCTCAGAAACCGCTTTGGGATGTGTGCGTTCCCCTCAAGGAGTTTAACCTTTCTTTTCGTAGAGCAGGTTGGACACACTCTGTTTGTGAAGTCTGCAAGTGGATATTTGGACCTCTTTGAGGATTTCGTTGGAAGCGGGATTTCTTCATCTAATGCTACACAGAAGATTTCTCAGTAACTTCGTTGATTTCTGTGTGTTCAACTAACAGAGTTCAACCTTCCCTTAGACATAGCAGATTGGAAACCCTCTTTTTGTGGAATTTGCAAGTGGAGATTTCAAGCGCTTTGGGGCCAACGGTAGAAAAGGAAATATCCTCGTATAAAAACTGGAGAGAATCATTCTCAGAAAACACTTTGTGATGTGTGCATTCCACTCACAGAGTTTAACCTTTCCTTTCATAGAGCAGTTTGGAAACACTCTGTTTGTGAAGACTGCAAGTGGATATTTGGACCTCTTTGAGGGTTTCGTTGGAAACGGGATTTCTTCATCTAATGCTAGAAGGAAGAATTCTCAGAAACTTCTTTGATTTGTGTGTGTTCAACTAACGGAACTGAACCATCCTTTAGACAGAGCAGATTGGAAACCCTCTTTTTGAGGAATTTGCTTGTGGAGATTACAAGCGTTTTGGGGCCAACGGTAGAAAAGGAAATATCCTCGTATAAAAACTAGAGAGAATCATTCTCAGAAACCACTTTGTGATGTGTGCGTTCCACTCACAGAGTTTAACCTTTCTTTTCATAGAACAGTTTGGAAACACTCTGTTTGTAAAGTCTGCAAGTGGATATTTGGACCTCTTTGAGGATTTCGTTGGAAGCGGGATTTCTTCATCTAATGCTACACAGAAGATTTCTCAGTAACTTCGTTGATTTGTGTGTGTTCAACTAACAGAGTTCAACCTTCCCTTAGACATAGCAGATTGGAAACCCTCTTTTTGTGGAATTTGCAAGTGGAGATTTCAAGCGTTTTGGGGCCAACGGTAGAAAAGGAATTATCCTCGTATAAAAACTAGAGAGAATCATTCTCAGAAACCACTTTGTGATGTGTGCGTTCCCCTCACAGATTTTAACCTTTCTTTTCATAGAGCAGTTTGGACACACTCTGTTTGTGAAGTCTGCAAGTGGACATTTGGACCTCTTTGAGGATTTCATAGGAAGCGGGATTTCTTCATCTAATGCTACACAGAAGATTTCTCAGTAACTTCGTTGATTTCTGTGTGTTCAACTAACAGAGTTCAACCTTCCCTTAGAGATAGCAGATTGGAAACCCTCTTTTTGTGGAATTTGCAAGTGGAGATTTCAAGCGCTTTGGGGCCAACGGTAGAAAAGGAAATATCCTCGTATAAAAAGTGGAGAGAATCATTCTCAGAAACCACTTTGTGATGTGTGCGTTCCACTCACAGAGTTTAACCTTTCCTTTCATAGAGCAGTTTGGAAACACTCTGTTTGTGAAGACTGCAAGTGGATATTTGGACCTCTTTGAGGATTTCTTTGGAAACGGGATTTCTTCATCTAATGCTAGAAGGAAGAATTCTCAGAAACTTCTTTGATTTGTGTGTGTTCAACTAACGGAGCTGAACCATCCTTTAGACAGAGCAGATTGGAAACCATCTTTTTGAGGAATTTGCTTGTGGAGATTTCAAGCGTTTTGGGGCCAACGGTAGAAAAGGAAATATCCTTGTATAAAAACTAGAGAGAATCATTTTCAGAAACCACTTTGTGTTGTGCGCGTTCCACTCACAGAGTTTAACCTTTCTTTTCATAGAGCAGTTTGGAAACACTCTGTTTGTAAAGTCTGCAAGTGGATATTTGGACCTCTTTGAGGATTTCGTTGGAAGCGGGATTTCTTCATCTAATGCTACACAGAAGATTTCTCAGTAACTTCGTTGATTTGTGTGTGTTCAACTAACAGAGTTCAACCTTCCCTTAGAGATATCAGCTTGGAAACCCTCTTTTTGTGGAATTTGCAAGTGGAGATTTCAAGCGCTTTGGGGCCAACGGTAGAAAAGGAAATATCTTCGTATAAAAACTAGAGAGAACCATTCTCAGAAACCACTTTGTGTTGTGCGCGTTCCACTCACAGAGTTTAACCTTTCTTTTCATAGAGCAGTTTGGAAACACTCTGTTGTGAAGTCTGCAAGTGGATATTTGGACCTCTTTGAGGATTTCGTTGGAATCGGGATTTCTTCATCTAATGCTAGAAGGAAGAATTCTCAGAAACTTCTTTGATATATGTGTGTTCAACTGACAGAGCTGAACCCTCCTTTAGACAGAGCAGAATGGAAACCCTCTTTTTGAGGAATTTGCTTGTGGAGATTTCAAGCCTTTTGGGGCCAACGGTGGAAAAGGAAATATCCTCGTATAAAAACTAGAGAGAATCATTCTCAGAAACCACTTTGTGATGTGTGCGTTCCACTCACAGAGTTTAATCTTTCTTTTCATAGAACAGTTTGGAAACACTCTGTTTGTAAAGTCTGCAAGTGGATATTTGGACCTCTTTGAGGATTTCGTTGGAAGCGGGATTTCTTCATCTAATGCTACACAGAAGATTTCTCAGTAACTTCGTTGATTTCTGTGTGTTCAACTAACAGAGTTCAACCTTCCCTTAGACATAGCAGATTGGAAACCCTCTTTTTGTGGAATTTGCAATTGGAGATTTCAAGCGCTTTGGGGTCAACTGTAGAAAAGGAAATATCCTCGTATAAAAACTAGAGAGAATCATTCTCAGAAACCACTTTGTGTAGTGTGCGTTCCACTCACAGAGTTCAATCTTTCCTTTCATACGGCAGTTTGGAAACACTCTGTTTGTGAAGACTGCAAGTGGATATTTGGACCTCTTTGAGGATTTCGTTGGAAACGGGATTTCTTCATCTAATGCTAGAAGGAAGAATTCCCAGAAATTTCTTTGATTTGTGTGTGTTCAGCTAACAGAGCTGAACCATCCTTTAGACAGAGCAGATAGGAAACCCTCTTTTTGAGGAATTTGCTTGTGGAGATTTCAAGCGTTTTGGGGCCAACTGTAGAAAAGAAATATCCTGGTATAAAAACTAGAGAGAATCATTCTCAGAAACCACTTTTGATGTGTGCGTTCCACTCACAGAGTTTAACCTTTCTTTTCATAGAACAGTTTGGAAACACTGTTTGTAAAGTCTGCAAGTGGATATTTGGACCTCTTTGAGGATTTCGTTGGAAGCGGGATTTCTTCATCTAATGCTACACAGAAGATTTCTCAGTAACTTCGTTGATTTGTGTGTGTTCAACTAACAGAGTTCAACCTTCCCTTAGACATAGCAGATTGGAAACCCTCTTTTTGAGAAATTTGCTTTTGGGGATTTCAAGCGTTTTGGGGCCAACGGTAGAAAAGGAAATATCCTCGTATAAAAACTAGAGAGAATCATTCTCAGAAACCGCTTTGTGATGTGTGCGTTCCCCTCACGGAGTTTAACCTTTCTTTTCATAGAGCAGTTTGGACACACTCTGTTTGTGAAGTCTGCAACTGGATATTTGGACCTCTTTGAGGATTTCGTTGGAAGCGGGATTTCTTCATCTAATGCTACACAGAAGATTTCTCAGTAACTACGTTGATTTCTCTGTGTTCAACTAACAGAGTTCAACCTTCCCTTAGACATAGCAGATTGGAAACCCTCTTTTTGTGGAATTTGCAAGTGGAGATTTCAAGCCCTTTGGGGCCAACGGTGGAAAAGGAAATATCCTCGTATAAAAACTGGAGAGAATCATTCTCAGAAAACACTTTGTGATGTGTGCGTTCCATTCACAGAGTTTAACCTTTCCTTTCATAGAGCAGTTTGGAAACACTCTGTTTGTGAAGACTGCAAGTGGATATTTGGACCTCTTTGAGGGTTTCGTTGGAAACGGGATTTCTTCATCTAATGCTAGAAGGAAGAATTCTCAGAAACTTCTTTGATTTGTGTGTGTTCAACTAACAGAGCTGAACCATCCTTTAGACAGAGCAGATTGGAAACCCTCTTTTTGAGGAATTTGCTTGTTGAGATTACAAGCGTTTTGGGGCCAACGGTACAAAAGGAAATATCCTCGTATAAAAACTAGAGAGAATCATTCTCAGAAACCACTTTGTGATGTGTGCGTTCCACTCACAGAGTTTAACCTTTCTTTTCATAGAACAGTTTGGAAACACTCTGTTTGTAAAGTCTGCAAGTGGATATTTGGACCTCTTTGAGGATTTCGTTGGAAGCGGGATTTCTTCATCTAATGCTACACAGAAGATTTCTCAGTAACTTCGTTGATTTGTGTGTGTTCAACTAACAGAGTTCAACCTTCCCTTAGACATAGCAGATTGGAAACCCTCTTTTTGTGGAATTTGCAAGTGGAGATTTCAAGCGTTTTGGGGCCAACGGTAGAAAAGGAATTATCCTCGTATAAAAACTAGAGAGAATCATTCTCAGAAACCACTTTGTGATGTGTGCGTTCCCCTCACAGATTTTAACCTTTCTTTTCATAGAGCAGTTTGGACACACTCTGTTTGTGAAGTCTGCAATTGGATATTTGGCCCTCTTTGAGGATTTCATAGGAAGCGGGATTTCTTCATCTAATGCTACACAGAAGATTTCTCAGTAACTTCGTTGATTTCTGTGTGTTCAACTAACAGAGCTGAACCATCCTTTAGACAGAGCAGATTGGAAACCCTCTTTTTGAGAAATTTGCTTTTGGGGATTTCAAGCGTTTTGGGCCAACGGTAGAAAAGGAATCATCCTCGTATAAAAACTAGAGAGAATCAATCTCAGAAACCACTTTGTGATGTGTGCGTTCCCCTCACAGATTTTAACCTTTCTTTTCATAGAGCAGTTTGGACACACTCTGTTTGTGAAGTCTGCAATTGGATATTTGGCCCTCTTTGAGGATTTCATAGGAAGCGGGATTTCTTCATCTAATGCTACACAGAAGATTTCTCAGTAACTTCGTTGATTTCTGTGTGTTCAACTAACAGAGTTCAACCTTCCCTTAGAGATAGCAGTTTGGAAACCCACTTTTTGTGGAATTTGCAAGTGGAGATTTCAAGCGCTTTGGGGCCAACGGTAGAAAAGGAAATATCCTCGTATAGAAAGTGGAGGGAATCATTCTCAGAAACCACTTTGTGATGTGTGCGTTCCACTCACAGAGTTTAACCTTTCCTTTCATAGAGCAGTTTGGAAACACTCTGTTTGTGAAGACTGCAAGTGGATATTTGGACCTCTTTGAGGATTTCTTTGGAAACGGGATTTCTTCATCTAATGCTAGAAGGAAGAATTCTCAGAAACTTCTTTGATTTGTGTGTGTTCAACTAACGGAGCTGAACCATCCTTTAGACAGAGCAGATTGGAAACCATCTTTTTGAGGAATTTGCTTGTGGAGATTTCAAGCGTTTTGGGGCCAACGGTAGAAAAGGAAATATCCTCGTATAAAAACTAGAGAGAATCATTCTCAGAAACCACTTTGTGATGTGTGCGTTCCACTCACACAGTTTAACCTTTCTTTTCATAGAACAGTTTGGAAACACTCTGTTTGTAAAGTCTGCAAGTGGATATTTGGACCTCTTTGAGGATTTCGTTGGAAGCGGGATTTCTTCTTCTAATGCTACACAGAAGATTTCTCAGTAACTTCGTTGATTTGTGTGTGTTCAAATAACAGAGTTCAACCTTCCCCTAGAGATAGCAGCTTGGAAACCCTCTTTTTGTGGAATTTGCAAGTGGAGATTTCAAGCGCTTTGGGGCCAACGGTAGAAAAGGAAATATCTTCGTATAAAAACTACAGAGAACCATTCTCAGAAACCACTTTGTGTTGTGCGCGTTCCACTCACAGAGTTTAACCTTTCTTTTCATAGAGCAGTTTGGAAACACTCTGTTTGTGAAGTCTGCAAGTGGATATTTGGACCTCTTTGAGGATTTCGTTGGAATCGGGATTTCTTCATCTAATGCTAGAAGGAAGAATTCTCAGAAATTTCTTTGATATGTGTGTGTTCAACTAACAGAGCTGAACCATCCTTTAGACAGAGCAGAATGGAAACCCTCTTTATGAGGAATTTGCTTGTGGAGATTTCAAGCCTTTTGGGGCCAACGGTAGAAAAGGAAATATCCTCGTATAAAAACTAGAGAGAATCATTCTCAGAAACCACTTTGTGATGTGTGCGTTCCACTCACAGAGTTTAATCTTTCTTTTCATAGAACAGTTTGGAAACACTCTGTTTGTAAAGTCTGCAAGTGGATATTTGGACCTCTTTGACGATTTCGTTGGAAGCGGGATTTCTTCATCTAATGCTACACAGAAGATTTCTCAGTAACTTCGTTGATTTCTGTGTGTTCAACTAACAGAGTTCAACCTTCCCTTAGACATAGCAGATTGGAAACCCTCTTTTTGTGGAATTTGCAAATGGAGATTTCAAGCGCTTTGGGGTCAACTGTAGAAAAGGAAATATCCTCTTATAAAAACTAGAGAGAATCATTCTCAGAAACCACTTTGTGTAGTGTGCGTTCCACTCACAGAGTTCAATCTTTGCTTTCATACGGCAGTTTGGAAACACTCTGTTTGTGAAGACTGCAAGTGGATATTTGGACCTCTTTGAGGATTTCGTTGGAAACGGGATTTCTTCATCTAATGCTAGAAGGAAGAATTCCCAGAAATTTCTTTGATTTGTGTGTGTTCAGCTAACAGAGCTGAACCATCCTTTAGACAGAGCAGATTGGAAACCCTCTTTTTGAGGAATTTGCTTGTGGAGATTTCAAGCGTTTTGGGGCCAACTGTAGAAAAGAAATATCCTGGTATAAAAACTAGAGAGAATCATTCTCAGAAACCACTTTGGATGTGTGCGTTCCACTCACAGAGTTTAACCTTCCTTTTAATAGAACAGTTTGGAAACACTCTGTTTGTAAAGTCTGCAAGTGGATATTTGGACCTCTTTGAGGATTTCGTTGGAAACGGGATTTCTTCATCTAATGCTACACAGAAGATTTCTCAGTAACTTCGTTGATTTGTGTGTGTTCAACTAACAGAGTTCAACCTTCCCTTAGACATAGCACATTGGAAACCCTCTTTTTGTGGAACTTGCAAGTTGAGATTTCAAGCGATTTTGGGGCCAACGGTAGAAAAGGAAATATCCTCGTATAAAAAATAGAGAGAATCATTCTCAGAAACCGCTTTGTGATGTGTGCGTTCCCCTCAAGGAGTTTAACCTTTCTTTTCATAGAGCAGTTTGGACACACTATGTTTGTGAAGTCTGCAAGTGGATATTTGGACCTCTTTGAGGATTTCTTTGGAAGCGGGATTTCATCATCTAATGCTACACAGAAGATTTCTCAGTAACTTCGTTGATTTCTGTGTGTTCAACTAACAGAGCTGAACCATCCTTTAGACAGAGCAGATTGGAAACCCTCTTTTTGAGAAATTTGCTTTTGGGGATTTCAAGCGTTTTGGGGCCAACGGTAGAAAAGGAAATATCCTCGTATAAAAACTGGAGAGAATCATTCTCAGAAAACACTTTGTGATGTGTGCGTTCCACTCACAGAGTTTAACCTTTCCTTTCATAGAGCAGTTTGGAAACACTCTGTTTGTGAAGTCTGCAAGTGGATATTTGGATCTCTTTGAGGGTTTCGTTGGAAACGGGATTTCTTCATCTAATGCTAGAAGGAAGAATTCTCAGAAACTTCTTTGATTTGTGTGTGTTCAACTAACGGAGCTGAACCATCCTTTAGACAGAGCAGATTGGAAAACCTCTTTTTTTAGGAATTTGCTTGTGGAGATTACAAGCGTTTTGGGGCCAACGGTAGAAAAGGAAATATCCTCGTATAAAAACTAGAGAGAATCATTCTCAGAAACCACTTTGTGATGTGTGCGTTCCACTCACAGAGTTTAACCTTTCTTTTCATAGAACAGTTTGGAAACACTCTGTTTGTAAAGTCTGCAAGTGGATATTTGGACCTCTTTGAGGATTTCGTTGGAAGCGGGATTTCTTCATCTAATGCTACACAGAAGATTTCTCAGTAACTTCGTTGATTTCTGTGTGTTCAACTAACAGAGTTCAACCTTCCCTTAGACATAGCAGTTTGGAAACCCTCTTTTTGTGGAATTTGCAAGTGGAGATTTCAAGCGCTTTGGGGCCAACGGTAGAAAAGGAAATATCCTCGTATAAAAACTAGAGAGAATCATTCTCAGAAACCACTTTGTGTAGTGTGCGTTCCACTCACAGAGTTCAATCTTTCCTTTCATAGAGCAGTTTGGAAACACTCTGTTTGTGAAGACTGCAAGTGGATATTTGGACCTCTTTGAGGATTTCGTTGGATACGGGATTTCTTCATCTAATGCTAGAAGGAAGAATTCCCAGAAATTCCTTTGATTTGTGTGTGTTCAGCTAACAGAGCTGAACCATCCTTTAGACAGAGCAGATTGGAAACCCTCTTTTTGAGGAATTTGCTTGTGGAGATTACAAGCGTTTTGGGGCCAACGGTAGAAAAGGAAATATCCTCGTATAAAAACTAGAGAGAATCATTCTCAGAAACCACTTTGTGATGTGTGCGTTCCACTCACAGAGTTTAACCTTTCTTTTCATAGAACAGTTTGGAAACACTCTGTTTGTAAGGTCTGCAAGTGGATATTTGGACCTCTTTGAGGATTTCGTTGGAAGCGGGATTTCTTCATCTAATGCTACACAGAAGATTTCTCAGTAACTTCGTTGATTTGTGTGTGTTCAAATAACAGAGTTCAACCTTCCCTTAGAGATAGCAACTTGGAAACCCTCTTTTTGTGGAATTTGCAAGTGGAGATTTCAAGCGCTTTGGGGCCAACGGTAGAAAAGGAAATATCTTCGTATAAAAACTACAGAGAACCATTCTCAGAAACCACTTTGTGTTGTGCGCGTTCCACTCACAGAGTTTAACCTTTCTTTTCATAGAGCAGTTTGGAAACACTCTGTTTGTGAAGTCTGCAAGTGGATATTTGGACCTCTTTGAGGATTTCGTTGGAATCGGGATTTCTTCATCTAATGCTAGAAGGAAGAATTCTCAGAAATTTCTTTGATATGTGTGTGTTCAACTAACAGAGCTGAACCATCCTTTAGACAGAGCAGAATGGAAACCCTCTTTTTGAGGAATTTGCTTGTGGTGATTTCAAGCCTTTTGGGGCCAACGGTAGAAAAGGAAATATCCTCGTATAAAAACTAGAGAGAATCATTCTCAGAAACCACTTTGTGATGTGTGCGTTCCACTCACAGAGTTTAATCTTTCTTTTCATAGAACAGTTTGGAAACACTCTGTTTGTAAAGTCTGCAAGTGGATATTTGGACCTCTTTGAGGATTTCGTTGGAAGCGGGATTTCTTCATCTAATGCTACACAGAAGATTTCTCAGTAACTTCGTTGATTTCTGTGTGTTCAACTAACAGAGTTCAACCTTCCCTTAGACATAGCAGATTGGAAACCCTCTTTTTGTGGAATTTGCAAATGGAGATTTCAAGCGCTTTGGGGTCAACTGTAGAAAAGGAAATATCCTCTTATAAAAACTAGAGAGAATCATTCTCAGAAACCACTTTGTGTAGTGTGCGTTCCACTCACAGAGTTCAATCTTTGATTTCATACGGCAGTTTGGAAACACTCTGTTAGTGAAGACTGCAAGTGGATATTTGGACCTCTTTGAGGATTTCGTTGGAAACGGGATTTCTTCATCTAATGCTAGAAGGAAGAATTCCCAGAAATTTCTTTGATTTGTGTGTGTTCAGCTAACAGAGCTGAACCATCCTTTAGACAGAGCAGATTGGAAACCCTCTTTTTGAAGAATTTGCTTGTGGAGATTTCAAGCGTTTTGGGGCCAACTGTAGAAAAGAAATATCCTGTTATAAAAACTAGAGAGAATCATTCTCAGAAACCACTTTGGATGTGTGCGTTCCACTCACAGAGTTTAACCTTTCTTTTAATAGAACAGTTTGGAAACACTCTGTTTGTAAAGTCTGCAAGTGGATATTTGGACCTCTTTGAGGATTTCGTTGGAAGCGGGATTTCTTCATCTAATGCTACACAGAAGATTTCTCAGTAACTTCGTTGATTTCTGTGTGTTCAACTAACAGAGTTCAACCTTCCCTTAGACATAGCAGATTGGAAACCCTCTTTTTGTGGAACTTGCAAGTGGAGATTTCAAGCGATTTTGGGGCCAACGGTAGAAAAGGAAATATCCTCGTATAAAAAATAGAGAGAATCATTCTCAGAAACGGCTTTGTGATGTGTGCGTTCCCCTCAAGGAGTTTAACCTTTCTTTTCATAGAGCAGTTTGGACACTCTATGTTTGTGAAGTCTGCAAGTGGATATTTGGACCTCTTTGAGGATTTCTTTGGAAGCGGGATTTCATCATCTAATGCTACACAGAAGATTTCTCAGTAACTTCGTTGATTTCTGTGTGTTCAACTAACAGAGCTGAACCATCCTTTAGACAGAGCAGATTGGAAACCCTCTTTTTGAGAAATTTGCTTTTGGGGATTTCAAGCGTTTTGGGGCCAACGGTAGAAAAGGAAATATCCTCGTATAAAAACTAGAGAGAATCATTCTCAGAAACAGCTTTGTGATGTGTGCGTTCCCCTCACGGAGTTTAACCTTTCTTTTCATAGAGCAGTCTGGACACACTCTGTTTGTGAAGTCTGCAAGTGGATATTTGGACCTCTTTGAGGATTTCGTTGGAAGCGGGATTTCTTCATCTAATGCTACACAGAAGATTTCTCAGTAACTTCGTTGATTTCTGTGTGTTCAACTAACAGAGTTCAACCTTCCCTTAGACATAGCAGATTGGAAACCCTCTTTTTGTGGAATTTGCAAGTGGAGATTTCAAGCGCTTTGGGGCCAACGGTAGAAAAGGAAATATCCTCGTATAAAAACTGGAGAGAATCATTCTCAGAAAACACTTTGTGATGTGTGCGTTCCACTCACAGAGTTTAACCTTTCCTTTCATAGAGCAGTTTGGAAACACTCTGTTTGTGAAGACTGCAAGTGGATATTTGGACCTCTTTGAGGGTTTCGTTGGAAACGGGATTTCTTCATCTAATGCTAGAAGGAAGAATTCTCAGAAACTTCTTTGATTTGTGTGTGTTCAACTAACGGAGCTGAACCATGCTTTAGACAGAGCAGATTGGAAACCCTCTTTTTGAGGAATTTGCTTGTGGAGATTACAAGCGTTTTGGGGCCAACGGTAGAAAAGGAAATATCCTCGTATAAAAACTAGAGAGAATCATTCTCAGAAACCACTTTGTGATGTGTGCGTTCCACTCACAGAGTTTAACCTTTCTTTTCATAGAACAGTTTGGAAACACTCTGTTTGTAAAGTCTGCAAGTGGATATTTGGACCTCTTTGAGGATTTCGTTGGAAGCGGGATTTCTTCATCTAATGCTACACAGAAGATTTCTCAGTAACTTCGTTGATTTGTGTGTGTTCAACTAACAGAGTTCAACCTTCCCTTAGACATAGCAGATTGGAAACCCTCTTTTTGTGGAATTTGCAAGTGGAGATTTCAAGCGTTTTGGGGCCAACGGTAGAAAAGGAATCATCCTCGTATAAAAACTAGAGAGAATCATTCTCAGAAACCACTTTGTGATGTGTGCGTTCCCCTCACAGATTTTAACCTTTCTTTTCATAGAGCAGTTTGGACACACTCTGTTTGTGAAGTCTGCAATTGGATATTTGGCCTTCTTTGAAGATTTCATAGGAAGCGGGATTTCTTCATCTAATGCTACACAGAAGATTTCTCAGTAACTTCGTTGATTTCTGTGTGTTCAACTAACAGAGTTCAACCTTCCCTTAGAGATAGCAGATTGGAAACCCACTTTTTGTGGAATTTGCAAGTGGAGATTTCAAGCGCTTTGGGGCCAACGGTAGAAAAGGAAATATCCTCGTATAGAAAGTGGAGAGAATCATTCTCAGAAACCACTTTGTGATGTGTGCGTTCCACTCACAGAGTTTAACCTTTCCTTTCATAGAGCAGTTTGGAAACACTCTGTTTGTGAAGACTGCAAGTGGATATTTGGACCTCTTTGAGGATTTCTTTGGAAACGGGATTTCTTCATCTAATGCTAGAAGGAAGAATTCTCAGAAACTTCTTTGATTTGTGTGTGTTCAACTAACGGAGCTGAACCATCCTTTAGACAGAGCAGATTGGAAACCATCTTTTTGAGGAATTTGCTTGTGGAGATTTCAAGCGTTTTGGGGCCAACGGTAGAAAAGGAAATATCCTCGTATAAAAACTAGAGAGAATGATTTTCAGAAACCACTTTGTGTTGTGCGCGTTCCACTCACAGAGTTTAACCTTTCTTTTCATAGAGCAGTTTGGAAACACTCTGTTTGTAAAGTCTGCAAGTGGATATTTGGACCTCTTTGAGGATTTCGTTGGAAGCGGGATTTCTTCATCTAATGCTAGAAGGAAGAATTCCCAGAAATTTCTTTGATTTGTGTGTGTTCAGCTAACAGAGCTGAACCATCCTTTAGACAGAGCAGATTGGAAACCCTCTTTTTGAGGAATTTGCTTGTGGAGATTTCAAGCGTTTTGGGGCCAACTGTAGAAAAGAAATATCCTGGTATAAAAACTAGAGAGAATCATTCTCAGAAACCACTTTGGATGTGTGCGTTCCACTCACAGAGTTTAACCTTTCTTTTCATAGAACAGTTTGGACACACTCTGTTTGTGAAGTCTGCAAGTGGATATTTGGACCTCTTTGAGGATTTCGTTGGAAGCGGGATTTCTTCATCTAATGCTACACAGAAGATTTCTCAGTAACTTCGTTGATTTCTGTGTGTTCAACTAACAGAGTTCAACCTTCCCTTAGACATAGCAGATTGGAAACCCTCTTTTTGTGGAATTTGCAAGTGGAGATTTCAAGCGCTTTGGGGCCAACGGTAGAAAAGGAAATATCCTCGTATAAAAACTGGAGAGAATCATTCTCAGAAAACACTTTGTGATGTGTGCGTTCCACTCACAGAGTTTAACCTTTCCTTTCATAGAGCAGTTTGGAAACACTCTGTTTGTGAAGACTGCAAGTGGATATTTGGACCTCTTTGAGGGTTTCGTTGGAAACGGGATTTCTTCATCTAATGCTAGAAGGAAGAATTCTCAGAAACTTCTTTGATTTGTGTGTGTTCAACTAACGGAGCTGAACCATGCTTTAGACAGAGCAGATTGGAAACCCTCTTTTTGAGGAATTTGCTTGTGGAGATTACAAGCGTTTTGGGGCCAACGGTAGAAAAGGAAATATCCTCGTATAAAAACTAGAGAGAATCATTCTCAGAAACCACTTTGTGATGTGTGCGTTCCACTCACAGAGTTTAACCTTTCTTTTCATAGAACAGTTTGGAAACACTCTGTTTGTAAAGTCTGCAAGTGGATATTTGGACCTCTTTGAGGATTTCGTTGGAAGCGGGATTTCTTCATCTAATGCTACACAGAAGATTTCTCAGTAACTTCGTTGATTTGTGTGTGTTCAACTAACAGAGTTCAACCTTCCCTTAGACATAGCAGATTGGAAACCCTCTTTTTGTGGAATTTGCAAGTGGAGATTTCAAGCGTTTTGGGGCCAACGGTAGAAAAGGAATCATCCTCGTATAAAAACTAGAGAGAATCATTCTCAGAAACCACTTTGTGATGTGTGCGTTCCCCTCACAGATTTTAACCTTTCTTTTCATAGAGCAGTTTGGACACACTCTGTTTGTGAAGTCTGCAATTGGATATTTGGCCCTCTTTGAGGATTTCATAGGAAGCGGGATTTCTTCATCTAATGCTACACAGAAGATTTCTCAGTAACTTCGTTGATTTCTGTGTGTTCAACTAACAGAGTTCAACCTTCCCTTAGAGATAGCAGATTGGAAACCCACTTTTTGTGGAATTTGCAAGTGGAGATTTCAAGCGCTTTGGGGCCAACGGTAGAAAAGGAAATATCCTCGTATAAAAACTGGAGAGAATCATTCTCAGAAAACACTTTGTGATGTGTGCGTTCCACTCACAGAGTTTAACCTTTCCTTTCATAGAGCAGTTTGGAAACACTCTGTTTGTGAAGACTGCAAGTGGATATTTGGACCTCTTTGAGGGTTTCGTTGGAAACGGGATTTCTTCATCTAATGCTAGAAGGAAGAATTCTCAGAAACTTCTTTGATTTGTGTGTGTTCAACTAACGGAGCTGAACCATGCTTTAGACAGAGCAGATTGGAAACCCTCTTTTTGAGGAATTTGCTTGTGGAGATTACAAGCGTTTTGGGGCCAACGGTAGAAAAGGAAATATCCTCGTATAAAAACTAGAGAGAATCATTCTCAGAAACCACTTTGTGATGTGTGCGTTCCACTCACAGAGTTTAACCTTTCTTTTCATAGAACAGTTTGGAAACACTCTGTTTGTAAAGTCTGCAAGTGGATATTTGGACCTCTTTGAGGATTTCGTTGGAAGCGGGATTTCTTCATCTAATGCTACACAGAAGATTTCTCAGTAACTTCGTTGATTTGTGTGTGTTCAACTAACAGAGTTCAACCTTCCCTTAGACATAGCAGATTGGAAACCCTCTTTTTGTGGAATTTGCAAGTGGAGATTTCAAGCGTTTTGGGGCCAACGGTAGAAAAGGAATCATCCTCGTATAAAAACTAGAGAGAATCATTCTCAGAAACCACTTTGTGATGTGTGCGTTCCCCTCACAGATTTTAACCTTTCTTTTCATAGAGCAGTTTGGACACACTCTGTTTGTGAAGTCTGCAATTGGATATTTGGCCCTCTTTGAGGATTTCATAGGAAGCGGGATTTCTTCATCTAATGCTACACAGAAGATTTCTCAGTAACTTCGTTGATTTCTGTGTGTTCAACTAACAGAGTTCAACCTTCCCTTAGAGATAGCAGATTGGAAACCCACTTTTTGTGGAATTTGCAAGTGGAGATTTCAAGCGCTTTGGGGCCAACGGTAGAAAAGGAAATATCCTCGTATAGAAAGTGGAGAGAATCATTCTCAGAAACCACTTTGTGATGTGTGCGTTCCACTCACAGAGTTTAACCTTTCCTTTCATAGAGCAGTTTGGAAACACTCTGTTTGTGAAGACTGCAAGTGGATATTTGGACCTCTTTGAGGATTTCTTTGGAAACGGGATTTCTTCATCTAATGCTAGAAGGAAGAATTCTCAGAAACTTCTTTGATTTGTGTGTGTTCAACTAACGGAGCTGAACCATCCTTTAGACAGAGCAGATTGGAAACCATCTTTTTGAGGAATTTGCTTGTGGAGATTTCAAGCGTTTTGGGGTCAACGGTAGAAAAGGAAATATCCTCGTATAAAAACTAGAGAGAATCATTTTCAGAAACCACTTTGTGTTGTGCGCGTTCCACTCACAGAGTTTAACCTTTCTTTTCATAGAGCAGTTTGGAAACACTCTGTTTGTAAAGTCTGCAAGTGGATATTTGGACCTCTTTGAGGATTTCGTTGGAAGCGGGATTTCTTCATCTAATGCTAGAAGGAAGAATTCCCAGAAATTTCTTTGATTTGTGTGTGTTCAGCTAACAGAGCTGAACCATCCTTTAGACAGAGCAGATTGGAAACCCTCTTTTTGAGGAATTTGCTTGTGGAGATTTCAAGCGTTTTGGGGCCAACTGTAGAAAAGAAATATCCTGGTATAAAAACTAGAGAGAATCATTCTCAGAAACCACTTTGGATGTGTGCGTTCCACTCACAGAGTTTAACCTTCCTTTTAATAGAACAGTTTGGAAACACTCTGTTTGTAAAGTCTGCAAGTGGATATTTGGACCTCTTTGAGGATTTCGTTGGAAACGGGATTTCTTCATCTAATGCTACACAGAAGATTTCTCAGTAACTTCGTTGATTTGTGTGTGTTCAACTAACAGAGTTCAACCTTCCCTTAGACATAGCACATTGGAAACCCTCTTTTTGTGGAACTTGCAAGTTGAGATTTCAAGCGATTTTGGGGCCAACGGTAGAAAAGGAAATATCCTCGTATAAAAAATAGAGAGAATCATTCTCAGAAACCGCTTTGTGATGTGTGCGTTCCCCTCAAGGAGTTTAACCTTTCTTTTCATAGAGCAGTTTGGACACACTATGTTTGTGAAGTCTGCAAGTGGATATTTGGACCTCTTTGAGGATTTCTTTGGAAGCGGGATTTCATCATCTAATGCTACACAGAAGATTTCTCAGTAACTTCGTTGATTTCTGTGTGTTCAACTAACAGAGCTGAACCATCCTTTAGACAGAGCAGATTGGAAACCCTCTTTTTGAGAAATTTGCTTTTGGGGATTTCAAGCGTTTTGGGGCCAACGGTAGAAAAGGAAATATCCTCGTATAAAAACTGGAGAGAATCATTCTCAGAAAACACTTTGTGATGTGTGCGTTCCACTCACAGAGTTTAACCTTTCCTTTCATAGAGCAGTTTGGAAACACTCTGTTTGTGAAGTCTGCAAGTGGATATTTGGATCTCTTTGAGGGTTTCGTTGGAAACGGGATTTCTTCATCTAATGCTAGAAGGAAGAATTCTCAGAAACTTCTTTGATTTGTGTGTGTTCAACTAACGGAGCTGAACCATCCTTTAGACAGAGCAGATTGGAAAACCTCTTTTTTTAGGAATTTGCTTGTGGAGATTACAAGCGTTTTGGGGCCAACGGTAGAAAAGGAAATATCCTCGTATAAAAACTAGAGAGAATCATTCTCAGAAACCACTTTGTGATGTGTGCGTTCCACTCACAGAGTTTAACCTTTCTTTTCATAGAACAGTTTGGAAACACTCTGTTTGTAAAGTCTGCAAGTGGATATTTGGACCTCTTTGAGGATTTCGTTGGAAGCGGGATTTCTTCATCTAATGCTACACAGAAGATTTCTCAGTAACTTCGTTGATTTCTGTGTGTTCAACTAACAGAGTTCAACCTTCCCTTAGACATAGCAGTTTGGAAACCCTCTTTTTGTGGAATTTGCAAGTGGAGATTTCAAGCGCTTTGGGGCCAACGGTAGAAAAGGAAATATCCTCGTATAAAAACTAGAGAGAATCATTCTCAGAAACCACTTTGTGTAGTGTGCGTTCCACTCACAGAGTTCAATCTTTCCTTTCATAGAGCAGTTTGGAAACACTCTGTTTGTGAAGACTGCAAGTGGATATTTGGACCTCTTTGAGGATTTCGTTGGATACGGGATTTCTTCATCTAATGCTAGAAGGAAGAATTCCCAGAAATTCCTTTGATTTGTGTGTGTTCAGCTAACAGAGCTGAACCATCCTTTAGACAGAGCAGATTGGAAACCCTCTTTTTGAGGAATTTGCTTGTGGAGATTACAAGCGTTTTGGGGCCAACGGTAGAAAAGGAAATATCCTCGTATAAAAACTAGAGAGAATCATTCTCAGAAACCACTTTGTGATGTGTGCGTTCCACTCACAGAGTTTAACCTTTCTTTTCATAGAACAGTTTGGAAACACTCTGTTTGTAAGGTCTGCAAGTGGATATTTGGACCTCTTTGAGGATTTCGTTGGAAGCGGGATTTCTTCATCTAATGCTACACAGAAGATTTCTCAGTAACTTCGTTGATTTGTGTGTGTTCAAATAACAGAGTTCAACCTTCCCTTAGAGATAGCAACTTGGAAACCCTCTTTTTGTGGAATTTGCAAGTGGAGATTTCAAGCGCTTTGGGGCCAACGGTAGAAAAGGAAATATCTTCGTATAAAAACTACAGAGAACCATTCTCAGAAACCACTTTGTGTTGTGCGCGTTCCACTCACAGAGTTTAACCTTTCTTTTCATAGAGCAGTTTGGAAACACTCTGTTTGTGAAGTCTGCAAGTGGATATTTGGACCTCTTTGAGGATTTCGTTGGAATCGGGATTTCTTCATCTAATGCTAGAAGGAAGAATTCTCAGAAATTTCTTTGATATGTGTGTGTTCAACTAACAGAGCTGAACCATCCTTTAGACAGAGCAGAATGGAAACCCTCTTTTTGAGGAATTTGCTTGTGGTGATTTCAAGCCTTTTGGGGCCAACGGTAGAAAAGGAAATATCCTCGTATAAAAACTAGAGAGAATCATTCTCAGAAACCACTTTGTGATGTGTGCGTTCCACTCACAGAGTTTAATCTTTCTTTTCATAGAACAGTTTGGAAACACTCTGTTTGTAAAGTCTGCAAGTGGATATTTGGACCTCTTTGAGGATTTCGTTGGAAGCGGGATTTCTTCATCTAATGCTACACAGAAGATTTCTCAGTAACTTCGTTGATTTCTGTGTGTTCAACTAACAGAGTTCAACCTTCCCTTAGACATAGCAGATTGGAAACCCTCTTTTTGTGGAATTTGCAAATGGAGATTTCAAGCGCTTTGGGGTCAACTGTAGAAAAGGAAATATCCTCTTATAAAAACTAGAGAGAATCATTCTCAGAAACCACTTTGTGTAGTGTGCGTTCCACTCACAGAGTTCAATCTTTGATTTCATACGGCAGTTTGGAAACACTCTGTTAGTGAAGACTGCAAGTGGATATTTGGACCTCTTTGAGGATTTCGTTGGAAACGGGATTTCTTCATCTAATGCTAGAAGGAAGAATTCCCAGAAATTTCTTTGATTTGTGTGTGTTCAGCTAACAGAGCTGAACCATCCTTTAGACAGAGCAGATTGGAAACCCTCTTTTTGAAGAATTTGCTTGTGGAGATTTCAAGCGTTTTGGGGCCAACTGTAGAAAAGAAATATCCTGTTATAAAAACTAGAGAGAATCATTCTCAGAAACCACTTTGGATGTGTGCGTTCCACTCACAGAGTTTAACCTTTCTTTTAATAGAACAGTTTGGAAACACTCTGTTTGTAAAGTCTGCAAGTGGATATTTGGACCTCTTTGAGGATTTCGTTGGAAGCGGGATTTCTTCATCTAATGCTACACAGAAGATTTCTCAGTAACTTCGTTGATTTCTGTGTGTTCAACTAACAGAGTTCAACCTTCCCTTAGACATAGCAGATTGGAAACCCTCTTTTTGTGGAACTTGCAAGTGGAGATTTCAAGCGATTTTGGGGCCAACGGTAGAAAAGGAAATATCCTCGTATAAAAAATAGAGAGAATCATTCTCAGAAACGGCTTTGTGATGTGTGCGTTCCCCTCAAGGAGTTTAACCTTTCTTTTCATAGAGCAGTTTGGACACTCTATGTTTGTGAAGTCTGCAAGTGGATATTTGGACCTCTTTGAGGATTTCTTTGGAAGCGGGATTTCATCATCTAATGCTACACAGAAGATTTCTCAGTAACTTCGTTGATTTCTGTGTGTTCAACTAACAGAGCTGAACCATCCTTTAGACAGAGCAGATTGGAAACCCTCTTTTTGAGAAATTTGCTTTTGGGGATTTCAAGCGTTTTGGGGCCAACGGTAGAAAAGGAAATATCCTCGTATAAAAACTAGAGAGAATCATTCTCAGAAACAGCTTTGTGATGTGTGCGTTCCCCTCACGGAGTTTAACCTTTCTTTTCATAGAGCAGTCTGGACACACTCTGTTTGTGAAGTCTGCAAGTGGATATTTGGACCTCTTTGAGGATTTCGTTGGAAGCGGGATTTCTTCATCTAATGCTACACAGAAGATTTCTCAGTAACTTCGTTGATTTCTGTGTGTTCAACTAACAGAGTTCAACCTTCCCTTAGACATAGCAGATTGGAAACCCTCTTTTTGTGGAATTTGCAAGTGGAGATTTCAAGCGCTTTGGGGCCAACGGTAGAAAAGGAAATATCCTCGTATAAAAACTGGAGAGAATCATTCTCAGAAAACACTTTGTGATGTGTGCGTTCCACTCACAGAGTTTAACCTTTCCTTTCATAGAGCAGTTTGGAAACACTCTGTTTGTGAAGACTGCAAGTGGATATTTGGACCTCTTTGAGGGTTTCGTTGGAAACGGGATTTCTTCATCTAATGCTAGAAGGAAGAATTCTCAGAAACTTCTTTGATTTGTGTGTGTTCAACTAACGGAGCTGAACCATGCTTTAGACAGAGCAGATTGGAAACCCTCTTTTTGAGGAATTTGCTTGTGGAGATTACAAGCGTTTTGGGGCCAACGGTAGAAAAGGAAATATCCTCGTATAAAAACTAGAGAGAATCATTCTCAGAAACCACTTTGTGATGTGTGCGTTCCACTCACAGAGTTTAACCTTTCTTTTCATAGAACAGTTTGGAAACACTCTGTTTGTAAAGTCTGCAAGTGGATATTTGGACCTCTTTGAGGATTTCGTTGGAAGCGGGATTTCTTCATCTAATGCTACACAGAAGATTTCTCAGTAACTTCGTTGATTTGTGTGTGTTCAACTAACAGAGTTCAACCTTCCCTTAGACATAGCAGATTGGAAACCCTCTTTTTGTGGAATTTGCAAGTGGAGATTTCAAGCGTTTTGGGGCCAACGGTAGAAAAGGAATCATCCTCGTATAAAAACTAGAGAGAATCATTCTCAGAAACCACTTTGTGATGTGTGCGTTCCCCTCACAGATTTTAACCTTTCTTTTCATAGAGCAGTTTGGACACACTCTGTTTGTGAAGTCTGCAATTGGATATTTGGCCCTCTTTGAGGATTTCATAGGAAGCGGGATTTCTTCATCTAATGCTACACAGAAGATTTCTCAGTAACTTCGTTGATTTCTGTGTGTTCAACTAACAGAGTTCAACCTTCCCTTAGAGATAGCAGATTGGAAACCCACTTTTTGTGGAATTTGCAAGTGGAGATTTCAAGCGCTTTGGGGCCAACGGTAGAAAAGGAAATATCCTCGTATAGAAAGTGGAGAGAATCATTCTCAGAAACCACTTTGTGATGTGTGCGTTCCACTCACAGAGTTTAACCTTTCCTTTCATAGAGCAGTTTGGAAACACTCTGTTTGTGAAGACTGCAAGTGGATATTTGGACCTCTTTGAGGATTTCTTTGGAAACGGGATTTCTTCATCTAATGCTAGAAGGAAGAATTCTCAGAAACTTCTTTGATTTGTGTGTGTTCAACTAACGGAGCTGAACCATCCTTTAGACAGAGCAGATTGGAAACCATCTTTTTGAGGAATTTGCTTGTGGAGATTTCAAGCGTTTTGGGGTCAACGGTAGAAAAGGAAATATCCTCGTATAAAAACTAGAGAGAATCATTTTCAGAAACCACTTTGTGTTGTGCGCGTTCCACTCACAGAGTTTAACCTTTCTTTTCATAGAGCAGTTTGGAAACACTCTGTTTGTAAAGTCTGCAAGTGGATATTTGGACCTCTTTGAGGATTTCGTTGGAAGCGGGATTTCTTCATCTAATGCTAGAAGGAAGAATTCCCAGAAATTTCTTTGATTTGTGTGTGTTCAGCTAACAGAGCTGAACCATCCTTTAGACAGAGCAGATTGGAAACCCTCTTTTTGAGGAATTTGCTTGTGGAGATTTCAAGCGTTTTGGGGCCAACTGTAGAAAAGAAATATCCTGGTATAAAAACTAGAGAGAATCATTCTCAGAAACCACTTTGGATGTGTGCGTTCCACTCACAGAGTTTAACCTTTCTTTTCATAGAACAGTTTGGACACACTCTGTTTGTGAAGTCTGCAAGTGGATATTTGGACCTCTTTGAGGATTTCGTTGGAAGCGGGATTTCTTCATCTAATGCTACACAGAAGATTTCTCAGTAACTTCGTTGATTTCTGTGTGTTCAACTAACAGAGTTCAACCTTCCCTTAGACATAGCAGATTGGAAACCCTCTTTTGTGGAATTTGCAAGTGGAGATTTCAAGCGCTTTGGGGCCAACGGTAGAAAAGGAAATATCCTCGTATAAAAACTGGAGAGAATCATTCTCAGAAAACACTTTGTGATGTGTGCGTTCCACTCACAGAGTTTAACCTTTCCTTTCATAGAGCAGTTTGGAAACACTCTGTTTGTGAAGACTGCAAGTGGATATTTGGACCTCTTTGAGGGTTTCGTTGGAAACGGGATTTCTTCATCTAATGCTAGAAGGAAGAATTCTCAGAAACTTCTTTGATTTGTGTGTGTTCAACTAACGGAGCTGAACCATGCTTTAGACAGAGCAGATTGGAAACCCTCTTTTTGAGGAATTTGCTTGAGGAGATTACAAGCGTTTTGGGGCCAACGGTAGAAAAGGAAATATCCTCGTATAAAAACTAGAGAGAATCATTCTCAGAAACCACTTTGTGATGTGTGCGTTCCACTCACAGAGTTTAACCTTTCTTTTCATAGAACAGTTTGGAAACACTCTGTTTGTAAAGTCTGCAAGTGGATATTTGGACCTCTTTGAGGATTTCGTTGGAAGCGGGATTTCTTCATCTAATGCTACACAGAAGATTTCTCAGTAACTTCGTTGATTTGTGTGTGTTCAACTAACAGAGTTCAACCTTCCCTTAGAGATAGCAGCTTGGAAACCCTCTTTTTGTGGAATTTGCAAGTGGAGATTTCAAGCGTTTTGGGGCCAACGGTAGAAAAGGAATCATCCTCGTATAAAAACTAGAGAGAATCATTCTCAGAAACCACTTTGTGATGTGTGCGTTCCCCTCACAGATTTTAACCTTTCTTTTCATAGAGCAGTTTGGACACACTCTGTTTGTGAAGTCTGCAATTGGATATTTGGCCCTCTTTGAGGATTTCATAGGAAGCGGGATTTCTTCATCTAATGCTACACAGAAGATTTCTCAGTAACTTCGTTGATTTCTGTGTGTTCAACTAACAGAGTTCAACCTTCCCTTAGAGATAGCAGATTGGAAACCCACTTTTTGTGGAATTTGCAAGTGGAGATTTCAAGCGCTTTGGGGCCAACGGTAGAAAAGGAAATATCCTCGTATAGAAAGTGGAGAGAATCATTCTCAGAAACCACTTTGTGATGTGTGCGTTCCACTCACAGAGTTTAACCTTTCCTTTCATAGAGCAGTTTGGAAACACTCTGTTTGTGAAGACTGCAAGTGGATGTTTGGACCTCTTTGAGGATTTCTTTGGAAACGGGATTTCTTCATCTAATGCTAGAAGGAAGAATTCTCAGAAACTTCTTTGATTTGTGTGTGTTCAACTAACGGAGCTGAACCATCCTTTAGACAGAGCAGATTGGAAACCATCTTTTTGAGGAATTTGCTTGTGGAGATTTCAAGCGTTTTGGGGCCAACTGTAGAAAAGAAATATCCTGGTATAAAAACTAGAGAGAATCATTCTCAGAAACCACTTTGGATGTGTGCGTTCCACTCACAGAGTTTAACCTTTCTTTTCATAGAACAGTTTGGAAACACTCTGTTTGTAAAGTCTGCAAGTGGATACTTGGACCTCTTTGAGGATTTCGTTGGAAGCGGGATTTCTTCATCTAATGCTACACAGAAGATTTCTCAGTAACTTCGTTGATTTGTGTGTGTTCAACTAACAGAGTTCAACCTTCCCTTAGACATAGCAGATTGGAAACCCTCTTTTTGTGGAACTTGCAAGTGGAGATTTCAAGCGTTTTTGGGGCCAACGGTAGAAAAGGAAATATCCTCGTATAAAAAATAGAATCATTCTCAGAAACCGCTTTGGGATGTGTGCGTTCCCCTCAAGGAGTTTAACCTTTCTTTTCGTAGAGCAGGTTGGACACACTCTGTTTGTGAAGTCTGCAAGTGGATATTTGGACCTCTTTGAGGATTTCGTTGGAAGCGGGATTTCTTCATCTAATGCTACACAGAAGATTTCTCAGTAACTTCGTTGATTTCTGTGTGTTCAACTAACAGAGTTCAACCTTCCCTTAGACATAGCAGATTGGAAACCCTCTTTTTGTGGAATTTGCAAGTGGAGATTTCAAGCGCTTTGGGGCCAACGGTAGAAAAGGAAATATCCTCGTATAAAAACTGGAGAGAATCATTCTCAGAAAACACTTTGTGATGTGTGCATTCCACTCACAGAGTTTAACCTTTCCTTTCATAGAGCAGTTTGGAAACACTCTGTTTGTGAAGACTGCAAGTGGATATTTGGACCTCTTTGAGGGTTTCGTTGGAAACGGGATTTCTTCATCTAATGCTAGAAGGAAGAATTCTCAGAAACTTCTTTGATTTGTGTGTGTTCAACTAACGGAACTGAACCATCCTTTAGACAGAGCAGATTGGAAACCCTCTTTTTGAGGAATTTGCTTGTGGAGATTACAAGCGTTTTGGGGCCAACGGTAGAAAAGGAAATATCCTCGTATAAAAACTAGAGAGAATCATTCTCAGAAACCACTTTGTGATGTGTGCGTTCCACTCACAGAGTTTAACCTTTCTTTTCATAGAACAGTTTGGAAACACTCTGTTTGTAAAGTCTGCAAGTGGATATTTGGACCTCTTTGAGGATTTCGTTGGAAGCGGGATTTCTTCATCTAATGCTACACAGAAGATTTCTCAGTAACTTCGTTGATTTGTGTGTGTTCAACTAACAGAGTTCAACCTTCCCTTAGACATAGCAGATTGGAAACCCTCTTTTTGTGGAATTTGCAAGTGGAGATTTCAAGCGTTTTGGGGCCAACGGTAGAAAAGGAATTATCCTCGTATAAAAACTAGAGAGAATCATTCTCAGAAACCACTTTGTGATGTGTGCGTTCCCCTCACAGATTTTAACCTTTCTTTTCATAGAGCAGTTTGGACACACTCTGTTTGTGAAGTCTGCAAGTGGACATTTGGACCTCTTTGAGGATTTCATAGGAAGCGGGATTTCTTCATCTAATGCTACACAGAAGATTTCTCAGTAACTTCGTTGATTTCTGTGTGTTCAACTAACAGAGTTCAACCTTCCCTTAGAGATAGCAGATTGGAAACCCACTTTTTGTGGAATTTGCAAGTGGAGATTTCAAGCGCTTTGGGGCCAACGGTAGAAAAGGAAATATCCTCGTATAAAAAGTGGAGAGAATCATTCTCAGAAACCACTTTGTGATGTGTGCGTTCCACTCACGGAGTTTAACCTTTCCTTTCATAGAGCAGTTTGGAAACACTCTGTTTGTGAAGACTGCAAGTGGATATTTGGACCTCTTTGAGGATTTCTTTGGAAACGGGATTTCTTCATCTAATGCTAGAAGGAAGAATTCTCAGAAACTTCTTTGATTTGTGTGTGTTCAACTAACGGAGCTGAACCATCCTTTAGACAGAGCAGATTGGAAACCATCTTTTTGAGGAATTTGCTTGTGGAGATTTCAAGCGTTTTGGGGCCAACGGTAGAAAAGGAAATATCCTTGTATAAAAACTAGAGAGAATCATTTTCAGAAACCACTTTGTGTTGTGCGCGTTCCACTCACAGAGTTTAACCTTTCTTTTCATAGAGCAGTTTGGAAACACTCTGTTTGTAAAGTCTGCAAGTGGATATTTGGACCTCTTTGAGGATTTCGTTGGAAGCGGGATTTCTTCATCTAATGCTACACAGAAGATTTCTCAGTAACTTCGTTGATTTGTGTGTGTTCAACTAACAGAGTTCAACCTTCCCTTAGAGATATCAGCTTGGAAACCCTCTTTTTGTGGAATTTGCAAGTGGAGATTTCAAGCGCTTTGGGGCCAACGGTAGAAAAGGAAATATCTTCGTATAAAAACTAGAGAGAACCATTCTCAGAAACCACTTTGTGTTGTGCGCGTTCCACTCACAGAGTTTAACCTTTCTTTTCATAGAGCAGTTTGGAAACACTCTGTTGTGAAGTCTGCAAGTGGATATTTGGACCTCTTTGAGGATTTCGTTGGAATCGGGATTTCTTCATCTAATGCTAGAAGGAAGAATTCTCAGAAACTTCTTTGATATATGTGTGTTCAACTGACAGAGCTGAACCCTCCTTTAGACAGAGCAGAATGGAAACCCTCTTTTTGAGGAATTTGCTTGTGGAGATTTCAAGCCTTTTGGGGCCAACGGTGGAAAAGGAAATATCCTCGTATAAAAACTAGAGAGAATCATTCTCAGAAACCACTTTGTGATGTGTGCGTTCCACTCACAGAGTTTAATCTTTCTTTTCATAGAACAGTTTGGAAACACTCTGTTTGTAAAGTCTGCAAGTGGATATTTGGACCTCTTTGAGGATTTCGTTGGAAGCGGGATTTCTTCATCTAATGCTACACAGAAGATTTCTCAGTAACTTCGTTGATTTCTGTGTGTTCAACAAACAGAGTTCAACCTTCCCTTAGACATAGCAGATTGGAAACCCTCTTTTTGTGGAATTTGCAATTGGAGATTTCAAGCGCTTTGGGGTCAACTGTAGAAAAGGAAATATCCTCGTATAAAAACTAGAGAGAATCATTCTCAGAAACCACTTTGTGTAGTGTGCGTTCCACTCACAGAGTTCAATCTTTCCTTTCATACGGCAGTTTGGAAACACTCTGTTTGTGAAGACTGCAAGTGGATATTTGGACCTCTTTGAGGATTTCGTTGGAAACGGGATTTCTTCATCTAATGCTAGAAGGAAGAATTCCCAGAAATTTCTTTGATTTGTGTGTGTTCAGCTAACAGAGCTGAACCATCCTTTAGACAGAGCAGATAGGAAACCCTCTTTTTGAGGAATTTGCTTGTGGAGATTTCAAGCGTTTTGGGGCCAACTGTAGAAAAGAAATATCCTGGTATAAAAACTAGAGAGAATCATTCTCAGAAACCACTTTGGATGTGTGCGTTCCACTCACAGAGTTTAACCTTTCTTTTCATAGAACAGTTTGGAAACACTGTTTGTAAAGTCTGCAAGTGGATATTTGGACCTCTTTGAGGATTTCGTTGGAAGCGGGATTTCTTCATCTAATGCTACACAGAAGATTTCTCAGTAACTTCGTTGATTTGTGTGTGTTCAACTAACAGAGTTCAACCTTCCCTTAGACATAGCAGATTGGAAACCCTCTTTTTGAGAAATTTGCTTTTGGGGATTTCAAGCGTTTTGGGGCCAACGGTAGAAAAGGAAATATCCTCGTATAAAAACTAGAGAGAATCATTCTCAGAAACCGCTTTGTGATGTGTGCGTTCCCCTCACGGAGTTTAACCTTTCTTTTCATAGAGCAGTTTGGACACACTCTGTTTGTGAAGTCTGCAACTGGATATTTGGACCTCTTTGAGGATTTCGTTGGAAGCGGGATTTCTTCATCTAATGCTACACAGAAGATTTCTCAGTAACTACGTTGATTTCTCTGTGTTCAACTAACAGAGTTCAACCTTCCCTTAGACATAGCAGATTGGAAACCCTCTTTTTGTGGAATTTGCAAGTGGAGATTTCAAGCCCTTTGGGGCCAACGGTGGAAAAGGAAATATCCTCGTATAAAAACTGGAGAGAATCATTCTCAGAAAACACTTTGTGATGTGTGCGTTCCATTCACAGAGTTTAACCTTTCCTTTCATAGAGCAGTTTGGAAACACTCTGTTTGTGAAGACTGCAAGTGGATATTTGGACCTCTTTGAGGGTTTCGTTGGAAACGGGATTTCTTCATCTAATGCTAGAAGGAAGAATTCTCAGAAACTTCTTTGATTTGTGTGTGTTCAACTAACAGAGCTGAACCATCCTTTAGACAGAGCAGATTGGAAACCCTCTTTTTGAGGAATTTGCTTGTTGAGATTACAAGCGTTTTGGGGCCAACGGTACAAAAGGAAATATCCTCGTATAAAAACTAGAGAGAATCATTCTCAGAAACCACTTTGTGATGTGTGCGTTCCACTCACAGAGTTTAACCTTTCTTTTCATAGAACAGTTTGGAAACACTCTGTTTGTAAAGTCTGCAAGTGGATATTTGGACCTCTTTGAGGATTTCGTTGGAAGCGGGATTTCTTCATCTAATGCTACACAGAAGATTTCTCAGTAACTTCGTTGATTTGTGTGTGTTCAACTAACAGAGTTCAACCTTCCCTTAGACATAGCAGATTGGAAACCCTCTTTTTGTGGAATTTGCAAGTGGAGATTTCAAGCGTTTTGGGGCCAACGGTAGAAAAGGAATTATCCTCGTATAAAAACTAGAGAGAATCATTCTCAGAAACCACTTTGTGATGTGTGCGTTCCCCTCACAGATTTTAACCTTTCTTTTCATAGAGCAGTTTGGACACACTCTGTTTGTGAAGTCTGCAATTGGATATTTGGCCCTCTTTGAGGATTTCATAGGAAGCGGGATTTCTTCATCTAATGCTACACAGAAGATTTCTCAGTAACTTCGTTGATTTCTGTGTGTTCAACTAACAGAGCTGAACCATCCTTTAGACAGAGCAGATTGGAAACCCTCTTTTTGAGAAATTTGCTTTTGGGGATTTCAAGCGTTTTGGGCCAACGGTAGAAAAGGAATCATCCTCGTATAAAAACTAGAGAGAATCAATCTCAGAAACCACTTTGTGATGTGTGCGTTCCCCTCACAGATTTTAACCTTTCTTTTCATAGAGCAGTTTGGACACACTCTGTTTGTGAAGTCTGCAATTGGATATTTGGCCCTCTTTGAGGATTTCATAGGAAGCGGGATTTCTTCATCTAATGCTACACAGAAGATTTCTCAGTAACTTCGTTGATTTCTGTGTGTTCAACTAACAGAGTTCAACCTTCCCTTAGAGATAGCAGTTTGGAAACCCACTTTTTGTGGAATTTGCAAGTGGAGATTTCAAGCGCTTTGGGGCCAGCGGTAGAAAAGGAAATATCCTCGTATAGAAAGTGGAGGGAATCATTCTCAGAAACCACTTTGTGATGTGTGCGTTCCACTCACAGAGTTTAACCTTTCCTTTCATAGAGCAGTTTGGAAACACTCTGTTTGTGAAGACTGCAAGTGGATATTTGGACCTCTTTGAGGATTTCTTTGGAAACGGGATTTCTTCATCTAATGCTAGAAGGAAGAATTCTCAGAAACTTCTTTGATTTGTGTGTGTTCAACTAACGGAGCTGAACCATCCTTTAGACAGAGCAGATTGGAAACCATCTTTTTGAGGAATTTGCTTGTGGAGATTTCAAGCGTTTTGGGGCCAACGGTAGAAAAGGAAATATCCTCGTATAAAAACTAGAGAGAATCATTTTCAGAAACCACTTTGTGTTGTGCGCGTTCCACTCACAGAGTTTAACCTTTCTTTTCATAGAGCAGTTTGGAAACACTCTGTTTGTAAAGTCTGCAAGTGGATATTTGGACCTCTTTGAGGATTTCGTTGGAAGCGGGATTTCTTCATCTAATGCTAGAAGGAAGAATTCCCAGAAATTTCTTTGATTTGTGTGTGTTCAGCTAACAGAGTTCAACCTTCCCTTAGACATAGCAGATTGGAAACCCTCTTTTTGTGGAATTTGCAAGTGGAGATTTCAAGCGCTTTGGGGCCAACGGTAGAAAAGGAAATATCCTCGTATAAAAACTGGAGAGAATCATTCTCAGAAAACACTTTGTGATGTGTGCGTTCCACTCACAGAGTTTAACCTTTCCTTTCATAGAGCAGTTTGGAAACACTCTGTTTGTGAAGACTGCAAGTGGATATTTGGACCTCTTTGAGGGTTTCGTTGGAAACGGGATTTCTTCATCTAATGCTAGAAGGAAGAATTCTCAGAAACTTCTTTGATTTGTGTGTGTTCAACTAACGGAGCTGAACCATGCTTTAGACAGAGCAGATTGGAAACCCTCTTTTTGAGGAATTTGCTTGTGGAGATTACAAGCGTTTTGGGGCCAACGGTAGAAAAGGAAATATCCTCGTATAAAAACTAGAGAGAATCATTCTCAGAAACCACTTTGTGATGTGTGCGTTCCACTCACAGAGTTTAACGTTTCTTTTCATAGAACAGTTTGGAAACACTCTGTTTGTAAAGTCTGCAAGTGGATATTTGGACCTCTTTGAGGATTTCGTTGGAAGCGGGATTTCTTCATCTAATGCTACACAGAAGATTTCTCAGTAACTTCGTTGATTTGTGTGTGTTCAACTAACAGAGTTCAACCTTCCCTTAGACATAGCAGATTGGAAACCCTCTTTTTGTGGAATTTGCAAGTGGAGATTTCAAGCGTTTTGGGGCCAACGGTAGAAAAGGAATCATCCTCGTATAAAAACTAGAGAGAATCATTCTCAGAAACCACTTTGTGATGTGTGCGTTCCCCTCACAGATTTTAACCTTTCTTTTCATAGAGCAGTTTGGACACACTCTGTTTGTGAAGTCTGCAATTGGATATTTGGCCCTCTTTGAGGATTTCATAGGAAGCGGGATTTCTTCATCTAATGCTACACAGAAGATTTCTCAGTAACTTCGTTGATTTCTGTGTGTTCAACTAACAGAGTTCAACCTTCCCTTAGAGATAGCAGATTGGAAACCCACTTTTTGTGGAATTTGCAAGTGGAGATTTCAAGCGCTTTGGGGCCAACGGTAGAAAAGGAAATATCCTCGTATAGAAAGTGGAGAGAATCATTCTCAGAAACCACTTTGTGATGTGTGCGTTCCACTCACAGAGTTTAACCTTTCCTTTCATAGAGCAGTTTGGAAACACTCTGTTTGTGAAGACTGCAAGTGGATATTTGGACCTCTTTGAGGATTTCTTTGGAAACGGGATTTCTTCATCTAATGCTAGAAGGAAGAATTCTCAGAAACTTCTTTGATTTGTGTGTGTTCAACTAACGGAGCTGAACCATCCTTTAGACAGAGCAGATTGGAAACCATCTTTTTGAGGAATTTGCTTGTGGAGATTTCAAGCGTTTTGGGGCCAACGGTAGAAAAGGAAATATCCTCGTATAAAAACTAGAGAGAATCATTTTCAGAAACCACTTTGTGTTGTGCGCGTTCCACTCACAGAGTTTAACCTTTCTTTTCATAGAGCAGTTTGGAAACACTCTGTTTGTAAAGTCTGCAAGTGGATATTTGGACCTCTTTGAGGATTTCGTTGGAAGCGGGATTTCTTCATCTAATGCTAGAAGGAAGAATTCCCAGAAATTTCTTTGATTTGTGTGTGTTCAGCTAACAGAGCTGAACCATCCTTTAGACAGAGCAGATTGGAAACCCTCTTTTTGAGGAATTTGCTTGTGGAGATTTCAAGCGTTTTGGGGCCAACGGTAGAAAAGAAATATCCTGGTATAAAAACTAGAGAGAATCATTCTCAGAAACCACTTTGGATGTGTGCGTTCCACTCACAGAGTTTAACCTTTCTTTTCATAGAACAGTTTGGACACACTCTGTTTGTGAAGTCTGAAAGTGGATATTTGGACCTCTTTGAGGATTTCGTTGGAAGCGGGATTTCTTCATCTAATGCTACACAGAAGATTTCTCAGTAACTTCGTTGATTTCTGTGTGTTCAACTAACAGAGTTCAACCTTCCCTTAGACATAGCAGATTGGAAACCCTCTTTTTGTGGAATTTGCAAGTGGAGATTTCAAGCGCTTTGGGGCCAACGGTAGAAAAGGAAATATCCTCGTATAGAAACTGGAGAGAATCATTCTCAGAAAACACTTTGTGATGTGTGCGTTCCACTCACAGAGTTTAACCTTTCCTTACATAGAGCAGTTTGGAAACACTCTGTGAAGACTGCAAGTGGATATTTGGACCTCTTTGAGGGTTTCGTTGGAAACGGGATTTCTTCATCTAATGCTAGAAGGAAGAATTCTCAGAAACTTCTTTGATTTGTGTGTGTTCAACTAACGGAGCTGAACCATCCTTTAGACAGAGCAGATTGGAAACCATCTTTTTGAGGAATTTGCTTGTGGAGATTTCAAGCGTTTTGGGGCCAACGGTAGAAAAGGAAATATCCTCGTATAAAAACTAGAGAGAATCATTTTCAGAAACCACTTTGTGTTGTGCGCGTTCCACTCACAGAGTTTAACCTTTCTTTTCATAGAGCAGTTTGGAAACACTCTGTTTGTAAAGTCTGCAAGTGGATATTTGGACCTCTTTGAGGATTTCGTTGGAAGCGGGATTTCTTCATCTAATGCTAGAAGGAAGAATTCCCAGAAATTTCTTTGATTTGTGTGTGTTCAGCTAACAGAGTTCAACCTTCCCTTAGACATAGCAGATTGGAAACCCTCTTTTTGTGGAATTTGCAAGTGGAGATTTCAAGCGCTTTGGGGCCAACGGTAGAAAAGGAAATATCCTCGTATAAAAACTGGAGAGAATCATTCTCAGAAAACACTTTGTGATGTGTGCGTTCCACTCACAGAGTTTAACCTTTCCTTTCATAGAGCAGTTTGGAAACACTCTGTTTGTGAAGACTGCAAGTGGATATTTGGACCTCTTTGAGGGTTTCGTTGGAAACGGGATTTCTTCATCTAATGCTAGAAGGAAGAATTCTCAGAAACTTCTTTGATTTGTGTGTGTTCAACTAACGGAGCTGAACCATGCTTTAGACAGAGCAGATTGGAAACCCTCTTTTTGAGGAATTTGCTTGTGGAGATTACAAGCGTTTTGGGGCCAACGGTAGAAAAGGAAATATCCTCGTATAAAAACTAGAGAGAATCATTCTCAGAAACCACTTTGTGATGTGTGCGTTCCACTCACAGAGTTTAACGTTTCTTTTCATAGAACAGTTTGGAAACACTCTGTTTGTAAAGTCTGCAAGTGGATATTTGGACCTCTTTGAGGATTTCGTTGGAAGCGGGATTTCTTCATCTAATGCTACACAGAAGATTTCTCAGTAACTTCGTTGATTTGTGTGTGTTCAACTAACAGAGTTCAACCTTCCCTTAGACATAGCAGATTGGAAACCCTCTTTTTGTGGAATTTGCAAGTGGAGATTTCAAGCGTTTTGGGGCCAACGGTAGAAAAGGAATCATCCTCGTATAAAAACTAGAGAGAATCATTCTCAGAAACCACTTTGTGATGTGTGCGTTCCCCTCACAGATTTTAACCTTTCTTTTCATAGAGCAGTTTGGACACACTCTGTTTGTGAAGTCTGCAATTGGATATTTGGCCCTCTTTGAGGATTTCATAGGAAGCGGGATTTCTTCATCTAATGCTACACAGAAGATTTCTCAGTAACTTCGTTGATTTCTGTGTGTTCAACTAACAGAGTTCAACCTTCCCTTAGAGATAGCAGATTGGAAACCCACTTTTTGTGGAATTTGCAAGTGGAGATTTCAAGCGCTTTGGGGCCAACGGTAGAAAAGGAAATATCCTCGTATAGAAAGTGGAGAGAATCATTCTCAGAAACCACTTTGTGATGTGTGCGTTCCACTCACAGAGTTTAACCTTTCCTTTCATAGAGCAGTTTGGAAACACTCTGTTTGTGAAGACTGCAAGTGGATATTTGGACCTCTTTGAGGATTTCTTTGGAAACGGGATTTCTTCATCTAATGCTAGAAGGAAGAATTCTCAGAAACTTCTTTGATTTGTGTGTGTTCAACTAACGGAGCTGAACCATCCTTTAGACAGAGCAGATTGGAAACCATCTTTTTGAGGAATTTGCTTGTGGAGATTTCAAGCGTTTTGGGGCCAACGGTAGAAAAGGAAATATCCTCGTATAAAAACTAGAGAGAATCATTTTCAGAAACCACTTTGTGTTGTGCGCGTTCCACTCACAGAGTTTAACCTTTCTTTTCATAGAGCAGTTTGGAAACACTCTGTTTGTAAAGTCTGCAAGTGGATATTTGGACCTCTTTGAGGATTTCGTTGGAAGCGGGATTTCTTCATCTAATGCTAGAAGGAAGAATTCCCAGAAATTTCTTTGATTTGTGTGTGTTCAGCTAACAGAGCTGAACCATCCTTTAGACAGAGCAGATTGGAAACCCTCTTTTTGAGGAATTTGCTTGTGGAGATTTCAAGCGTTTTGGGGCCAACGGTAGAAAAGAAATATCCTGGTATAAAAACTAGAGAGAATCATTCTCAGAAACCACTTTGGATGTGTGCGTTCCACTCACAGAGTTTAACCTTTCTTTTCATAGAACAGTTTGGACACACTCTGTTTGTGAAGTCTGAAAGTGGATATTTGGACCTCTTTGAGGATTTCGTTGGAAGCGGGATTTCTTCATCTAATGCTACACAGAAGATTTCTCAGTAACTTCGTTGATTTCTGTGTGTTCAACTAACAGAGTTCAACCTTCCCTTAGACATAGCAGATTGGAAACCCTCTTTTTGTGGAATTTGCAAGTGGAGATTTCAAGCGCTTTGGGGCCAACGGTAGAAAAGGAAATATCCTCGTATAGAAACTGGAGAGAATCATTCTCAGAAAACACTTTGTGATGTGTGCGTTCCACTCACAGAGTTTAACCTTTCCTTACATAGAGCAGTTTGGAAACACTCTGTGAAGACTGCAAGTGGATATTTGGACCTCTTTGAGGGTTTCGTTGGAAACGGGATTTCTTCATCTAATGCTAGAAGGAAGAATTCTCAGAAACTTCTTTGATTTGTGTGTGTTCAACTAACGGAGCTGAACCATGCTTTAGACAGAGCAGATTGGAAACCCTGTTTTTGAGGAATTTGCTTGAGGAGATTACAAGCGTTTTGGGGCCAACGGTAGAAAAGGAAATATCCTCGTATAAAAACTAGAGAGAATCATTCTCAGAAACCACTTTGTGATGTGTGCGTTCCACTCACAGAGTTTAACGTTTCTTTTCATAGAACAGTTTGGAAACACTCTGTTTGTAAAGTCTGCAAGTGGATATTTGGACCTCTTTGAGGATTTCGTTGGAAGCGGGATTTCTTCATCTAATGCTACACAGAAGATTTCTCAGTAACTTCGTTGATTTGTGTGTGTTCAACTAACAGAGTTCAACCTTCCCTTAGACATAGCAGATTGGAAACCCTCTTTTTGTGGAATTTGCAAGTGGAGATTTCAAGCGTTTTGGGGCCAACGGTAGAAAAGGAATCATCCTCGTATAAAAACTAGAGAGAATCATTCTCAGAAACCACTTTGTGATGTGTGCGTTCCCCTCACAGATTTTAACCTTTCTTTTCATAGAGCAGTTTGGACACACTCTGTTTGTGAAGTCTGCAATTGGATATTTGGCCCTCTTTGAGGATTTCATAGGAAGCGGGATTTCTTCATCTAATGCTACACAGAAGATTTCTCAGTAACTTCGTTGATTTCTGTGTGTTCAACTAACAGAGTTCAACCTTCCCTTAGAGATAGCAGATTGGAAACCCACTTTTTGTGGAATTTGCAAGTGGAGATTTCAAGCGCTTTGGGGCCAACGGTAGAAAAGGAAATATCCTCGTATAGAAAGTGGAGAGAATCATTCTCAGAAACCACTTTGTGATGTGTGCGTTCCACTCACAGAGTTTAACCTTTCCTTTCATAGAGCAGTTTGGAAACACTCTGTTTGTGAAGACTGCAAGTGGATATTTGGACCTCTTTGAGGATTTCTTTGGAAACGGGATTTCTTCATCTAATGCTAGAAGGAAGAATTCTCAGAAACTTCTTTGATTTGTGTGTGTTCAACTAACGGAGCTGAACCATCCTTTAGACAGAGCAGATTGGAAACCATCTTTTTGAGGAATTTGCTTGTGGAGATTTCAAGCGTTTTGGGGCCAACGGTAGAAAAGGAAATATCCTCGTATAAAAACTAGAGAGAATCATTTTCAGAAACCACTTTGTGTTGTGCGCGTTCCACTCACAGAGTTTAACCTTTCTTTTCATAGAGCAGTTTGGAAACACTCTGTTTGTAAAGTCTGCAAGTGGATATTTGGACCTCTTTGAGGATTTCGTTGGAAGCGGGATTTCTTCATCTAATGCTAGAAGGAAGAATTCCCAGAAATTTCTTTGATTTGTGTGTGTTCAGCTAACAGAGCTGAACCATCCTTTAGACAGAGCAGATTGGAAACCCTCTTTTTGAGGAATTTGCTTGTGGAGATTTCAAGCGTTTTGGGGCCAACTGTAGAAAAGAAATATCCTGGTATAAAAACTAGAGAGAATCATTCTCAGAAACCACTTTGGATGTGTGCGTTCCACTCACAGAGTTTAACCTTTCTTTTCATAGAACAGTTTGGAAACACTCTGTTTGTAAAGTCTGCAAGTGGATACTTGGACCTCTTTGAGGATTTCGTTGGAAGCGGGATTTCTTCATCTAATGCTACACAGAAGATTTCTCAGTAACTTCGTTGATTTGTGTGTGTTCAACTAACAGAGTTCAACCTTCCCTTAGACATAGCAGATTGGAAACCCTCTTTTTGTGGAACTTGCAAGTGGAGATTTCAAGCGTTTTTGGGGCCAACGGTAGAAAAGGAAATATCCTCGTATAAAAAATAGAGAGAATCATTCTCAGAAACCGCTTTGGGATGTGTGCGTTCCCCTCAAGGAGTTTAACCTCTCTTTTCGTAGAGCAGTTTGGACACACTCTGTTTGTGAAGTCTGCAAGTGGATATTTGGCCCTCTTTGAGGATTTCGTTGGAAGCGGGATTTCTTCATCTAATGCTACACAGAAGATTTCTCAGTAACTTCGTTGATTTCTGTGTGTTCAACTAACAGAGTTCAACCTTCCCTTAGACATAGCAGATTGGAAACCCTCTTTTTGTGGAATTTGCAAGTGGAGATTTCAAGCGCTTTGGGGCCAACGGTAGAAAAGGAAATATCCTCGTATAAAAACTGGAGAGAATCATTCTCAGAAAACACTTTGTGATGTGTGCATTCCACTCACAGAGTTTAACCTTTCCTTTCATAGAGCAGTTTGGAAACACTCTGTTTGTGAAGACTGCAAGTGGATATTTGGACCTCTTTGAGGGTTTCGTTGGAAACGGGATTTCTTCATCTAATGCTAGAAGGAAGAATTCTCAGAAACTTCTTTGATTTGTGTGTGTTCAACTAACGGAACTGAACCATCCTTTAGACAGAGCAGATTGGAAACCCTCTTTTTGAGGAATTTGCTTGTGGAGATTACAAGCGTTTTGGGGCCAACGGTAGAAAAGGAAATATCCTCGTATAAAAACTAGAGAGAATCATTCTCAGAAACCACTTTGTGATGTGTGCGTTCCACTCACAGAGTTTAACCTTTCTTTTCATAGAACAGTTTGGAAACACTCTGTTTGTAAAGTCTGCAAGTGGATATTTGGACCTCTTTGAGGATTTCGTTGGAAGCGGGATTTCTTCATCTAATGCTACACAGAAGATTTCTCAGTAACTTCGTTGATTTGTGTGTGTTCAACTAACAGAGTTCAACCTTCCCTTAGACATAGCAGATTGGAAACCCTCTTTTTGTGGAATTTGCAAGTGGAGATTTCAAGCGTTTTGGGGCCAACGGTAGAAAAGGAATTATCCTCGTATAAAAACTAGAGAGAATCATTCTCAGAAACCACTTTGTGATGTGTGCGTTCCCCTCACAGATTTTAACCTTTCTTTTCATAGAGCAGTTTGGACACACTCTGTTTGTGAAGTCTGCAAGTGGACATTTGGACCTCTTTGAGGATTTCATAGGAAGCGGGATTTCTTCATCTAATGCTACACAGAAGATTTCTCAGTAACTTCGTTGATTTCTGTGTGTTCAACTAACAGAGTTCAACCTTCCCTTAGAGATAGCAGATTGGAAACCCACTTTTTGTGGAATTTGCAAGTGGAGATTTCAAGCGCTTTGGGGCCAACGGTAGAAAAGGAAATATCCTCGTATAAAAAGTGGAGAGAATCATTCTCAGAAACCACTTTGTGATGTGTGCGTTCCACTCACAGAGTTTAACCTTTCCTTTCATAGAGCAGTTTGGAAACACTCTGTTTGTGAAGACTGCAAGTGGATATTTGGACCTCTTTGAGGATTTCTTTGGAAACGGGATTTCTTCATCTAATGCTAGAAGGAAGAATTCTCAGAAACTTCTTTGATTTGTGTGTGTTCAACTAACGGAGCTGAACCATCCTTTAGACAGAGCAGATTGGAAACCATCTTTTTGAGGAATTTGCTTGTGGAGATTTCAAGCGTTTTGGGGCCAACGGTAGAAAAGGAAATATCCTTGTATAAAAACTAGAGAGAATCATTTTCAGAAACCACTTTGTGTTGTGCGCGTTCCACTCACAGAGTTTAACCTTTCTTTTCATAGAGCAGTTTGGAAACACTCTGTTTGTAAAGTCTGCAAGTGGATATTTGGACCTCTTTGAGGATTTCGTTGGAAGCGGGATTTCTTCATCTAATGCTACACAGAAGATTTCTCAGTAACTTCGTTGATTTGTGTGTGTTCAACTAACAGAGTTCAACCTTCCCTTAGAGATATCAGCTTGGAAACCCTCTTTTTGTGGAATTTGCAAGTGGAGATTTCAAGCGCTTTGGGGCCAACGGTAGAAAAGGAAATATCTTCGTATAAAAACTAGAGAGAACCATTCTCAGAAACCACTTTGTGTTGTGCGCGTTCCACTCACAGAGTTTAACCTTTCTTTTCATAGAGCAGTTTGGAAACACTCTGTTGTGAAGTCTGCAAGTGGATATTTGGACCTCTTTGAGGATTTCGTTGGAATCGGGATTTCTTCATCTAATGCTAGAAGGAAGAATTCTCAGAAACTTCTTTGATATATGTGTGTTCAACTGACAGAGCTGAACCCTCCTTTAGACAGAGCAGAATGGAAACCCTCTTTTTGAGGAATTTGCTTGTGGAGATTTCAAGCCTTTTGGGGCCAACGGTGGAAAAGGAAATATCCTCGTATAAAAACTAGAGAGAATCATTCTCAGAAACCACTTTGTGATGTGTGCGTTCCACTCACAGAGTTTAATCTTTCTTTTCATAGAACAGTTTGGAAACACTCTGTTTGTAAAGTCTGCAAGTGGATATTTGGACCTCTTTGAGGATTTCGTTGGAAGCGGGATTTCTTCATCTAATGCTACACAGAAGATTTCTCAGTAACTTCGTTGATTTCTGTGTGTTCAACTAACAGAGTTCAACCTTCCCTTAGACATAGCAGATTGGAAACCCTCTTTTTGTGGAATTTGCAATTGGAGATTTCAAGCGCTTTGGGGTCAACTGTAGAAAAGGAAATATCCTCGTATAAAAACTAGAGAGAATCATTCTCAGAAACCACTTTGTGTAGTGTGCGTTCCACTCACAGAGTTCAATCTTTCCTTTCATACGGCAGTTTGGAAACACTCTGTTTGTGAAGACTGCAAGTGGATATTTGGACCTCTTTGAGGATTTCGTTGGAAACGGGATTTCTTCATCTAATGCTAGAAGGAAGAATTCCCAGAAATTTCTTTGATTTGTGTGTGTTCAGCTAACAGAGCTGAACCATCCTTTAGACAGAGCAGATAGGAAACCCTCTTTTTGAGGAATTTGCTTGTGGAGATTTCAAGCGTTTTGGGGCCAACTGTAGAAAAGAAATATCCTGGTATAAAAACTAGAGAGAATCATTCTCAGAAACCACTTTTGATGTGTGCGTTCCACTCACAGAGTTTAACCTTTCTTTTCATAGAACAGTTTGGAAACACTGTTTGTAAAGTCTGCAAGTGGATATTTGGACCTCTTTGAGGATTTCGTTGGAAGCGGGATTTCTTCATCTAATGCTACACAGAAGATTTCTCAGTAACTTCGTTGATTTGTGTGTGTTCAACTAACAGAGTTCAACCTTCCCTTAGACATAGCAGATTGGAAACCCTCTTTTTGAGAAATTTGCTTTTGGGGATTTCAAGCGTTTTGGGGCCAACGGTAGAAAAGGAAATATCCTCGTATAAAAACTAGAGAGAATCATTCTCAGAAACCGCTTTGTGATGTGTGCGTTCCCCTCACGGAGTTTAACCTTTCTTTTCATAGAGCAGTTTGGACACACTCTGTTTGTGAAGTCTGCAACTGGATATTTGGACCTCTTTGAGGATTTCGTTGGAAGCGGGATTTCTTCATCTAATGCTACACAGAAGATTTCTCAGTAACTACGTTGATTTCTCTGTGTTCAACTAACAGAGTTCAACCTTCCCTTAGACATAGCAGATTGGAAACCCTCTTTTTGTGGAATTTGCAAGTGGAGATTTCAAGCCCTTTGGGGCCAACGGTGGAAAAGGAAATATCCTCGTATAAAAACTGGAGAGAATCATTCTCAGAAAACACTTTGTGATGTGTGCGTTCCATTCACAGAGTTTAACCTTTCCTTTCATAGAGCAGTTTGGAAACACTCTGTTTGTGAAGACTGCAAGTGGATATTTGGACCTCTTTGAGGGTTTCGTTGGAAACGGGATTTCTTCATCTAATGCTAGAAGGAAGAATTCTCAGAAACTTCTTTGATTTGTGTGTGTTCAACTAACAGAGCTGAACCATCCTTTAGACAGAGCAGATTGGAAACCCTCTTTTTGAGGAATTTGCTTGTTGAGATTACAAGCGTTTTGGGGCCAACGGTACAAAAGGAAATATCCTCGTATAAAAACTAGAGAGAATCATTCTCAGAAACCACTTTGTGATGTGTGCGTTCCACTCACAGAGTTTAACCTTTCTTTTCATAGAACAGTTTGGAAACACTCTGTTTGTAAAGTCTGCAAGTGGATATTTGGACCTCTTTGAGGATTTCGTTGGAAGCGGGATTTCTTCATCTAATGCTACACAGAAGATTTCTCAGTAACTTCGTTGATTTGTGTGTGTTCAACTAACAGAGTTCAACCTTCCCTTAGACATAGCAGATTGGAAACCCTCTTTTTGTGGAATTTGCAAGTGGAGATTTCAAGCGTTTTGGGGCCAACGGTAGAAAAGGAATTATCCTCGTATAAAAACTAGAGAGAATCATTCTCAGAAACCACTTTGTGATGTGTGCGTTCCCCTCACAGATTTTAACCTTTCTTTTCATAGAGCAGTTTGGACACACTCTGTTTGTGAAGTCTGCAATTGGATATTTGGCCCTCTTTGAGGATTTCATAGGAAGCGGGATTTCTTCATCTAATGCTACACAGAAGATTTCTCAGTAACTTCGTTGATTTCTGTGTGTTCAACTAACAGAGCTGAACCATCCTTTAGACAGAGCAGATTGGAAACCCTCTTTTTGAGAAATTTGCTTTTGGGGATTTCAAGCGTTTTGGGCCAACGGTAGAAAAGGAATCATCCTCGTATAAAAACTAGAGAGAATCAATCTCAGAAACCACTTTGTGATGTGTGCGTTCCCCTCACAGATTTTAACCTTTCTTTTCATAGAGCAGTTTGGACACACTCTGTTTGTGAAGTCTGCAATTGGATATTTGGCCCTCTTTGAGGATTTCATAGGAAGCGGGATTTCTTCATCTAATGCTACACAGAAGATTTCTCAGTAACTTCGTTGATTTCTGTGTGTTCAACTAACAGAGTTCAACCTTCCCTTAGAGATAGCAGTTTGGAAACCCACTTTTTGTGGAATTTGCAAGTGGAGATTTCAAGCGCTTTGGGGCCAACGGTAGAAAAGGAAATATCCTCGTATAGAAAGTGGAGGGAATCATTCTCAGAAACCACTTTGTGATGTGTGCGTTCCACTCACAGAGTTTAACCTTTCCTTTCATAGAGCAGTTTGGAAACACTCTGTTTGTGAAGACTGCAAGTGGATATTTGGACCTCTTTGAGGATTTCTTTGGAAACGGGATTTCTTCATCTAATGCTAGAAGGAAGAATTCTCAGAAACTTCTTTGATTTGTGTGTGTTCAACTAACGGAGCTGAACCATCCTTTAGACAGAGCAGATTGGAAACCATCTTTTTGAGGAATTTGCTTGTGGAGATTTCAAGCGTTTTGGGGCCAACGGTAGAAAAGGAAATATCCTCGTATAAAAACTAGAGAGAATCATTCTCAGAAACCACTTTGTGATGTGTGCGTTCCACTCACACAGTTTAACCTTTCTTTTCATAGAACAGTTTGGAAACACTCTGTTTGTAAAGTCTGCAAGTGGATATTTGGACCTCTTTGAGGATTTCGTTGGAAGCGGGATTTCTTCTTCTAATGCTACACAGAAGATTTCTCAGTAACTTCGTTGATTTGTGTGTGTTCAAATAACAGAGTTCAACCTTCCCCTAGAGATAGCAGCTTGGAAACCCTCTTTTTGTGGAATTTGCAAGTGGAGATTTCAAGCGCTTTGGGGCCAACGGTAGAAAAGGAAATATCTTCGTATAAAAACTACAGAGAACCATTCTCAGAAACCACTTTGTGTTGTGCGCGTTCCACTCACAGAGTTTAACCTTTCTTTTCGTAGAGCAGTTTGGAAACACTCTGTTTGTGAAGTCTGCAAGTGGATATTTGGACCTCTTTGAGGATTTCGTTGGAATCGGGATTTCTTCATCTAATGCTAGAAGGAAGAATTCTCAGAAATTTCTTTGATATGTGTGTGTTCAACTAACAGAGCTGAACCATCCTTTAGACAGAGCAGAATGGAAACCCTCTTTATGAGGAATTTGCTTGTGGAGATTTCAAGCCTTTTGGGGCCAACGGTAGAAAAGGAAATATCCTCGTATAAAAACTAGAGAGAATCATTCTCAGAAACCACTTTGTGATGTGTGCGTTCCACTCACAGAGTTTAATCTTTCTTTTCATAGAACAGTTTGGAAACACTCTGTTTGTAAAGTCTGCAAGTGGATATTTGGACCTCTTTGAGGATTTCGTTGGAAGCGGGATTTCTTCATCTAATGCTACACAGAAGATTTCTCAGTAACTTCGTTGATTTCTGTGTGTTCAACTAACAGAGTTCAACCTTCCCTTAGACATAGCAGATTGGAAACCCTCTTTTTGTGGAATTTGCAAATGGAGATTTCAAGCGCTTTGGGGTCAACTGTAGAAAAGGAAATATCCTCTTATAAAAACTAGAGAGAATCATTCTCAGAAACCACTTTGTGTAGTGTGCGTTCCACTCACAGAGTTCAATCTTTGCTTTCATACGGCAGTTTGGAAACACTCTGTTTGTGAAGACTGCAAGTGGATATTTGGACCTCTTTGAGGATTTCGTTGGAAACGGGATTTCTTCATCTAATGCTAGAAGGAAGAATTCCCAGAAATTTCTTTGATTTGTGTGTGTTCAGCTAACAGAGCTGAACCATCCTTTAGACAGAGCAGATTGGAAACCCTCTTTTTGAGGAATTTGCTTGTGGAGATTTCAAGCGTTTTGGGGCCAACTGTAGAAAAGAAATATCCTGGTATAAAAACTAGAGAGAATCATTCTCAGAAACCACTTTGGATGTGTGCGTTCCACTCACAGAGTTTAACCTTCCTTTTAATAGAACAGTTTGGAAACACTCTGTTTGTAAAGTCTGCAAGTGGATATTTGGACCTCTTTGAGGATTTCGTTGGAAACGGGATTTCTTCATCTAATGCTACACAGAAGATTTCTCAGTAACTTCGTTGATTTGTGTGTGTTCAACTAACAGAGTTCAACCTTCCCTTAGACATAGCACATTGGAAACCCTCTTTTTGTGGAACTTGCAAGTTGAGATTTCAAGCGATTTTGGGGCCAACGGTAGAAAAGGAAATATCCTCGTATAAAAAATAGAGAGAATCATTCTCAGAAACCGCTTTGTGATGTGTGCGTTCCCCTCAAGGAGTTTAACCTTTCTTTTCATAGAGCAGTTTGGACACACTATGTTTGTGAAGTCTGCAAGTGGATATTTGGACCTCTTTGAGGATTTCTTTGGAAGCGGGATTTCATCATCTAATGCTACACAGAAGATTTCTCAGTAACTTCGTTGATTTCTGTGTGTTCAACTAACAGAGCTGAACCATCCTTTAGACAGAGCAGATTGGAAACCCTCTTTTTGAGAAATTTGCTTTTGGGGATTTCAAGCGTTTTGGGGCCAACGGTAGAAAAGGAAATATCCTCGTATAAAAACTGGAGAGAATCATTCTCAGAAAACACTTTGTGATGTGTGCGTTCCACTCACAGAGTTTAACCTTTCCTTTCATAGAGCAGTTTGGAAACACTCTGTTTGTGAAGTCTGCAAGTGGATATTTGGATCTCTTTGAGGGTTTCGTTGGAAACGGGATTTCTTCATCTAATGCTAGAAGGAAGAATTCTCAGAAACTTCTTTGATTTGTGTGTGTTCAACTAACGGAGCTGAACCATCCTTTAGACAGAGCAGATTGGAAAACCTCTTTTTTTAGGAATTTGCTTGTGGAGATTACAAGCGTTTTGGGGCCAACGGTAGAAAAGGAAATATCCTCGTATAAAAACTAGAGAGAATCATTCTCAGAAACCACTTTGTGATGTGTGCGTTCCACTCACAGAGTTTAACCTTTCTTTTCATAGAACAGTTTGGAAACACTCTGTTTGTAAAGTCTGCAAGTGGATATTTGGACCTCTTTGAGGATTTCGTTGGAAGCGGGATTTCTTCATCTAATGCTACACAGAAGATTTCTCAGTAACTTCGTTGATTTCTGTGTGTTCAACTAACAGAGTTCAACCTTCCCTTAGACATAGCAGTTTGGAAACCCTCTTTTTGTGGAATTTGCAAGTGGAGATTTCAAGCGCTTTGGGGCCAACGGTAGAAAAGGAAATATCCTCGTATAAAAACTAGAGAGAATCATTCTCAGAAACCACTTTGTGTAGTGTGCGTTCCACTCACAGAGTTCAATCTTTCCTTTCATAGAGCAGTTTGGAAACACTCTGTTTGTGAAGACTGCAAGTGGATATTTGGACCTCTTTGAGGATTTCGTTGGATACGGGATTTCTTCATCTAATGCTAGAAGGAAGAATTCCCAGAAATTCCTTTGATTTGTGTGTGTTCAGCTAACAGAGCTGAACCATCCTTTAGACAGAGCAGATTGGAAACCCTCTTTTTGAGGAATTTGCTTGTGGAGATTACAAGCGTTTTGGGGCCAACGGTAGAAAAGGAAATATCCTCGTATAAAAACTAGAGAGAATCATTCTCAGAAACCACTTTGTGATGTGTGCGTTCCACTCACAGAGTTTAACCTTTCTTTTCATAGAACAGTTTGGAAACACTCTGTTTGTAAGGTCTGCAAGTGGATATTTGGACCTCTTTGAGGATTTCGTTGGAAGCGGGATTTCTTCATCTAATGCTACACAGAAGATTTCTCAGTAACTTCGTTGATTTGTGTGTGTTCAAATAACAGAGTTCAACCTTCCCTTAGAGATAGCAACTTGGAAACCCTCTTTTTGTGGAATTTGCAAGTGGAGATTTCAAGCGCTTTGGGGCCAACGGTAGAAAAGGAAATATCTTCGTATAAAAACTACAGAGAACCATTCTCAGAAACCACTTTGTGTTGTGCGCGTTCCACTCACAGAGTTTAACCTTTCTTTTCATAGAGCAGTTTGGAAACACTCTGTTTGTGAAGTCTGCAAGTGGATATTTGGACCTCTTTGAGGATTTCGTTGGAATCGGGATTTCTTCATCTAATGCTAGAAGGAAGAATTCTCAGAAATTTCTTTGATATGTGTGTGTTCAACTAACAGAGCTGAACCATCCTTTAGACAGAGCAGAATGGAAACCCTCTTTTTGAGGAATTTGCTTGTGGTGATTTCAAGCCTTTTGGGGCCAACGGTAGAAAAGGAAATATCCTCGTATAAAAACTAGAGAGAATCATTCTCAGAAACCACTTTGTGATGTGTGCGTTCCACTCACAGAGTTTAATCTTTCTTTTCATAGAACAGTTTGGAAACACTCTGTTTGTAAAGTCTGCAAGTGGATATTTGGACCTCTTTGAGGATTTCGTTGGAAGCGGGATTTCTTCATCTAATGCTACACAGAAGATTTCTCAGTAACTTCGTTGATTTCTGTGTGTTCAACTAACAGAGTTCAACCTTCCCTTAGACATAGCAGATTGGAAACCCTCTTTTTGTGGAATTTGCAAATGGAGATTTCAAGCGCTTTGGGGTCAACTGTAGAAAAGGAAATATCCTCTTATAAAAACTAGAGAGAATCATTCTCAGAAACCACTTTGTGTAGTGTGCGTTCCACTCACAGAGTTCAATCTTTGATTTCATACGGCAGTTTGGAAACACTCTGTTAGTGAAGACTGCAAGTGGATATTTGGACCTCTTTGAGGATTTCGTTGGAAACGGGATTTCTTCATCTAATGCTAGAAGGAAGAATTCCCAGAAATTTCTTTGATTTGTGTGTGTTCAGCTAACAGAGCTGAACCATCCTTTAGACAGAGCAGATTGGAAACCCTCTTTTTGAAGAATTTGCTTGTGGAGATTTCAAGCGTTTTGGGGCCAACTGTAGAAAAGAAATATCCTGTTATAAAAACTAGAGAGAATCATTCTCAGAAACCACTTTGGATGTGTGCGTTCCACTCACAGAGTTTAACCTTTCTTTTAATAGAACAGTTTGGAAACACTCTGTTTGTAAAGTCTGCAAGTGGATATTTGGACCTCTTTGAGGATTTCGTTGGAAGCGGGATTTCTTCATCTAATGCTACACAGAAGATTTCTCAGTAACTTCGTTGATTTCTGTGTGTTCAACTAACAGAGTTCAACCTTCCCTTAGACATAGCAGATTGGAAACCCTCTTTTTGTGGAACTTGCAAGTGGAGATTTCAAGCGATTTTGGGGCCAACGGTAGAAAAGGAAATATCCTCGTATAAAAAATAGAGAGAATCATTCTCAGAAACGGCTTTGTGATGTGTGCGTTCCCCTCAAGGAGTTTAACCTTTCTTTTCATAGAGCAGTTTGGACACTCTATGTTTGTGAAGTCTGCAAGTGGATATTTGGACCTCTTTGAGGATTTCTTTGGAAGCGGGATTTCATCATCTAATGCTACACAGAAGATTTCTCAGTAACTTCGTTGATTTCTGTGTGTTCAACTAACAGAGCTGAACCATCCTTTAGACAGAGCAGATTGGAAACCCTCTTTTTGAGAAATTTGCTTTTGGGGATTTCAAGCGTTTTGGGGCCAACGGTAGAAAAGGAAATATCCTCGTATAAAAACTAGAGAGAATCATTCTCAGAAACCGCTTTGTGATGTGTGCGTTCCCCTCACGGAGTTTAACCTTTCTTTTCATAGAGCAGTCTGGACACACTCTGTTTGTGAAGTCTGCAAGTGGATATTTGGACCTCTTTGAGGATTTCGTTGGAAGCGGGATTTCTTCATCTAATGCTACACAGAAGATTTCTCAGTAACTTCGTTGATTTCTGTGTGTTCAACTAACAGAGTTCAACCTTCCCTTAGACATAGCAGATTGGAAACCCTCTTTTTGTGGAATTTGCAAGTGGAGATTTCAAGCGCTTTGGGGCCAACGGTAGAAAAGGAAATATCCTCGTATAAAAACTGGAGAGAATCATTCTCAGAAAACACTTTGTGATGTGTGCGTTCCACTCACAGAGTTTAACCTTTCCTTTCATAGAGCAGTTTGGAAACACTCTGTTTGTGAAGACTGCAAGTGGATATTTGGACCTCTTTGAGGGTTTCGTTGGAAACGGGATTTCTTCATCTAATGCTAGAAGGAAGAATTCTCAGAAACTTCTTTGATTTGTGTGTGTTCAACTAACGGAGCTGAACCATGCTTTAGACAGAGCAGATTGGAAACCCTCTTTTTGAGGAATTTGCTTGTGGAGATTACAAGCGTTTTGGGGCCAACGGTAGAAAAGGAAATATCCTCGTATAAAAACTAGAGAGAATCATTCTCAGAAACCACTTTGTGATGTGTGCGTTCCACTCACAGAGTTTAACCTTTCTTTTCATAGAACAGTTTGGAAACACTCTGTTTGTAAAGTCTGCAAGTGGATATTTGGACCTCTTTGAGGATTTCGTTGGAAGCGGGATTTCTTCATCTAATGCTACACAGAAGATTTCTCAGTAACTTCGTTGATTTGTGTGTGTTCAACTAACAGAGTTCAACCTTCCCTTAGACATAGCAGATTGGAAACCCTCTTTTTGTGGAATTTGCAAGTGGAGATTTCAAGCGTTTTGGGGCCAACGGTAGAAAAGGAATCATCCTCGTATAAAAACTAGAGAGAATCATTCTCAGAAACCACTTTGTGATGTGTGCGTTCCCCTCACAGATTTTAACCTTTCTTTTCATAGAGCAGTTTGGACACACTCTGTTTGTGAAGTCTGCAATTGGATATTTGGCCTTCTTTGAAGATTTCATAGGAAGCGGGATTTCTTCATCTAATGCTACACAGAAGATTTCTCAGTAACTTCGTTGATTTCTGTGTGTTCAACTAACAGAGTTCAACCTTCCCTTAGAGATAGCAGATTGGAAACCCACTTTTTGTGGAATTTGCAAGTGGAGATTTCAAGCGCTTTGGGGCCAACGGTAGAAAAGGAAATATCCTCGTATAGAAAGTGGAGAGAATCATTCTCAGAAACCACTTTGTGATGTGTGCGTTCCACTCACAGAGTTTAACCTTTCCTTTCATAGAGCAGTTTGGAAACACTCTGTTTGTGAAGACTGCAAGTGGATATTTGGACCTCTTTGAGGATTTCTTTGGAAACGGGATTTCTTCATCTAATGCTAGAAGGAAGAATTCTCAGAAACTTCTTTGATTTGTGTGTGTTCAACTAACGGAGCTGAACCATCCTTTAGACAGAGCAGATTGGAAACCATCTTTTTGAGGAATTTGCTTGTGGAGATTTCAAGCGTTTTGGGGCCAACGGTAGAAAAGGAAATATCCTCGTATAAAAACTAGAGAGAATCATTTTCAGAAACCACTTTGTGTTGTGCGCGTTCCACTCACAGAGTTTAACCTTTCTTTTCATAGAGCAGTTTGGAAACACTCTGTTTGTAAAGTCTGCAAGTGGATATTTGGACCTCTTTGAGGATTTCGTTGGAAGCGGGATTTCTTCATCTAATGCTAGAAGGAAGAATTCCCAGAAATTTCTTTGATTTGTGTGTGTTCAGCTAACAGAGCTGAACCATCCTTTAGACAGAGCAGATTGGAAACCCTCTTTTTGAGGAATTTGCTTGTGGAGATTTCAAGCGTTTTGGGGCCAACTGTAGAAAAGAAATATCCTGGTATAAAAACTAGAGAGAATCATTCTCAGAAACCACTTTGGATGTGTGCGTTCCACTCACAGAGTTTAACCTTTCTTTTCATAGAACAGTTTGGACACACTCTGTTTGTGAAGTCTGCAAGTGGATATTTGGACCTCTTTGAGGATTTCGTTGGAAGCGGGATTTCTTCATCTAATGCTACACAGAAGATTTCTCAGTAACTTCGTTGATTTCTGTGTGTTCAACTAACAGAGTTCAACCTTCCCTTAGACATAGCAGATTGGAAACCCTCTTTTTGTGGAATTTGCAAGTGGAGATTTCAAGCGCTTTGGGGCCAACGGTAGAAAAGGAAATATCCTCGTATAAAAACTGGAGAGAATCATTCTCAGAAAACACTTTGTGATGTGTGCGTTCCACTCACAGAGTTTAACCTTTCCTTTCATAGAGCAGTTTGGAAACACTCTGTTTGTGAAGACTGCAAGTGGATATTTGGACCTCTTTGAGGGTTTCGTTGGAAACGGGATTTCTTCATCTAATGCTAGAAGGAAGAATTCTCAGAAACTTCTTTGATTTGTGTGTGTTCAACTAACGGAGCTGAACCATGCTTTAGACAGAGCAGATTGGAAACCCTCTTTTTGAGGAATTTGCTTGTGGAGATTACAAGCGTTTTGGGGCCAACGGTAGAAAAGGAAATATCCTCGTATAAAAACTAGAGAGAATCATTCTCAGAAACCACTTTGTGATGTGTGCGTTCCACTCACAGAGTTTAACCTTTCTTTTCATAGAACAGTTTGGAAACACTCTGTTTGTAAAGTCTGCAAGTGGATATTTGGACCTCTTTGAGGATTTCGTTGGAAGCGGGATTTCTTCATCTAATGCTACACAGAAGATTTCTCAGTAACTTCGTTGATTTGTGTGTGTTCAACTAACAGAGTTCAACCTTCCCTTAGACATAGCAGATTGGAAACCCTCTTTTTGTGGAATTTGCAAGTGGAGATTTCAAGCGTTTTGGGGCCAACGGTAGAAAAGGAATCATCCTCGTATAAAAACTAGAGAGAATCATTCTCAGAAACCACTTTGTGATGTGTGCGTTCCCCTCACAGATTTTAACCTTTCTTTTCATAGAGCAGTTTGGACACACTCTGTTTGTGAAGTCTGCAATTGGATATTTGGCCCTCTTTGAGGATTTCATAGGAAGCGGGATTTCTTCATCTAATGCTACACAGAAGATTTCTCAGTAACTTCGTTGATTTCTGTGTGTTCAACTAACAGAGTTCAACCTTCCCTTAGAGATAGCAGATTGGAAACCCACTTTTTGTGGAATTTGCAAGTGGAGATTTCAAGCGCTTTGGGGCCAACGGTAGAAAAGGAAATATCCTCGTATAAAAACTGGAGAGAATCATTCTCAGAAAACACTTTGTGATGTGTGCGTTCCACTCACAGAGTTTAACCTTTCCTTTCATAGAGCAGTTTGGAAACACTCTGTTTGTGAAGACTGCAAGTGGATATTTGGACCTCTTTGAGGGTTTCGTTGGAAACGGGATTTCTTCATCTAATGCTAGAAGGAAGAATTCTCAGAAACTTCTTTGATTTGTGTGTGTTCAACTAACGGAGCTGAACCATGCTTTAGACAGAGCAGATTGGAAACCCTCTTTTTGAGGAATTTGCTTGTGGAGATTACAAGCGTTTTGGGGCCAACGGTAGAAAAGGAAATATCCTCGTATAAAAACTAGAGAGAATCATTCTCAGAAACCACTTTGTGATGTGTGCGTTCCACTCACAGAGTTTAACCTTTCTTTTCATAGAACAGTTTGGAAACACTCTGTTTGTAAAGTCTGCAAGTGGATATTTGGACCTCTTTGAGGATTTCGTTGGAAGCGGGATTTCTTCATCTAATGCTACACAGAAGATTTCTCAGTAACTTCGTTGATTTGTGTGTGTTCAACTAACAGAGTTCAACCTTCCCTTAGACATAGCAGATTGGAAACCCTCTTTTTGTGGAATTTGCAAGTGGAGATTTCAAGCGTTTTGGGGCCAACGGTAGAAAAGGAATCATCCTCGTATAAAAACTAGAGAGAATCATTCTCAGAAACCACTTTGTGATGTGTGCGTTCCCCTCACAGATTTTAACCTTTCTTTTCATAGAGCAGTTTGGACACACTCTGTTTGTGAAGTCTGCAATTGGATATTTGGCCCTCTTTGAGGATTTCATAGGAAGCGGGATTTCTTCATCTAATGCTACACAGAAGATTTCTCAGTAACTTCGTTGATTTCTGTGTGTTCAACTAACAGAGTTCAACCTTCCCTTAGAGATAGCAGATTGGAAACCCACTTTTTGTGGAATTTGCAAGTGGAGATTTCAAGCGCTTTGGGGCCAACGGTAGAAAAGGAAATATCCTCGTATAGAAAGTGGAGAGAATCATTCTCAGAAACCACTTTGTGATGTGTGCGTTCCACTCACAGAGTTTAACCTTTCCTTTCATAGAGCAGTTTGGAAACACTCTGTTTGTGAAGACTGCAAGTGGATATTTGGACCTCTTTGAGGATTTCTTTGGAAACGGGATTTCTTCATCTAATGCTAGAAGGAAGAATTCTCAGAAACTTCTTTGATTTGTGTGTGTTCAACTAACGGAGCTGAACCATCCTTTAGACAGAGCAGATTGGAAACCATCTTTTTGAGGAATTTGCTTGTGGAGATTTCAAGCGTTTTGGGGTCAACGGTAGAAAAGGAAATATCCTCGTATAAAAACTAGAGAGAATCATTTTCAGAAACCACTTTGTGTTGTGCGCGTTCCACTCACAGAGTTTAACCTTTCTTTTCATAGAGCAGTTTGGAAACACTCTGTTTGTAAAGTCTGCAAGTGGATATTTGGACCTCTTTGAGGATTTCGTTGGAAGCGGGATTTCTTCATCTAATGCTAGAAGGAAGAATTCCCAGAAATTTCTTTGATTTGTGTGTGTTCAGCTAACAGAGCTGAACCATCCTTTAGACAGAGCAGATTGGAAACCCTCTTTTTGAGGAATTTGCTTGTGGAGATTTCAAGCGTTTTGGGGCCAACTGTAGAAAAGAAATATCCTGGTATAAAAACTAGAGAGAATCATTCTCAGAAACCACTTTGGATGTGTGCGTTCCACTCACAGAGTTTAACCTTTCTTTTCATAGAACAGTTTGGACACACTCTGTTTGTGAAGTCTGCAAGTGGATATTTGGACCTCTTTGAGGATTTCGTTGGAAGCGGGATTTCTTCATCTAATGCTACACAGAAGATTTCTCAGTAACTTCGTTGATTTCTGTGTGTTCAACTAACAGAGTTCAACCTTCCCTTAGACATAGCAGATTGGAAACCCTCTTTTGTGGAATTTGCAAGTGGAGATTTCAAGCGCTTTGGGGCCAACGGTAGAAAAGGAAATATCCTCGTATAAAAACTGGAGAGAATCATTCTCAGAAAACACTTTGTGATGTGTGCGTTCCACTCACAGAGTTTAACCTTTCCTTTCATAGAGCAGTTTGGAAACACTCTGTTTGTGAAGACTGCAAGTGGATATTTGGACCTCTTTGAGGGTTTCGTTGGAAACGGGATTTCTTCATCTAATGCTAGAAGGAAGAATTCTCAGAAACTTCTTTGATTTGTGTGTGTTCAACTAACGGAGCTGAACCATGCTTTAGACAGAGCAGATTGGAAACCCTCTTTTTGAGGAATTTGCTTGAGGAGATTACAAGCGTTTTGGGGCCAACGGTAGAAAAGGAAATATCCTCGTATAAAAACTAGAGAGAATCATTCTCAGAAACCACTTTGTGATGTGTGCGTTCCACTCACAGAGTTTAACCTTTCTTTTCATAGAACAGTTTGGAAACACTCTGTTTGTAAAGTCTGCAAGTGGATATTTGGACCTCTTTGAGGATTTCGTTGGAAGCGGGATTTCTTCATCTAATGCTACACAGAAGATTTCTCAGTAACTTCGTTGATTTGTGTGTGTTCAACTAACAGAGTTCAACCTTCCCTTAGAGATAGCAGCTTGGAAACCCTCTTTTTGTGGAATTTGCAAGTGGAGATTTCAAGCGTTTTGGGGCCAACGGTAGAAAAGGAATCATCCTCGTATAAAAACTAGAGAGAATCATTCTCAGAAACCACTTTGTGATGTGTGCGTTCCCCTCACAGATTTTAACCTTTCTTTTCATAGAGCAGTTTGGACACACTCTGTTTGTGAAGTCTGCAATTGGATATTTGGCCCTCTTTGAGGATTTCATAGGAAGCGGGATTTCTTCATCTAATGCTACACAGAAGATTTCTCAGTAACTTCGTTGATTTCTGTGTGTTCAACTAACAGAGTTCAACCTTCCCTTAGAGATAGCAGATTGGAAACCCACTTTTTGTGGAATTTGCAAGTGGAGATTTCAAGCGCTTTGGGGCCAACGGTAGAAAAGGAAATATCCTCGTATAGAAAGTGGAGAGAATCATTCTCAGAAACCACTTTGTGATGTGTGCGTTCCACTCACAGAGTTTAACCTTTCCTTTCATAGAGCAGTTTGGAAACACTCTGTTTGTGAAGACTGCAAGTGGATGTTTGGACCTCTTTGAGGATTTCTTTGGAAACGGGATTTCTTCATCTAATGCTAGAAGGAAGAATTCTCAGAAACTTCTTTGATTTGTGTGTGTTCAACTAACGGAGCTGAACCATCCTTTAGACAGAGCAGATTGGAAACCATCTTTTTGAGGAATTTGCTTGTGGAGATTTCAAGCGTTTTGGGGCCAACTGTAGAAAAGAAATATCCTGGTATAAAAACTAGAGAGAATCATTCTCAGAAACCACTTTGGATGTGTGCGTTCCACTCACAGAGTTTAACCTTTCTTTTCATAGAACAGTTTGGAAACACTCTGTTTGTAAAGTCTGCAAGTGGATACTTGGACCTCTTTGAGGATTTCGTTGGAAGCGGGATTTCTTCATCTAATGCTACACAGAAGATTTCTCAGTAACTTCGTTGATTTGTGTGTGTTCAACTAACAGAGTTCAACCTTCCCTTAGACATAGCAGATTGGAAACCCTCTTTTTGTGGAACTTGCAAGTGGAGATTTCAAGCGTTTTTGGGGCCAACGGTAGAAAAGGAAATATCCTCGTATAAAAAATAGAATCATTCTCAGAAACCGCTTTGGGATGTGTGCGTTCCCCTCAAGGAGTTTAACCTTTCTTTTCGTAGAGCAGGTTGGACACACTCTGTTTGTGAAGTCTGCAAGTGGATATTTGGACCTCTTTGAGGATTTCGTTGGAAGCGGGATTTCTTCATCTAATGCTACACAGAAGATTTCTCAGTAACTTCGTTGATTTCTGTGTGTTCAACTAACAGAGTTCAACCTTCCCTTAGACATAGCAGATTGGAAACCCTCTTTTTGTGGAATTTGCAAGTGGAGATTTCAAGCGCTTTGGGGCCAACGGTAGAAAAGGAAATATCCTCGTATAAAAACTGGAGAGAATCATTCTCAGAAAACACTTTGTGATGTGTGCATTCCACTCACAGAGTTTAACCTTTCCTTTCATAGAGCAGTTTGGAAACACTCTGTTTGTGAAGACTGCAAGTGGATATTTGGACCTCTTTGAGGGTTTCGTTGGAAACGGGATTTCTTCATCTAATGCTAGAAGGAAGAATTCTCAGAAACTTCTTTGATTTGTGTGTGTTCAACTAACGGAACTGAACCATCCTTTAGACAGAGCAGATTGGAAACCCTCTTTTTGAGGAATTTGCTTGTGGAGATTACAAGCGTTTTGGGGCCAACGGTAGAAAAGGAAATATCCTCGTATAAAAACTAGAGAGAATCATTCTCAGAAACCACTTTGTGATGTGTGCGTTCCACTCACAGAGTTTAACCTTTCTTTTCATAGAACAGTTTGGAAACACTCTGTTTGTAAAGTCTGCAAGTGGATATTTGGACCTCTTTGAGGATTTCGTTGGAAGCGGGATTTCTTCATCTAATGCTACACAGAAGATTTCTCAGTAACTTCGTTGATTTGTGTGTGTTCAACTAACAGAGTTCAACCTTCCCTTAGACATAGCAGATTGGAAACCCTCTTTTTGTGGAATTTGCAAGTGGAGATTTCAAGCGTTTTGGGGCCAACGGTAGAAAAGGAATTATCCTCGTATAAAAACTAGAGAGAATCATTCTCAGAAACCACTTTGTGATGTGTGCGTTCCCCTCACAGATTTTAACCTTTCTTTTCATAGAGCAGTTTGGACACACTCTGTTTGTGAAGTCTGCAAGTGGACATTTGGACCTCTTTGAGGATTTCATAGGAAGCGGGATTTCTTCATCTAATGCTACACAGAAGATTTCTCAGTAACTTCGTTGATTTCTGTGTGTTCAACTAACAGAGTTCAACCTTCCCTTAGAGATAGCAGATTGGAAACCCACTTTTTGTGGAATTTGCAAGTGGAGATTTCAAGCGCTTTGGGGCCAACGGTAGAAAAGGAAATATCCTCGTATAAAAAGTGGAGAGAATCATTCTCAGAAACCACTTTGTGATGTGTGCGTTCCACTCACGGAGTTTAACCTTTCCTTTCATAGAGCAGTTTGGAAACACTCTGTTTGTGAAGACTGCAAGTGGATATTTGGACCTCTTTGAGGATTTCTTTGGAAACGGGATTTCTTCATCTAATGCTAGAAGGAAGAATTCTCAGAAACTTCTTTGATTTGTGTGTGTTCAACTAACGGAGCTGAACCATCCTTTAGACAGAGCAGATTGGAAACCATCTTTTTGAGGAATTTGCTTGTGGAGATTTCAAGCGTTTTGGGGCCAACGGTAGAAAAGGAAATATCCTTGTATAAAAACTAGAGAGAATCATTTTCAGAAACCACTTTGTGTTGTGCGCGTTCCACTCACAGAGTTTAACCTTTCTTTTCATAGAGCAGTTTGGAAACACTCTGTTTGTAAAGTCTGCAAGTGGATATTTGGACCTCTTTGAGGATTTCGTTGGAAGCGGGATTTCTTCATCTAATGCTACACAGAAGATTTCTCAGTAACTTCGTTGATTTGTGTGTGTTCAACTAACAGAGTTCAACCTTCCCTTAGAGATATCAGCTTGGAAACCCTCTTTTTGTGGAATTTGCAAGTGGAGATTTCAAGCGCTTTGGGGCCAACGGTAGAAAAGGAAATATCTTCGTATAAAAACTAGAGAGAACCATTCTCAGAAACCACTTTGTGTTGTGCGCGTTCCACTCACAGAGTTTAACCTTTCTTTTCATAGAGCAGTTTGGAAACACTCTGTTGTGAAGTCTGCAAGTGGATATTTGGACCTCTTTGAGGATTTCGTTGGAATCGGGATTTCTTCATCTAATGCTAGAAGGAAGAATTCTCAGAAATTTCTTTGATATGTGTGTGTTCAACTAACAGAGCTGAACCATCCTTTAGACAGAGCAGAATGGAAACCCTCTTTATGAGGAATTTGCTTGTGGAGATTTCAAGCCTTTTGGGGCCAACGGTAGAAAAGGAAATATCCTCGTATAAAAACTAGAGAGAATCATTCTCAGAAACCACTTTGTGATGTGTGCGTTCCACTCACAGAGTTTAATCTTTCTTTTCATAGAACAGTTTGGAAACACTCTGTTTGTAAAGTCTGCAAGTGGATATTTGGACCTCTTTGAGGATTTCGTTGGAAGCGGGATTTCTTCATCTAATGCTACACAGAAGATTTCTCAGTAACTTCGTTGATTTCTGTGTGTTCAACTAACAGAGTTCAACCTTCCCTTAGACATAGCAGATTGGAAACCCTCTTTTTGTGGAATTTGCAAATGGAGATTTCAAGCGCTTTGGGGTCAACTGTAGAAAAGGAAATATCCTCTTATAAAAACTAGAGAGAATCATTCTCAGAAACCACTTTGTGTAGTGTGCGTTCCACTCACAGAGTTCAATCTTTGCTTTCATACGGCAGTTTGGAAACACTCTGTTTGTGAAGACTGCAAGTGGATATTTGGACCTCTTTGAGGATTTCGTTGGAAACGGGATTTCTTCATCTAATGCTAGAAGGAAGAATTCCCAGAAATTTCTTTGATTTGTGTGTGTTCAGCTAACAGAGCTGAACCATCCTTTAGACAGAGCAGATTGGAAACCCTCTTTTTGAGGAATTTGCTTGTGGAGATTTCAAGCGTTTTGGGGCCAACTGTAGAAAAGAAATATCCTGGTATAAAAACTAGAGAGAATCATTCTCAGAAACCACTTTGGATGTGTGCGTTCCACTCACAGAGTTTAACCTTCCTTTTAATAGAACAGTTTGGAAACACTCTGTTTGTAAAGTCTGCAAGTGGATATTTGGACCTCTTTGAGGATTTCGTTGGAAACGGGATTTCTTCATCTAATGCTACACAGAAGATTTCTCAGTAACTTCGTTGATTTGTGTGTGTTCAACTAACAGAGTTCAACCTTCCCTTAGACATAGCACATTGGAAACCCTCTTTTTGTGGAACTTGCAAGTTGAGATTTCAAGCGATTTTGGGGCCAACGGTAGAAAAGGAAATATCCTCGTATAAAAAATAGAGAGAATCATTCTCAGAAACCGCTTTGTGATGTGTGCGTTCCCCTCAAGGAGTTTAACCTTTCTTTTCATAGAGCAGTTTGGACACACTATGTTTGTGAAGTCTGCAAGTGGATATTTGGACCTCTTTGAGGATTTCTTTGGAAGCGGGATTTCATCATCTAATGCTACACAGAAGATTTCTCAGTAACTTCGTTGATTTCTGTGTGTTCAACTAACAGAGCTGAACCATCCTTTAGACAGAGCAGATTGGAAACCCTCTTTTTGAGAAATTTGCTTTTGGGGATTTCAAGCGTTTTGGGGCCAACGGTAGAAAAGGAAATATCCTCGTATAAAAACTGGAGAGAATCATTCTCAGAAAACACTTTGTGATGTGTGCGTTCCACTCACAGAGTTTAACCTTTCCTTTCATAGAGCAGTTTGGAAACACTCTGTTTGTGAAGTCTGCAAGTGGATATTTGGATCTCTTTGAGGGTTTCGTTGGAAACGGGATTTCTTCATCTAATGCTAGAAGGAAGAATTCTCAGAAACTTCTTTGATTTGTGTGTGTTCAACTAACGGAGCTGAACCATCCTTTAGACAGAGCAGATTGGAAAACCTCTTTTTTTAGGAATTTGCTTGTGGAGATTACAAGCGTTTTGGGGCCAACGGTAGAAAAGGAAATATCCTCGTATAAAAACTAGAGAGAATCATTCTCAGAAACCACTTTGTGATGTGTGCGTTCCACTCACAGAGTTTAACCTTTCTTTTCATAGAACAGTTTGGAAACACTCTGTTTGTAAAGTCTGCAAGTGGATATTTGGACCTCTTTGAGGATTTCGTTGGAAGCGGGATTTCTTCATCTAATGCTACACAGAAGATTTCTCAGTAACTTCGTTGATTTCTGTGTGTTCAACTAACAGAGTTCAACCTTCCCTTAGACATAGCAGTTTGGAAACCCTCTTTTTGTGGAATTTGCAAGTGGAGATTTCAAGCGCTTTGGGGCCAACGGTAGAAAAGGAAATATCCTCGTATAAAAACTAGAGAGAATCATTCTCAGAAACCACTTTGTGTAGTGTGCGTTCCACTCACAGAGTTCAATCTTTCCTTTCATAGAGCAGTTTGGAAACACTCTGTTTGTGAAGACTGCAAGTGGATATTTGGACCTCTTTGAGGATTTCGTTGGATACGGGATTTCTTCATCTAATGCTAGAAGGAAGAATTCCCAGAAATTCCTTTGATTTGTGTGTGTTCAGCTAACAGAGCTGAACCATCCTTTAGACAGAGCAGATTGGAAACCCTCTTTTTGAGGAATTTGCTTGTGGAGATTACAAGCGTTTTGGGGCCAACGGTAGAAAAGGAAATATCCTCGTATAAAAACTAGAGAGAATCATTCTCAGAAACCACTTTGTGATGTGTGCGTTCCACTCACAGAGTTTAACCTTTCTTTTCATAGAACAGTTTGGAAACACTCTGTTTGTAAGGTCTGCAAGTGGATATTTGGACCTCTTTGAGGATTTCGTTGGAAGCGGGATTTCTTCATCTAATGCTACACAGAAGATTTCTCAGTAACTTCGTTGATTTGTGTGTGTTCAAATAACAGAGTTCAACCTTCCCTTAGAGATAGCAACTTGGAAACCCTCTTTTTGTGGAATTTGCAAGTGGAGATTTCAAGCGCTTTGGGGCCAACGGTAGAAAAGGAAATATCTTCGTATAAAAACTACAGAGAACCATTCTCAGAAACCACTTTGTGTTGTGCGCGTTCCACTCACAGAGTTTAACCTTTCTTTTCATAGAGCAGTTTGGAAACACTCTGTTTGTGAAGTCTGCAAGTGGATATTTGGACCTCTTTGAGGATTTCGTTGGAATCGGGATTTCTTCATCTAATGCTAGAAGGAAGAATTCTCAGAAATTTCTTTGATATGTGTGTGTTCAACTAACAGAGCTGAACCATCCTTTAGACAGAGCAGAATGGAAACCCTCTTTTTGAGGAATTTGCTTGTGGTGATTTCAAGCCTTTTGGGGCCAACGGTAGAAAAGGAAATATCCTCGTATAAAAACTAGAGAGAATCATTCTCAGAAACCACTTTGTGATGTGTGCGTTCCACTCACAGAGTTTAATCTTTCTTTTCATAGAACAGTTTGGAAACACTCTGTTTGTAAAGTCTGCAAGTGGATATTTGGACCTCTTTGAGGATTTCGTTGGAAGCGGGATTTCTTCATCTAATGCTACACAGAAGATTTCTCAGTAACTTCGTTGATTTCTGTGTGTTCAACTAACAGAGTTCAACCTTCCCTTAGACATAGCAGATTGGAAACCCTCTTTTTGTGGAATTTGCAAATGGAGATTTCAAGCGCTTTGGGGTCAACTGTAGAAAAGGAAATATCCTCTTATAAAAACTAGAGAGAATCATTCTCAGAAACCACTTTGTGTAGTGTGCGTTCCACTCACAGAGTTCAATCTTTGATTTCATACGGCAGTTTGGAAACACTCTGTTAGTGAAGACTGCAAGTGGATATTTGGACCTCTTTGAGGATTTCGTTGGAAACGGGATTTCTTCATCTAATGCTAGAAGGAAGAATTCCCAGAAATTTCTTTGATTTGTGTGTGTTCAGCTAACAGAGCTGAACCATCCTTTAGACAGAGCAGATTGGAAACCCTCTTTTTGAAGAATTTGCTTGTGGAGATTTCAAGCGTTTTGGGGCCAACTGTAGAAAAGAAATATCCTGTTATAAAAACTAGAGAGAATCATTCTCAGAAACCACTTTGGATGTGTGCGTTCCACTCACAGAGTTTAACCTTTCTTTTAATAGAACAGTTTGGAAACACTCTGTTTGTAAAGTCTGCAAGTGGATATTTGGACCTCTTTGAGGATTTCGTTGGAAGCGGGATTTCTTCATCTAATGCTACACAGAAGATTTCTCAGTAACTTCGTTGATTTCTGTGTGTTCAACTAACAGAGTTCAACCTTCCCTTAGACATAGCAGATTGGAAACCCTCTTTTTGTGGAACTTGCAAGTGGAGATTTCAAGCGATTTTGGGGCCAACGGTAGAAAAGGAAATATCCTCGTATAAAAAATAGAGAGAATCATTCTCAGAAACGGCTTTGTGATGTGTGCGTTCCCCTCAAGGAGTTTAACCTTTCTTTTCATAGAGCAGTTTGGACACTCTATGTTTGTGAAGTCTGCAAGTGGATATTTGGACCTCTTTGAGGATTTCTTTGGAAGCGGGATTTCATCATCTAATGCTACACAGAAGATTTCTCAGTAACTTCGTTGATTTCTGTGTGTTCAACTAACAGAGCTGAACCATCCTTTAGACAGAGCAGATTGGAAACCCTCTTTTTGAGAAATTTGCTTTTGGGGATTTCAAGCGTTTTGGGGCCAACGGTAGAAAAGGAAATATCCTCGTATAAAAACTAGAGAGAATCATTCTCAGAAACCGCTTTGTGATGTGTGCGTTCCCCTCACGGAGTTTAACCTTTCTTTTCATAGAGCAGTCTGGACACACTCTGTTTGTGAAGTCTGCAAGTGGATATTTGGACCTCTTTGAGGATTTCGTTGGAAGCGGGATTTCTTCATCTAATGCTACACAGAAGATTTCTCAGTAACTTCGTTGATTTCTGTGTGTTCAACTAACAGAGTTCAACCTTCCCTTAGACATAGCAGATTGGAAACCCTCTTTTTGTGGAATTTGCAAGTGGAGATTTCAAGCGCTTTGGGGCCAACGGTAGAAAAGGAAATATCCTCGTATAAAAACTGGAGAGAATCATTCTCAGAAAACACTTTGTGATGTGTGCGTTCCACTCACAGAGTTTAACCTTTCCTTTCATAGAGCAGTTTGGAAACACTCTGTTTGTGAAGACTGCAAGTGGATATTTGGACCTCTTTGAGGGTTTCGTTGGAAACGGGATTTCTTCATCTAATGCTAGAAGGAAGAATTCTCAGAAACTTCTTTGATTTGTGTGTGTTCAACTAACGGAGCTGAACCATGCTTTAGACAGAGCAGATTGGAAACCCTCTTTTTGAGGAATTTGCTTGTGGAGATTACAAGCGTTTTGGGGCCAACGGTAGAAAAGGAAATATCCTCGTATAAAAACTAGAGAGAATCATTCTCAGAAACCACTTTGTGATGTGTGCGTTCCACTCACAGAGTTTAACCTTTCTTTTCATAGAACAGTTTGGAAACACTCTGTTTGTAAAGTCTGCAAGTGGATATTTGGACCTCTTTGAGGATTTCGTTGGAAGCGGGATTTCTTCATCTAATGCTACACAGAAGATTTCTCAGTAACTTCGTTGATTTGTGTGTGTTCAACTAACAGAGTTCAACCTTCCCTTAGACATAGCAGATTGGAAACCCTCTTTTTGTGGAATTTGCAAGTGGAGATTTCAAGCGTTTTGGGGCCAACGGTAGAAAAGGAATCATCCTCGTATAAAAACTAGAGAGAATCATTCTCAGAAACCACTTTGTGATGTGTGCGTTCCCCTCACAGATTTTAACCTTTCTTTTCATAGAGCAGTTTGGACACACTCTGTTTGTGAAGTCTGCAATTGGATATTTGGCCTTCTTTGAAGATTTCATAGGAAGCGGGATTTCTTCATCTAATGCTACACAGAAGATTTCTCAGTAACTTCGTTGATTTCTGTGTGTTCAACTAACAGAGTTCAACCTTCCCTTAGAGATAGCAGATTGGAAACCCACTTTTTGTGGAATTTGCAAGTGGAGATTTCAAGCGCTTTGGGGCCAACGGTAGAAAAGGAAATATCCTCGTATAGAAAGTGGAGAGAATCATTCTCAGAAACCACTTTGTGATGTGTGCGTTCCACTCACAGAGTTTAACCTTTCCTTTCATAGAGCAGTTTGGAAACACTCTGTTTGTGAAGACTGCAAGTGGATATTTGGACCTCTTTGAGGATTTCTTTGGAAACGGGATTTCTTCATCTAATGCTAGAAGGAAGAATTCTCAGAAACTTCTTTGATTTGTGTGTGTTCAACTAACGGAGCTGAACCATCCTTTAGACAGAGCAGATTGGAAACCATCTTTTTGAGGAATTTGCTTGTGGAGATTTCAAGCGTTTTGGGGCCAACGGTAGAAAAGGAAATATCCTCGTATAAAAACTAGAGAGAATCATTTTCAGAAACCACTTTGTGTTGTGCGCGTTCCACTCACAGAGTTTAACCTTTCTTTTCATAGAGCAGTTTGGAAACACTCTGTTTGTAAAGTCTGCAAGTGGATATTTGGACCTCTTTGAGGATTTCGTTGGAAGCGGGATTTCTTCATCTAATGCTAGAAGGAAGAATTCCCAGAAATTTCTTTGATTTGTGTGTGTTCAGCTAACAGAGCTGAACCATCCTTTAGACAGAGCAGATTGGAAACCCTCTTTTTGAGGAATTTGCTTGTGGAGATTTCAAGCGTTTTGGGGCCAACTGTAGAAAAGAAATATCCTGGTATAAAAACTAGAGAGAATCATTCTCAGAAACCACTTTGGATGTGTGCGTTCCACTCACAGAGTTTAACCTTTCTTTTCATAGAACAGTTTGGACACACTCTGTTTGTGAAGTCTGCAAGTGGATATTTGGACCTCTTTGAGGATTTCGTTGGAAGCGGGATTTCTTCATCTAATGCTACACAGAAGATTTCTCAGTAACTTCGTTGATTTCTGTGTGTTCAACTAACAGAGTTCAACCTTCCCTTAGACATAGCAGATTGGAAACCCTCTTTTTGTGGAATTTGCAAGTGGAGATTTCAAGCGCTTTGGGGCCAACGGTAGAAAAGGAAATATCCTCGTATAAAAACTGGAGAGAATCATTCTCAGAAAACACTTTGTGATGTGTGCGTTCCACTCACAGAGTTTAACCTTTCCTTTCATAGAGCAGTTTGGAAACACTCTGTTTGTGAAGACTGCAAGTGGATATTTGGACCTCTTTGAGGGTTTCGTTGGAAACGGGATTTCTTCATCTAATGCTAGAAGGAAGAATTCTCAGAAACTTCTTTGATTTGTGTGTGTTCAACTAACGGAGCTGAACCATGCTTTAGACAGAGCAGATTGGAAACCCTCTTTTTGAGGAATTTGCTTGTGGAGATTACAAGCGTTTTGGGGCCAACGGTAGAAAAGGAAATATCCTCGTATAAAAACTAGAGAGAATCATTCTCAGAAACCACTTTGTGATGTGTGCGTTCCACTCACAGAGTTTAACCTTTCTTTTCATAGAACAGTTTGGAAACACTCTGTTTGTAAAGTCTGCAAGTGGATATTTGGACCTCTTTGAGGATTTCGTTGGAAGCGGGATTTCTTCATCTAATGCTACACAGAAGATTTCTCAGTAACTTCGTTGATTTGTGTGTGTTCAACTAACAGAGTTCAACCTTCCCTTAGACATAGCAGATTGGAAACCCTCTTTTTGTGGAATTTGCAAGTGGAGATTTCAAGCGTTTTGGGGCCAACGGTAGAAAAGGAATCATCCTCGTATAAAAACTAGAGAGAATCATTCTCAGAAACCACTTTGTGATGTGTGCGTTCCCCTCACAGATTTTAACCTTTCTTTTCATAGAGCAGTTTGGACACACTCTGTTTGTGAAGTCTGCAATTGGATATTTGGCCCTCTTTGAGGATTTCATAGGAAGCGGGATTTCTTCATCTAATGCTACACAGAAGATTTCTCAGTAACTTCGTTGATTTCTGTGTGTTCAACTAACAGAGTTCAACCTTCCCTTAGAGATAGCAGATTGGAAACCCACTTTTTGTGGAATTTGCAAGTGGAGATTTCAAGCGCTTTGGGGCCAACGGTAGAAAAGGAAATATCCTCGTATAAAAACTGGAGAGAATCATTCTCAGAAAACACTTTGTGATGTGTGCGTTCCACTCACAGAGTTTAACCTTTCCTTTCATAGAGCAGTTTGGAAACACTCTGTTTGTGAAGACTGCAAGTGGATATTTGGACCTCTTTGAGGGTTTCGTTGGAAACGGGATTTCTTCATCTAATGCTAGAAGGAAGAATTCTCAGAAACTTCTTTGATTTGTGTGTGTTCAACTAACGGAGCTGAACCATGCTTTAGACAGAGCAGATTGGAAACCCTCTTTTTGAGGAATTTGCTTGTGGAGATTACAAGCGTTTTGGGGCCAACGGTAGAAAAGGAAATATCCTCGTATAAAAACTAGAGAGAATCATTCTCAGAAACCACTTTGTGATGTGTGCGTTCCACTCACAGAGTTTAACCTTTCTTTTCATAGAACAGTTTGGAAACACTCTGTTTGTAAAGTCTGCAAGTGGATATTTGGACCTCTTTGAGGATTTCGTTGGAAGCGGGATTTCTTCATCTAATGCTACACAGAAGATTTCTCAGTAACTTCGTTGATTTGTGTGTGTTCAACTAACAGAGTTCAACCTTCCCTTAGACATAGCAGATTGGAAACCCTCTTTTTGTGGAATTTGCAAGTGGAGATTTCAAGCGTTTTGGGGCCAACGGTAGAAAAGGAATCATCCTCGTATAAAAACTAGAGAGAATCATTCTCAGAAACCACTTTGTGATGTGTGCGTTCCCCTCACAGATTTTAACCTTTCTTTTCATAGAGCAGTTTGGACACACTCTGTTTGTGAAGTCTGCAATTGGATATTTGGCCCTCTTTGAGGATTTCATAGGAAGCGGGATTTCTTCATCTAATGCTACACAGAAGATTTCTCAGTAACTTCGTTGATTTCTGTGTGTTCAACTAACAGAGTTCAACCTTCCCTTAGAGATAGCAGATTGGAAACCCACTTTTTGTGGAATTTGCAAGTGGAGATTTCAAGCGCTTTGGGGCCAACGGTAGAAAAGGAAATATCCTCGTATAGAAAGTGGAGAGAATCATTCTCAGAAACCACTTTGTGATGTGTGCGTTCCACTCACAGAGTTTAACCTTTCCTTTCATAGAGCAGTTTGGAAACACTCTGTTTGTGAAGACTGCAAGTGGATATTTGGACCTCTTTGAGGATTTCTTTGGAAACGGGATTTCTTCATCTAATGCTAGAAGGAAGAATTCTCAGAAACTTCTTTGATTTGTGTGTGTTCAACTAACGGAGCTGAACCATCCTTTAGACAGAGCAGATTGGAAACCATCTTTTTGAGGAATTTGCTTGTGGAGATTTCAAGCGTTTTGGGGTCAACGGTAGAAAAGGAAATATCCTCGTATAAAAACTAGAGAGAATCATTTTCAGAAACCACTTTGTGTTGTGCGCGTTCCACTCACAGAGTTTAACCTTTCTTTTCATAGAGCAGTTTGGAAACACTCTGTTTGTAAAGTCTGCAAGTGGATATTTGGACCTCTTTGAGGATTTCGTTGGAAGCGGGATTTCTTCATCTAATGCTAGAAGGAAGAATTCCCAGAAATTTCTTTGATTTGTGTGTGTTCAGCTAACAGAGCTGAACCATCCTTTAGACAGAGCAGATTGGAAACCCTCTTTTTGAGGAATTTGCTTGTGGAGATTTCAAGCGTTTTGGGGCCAACTGTAGAAAAGAAATATCCTGGTATAAAAACTAGAGAGAATCATTCTCAGAAACCACTTTGGATGTGTGCGTTCCACTCACAGAGTTTAACCTTTCTTTTCATAGAACAGTTTGGACACACTCTGTTTGTGAAGTCTGCAAGTGGATATTTGGACCTCTTTGAGGATTTCGTTGGAAGCGGGATTTCTTCATCTAATGCTACACAGAAGATTTCTCAGTAACTTCGTTGATTTCTGTGTGTTCAACTAACAGAGTTCAACCTTCCCTTAGACATAGCAGATTGGAAACCCTCTTTTGTGGAATTTGCAAGTGGAGATTTCAAGCGCTTTGGGGCCAACGGTAGAAAAGGAAATATCCTCGTATAAAAACTGGAGAGAATCATTCTCAGAAAACACTTTGTGATGTGTGCGTTCCACTCACAGAGTTTAACCTTTCCTTTCATAGAGCAGTTTGGAAACACTCTGTTTGTGAAGACTGCAAGTGGATATTTGGACCTCTTTGAGGGTTTCGTTGGAAACGGGATTTCTTCATCTAATGCTAGAAGGAAGAATTCTCAGAAACTTCTTTGATTTGTGTGTGTTCAACTAACGGAGCTGAACCATGCTTTAGACAGAGCAGATTGGAAACCCTCTTTTTGAGGAATTTGCTTGAGGAGATTACAAGCGTTTTGGGGCCAACGGTAGAAAAGGAAATATCCTCGTATAAAAACTAGAGAGAATCATTCTCAGAAACCACTTTGTGATGTGTGCGTTCCACTCACAGAGTTTAACCTTTCTTTTCATAGAACAGTTTGGAAACACTCTGTTTGTAAAGTCTGCAAGTGGATATTTGGACCTCTTTGAGGATTTCGTTGGAAGCGGGATTTCTTCATCTAATGCTACACAGAAGATTTCTCAGTAACTTCGTTGATTTGTGTGTGTTCAACTAACAGAGTTCAACCTTCCCTTAGAGATAGCAGCTTGGAAACCCTCTTTTTGTGGAATTTGCAAGTGGAGATTTCAAGCGTTTTGGGGCCAACGGTAGAAAAGGAATCATCCTCGTATAAAAACTAGAGAGAATCATTCTCAGAAACCACTTTGTGATGTGTGCGTTCCCCTCACAGATTTTAACCTTTCTTTTCATAGAGCAGTTTGGACACACTCTGTTTGTGAAGTCTGCAATTGGATATTTGGCCCTCTTTGAGGATTTCATAGGAAGCGGGATTTCTTCATCTAATGCTACACAGAAGATTTCTCAGTAACTTCGTTGATTTCTGTGTGTTCAACTAACAGAGTTCAACCTTCCCTTAGAGATAGCAGATTGGAAACCCACTTTTTGTGGAATTTGCAAGTGGAGATTTCAAGCGCTTTGGGGCCAACGGTAGAAAAGGAAATATCCTCGTATAGAAAGTGGAGAGAATCATTCTCAGAAACCACTTTGTGATGTGTGCGTTCCACTCACAGAGTTTAACCTTTCCTTTCATAGAGCAGTTTGGAAACACTCTGTTTGTGAAGACTGCAAGTGGATGTTTGGACCTCTTTGAGGATTTCTTTGGAAACGGGATTTCTTCATCTAATGCTAGAAGGAAGAATTCTCAGAAACTTCTTTGATTTGTGTGTGTTCAACTAACGGAGCTGAACCATCCTTTAGACAGAGCAGATTGGAAACCATCTTTTTGAGGAATTTGCTTGTGGAGATTTCAAGCGTTTTGGGGCCAACTGTAGAAAAGAAATATCCTGGTATAAAAACTAGAGAGAATCATTCTCAGAAACCACTTTGGATGTGTGCGTTCCACTCACAGAGTTTAACCTTTCTTTTCATAGAACAGTTTGGAAACACTCTGTTTGTAAAGTCTGCAAGTGGATACTTGGACCTCTTTGAGGATTTCGTTGGAAGCGGGATTTCTTCATCTAATGCTACACAGAAGATTTCTCAGTAACTTCGTTGATTTGTGTGTGTTCAACTAACAGAGTTCAACCTTCCCTTAGACATAGCAGATTGGAAACCCTCTTTTTGTGGAACTTGCAAGTGGAGATTTCAAGCGTTTTTGGGGCCAACGGTAGAAAAGGAAATATCCTCGTATAAAAAATAGAATCATTCTCAGAAACCGCTTTGGGATGTGTGCGTTCCCCTCAAGGAGTTTAACCTTTCTTTTCGTAGAGCAGGTTGGACACACTCTGTTTGTGAAGTCTGCAAGTGGATATTTGGACCTCTTTGAGGATTTCGTTGGAAGCGGGATTTCTTCATCTAATGCTACACAGAAGATTTCTCAGTAACTTCGTTGATTTCTGTGTGTTCAACTAACAGAGTTCAACCTTCCCTTAGACATAGCAGATTGGAAACCCTCTTTTTGTGGAATTTGCAAGTGGAGATTTCAAGCGCTTTGGGGCCAACGGTAGAAAAGGAAATATCCTCGTATAAAAACTGGAGAGAATCATTCTCAGAAAACACTTTGTGATGTGTGCATTCCACTCACAGAGTTTAACCTTTCCTTTCATAGAGCAGTTTGGAAACACTCTGTTTGTGAAGACTGCAAGTGGATATTTGGACCTCTTTGAGGGTTTCGTTGGAAACGGGATTTCTTCATCTAATGCTAGAAGGAAGAATTCTCAGAAACTTCTTTGATTTGTGTGTGTTCAACTAACGGAACTGAACCATCCTTTAGACAGAGCAGATTGGAAACCCTCTTTTTGAGGAATTTGCTTGTGGAGATTACAAGCGTTTTGGGGCCAACGGTAGAAAAGGAAATATCCTCGTATAAAAACTAGAGAGAATCATTCTCAGAAACCACTTTGTGATGTGTGCGTTCCACTCACAGAGTTTAACCTTTCTTTTCATAGAACAGTTTGGAAACACTCTGTTTGTAAAGTCTGCAAGTGGATATTTGGACCTCTTTGAGGATTTCGTTGGAAGCGGGATTTCTTCATCTAATGCTACACAGAAGATTTCTCAGTAACTTCGTTGATTTGTGTGTGTTCAACTAACAGAGTTCAACCTTCCCTTAGACATAGCAGATTGGAAACCCTCTTTTTGTGGAATTTGCAAGTGGAGATTTCAAGCGTTTTGGGGCCAACGGTAGAAAAGGAATTATCCTCGTATAAAAACTAGAGAGAATCATTCTCAGAAACCACTTTGTGATGTGTGCGTTCCCCTCACAGATTTTAACCTTTCTTTTCATAGAGCAGTTTGGACACACTCTGTTTGTGAAGTCTGCAAGTGGACATTTGGACCTCTTTGAGGATTTCATAGGAAGCGGGATTTCTTCATCTAATGCTACACAGAAGATTTCTCAGTAACTTCGTTGATTTCTGTGTGTTCAACTAACAGAGTTCAACCTTCCCTTAGAGATAGCAGATTGGAAACCCACTTTTTGTGGAATTTGCAAGTGGAGATTTCAAGCGCTTTGGGGCCAACGGTAGAAAAGGAAATATCCTCGTATAAAAAGTGGAGAGAATCATTCTCAGAAACCACTTTGTGATGTGTGCGTTCCACTCACGGAGTTTAACCTTTCCTTTCATAGAGCAGTTTGGAAACACTCTGTTTGTGAAGACTGCAAGTGGATATTTGGACCTCTTTGAGGATTTCTTTGGAAACGGGATTTCTTCATCTAATGCTAGAAGGAAGAATTCTCAGAAACTTCTTTGATTTGTGTGTGTTCAACTAACGGAGCTGAACCATCCTTTAGACAGAGCAGATTGGAAACCATCTTTTTGAGGAATTTGCTTGTGGAGATTTCAAGCGTTTTGGGGCCAACGGTAGAAAAGGAAATATCCTTGTATAAAAACTAGAGAGAATCATTTTCAGAAACCACTTTGTGTTGTGCGCGTTCCACTCACAGAGTTTAACCTTTCTTTTCATAGAGCAGTTTGGAAACACTCTGTTTGTAAAGTCTGCAAGTGGATATTTGGACCTCTTTGAGGATTTCGTTGGAAGCGGGATTTCTTCATCTAATGCTACACAGAAGATTTCTCAGTAACTTCGTTGATTTGTGTGTGTTCAACTAACAGAGTTCAACCTTCCCTTAGAGATATCAGCTTGGAAACCCTCTTTTTGTGGAATTTGCAAGTGGAGATTTCAAGCGCTTTGGGGCCAACGGTAGAAAAGGAAATATCTTCGTATAAAAACTAGAGAGAACCATTCTCAGAAACCACTATGTGTTGTGCGCGTTCCACTCACAGAGTTTAACCTTTCTTTTCATAGAGCAGTTTGGAAACACTCTGTTGTGAAGTCTGCAAGTGGATATTTGGACCTCTTTGAGGATTTCGTTGGAATCGGGATTTCTTCATCTAATGCTAGAAGGAAGAATTCTCAGAAACTTCTTTGATATATGTGTGTTCAACTGACAGAGCTGAACCCTCCTTTAGACAGAGCAGAATGGAAACCCTCTTTTTGAGGAATTTGCTTGTGGAGATTTCAAGCCTTTTGGGGCCAACGGTGGAAAAGGAAATATCCTCGTATAAAAACTAGAGAGAATCATTCTCAGAAACCACTTTGTGATGTGTGCGTTCCACTCACAGAGTTTAATCTTTCTTTTCATAGAACAGTTTGGAAACACTCTGTTTGTAAAGTCTGCAAGTGGATATTTGGACCTCTTTGAGGATTTCGTTGGAAGCGGGATTTCTTCATCTAATGCTACACAGAAGATTTCTCAGTAACTTCGTTGATTTCTGTGTGTTCAACAAACAGAGTTCAACCTTCCCTTAGACATAGCAGATTGGAAACCCTCTTTTTGTGGAATTTGCAATTGGAGATTTCAAGCGCTTTGGGGTCAACTGTAGAAAAGGAAATATCCTCGTATAAAAACTAGAGAGAATCATTCTCAGAAACCACTTTGTGTAGTGTGCGTTCCACTCACAGAGTTCAATCTTTCCTTTCATACGGCAGTTTGGAAACACTCTGTTTGTGAAGACTGCAAGTGGATATTTGGACCTCTTTGAGGATTTCGTTGGAAACGGGATTTCTTCATCTAATGCTAGAAGGAAGAATTCCCAGAAATTTCTTTGATTTGTGTGTGTTCAGCTAACAGAGCTGAACCATCCTTTAGACAGAGCAGATAGGAAACCCTCTTTTTGAGGAATTTGCTTGTGGAGATTTCAAGCGTTTTGGGGCCAACTGTAGAAAAGAAATATCCTGGTATAAAAACTAGAGAGAATCATTCTCAGAAACCACTTTGGATGTGTGCGTTCCACTCACAGAGTTTAACCTTTCTTTTCATAGAACAGTTTGGAAACACTGTTTGTAAAGTCTGCAAGTGGATATTTGGACCTCTTTGAGGATTTCGTTGGAAGCGGGATTTCTTCATCTAATGCTACACAGAAGATTTCTCAGTAACTTCGTTGATTTGTGTGTGTTCAACTAACAGAGTTCAACCTTCCCTTAGACATAGCAGATTGGAAACCCTCTTTTTGAGAAATTTGCTTTTGGGGATTTCAAGCGTTTTGGGGCCAACAGTAGAAAAGGAAATATCCTCGTATAAAAACTAGAGAGAATCATTCTCAGAAACCGCTTTGTGATGTGTGCGTTCCCCTCACGGAGTTTAACCTTTCTTTTCATAGAGCAGTTTGGACACACTCTGTTTGTGAAGTCTGCAACTGGATATTTGGACCTCTTTGAGGATTTCGTTGGAAGCGGGATTTCTTCATCTAATGCTACACAGAAGATTTCTCAGTAACTACGTTGATTTCTCTGTGTTCAACTAACAGAGTTCAACCTTCCCTTAGACATAGCAGATTGGAAACCCTCTTTTTGTGGAATTTGCAAGTGGAGATTTCAAGCCCTTTGGGGCCAACGGTGGAAAAGGAAATATCCTCGTATAAAAACTGGAGAGAATCATTCTCAGAAAACACTTTGTGATGTGTGCGTTCCATTCACAGAGTTTAACCTTTCCTTTCATAGAGCAGTTTGGAAACACTCTGTTTGTGAAGACTGCAAGTGGATATTTGGACCTCTTTGAGGGTTTCGTTGGAAACGGGATTTCTTCATCTAATGCTAGAAGGAAGAATTCTCAGAAACTTCTTTGATTTGTGTGTGTTCAACTAACAGAGCTGAACCATCCTTTAGACAGAGCAGATTGGAAACCCTCTTTTTGAGGAATTTGCTTGTTGAGATTACAAGCGTTTTGGGGCCAACGGTACAAAAGGAAATATCCTCGTATAAAAACTAGAGAGAATCATTCTCAGAAACCACTTTGTGATGTGTGCGTTCCACTCACAGAGTTTAACCTTTCTTTTCATAGAACAGTTTGGAAACACTCTGTTTGTAAAGTCTGCAAGTGGATATTTGGACCTCTTTGAGGATTTCGTTGGAAGCGGGATTTCTTCATCTAATGCTACACAGAAGATTTCTCAGTAACTTCGTTGATTTGTGTGTGTTCAACTAACAGAGTTCAACCTTCCCTTAGACATAGCAGATTGGAAACCCTCTTTTTGTGGAATTTGCAAGTGGAGATTTCAAGCGTTTTGGGGCCAACGGTAGAAAAGGAATTATCCTCGTATAAAAACTAGAGAGAATCATTCTCAGAAACCACTTTGTGATGTGTGCGTTCCCCTCACAGATTTTAACCTTTCTTTTCATAGAGCAGTTTGGACACACTCTGTTTGTGAAGTCTGCAATTGGATATTTGGCCCTCTTTGAGGATTTCATAGGAAGCGGGATTTCTTCATCTAATGCTACACAGAAGATTTCTCAGTAACTTCGTTGATTTCTGTGTGTTCAACTAACAGAGCTGAACCATCCTTTAGACAGAGCAGATTGGAAACCCTCTTTTTGAGAAATTTGCTTTTGGGGATTTCAAGCGTTTTGGGCCAACGGTAGAAAAGGAATCATCCTCGTATAAAAACTAGAGAGAATCAATCTCAGAAACCACTTTGTGATGTGTGCGTTCCCCTCACAGATTTTAACCTTTCTTTTCATAGAGCAGTTTGGACACACTCTGTTTGTGAAGTCTGCAATTGGATATTTGGCCCTCTTTGAGGATTTCATAGGAAGCGGGATTTCTTCATCTAATGCTACACAGAAGATTTCTCAGTAACTTCGTTGATTTCTGTGTGTTCAACTAACAGAGTTCAACCTTCCCTTAGAGATAGCAGTTTGGAAACCCACTTTTTGTGGAATTTGCAAGTGGAGATTTCAAGCGCTTTGGGGCCAACGGTAGAAAAGGAAATATCCTCGTATAGAAAGTGGAGGGAATCATTCTCAGAAACCACTTTGTGATGTGTGCGTTCCACTCACAGAGTTTAACCTTTCCTTTCATAGAGCAGTTTGGAAACACTCTGTTTGTGAAGACTGCAAGTGGATATTTGGACCTCTTTGAGGATTTCTTTGGAAACGGGATTTCTTCATCTAATGCTAGAAGGAAGAATTCTCAGAAACTTCTTTGATTTGTGTGTGTTCAACTAACGGAGCTGAACCATCCTTTAGACAGAGCAGATTGGAAACCATCTTTTTGAGGAATTTGCTTGTGGAGATTTCAAGCGTTTTGGGGCCAACGGTAGAAAAGGAAATATCCTCGTATAAAAACTAGAGAGAATCATTTTCAGAAACCACTTTGTGTTGTGCGCGTTCCACTCACAGAGTTTAACCTTTCTTTTCATAGAGCAGTTTGGAAACACTCTGTTTGTAAAGTCTGCAAGTGGATATTTGGACCTCTTTGAGGATTTCGTTGGAAGCGGGATTTCTTCATCTAATGCTAGAAGGAAGAATTCCCAGAAATTTCTTTGATTTGTGTGTGTTCAGCTAACAGAGCTGAACCATCCTTTAGACAGAGCAGATTGGAAACCCTCTTTTTGAGGAATTTGCTTGTGGAGATTTCAAGCGTTTTGGGGCCAACTGTAGAAAAGAAATATCCTGGTATAAAAACTAGAGAGAATCATTCTCAGAAACCACTTTGGATGTGTGCGTTCCACTCACAGAGTTTAACCTTTCTTTTCATAGAACAGTTTGGACACACTCTGTTTGTAAAGTCTGCAAGTGGATATTTGGACCTCTTTGAGGATTTCGTTGGAAGCGGGATTTCTTCATCTAATGCTACACAGAAGATTTCTCAGTAACTTCGTTGATTTCTGTGTGTTCAACTAACAGAGTTCAACCTTCCCTTAGACATAGCAGATTGGAAACCCTCTTTTTGTGGAATTTGCAAGTGGAGATTTCAAGCGCTTTGGGGCCAACGGTAGAAAAGGAAATATCCTCGTATAAAAACTGGAGAGAATCATTCTCAGAAAACACTTTGTGATGTGTGCGTTCCACTCACAGAGTTTAACCTTTCCTTTCATAGAGCAGTTTGGAAACACTCTGTTTGTGAAGACTGCAAGTGGATATTTGGACCTCTTTGAGGGTTTCGTTGGAAACGGGATTTCTTCATCTAATGCTAGAAGGAAGAATTCTCAGAAACTTCTTTGATTTGTGTGTGTTCAACTAACGGAGCTGAACCATGCTTTAGACAGAGCAGATTGGAAACCCTCTTTTTGAGGAATTTGCTTGTGGAGATTACAAGCGTTTTGGGGCCAACGGTAGAAAAGGAAATATCCTCGTATAAAAACTAGAGAGAATCATTCTCAGAAACCACTTTGTGATGTGTGCGTTCCACTCACAGAGTTTAACGTTTCTTTTCATAGAACAGTTTGGAAACACTCTGTTTGTAAAGTCTGCAAGTGGATATTTGGACCTCTTTGAGGATTTCGTTGGAAGCGGGATTTCTTCATCTAATGCTACACAGAAGATTTCTCAGTAACTTCGTTGATTTGTGTGTGTTCAACTAACAGAGTTCAACCTTCCCTTAGACATAGCAGATTGGAAACCCTCTTTTTGTGGAATTTGCAAGTGGAGATTTCAAGCGTTTTGGGGCCAACGGTAGAAAAGGAATCATCCTCGTATAAAAACTAGAGAGAATCATTCTCAGAAACCACTTTGTGATGTGTGCGTTCCCCTCACAGATTTTAACCTTTCTTTTCATAGAGCAGTTTGGACACACTCTGTTTGTGAAGTCTGCAATTGGATATTTGGCCCTCTTTGAGGATTTCATAGGAAGCGGGATTTCTTCATCTAATGCTACACAGAAGATTTCTCAGTAACTTCGTTGATTTCTGTGTGTTCAACTAACAGAGTTCAACCTTCCCTTAGAGATAGCAGATTGGAAACCCACTTTTTGTGGAATTTGCAAGTGGAGATTTCAAGCGCTTTGGGGCCAACGGTAGAAAAGGAAATATCCTCGTATAGAAAGTGGAGAGAATCATTCTCAGAAACCACTTTGTGATGTGTGCGTTCCACTCACAGAGTTTAACCTTTCCTTTCATAGAGCAGTTTGGAAACACTCTGTTTGTGAAGACTGCAAGTGGATATTTGGACCTCTTTGAGGATTTCTTTGGAAACGGGATTTCTTCATCTAATGCTAGAAGGAAGAATTCTCAGAAACTTCTTTGATTTGTGTGTGTTCAACTAACGGAGCTGAACCATCCTTTAGACAGAGCAGATTGGAAACCATCTTTTTGAGGAATTTGCTTGTGGAGATTTCAAGCGTTTTGGGGCCAACGGTAGAAAAGGAAATATCCTCGTATAAAAACTAGAGAGAATCATTTTCAGAAACCACTTTGTGTTGTGCGCGTTCCACTCACAGAGTTTAACCTTTCTTTTCATAGAGCAGTTTGGAAACACTCTGTTTGTAAAGTCTACAAGTGGATATTTGGACCTCTTTGAGGATTTCGTTGGAAGCGGGATTTCTTCATCTAATGCTAGAAGGAAGAATTCCCAGAAATTTCTTTGATTTGTGTGTGTTCAGCTAACAGAGCTGAACCATCCTTTAGACAGAGCAGATTGGAAACCCTCTTTTTGAGGAATTTGCTTGTGGAGATTTCAAGCGTTTTGGGGCCAACTGTAGAAAAGAAATATCCTGGTATAAAAACTAGAGAGAATCATTCTCAGAAACCACTTTGGATGTGTGCGTTCCACTCACAGAGTTTAACCTTTCTTTTCATAGAACAGTTTGGAAACACTCTGTTTGTAAAGTCTGCAAGTGGATACTTGGACCTCTTTGAGGATTTCGTTGGAAGCGGGATTTCTTCATCTAATGCTACACAGAAGATTTCTCAGTAACTTCGTTGATTTGTGTGTGTTCAACTAACAGAGTTCAACCTTCCCTTAGACATAGCAGATTGGAAACCCTCTTTTTGTGGAACTTGCAAGTGGAGATTTCAAGCGTTTTTGGGGCCAACGGTAGAAAAGGAAATATCCTCGTATAAAAAATAGAGAGAATCATTCTCAGAAACCGCTTTGGGATGTGTGCGTTCCCCTCAAGGAGTTTAACCTCTCTTTTCGTAGAGCAGTTTGGACACACTCTGTTTGTGAAGTCTGCAAGTGGATATTTGGCCCTCTTTGAGGATTTCGTTGGAAGCGGGATTTCTTCATCTAATGCTACACAGAAGATTTCTCAGTAACTTCGTTGATTTCTGTGTGTTCAACTAACAGAGTTCAACCTTCCCTTAGACATAGCAGATTGGAAACCCTCTTTTTGTGGAATTTGCAAGTGGAGATTTCAAGCGCTTTGGGGCCAACGGTAGAAAAGGAAATATCCTCGTATAAAAACTGGAGAGAATCATTCTCAGAAAACACTTTGGGATGTGTGCATTCCACTCACAGAGTTTAACCTTTCCTTTCATAGAGCAGTTTGGAAACACTCTGTTTGTGAAGACTGCAAGTGGATATTTGGACCTCTTTGAGGGTTTCGTTGGAAACGGGATTTCTTCATCTAATGCTAGAAGGAAGAATTCTCAGAAACTTCTTTGATTTGTGTGTGTTCAACTAACGGAACTGAACCATCCTTTAGACAGAGCAGATTGGAAACCCTCTTTTTGAGGAATTTGCTTGTGGAGATTACAAGCGTTTTGGGGCCAACGGTAGAAAAGGAAATATCCTCGTATAAAAACTAGAGAGAATCATTCTCAGAAACCACTTTGTGATGTGTGCGTTCCACTCACAGAGTTTAACCTTTCTTTTCATAGAACAGTTTGGAAACACTCTGTTTGTAAAGTCTGCAAGTGGATATTTGGACCTCTTTGAGGATTTCGTTGGAAGCGGGATTTCTTCATCTAATGCTACACAGAAGATTTCTCAGTAACTTCGTTGATTTGTGTGTGTTCAACTAACAGAGTTCAACCTTCCCTTAGACATAGCAGATTGGAAACCCTCTTTTTGTGGAATTTGCAAGTGGAGATTTCAAGCGTTTTGGGGCCAACGGTAGAAAAGGAATTATCCTCGTATAAAAACTAGAGAGAATCATTCTCAGAAACCACTTTGTGATGTGTGCGTTCCCCTCACAGATTTTAACCTTTCTTTTCATAGAGCAGTTTGGACACACTCTGTTTGTGAAGTCTGCAAGTGGACATTTGGACCTCTTTGAGGATTTCATAGGAAGCGGGATTTCTTCATCTAATGCTACACAGAAGATTTCTCAGTAACTTCGTTGATTTCTGTGTGTTCAACTAACAGAGTTCAACCTTTCCTTAGAGATAGCAGATTGGAAACCCACTTTTTGTGGAATTTGCAAGTGGAGATTTCAAGCGCTTTGGGGCCAACGGTAGAAAAGGAAATATCCTCGCATAAAAACTAGAGAGAATCATTCTCAGAAACCACTTTGTGTAGTGTGCGTTCCACTCACAGAGTTCAATCTTTCCTTTCATAGAGCAGTTTGGAAACACTCTGTTTGTGAAGTCTGCAAGTGGATATTTGGACCTCTTTGAGGGTTTCGTTGGAAACGGGATTTCTTCATCTAATGCTAGAAGGAAGAATTCTCAGAAACTTCTTTGATTTGTGTGTGTTCAACTAACAGAGCTGAACCATCCTTTAGACAGAGCAGATTGGAAACCCTCTTTTTGAGGAATTTGCTTGTGGAGATTACAAGCGTTTTGGGGCCAACGGTAGAAAAGGAAATATCCTCGTATAAAAACTAGAGAGAAACATTCTCAGAAACCACTTTGTGATGTGTGCGTTCCACTCACAGAGTTTAACCTTTCTTTTCATAGAACAGTTTTGAAACACTCTGTTTGTGAAGTCTGCAATTGGATATTTGGCCCTCTTTGAGGATTTCATAGGAAGCGGGATTTCTTCATCTAATGCTACACAGAAGATTTCTCAGTAACTTCGTTGATTTCTGTGTGTTCAACAAACAGAGTTCAACCTTCCCTTAGAGATAGCAGATTGGAAACCCACTTTTTGTGGAATTTGCAAGTGGAGATTTCAAGCGCTTTGGGGCCAACGGTAGAAAAGGAAATATCCTCGTAGAAAAAGTGGAGAGAATCATTCTCAGAAACCACTTTGTGATGTTTGCGTTCCACTCACAGAGTTTAACCTTTCCTTTCATAGAGCAGTTTGGAAACACTGTTTGTGAAGACTGCAAGTGGATATTTGGACCTCTTTGAGGATTTCTTTGGAAACGGGATTTCTTCATCTAATGCTAGAAGGAAGAATTCTCAGAAACTTCTTTGATTTGTGTGTGTTCAACTAACAGAGCTGAACCATCCTTTAGACAGAGCAGATTGGAAACCATCTTTTTGAGGAATTTGCTTGTGGAGATTTCAAGCGTTTTGGGGCCAACGGTAGAAAAGGAAATATCCTCGTATAAAAACTAGAGAGAATCATTTTCAGAAACCACTTTGTGTTGTGCGCGTTCCACTCACAGAGTTTAACCTTTCTTTTCATAGAGCAGTTTGGAAACACTCTGTTTGTAAAGTCTGCAAGTGGATATTTGGACCTCTTTGAGGATTTCGTTGGAAGCGGGATTTCTTCATCTAATGCTACACAGAAGATTTCTCAGTAACTTCGTTGATTTGTGTGTGTTCAACTAACAGAGTTCAACCTTCCCTTAGAGATAGCAGCTTGGAAACCCTCTTTTTGTGGAATTTGCAAGTGGAGATTTCAAGCGCTTTGGGGCCAACGGTAGAAAAGGAAATATCTTCGTATAAAAACTAGAGAGAACCATTCTCAGAAACCACTTTGTGTTGTGCGCGTTCCACTCACAGAGTTTAACCTTTTCTTTCATAGAGCAGTTTGGAAACACTCTGTTTGTGAAGTCTGCAAGTGGATATTTGGACCTCTTTGAGGATTTCGTTGGAATCGGGATTTCTTCATCTAATGCTAGAAGGAAGAATTCTCAGAAACTTCTTTGATATGTGTGTGTTCAACTAACAGAGCTGAACCATCCTTTAGACAGAGCAGATTGGAAACCCTCTTTTTGAGGAATTTGCTCGTGGAGGTTTCAAGCGTTTTGGGGCCAACGGTAGAAAAGGAAATATCCTCGTATAAAAACTAGAGAGAATCATTCTCAGAAACCACTTTGTGATGTGTGCGTTCCACTCACAGAGTTTAATCTTTCTTTTCATAGAGCCGTTTGGAAACACTCTGTTTGTAAAGTCTGCAAGTGGATATTTGGACCTCTTTGAGGATTTCGTTGGAAGCGGGATTTCTTCATCTAATGCTACACAGAAGATTTCTCAGTAACTTCGTTGATTTCTGTGCGTTCAACTAACAGAGTTCAACCTTCCCTTAGACATAGCAGTTTGGAAACCCTCTTTTTGTGGAATTTGCAAGTGGAGATTTCAAGCGCTTTGGGGCCAACTGTAGAAAAGGAAATATCCTCGTATAAAAACTAGAGAGAATCATTCTCAGAAACCACTTTGTGTAGTGTGCGTTCCACTCACAGAGTTCAATCTTTCCTTTCATAGAGCAGTTTGGAAACACTCTGTTTGTAAAGTCTGCAAGTGGATAATAGGACCTCTTTGAGGATTTCGTTGGAAGCGGGATTTCTTCATCTAATGCTACACAGAAGATTTCTCAGTAACTTCGTTGATTTGTGTGTGTTCAACTAACAGAGTTCAACATTCCCCTACACATAGCAGATTGGAAACCCTCTTTTTGTGGAATTTGCAAGTGGAGATTTCAAGTGCTTTGGGGCCAACGGTTGAAAAGGAAATATCCTCGAATAAAAAGTGGAGAGAATCATTCTCAGAAACCACTTTGTGTAGTGTGCGTTCCACTCACAGAGTTCAACCTTTCCTTTCATACGACAGTTTGGAAACACTCTGTTTGTTAAGACTGCAAGTGGATATTTGGACCTCTTTGAGGATTTCGTTGGAAACGGGATTTCTTCATCTAATGCTAGAAGGAAGAATTCTCAGAAACTTCTTTGATTTGTGTGTGTTCAACTAACGGAGCTGAACCATCCTTTAGACAGAGCAGATTGGAAACCCTCTTTTTGAGGAATTTGCTTGTGGAGATTTCAAGCGTTTTGGGGCCAACGGTAGAAAAGGAAATATCCTGGTATAAAAACTAGAGAGAATCATTCTCAGAAACCACTTTGTGATGTGTGCGTTCCACTCACAGAATTTAACCTTTCTTTTCATAGAGCAGTTTGGAAACACTCTGATTGTAAAGATTGCAAGTGGATATTTGGACCTCTTTGAGGATTTCGTTGGAAGCGGGATTTCTTCATCTAATGCTACACAGAAGATTTCTCAGTAACTTCGTTGATTTGTGTGTGTTCAACTAACAGAGTTCAACCTTCCCTTAGACATAGCAGATTGGAAACCCTCTTTTTGTGGAATTTGCAAGTGGAGATTTCAAGCGTTTTGGGGCCAACGGTAGAAAACGAAATATCCTCGTATAAAAAATAGAGAGAATCATTCTCAGAAACCGCTTTGTGATGTGTGCGTTCCCCTCACGGAGTTTAACCTTTCTTTTCATAGAGCAGTTTGGACACACTCTGTTTGTGAAGTCTGCAAGTGGATATTTGGACCTCTTTGAGGATTTCTTTGGAGGCGTGATCTCATCATCTAATGCTACACAGAAGATTTCTCAGTAACTTCATTGATTTCTGTGTGTTCAACTAACAGAGTTCAACTTTCCCTTAGACATAGCAGACTGGAAACCCTCTTTTGGTGGAATTTGCAAGTGGAGATTTCAAGTGCTTTGGGGCCAACGGTAGAAAAGGAAATATCCTCGTATAAAAACTGGAGAGAATCATTCTCAGAAAACACTTTGTGATGTGTGCGTTCCACTCACAGAGTTTAACCTTTCCTGTCTTAGAGCAGTTTGGAAACACTCTGTTTGTGAAGTCTGCAAGTGGATATTTGGACCTCTTTGAGGGTTTCGTTGGAAACGGGATTTCTTCATCTAATGCTAGAAGGAAGAATTCTCAGAAACTTCTTTGATTTGTGTGTGTTCAACTAACGGAGCTGAACCATCCTTTAGACAGAGCAGATTGGAAACCATCTTTTTGAGGAATTTGCTTGTGGAGATTTCAAGCGTTTTGGGGCCAACGGTAGAAAAGGAAATATCCTCGTATAAAAACTAGAGAGAATCATTTTCAGAAACCACTTTGTGTTGTGCGCGTTCCACTCACAGAGTTTAACCTTTCTTTTCATAGAGCAGTTTGGAAACACTCTGTTTGTAAAGTCTGCAAGTGGATATTTGGACCTCTTTGAGGATTTCGTTGGAAGCGGGATTTCTTCATCTAATGCTACACAGAAGATTTCTCAGTAACTTCGTTGATTTGTGTGTGTTCAACGAACAGAGTTCAACCTTCCCTTAGAGATATCAGCTTGGAAACCCTCTTTTTGTGGAATTTGCAAGTGGAGATTTCAAGCGCTTTGGGGCCAACGGTAGAAAAGGAAATATCTTCGTATAAAAACTAGAGAGAACCATTCTCAGAAACCACTTTGTGTTGTGCGCGTTCCACTCACAGAGTTTAACCTTTCTTTTCATAGAGCAGTTTGGAAACACTCTGTTGTGAAGTCTGCAAGTGGATATTTGGACCTCTTTGAGGATTTCGTTGGAATCGGGATTTCTTCATCTAATGCTAGAAGGAAGAATTCTCAGAAACTTCTTTGATATGTGTGTGTTCAACTGACAGAGCTGAACCCTCCTTTAGACAGAGCAGAATGGAAACCCTCTTTTTGTGGAATTTGCTTGTGGAGATTTCAAGCCTTTTGGGGCCAACGGTGGAAAAGGAAATATCCTCGTATAAAAACTAGAGAGAATCATTCTCAGAAACCACTTTGTGATGTGTGCGTTCCACTCACAGAGTTTAATCTTTCTTTTCATAGAACAGTTTGGAAACACTCTGTTTGTAAAGTCTGCAAGTGGATATTTGGACCTCTTTGAGGATTTCGTTGGAAGCGGGATTTCTTCATCTAATGCTACACAGAAGATTTCTCAGTAACTTCGTTGATTTCTGTGTGTTCAACTAACAGAGTTCAACCTTCCCTTAGACATAGCAGATTGGAAACCCTCTTTTTGTGGAATTTGCAATTGGAGATTTCAAGCGCTTTGGGGTCAACTGTAGAAAAGGAAATATCCTCGTATAAAAACTAGAGAGAATCATTCTCAGAAACCACTTTGTGTAGTGTGCGTCCCACTCACAGAGTTCAATGTTTCCTTTCATACGGCAGTTTGGAAACACTCTGTTTGTGAAGACTGCAAGTGGATATTTCGACATCTTTGAGGATTTCGTTGGATACGGGATTTCTTCATCTAATGCTAGAAGGAAGAATTCCCAGAAATTCCTTTGATTTGTGTGTGTTCAGCTAACAGAGCTGAACCATGCTTTCGACAGAGCAGATTGGAAACCCTCTTTTTGAGGAATTTGCTTGTGGAGATTACAAGCATTTTGGGGCCAACGGTAGAAAAGGAAATATCCTCGTATAAAAACTAGAGAGAATCATTCTCAGAAACCACTTTGTGATGTGTGCGTTCCACTCACAGAGTTTAACCTTTCTTTTCATAGAACAGTTTGGAAACACTCTGTTTGTAAAGTCTGCAAGTGGATACTTGGACCTCTTTGAGGATTTCGTTGGAAGCGGGATTTCTTCATCTAATGCTACACAGAAGATTTCTCAGTAACTTCGTTGATTTCTGTGTGTTCAACTAACAGAGTTCAACCTTCCCTTAGACATAGCAGATTGGAAACCCTCTTTTTGTGGAATTTGCAAGTGGAGATTTCAAGCGTTTTGGGGCCAACGGTAGAAAAGGAATTATCCTCGTATATAAACTAGAGAGAATCATTCTCAGAAACCACTTTGTGATGTGTGCGTTCCCCTCACAGATTTTAACCTTTCTTTTCATAGAGCAGTTTGGACACACTCTGTTTGTGAAGTCTGCAATTGGATATTTGGCCCTCTTTGAGGATTTCTTTGGAAGCGGGATTTCTTCATCTAATGCTACACAGAAGATTTCTCAGTAACTTCGTTGATTTCTGTGTGTTCAACTAACAGAGCTGAACCATCCTTTAGACAGAGCAGATTGGAAACCCTCTTTTTGAGAAATTTGCTTTTGGGGATTTCAAGCGTTTTGGGGCCAACGGTAGAAAAGGAAATATCCTCGTATAAAAACTAGAGAGAATCATTCTCAGAAACCGCTTTGTGATGTGTGCGTTCCCCTCACGGAGTTTAACCTTTCTTTTCATAGAGCAGTTTGGACACACTCTGTTTGTGAAGTCTGCAAGTGGATATTTGGACCTCTTTGAGGATTTCGTTGGAAGCGGGATTTCTTCATCTAATGCTACACAGAAGATTTCTCAGTAACTTCGTTGATTTCTGTGTGTTCAACTAACAGAGTTCAACCTTCCCTTATACATAGCAGTTTGGAAACCCTCTTTTTGTGGAATTTGCAAGTGGAGATTTCAAGCGCTTTGGGGCCAACGGTAGAAAAGGAAATATCCTCGCATAAAAACTAGAGAGAATCATTCTCAGAAACCACTTTGTGTAGTGTGCGTTCCACTCACAGAGTTCAATCTTTCCTTTCATAGAGCAGTTTGGAAACACTCTGTTTGTGAAGTCTGCAAGTGGATATTTGGACCTCTTTGAGGGTTTCGTTGGAAACGGGATTTCTTCATCTAATGCTAGAAGGAAGAATTCTCAGAAACTTCTTTGATTTGTGTGTGTTCAACTAACAGAGCTGAACCATCCTTTAGACAGAGCAGATTGGAAACCCTCTTTTTGAGGAATTTGCTTGTGGAGATTTCAAGCGTTTTGGGGCCAACGGTAGAAAAGGAAATATCCTCGTATAAAAACTAGAGAGAAACATTCTCAGAAACCACTTTGTGATGTGTGCGTTCCACTCACAGAGTTTAACCTTTCTTTTCATAGAACAGTTTTGAAACACTCTGTTTGTGACGTCTGCAATTGGATATTTGGCCCTCTTTGAGGATTTCATAGGAAGCGGGATTTCTTCATCTAATGCTACACAGAAGATTTCTCAGTAACTTCGTTGATTTCTGTGTGTTCAACTAACAGAGTTCAACCTTCCCTTAGAGATAGCAGATTGGAAACCCACTTTTTGTGGAATTTGCAAGTGGAGATTTCAAGCGCTTTGGGGCCAACGGTAGAAAAGGAAATATCCTCGTAGAAAAAGTGGAGAGAATCATTCTCAGAAACCACTTTGTGATGTTTGCGTTCCACTCACAGAGTTTAACCTTTCCTTTCATAGAGCAGTTTGGAAACACTGTTTGTGAAGACTGCAAGTGGATATTTGGACCTCTTTGAGGATTTCTTTGGAAACGGGATTTCTTCATCTAATGCTAGAAGGAAGAATTCTCAGAAACTTCTTTGATTTGTGTGTGTTCAACTAACAGAGCTGAACCATCCTTTAGACAGAGCAGATTGGAAACCATCTTTTTGAGGAATTTGCTTGTGGAGATTTCAAGCGTTTTGGGGCCAACGGTAGAAAAGGAAATATCCTCGTATAAAAACTAGAGAGAATCATTTTCAGAAACCACTTTGTGTTGTGCGCGTTCCACTCACAGAGTTTAACCTTTCTTTTCATAGAGCAGTTTGGAAACACTCTGTTTGTAAAGTCTGCAAGTGGATATTTGGACCTCTTTGAGGATTTCGTTGGAAGCGGGATTTCTTCATCTAATGCTACACAGAAGATTTCTCAGTAACTTCGTTGATTTGTGGGTGTTCAACTAACAGAGTTCAACCTTCCCTTAGAGATAGCAGCTTGGAAACCCTCTTTTTGTGGAATTTGCAAGTGGAGATTTCAAGCGCTTTGGGGCCAACGGTAGAAAAGGAAATATCTTCGTATAAAAACTAGAGAGAACCATTCTCAGAAACCACTTTGTGTTGTGCGCGTTCCACTCACAGAGTTTAACCTTTTTTTTCATAGAGCAGTTTGGAAACACTCTGTTTGTGAAGTCTGCAAGTGGATATTTGGACCTCTTTGAGGATTTCGTTGGAATCGGGATTTCTTCATCTAATGCTAGAAGGAAGAATTCTCAGAAACTTCTTTGATATGTGTGTGTTCAACTAACAGAGCTGAACCATCCTTTAGACAGAGCAGATTGGAAACCCTCTTTTTGAGGAATTTGCTCGTGGAGGTTTCAAGCGTTTTGGGGCCAACGGTAGAAAAGGAAATATCCTCGTATAAAAACTAGAGAGAATCATTCTCAGAAACCACTTTGTGATGTGTGCGTTCCACTCACAGAGTTTAATCTTTCTTTTCATAGAGCCGTTTGGAAACACTCTGTTTGTAAAGTCTGCAAGTGGATATTTGGACCTCTTTGAGGATTTCGTTGGAAGCGGGATTTCTTCATCTAATGCTACACAGAAGATTTCTCAGTAACTTCGTTGATTTCTGTGCGTTCAACTAACAGAGTTCAACCTTCCCTTAGACATAGCAGTTTGGAAACCCTCTTTTTGTGGAATTTGCAAGTGGAGATTTCAAGCGCTTTGGGGCCAACTGTAGAAAAGGAAATATCCTCGTATAAAAACTAGAGAGAATCATTCTCAGAAACCACTTTGTGTAGTGTGCGTTCCACTCACAGAGTTCAATCTTTCCTTTCATAGAGCAGTTTGGAAACACTCTGTTTGTAAAGTCTGCAAGTGGATAATAGGACCTCTTTGAGGATTTCGTTGGAAGCGGGATTTCTTCATCTAATGCTACACAGAAGATTTCTCAGTAACTTCGTTGATTTCTGTGTGTTCAACTAACAGAGTTCAACATTCCCCTACACATAGCAGATTGGAAACCCTCTTTTTGTGGAATTTGCAAGTGGAGATTTCAAGTGCTTTGGGGCCAACGGTTGAAAAGGAAATATCCTCGAATAAAAAGTGGAGAGAATCATTCTCAGAAACCACTTTGTGTAGTGTGCGTTCCACTCACAGAGTTCAACCTTTCCTTTCATACGGCAGTTTGGAAACACTCTGTTTGTTAAGACTGCAAGTGGATATTTGGACCTCTTTGAGGATTTCGTTGGAAACGGGATTTCTTCATCTAATGCTAGAAGGAAGAATTCTCAGAAACTTCTTTGATTTGTGTGTGTTCAACTAACGGAGCTGAACCATCCTTTAGACAGAGCAGATTGGAAACCCTCTTTTTGAGGAATTTGCTTGTGGAGATTTCAAGCGTTTTGGGGCCAACGGTAGAAAAGGAAATATCCTGGTATAAAAACTAGAGAGAATCATTCTCAGAAACCACTTTGTGATGTGTGCGTTCCACTCACAGAATTTAACCTTTCTTTTCATAGAGCAGTTTGGAAACACTCTGATTGTAAAGATTGCAAGTGGATATTTGGACCTCTTTGAGGATTTCGTTGGAAGCGGGATTTCTTCATCTAATGCTACACAGAAGATTTCTCAGTAACTTCGTTGATTTGTGTGTGTTCAACTAACAGAGTTCAACCTTCCCTTAGACATAGCAGATTGGAAACCCTCTTTTTGTGGAATTTGCAAGTGGAGATTTCAAGCGTTTTGGGGCCAACGGTAGAAAACGAAATATCCTCGTATAAAAAATAGAGAGAATCATTCTCAGAAACCGCTTTGTGATGTGTGCGTTCCCCTCACGGAGTTTAACCTTTCTTTTCATAGAGCAGTTTGGACACACTCTGTTTGTGAAGTCTGCAAGTGGATATTTGGACCTCTTTGAGGATTTCTTTGGAGGCGTGATCTCATCATCTAATGCTACACAGAAGATTTCTCAGTAACTTCATTGATTTCTGTGTGTTCAACTAACAGAGTTCAACTTTCCCTTAGACATAGCAGACTGGAAACCCTCTTTTGGTGGAATTTGCAAGTGGAGATTTCAAGTGCTTTGGGGCCAACGGTAGAAAAGGAAATATCCTCGTATAAAAACTGGAGAGAATCATTCTCAGAAAACACTTTGTGATGTGTGCGTTCCACTCACAGAGTTTAACCTTTCCTGTCTTAGAGCAGTTTGGAAACACTCTGTTTGTGAAGTCTGCAAGTGGATATTTGGACCTCTTTGAGGGTTTCGTTGGAAACGGGATTTCTTCATCTAATGCTAGAAGGAAGAATTCTCAGAAACTTCTTTGATTTGTGTGTGTTCAACTAACGGAGCTGAACCATCCTTTAGACAGAGCAGATTGGAAACCCTCTTTTTGAGGAATTTGCTTGTGGAGATTTCAAGCGTTTTGGGGCCAACGGTAGAAAAGGAAATATCCTCGTGTAAAAACTAGAGAGAATCATTCTCAGAAACCATTTTGTGATGTGTGCGTTCCACTCACAGAATTTAACCTTTCTTTTCATAGAGCAGTTTGGAAACACTCTGATTGTAAAGACTGCAAGTGGATATTTGGACCTCTTTGAGGATTTCGTTGGAAGCGGGATTTCTTCATCTAATGCTACACAGAAGATTTCTCAGTAACTCCGTTGATTTCTGTGTGTTCAACTAACAGAGTTCAACCTTCCCTTAGACATAGCAGATTGGAAACCCACTTTTTGTGGAATTTGCAAGTGGAGATTTCAAGCGCTTTGGGGCCAACGGTAGAAAAGGAAATATCCTCGTATAAAAACTAGAGAGAATCATTCTCAGAAACCACTTTGTGATGTGTGCGTTCCACTCACAGAGTTTAATCTTTCTTTTCATAGAGCAGTTTGGAAACACTCTGATTGTAAAGATTGCAAGTGGATATTTGGACCTCTTTGAGGATTTCGTTGGAAGCGGGATTTCTTCATCTAATGCTACACAGAAGATTTCTCAGTAACTTCGTTGATTTGTGTGTGTTCAACTAACAGAGTTCAACCTTCCCTTAGACATAGCAGATTGGAAACCCTCTTTTTGTGGAATTTGCAAGTGGAGATTTCAAGCGTTTTGGGGCCAACGGTAGAAAACGAAATATCCTCGTATAAAAAATAGAGAGAATCATTCTCAGAAACCGCTTTGTGATGTGTGCGTTCCCCTCACGGAGTTTAACCTTTCTTTTCATAGAGCAGTTTGGACACACTCTGTTTGTGAAGTCTGCAAGTGGATATTTGGACCTCTTTGAGGATTTCTTTGGAGGCGTGATCTCATCATCTAATGCTACACAGAAGATTTCTCAGTAACTTCATTGATTTCTGTGTGTTCAACTAACAGAGTTCAACTTTCCCTTAGACATAGCAGACTGGAAACCCTCTTTTGGTGGAATTTGCAAGTGGAGATTTCAAGTGCTTTGGGGCCAACGGTAGAAAAGGAAATATCCTCGTATAAAAACTGGAGAGAATCATTCTCAGAAAACACTTTGTGATGTGTGCGTTCCACTCACAGAGTTTAACCTTTCCTGTCTTAGAGCAGTTTGGAAACACTCTGTTTGTGAAGTCTGCAAGTGGATATTTGGACCTCTTTGAGGGTTTCGTTGGAAACGGGATTTCTTCATCTAATGCTAGAAGGAAGAATTCTCAGAAACTTCTTTGATTTGTGTGTGTTCAACTAACGGAGCTGAACCATCCTTTAGACAGAGCAGATTGGAAACCCTCTTTTTGAGGAATTTGCTTGTGGAGATTTCAAGCGTTTTGGGGCCAACGGTAGAAAAGGAAATATCCTCGTGTAAAAACTAGAGAGAATCATTCTCAGAAACCATTTTGTGATGTGTGCGTTCCACTCACAGAATTTAACCTTTCTTTTCATAGAGCAGTTTGGAAACACTCTGATTGTAAAGACTGCAAGTGGATATTTGGACCTCTTTGAGGATTTCGTTGGAAGCGGGATTTCTTCATCTAATGCTACACAGAAGATTTCTCAGTAACTCCGTTGATTTCTGTGTGTTCAACTAACAGAGTTCAACCTTCCCTTAGACATAGCAGATTGGAAACCCACTTTTTGTGGAATTTGCAAGTGGAGATTTCAAGCGCTTTGGGGCCAACGGTAGAAAAGGAAATATCCTCGTAGAAAAAGTGGAGAGAATCATTCTCAGAAACCACTTTGTGATGTTTGCGTTCCACTCACAGAGTTTAACCTTTCCTTTCATAGAGCAGTTTGGAAACACTGTTTGTGAAGACTGCAAGTGGATATTTGGACCTCTTTGAGGATTTCTTTGGAAACGGGATTTCTTCATCTAATGCTAGAAGGAAGAATTCTCAGAAACTTCTTTGATTTGTGTGTGTTCAACTAACAGAGCTGAACCATCCTTTAGACAGAGCAGATTGGAAACCATCTTTTTGAGGAATTTGCTTGTGGAGATTTCAAGCGTTTTGGGGCCAACGGTAGAAAAGGAAATATCCTCGTATAAAAACTAGAGAGAATCATTCTCAGAAACCACTTTGTGATGTGTGCGTTCCACTCACAGAGTTTAATCTTTCTTTTCATAGAGCCGTTTGGAAACACTCTGTTTGTAAAGTCTGCAAGTGGATATTTGGACCTCTTTGAGGATTTCGTTGGAAGCGGGATTTCTTCATCTAATGCTACACAGAAGATTTCTCAGTAACTTCGTTGATTTCTGTGCGTTCAACTAACAGAGTTCAACCTTCCCTTAGACATAGCAGTTTGGAAACCCTCTTTTTGTGGAATTTGCAAGTGGAGATTTCAAGCGCTTTGGGGCCAACTGTAGAAAAGGAAATATCCTCGTATAAAAACTAGAGAGAATCATTCTCAGAAACCACTTTGTGTAGTGTGCGTTCCACTCACAGAGTTCAATCTTTCCTTTCATAGAGCAGTTTGGAAACACTCTGTTTGTAAAGTCTGCAAGTTGATAATAGGACCTCTTTGAGGATTTCGTTGGAAGCGGGATTTCTTCATCTAATGCTACACAGAAGATTTCTCAGTAACTTCGTTGATTTGTGTGTGTTCAACTAACAGAGTTCAACATTCCCCTACACATAGCAGATTGGAAACCCTCTTTTTGTGGAATTTGCAAGTGGAGATTTCAAGTGCTTTGGGGCCAACGGTTGAAAAGGAAATATCCTCGAATAAAAAGTGGAGAGAATCATTCTCAGAAACCACTTTGTGTAGTGTGCGTTCCACTCACAGAGTTCAACCTTTCCTTTCATACGGCAGTTTGGAAACACTCTGTTTGTTAAGACTGCAAGTGGATATTTGGACCTCTTTGAGGATTTCGTTGGAAACGGGATTTCTTCATCTAATGCTAGAAGGAAGAATTCTCAGAAACTTCTTTGATTTGTGTGTGTTCAACTAACGGAGCTGAACCATCCTTTAGACAGAGCAGATTGGAAACCCTCTTTTTGAGGAATTTGCTTGTGGAGATTTCAAGCGTTTTGGGGCCAACGGTAGAAAAGGAAATATCCTGGTATAAAAACTAGAGAGAATCATTCTCAGAAACCACTTTGTGATGTGTGCGTTCCACTCACAGAATTTAACCTTTCTTTTCATAGAGCAGTTTGGAAACACTCTGATTGTAAAGATTGCAAGTGGATATTTGGACCTCTTTGAGGATTTCGTTGGAAGCGGGATTTCTTCATCTAATGCTACACAGAAGATTTCTCAGTAACTTCGTTGATTTGTGTGTGTTCAACTAACAGAGTTCAACCTTCCCTTAGACATAGCAGATTGGAAACCCTCTTTTTGTGGAATTTGCAAGTGGAGATTTCAAGCGTTTTGGGGCCAACGGTAGAAAACGAAATATCCTCGTATAAAAAATAGAGAGAATCATTCTCAGAAACCGCTTTGTGATGTGTGCGTTCCCCTCACGGAGTTTAACCTTTCTTTTCATAGAGCAGTTTGGACACACTCTGTTTGTGAAGTCTGCAAGTGGATATTTGGACCTCTTTGAGGATTTCTTTGGAGGCGTGATCTCATCATCTAATGCTACACAGAAGATTTCTCAGTAACTTCATTGATTTCTGTGTGTTCAACTAACAGAGTTCAACTTTCCCTTAGACATAGCAGACTGGAAACCCTCTTTTGGTGGAATTTGCAAGTGGAGATTTCAAGTGCTTTGGGGCCAACGGTAGAAAAGGAAATATCCTCGTATAAAAACTGGAGAGAATCATTCTCAGAAAACACTTTGTGATGTGTGCGTTCCACTCACAGAGTTTAACCTTTCCTGTCTTAGAGCAGTTTGGAAACACTCTGTTTGTGAAGTCTGCAAGTGGATATTTGGACCTCTTTGAGGGTTTCGTTGGAAACGGGATTTCTTCATCTAATGCTAGAAGGAAGAATTCTCAGAAACTTCTTTGATTTGTGTGTGTTCAACTAACGGAGCTGAACCATCCTTTAGACAGAGCAGATTGGAAACCCTCTTTTTGAGGAATTTGCTTGTGGAGATTTCAAGCGTTTTGGGGCCAACGGTAGAAAAGGAAATATCCTCGTGTAAAAACTAGAGAGAATCATTCTCAGAAACCATTTTGTGATGTGTGCGTTCCACTCACAGAATTTAACCTTTCTTTTCATAGAGCAGTTTGGAAACACTCTGATTGTAAAGACTGCAAGTGGATATTTGGACCTCTTTGAGGATTTCGTTGGAAGCGGGATTTCTTCATCTAATGCTACACAGAAGATTTCTCAGTAACTTCGTTGATTTCTGTGTGTTCAACTAACAGAGTTCAACCTTCCCTTAGACATAGCAGATTGGAAACCCTCTTTTTGTGGAATTTGCAAGTGGAGATTTCAAGCGTTTTGGGGCCAACGGTAGAAAACGAAATATCCTCGTATAAAAAATAGAGAGAATCATTCTCAGAAACCGCTTTGTGATGTGTGCGTTCCCCTCACGGAGTTTAACCTTTCTTTTCATAGAGCAGTTTGGACACACTCTGTTTGTGAAGTCTGCAAGTGGATATTTGGACCTCTTTGAGGATTTCTTTGGAGGCGTGATTTCATCATCTAATGCTACACAGAAGATTTCTCAGTAACTTCATTGATTTCTGTGTGTTCAACTAACAGAGTTCAACCTTCCCTTAGACATAGCAGACTGGAAACCCTCTTTTGGTGGAATTTGCAAGTGGAGATTTCAAGTGATTTTGGGCCAACGGTAGAAAAGGAAATATCCTCGTATAAAAACTGGAGAGAATCATTCTCAGAAAACACTTTGTGATGTGTGCGTTCCACTCACAGAGTTTAACCTTTCCTGTCTTAGAGCAGTTTGGAAACACTCTGTTTGTGAAGTCTGCAAGAGGATATTTGGACCTCTTTGAGGGTTTCGTTGGAAACGGGATTTCTTCATCTAATGCTAGAAGGAAGAATTCTCAGAAACTTCTTTGATTTGTGTGTGTTCAACTAACAGAGCTGAACCATCCTTTAGGCAGAGCAGATTGGAAACCCTCTTTTTGAGGAATTTGCTTGTGGAGATTTCAAGCCTTTTGGGGCCAACGGTAGAAAAAGAAATATTCTCGTATAAAAACTAGAGAGAATCATTCCCAGAAACCACTTTGTGCTGTGTGCGTTTCACTCACAGAGTTTAACCTTTCTTTTCATAGAACAGTTTGGAAACACTCTGTTTGTAAAGTCTGCAAGTGGATATTTGGACCTCTTTGAGGATTTCGTTGGAAGCGGGATTTCTTCATCTAATGCTACACAGAAGATTTCTCAGTAACTTCGTTGATTTGTGTGTGTTCAACTGACTGAGTTCAACCTTCCCTTAGACAGAGAAGATTGGAAACCCTCTTTTTGTGGAATTTGCAAGTGGAGATTTCAAGCATACTGGGGCCAACGGTAGAAAAGGAAATATCCTCGTATAAAAACTAGAGAGAATCATTCTCAGAAACCACTTTGTGATGTGTGCGTTCCCCTCACAGAGTTTAACCTTTCTTTTCATAGAGCAGTTTGGACACACTCTGTTTGTGAAGTCTGCAAATGGATATTTGGACCTCTTTGAGGATTTCGTTGGAAGCGGGATTTCTTCATCTAATGCTACACAGAAGATTTCTCAGTAACTTCGTTGATTTCTGTGTGTTCAACTAACAGAGTTCAACCTTCCCTTAGACATAGCAGATTGGAAACCCTCTTTTTGTGGAATTTGCAAGTGGAGATTTCAAGCGCTTTGGGGCCAACGGTAGAAAAGGAAATATCCTCGTATAAAAACTGGAGAGAATCATTCTCAGAAACCACTTTGTGATGTGTGCATTCCACTCACAGAGTTTAACCTGTCCTTTCATATAGCAGTTTGGAAACATTCTGTTTGTGAAGACTGCAAGTGGATATTTGGACCTCTTTCAGGATTTCGTTGGAAACGGGATTTCTTCATCTAATGCTAGAAGGAAGAATTCTCAGAAACTTCTTTGATTTGTGTGTGTTCAATTAACAGAGCTTAACCATCCTTTAGACAGAGCAGATTGGAAACCCTCTTTCTGAGGAATTTGCTTGTGGAGTTTTCAAGCCTTTTGGGGCCAACAGTAGAAAAGGAAATATCCTCGTATAAAAACTAGAGAGAATCATTCTCAGAAACCACTTCGTGATGTGTGCGTTCCACTCACAGATTTTAACCTTTATTTTCATAAAGCAGTTTGGAAACACTCTGTTTGTAAAGTCTGCAAGTGGATAATTGGACCTCTTTGAGGATTTCTTTGGAAGCGGGATTTCTTCATCTAATGCTACACAGAAGATTTCTCAGTAACTTCGTTGATTTGTGTGTGTTCAACTTTCAGAGTTCAACATTCCCCTACACATAGCAGATTGGAAACCCTCTTTTTGTGGAATTTGCAAGTGGAGATTTCAAGTGCTTTGGGGCCAACGGTAGAAAAGGAAATATCCTCGAATAAAAAGTGGAGAAAATCATTCTCAGAAACCACTTTGTGTTGTGTGCGTTCCACTCACAGAGTTCAACCTTTCCTTTCATACGGCAGTTTGGAAACACTCTGTTTGTGAAGACTGCAAGTGGATATTTGGACCTCTTTGAGGATTTCTTTGGAAACGGGATTTCTTCATCTAATGCTAGAAGGAAGAATTCTCAGAAACTTCTTTGATTTGTGTGTGTTCAACTAACAGAGCTGAACCATCCTTTAGACAGAGCAGATTGGAAAACATCTTTTTGAGGAATTTGCTTGTGGAGATTTCAAGCGTTTTGGGGCCAACGGTAGAAAAGGAAATATCCTCGTATAAAAACTAGAGAGAATCATTTTCAGAAACCACTTTGTGTTGTGCGCGTTCCACTCATAGAGTTTAACCTTTCTTTTCATAGAGCAGTTTGGAAACACTCTGTTTGTAAAGTCTGCAAGTGGATATTTGGACCTCTTTGAGGATTTCGTTGGAAGCGGGATTTCTTCATCTAATGCTACACAGAAGATTTCTCAGTAACTTCGTTGATTTGTGTGTGTTCAACTAACAGAGTTCAACCTTCCCTTAGAGATAGCAGCTTGGAAACACTCTTTTTGTGGAATTTGCAAGTTGAGATTTCAAGCGCTTTGGGGCCAACGGTAGAAAAGGAAATATCTTCGTATAAAAACTAGAGAGAACCATTCTCAGAAACCACTTTGTGTTGTGCGCGTTCCACTCACAGAGTTTAACCTTTCTTTTCATAGAGCAGTTTGGAAACACTCTGTTTGTGAAGTCTGCAAGTGGATATTTGGACCTCTTTGAGGATTTCGTTGGAATCGGGATTTCTTCATCTAATGCTAGAAGGAAGAATTCTCAGAAACTTCTTTGATATGTGTGTGTTCAACTAACAGAGCTGAACCATCCTTTAGACAGAGCAGAATGGAAACCCTCTTTTTGAGGAATTTGCTTGTGGAGATTTCAAGCCTTTTGGGGCCAACGGTAGAAAAGGAAATATCCTCGTATAAAAACTAGAGAGAATCATTTTCAGAAACCACTTTGTGATGTGTGCGTTCCACTCACAGAGTTTAATCTTTCTTTTCATAAAACAGTTTGGAAACACTCTGTTTGTAAAGTCTGCAAGTGGATATTTGGACCTCTTTGACGATTTCGTTGGAAGCGGGATTTCTTCATCTAATGCTACACAGAAGATTTCTCAGTAACTTCGTTGATTTCTGTGTGTTCAACTAACAGAGTTCAACCTTCCCTTAGACATAGCAGATTGGAAAACCTCTTTTTGTGGAATTTGCAAGTGGAGATTTCAAGCGCTTTGGGGTCAACTGTAGAAAAGGAAACATCCTCGTATAAAAACTAGAGAGAATCATTCTCAGAAACCACTTTGTGTAGTGTGCGTTCCACTCACAGAGTTCAATCTTTCCTTTTATACGGCAGTTTGGAAACACTCTGTTTGTGAAGACTGCAAGTGGATATTTGGACCTCTTTGAGGATTTCGTTGGAAACGGGATTTCTTCATCTAATGCTAGAAGGAAGAATTCCCAGAAATTTCTTTGATTTGTGTGTGTTCAGCTAACAGAGCTCAACCATCCTTTAGACAGAGCAGATTGGAAACCATCTTTTTGAGGAATTTGCTTGTGGAGATTTCAAGCGTTTTGGGGCCAACGGTAGAAAAGGAAATATCCTCGTATAAAAACTAGAGAGAATCATTTTCAGAAACCACTTTGTGTTGTGCGCGTTCCACTCATAGAGTTTAACCTTTCTTTTCATAGAGCAGTTTGGAAACACTCTGTTTGTAAAGTCAGCAAGTGGATATTTGGACCTCTTTGAGGATTTCGTTGGAAGCGGGATTTCTTCATCTAATGCTACACAGAAGATTTCTCAGTAACTTCGTTGATTTGTGTGTGTTCAACTAACAGAGTTCAACCTTCCCTTAGAGATAGCAGCTTGGAAACCCTCTTTTTGTGGAATTTGCAAGTGGAGATTTCAAGCGCTTTGGGGCCAACGGTAGAAAAGGAAATATCTTCGTATAAAAACTAGAGAGAACCATTCTCAGAAACCACTTTGTGTTGTGCGCGTTCCACTCACAGAGTTTAACCTTTCTTTTCATAGAGCAGTTTGGAAACACTCTGTTTGTGAAGTCTGCAAGTGGATATTTGGACCTCTTTGAGGATTTCGTTGGAAACGGGATTTCTTCATCTAATGCTAGAAGGAAGAATTCCCAGAAACTTCTTTGATATGTGTGTGTTCAGCTAACAGAGCTGAACCATCCTTTAGACAGAGCAGACTGGAAACCCTCTTTTTGAGGAGTTTGCTTGTGGAGATTTCAAGCCTTTTGGGGCCAACTGTAGAAAAGAAATATCCTGGTATAAAAACTAGAGAGAATCATTCTCAGAAACCACTTTGGATGTGTGCGTTCCACTCACAGAGTTTAATCTTTCTTTTAATAGAACAGTTTGGAAACACTCTGTTTGTAAAGTCTGCAAGTGGATATTTGGACCTCTTTGAGGATTTCGTTGGAAGCGGGATTTCTTCATCTAATGCTACACAGAAGATTTCTCAGTAACTTCGTTGATTTGTGTGTGTTCAACTAACAGAGTTCAACCTTCCCTTAGACATAGCAGATTGGAAACCCTCTTTTTGTGGAACTTGCAAGTGGAGATTTCAAGCGTTTTTGGGGCCAACGGTAGAAAAGGAAATATCCTCGTATAAAAAATAGAGAGAATCATTCTCAGAAACCGCTTTGTGATGTGTGCGTTCCCCTCAAGGAGTTTAACCTTTCTTTTCATAGAGCAGTTTGGACACACTCTGTTTGTGAAGTCTGCAAGTGGATATTTGGACCTCTTTGAGGATTTCGTTGGAAGCGGGATTTCTTCATCTAATGCTACACAGAAGATTTCTCAGTAACTTCGTTGATTTCTCTGTGTTCAACTAACAGAGTTCAACATTCCCTTAGACATAGCAGATTGGAAACCCTCTTTTTGTGGAATTTGCAAGTGTAGATTTCAAGCGCTTTGGGGCCAACGGTAGAAAAGGAAATATCCTCGTATAAAAACTGGAGAGAATCATTCTCAGAAAACACTTTGTGATGTGTGCGTTCCACTCACGGAGTTTAACCTTTCCTTTCATAGAGCAGTTTGGAAACACTCTGTTTGTGAAGACTGCAAGTGAATATTTGGACCTCTTTGAGGGTTTCGTTGGAAACGGGATTTCTTCATCTAATGCTAGAAGGAAGAATTCTCAGAAACTTCTTTGATTTGTGTGTGTTCAACTAACAGAGCTGAACCATCCTTTAGACAGAGCAGATTGGAAACCCTCTTTTTGAGGAATTTGCTTTTGGAGATTACAAGCGTTTTAGGGCCAACGGTAGAAAAGGAAATATCCTCATATAAAAACTAGAGAGAATCATTCTCAGAAACCACTTTGTGATGTGTGCGTTCCACTCACAGAGTTTAACCTTTCTTTTCATAGAACAGTTTGGAAACACTCTGTTTGTAAAGTCTGCAAGTGGATATTTGGACCTCTTTTAGGATTTCGTTGGAAGCGGGATTTCTTCATCTAATGCTACACAGAAGATTTCTCAGTAACTTCGTTGATTTCTGTGTGTTCAACTAACAGAGTTCAACCTTCCCTTTGACATAGCAGATTGGAAACCCTCTTTTTGTGGAATTTGCAAGTGGAGATTTCAAGCGTTTTGGGGCCAACGGTAGAAAAGGAATTATCCTCGTATAAAAACTAGAGAGAATCATTCTCAGAAACCACTTTGTGATGTGTGCGTTCCCCTCACAGATTTTAACCTTTCTTTTCACAGAGGAGTTTGGACACACTCTGTTTGTGAAGTCTGCAATTGGATATTTGGCCCTCTTTGAGGATTTCATAGGAAGCGGGATTTCTTCATCTAATGCTACACAGAAGATTTCTCAGTAACTTCGTTGATTTCTGTGTGTTCAACTAACAGAGTTCAACCTTCCCTTAGACATAGCAGATTGGAAACCCACTTTTTGTGGAATTTGCAAGTGGAGATTTCAAGCGCTTTGGGGCCAACGGTAGAAAAGGAAATATCCTCGTATAAAAAGTGGAGAGAATCATTCTCAGAAACCACTTTGTGATGTGTGCGTTCCACTCACAGAGTTTAACCTTTCCTTTCATAGAGCAGTTTGGAAACACTCTGTTTGTGAAGACTGCAAGTGGATATTTGGACCTCTTTGAGGATTTCTTTGGAAACGGGATTTCTTCATCTAATGCTAGAAGGAAGAATTCTCAGAAACTTCTTTGATTTGTGTGTGTTCAACTAACAGAGCTGAACCATCCTTTAGACAGAGCAGATCGGAAACCATCTTTTTGAGGAATTTGCTTGTGGAGATTTCAAGCGTTTTGGGGCCAACGGTAGAAAAGGAAATATCCTCGTATAAAAACTAGAGAGAATCATTTTCAGAAACCACTTTTGTGTTGTGCGCGTTCCACTCACAGAGTTTAACCTTTCTTTTCATAGAGCAGTTTGGAAACACTCTGTTTGTAAAGTCTGCAAGTGGATATTTGGACCTCTTTGAGGATTTCGTTGGAAGCGGGATTTCTTCATCTAATGCTACACAGAAGATTTCTCAGTAACTTCGTTGATTTGTGTGTGTTCAACTAACAGAGTTCAACCTTCCCTTAGAGATAGCAGCTTGGAAACCCTCTTTTTGTGGAATTTGCAAGTGGAGATTTCAAGCGCTTTGGGGCCAACGGTAGAAAAGGAAATATCCTCGTATAAAAACTAGAGAGAACCATTCTCAGAAACCACTTTGTGTTGTGCGCGTTCCACTCACAGAGTTTAACCTTTCTTTTCATAGAGCAGTTTGGAAACACTCTGTTTGTGAAGTCTGCCAGTGGATATTTGGACCTCTTTTAGGATTTCGTTGGAATCGGGATTTCTTCATCTAATGCTAGAAGGAAGAATTCTCAGAAACTTCTTTGATATGTGTGTGTTCAACTAACAGAGCTGAACCATCCTTTAGACAGAGCAGAATGGAAACCCTCTTTTTGAGGAATTTGCTTGTGGAGATTTCAAGCCTTTTGGGGCCAACGGTAGAAAAGGAAATATCCTCGTATAAAAACTAGAGAGAATCATTCTCAGAAACCAGTTTGTGATGTGTGCGTTCCACTCACAGAGTTTAATCTTTCTTTTCATAGAACAGTTTGGAAACACTCTGTTTGTAAAGTCTGCAAGTGGATATTTGGACCTCTTTGAGGATTTCGTTGGAAGCGGGATTTCTTCATCTAATGCTACACAGAAGATTTCTCAGTAACTTCGTTGATTTCTGTGTGTTCAACTAACAGAGTTCAACCTTCCCTTAGACATAGCAGATTGGAAACCCTCTTTTTGTGGAATTTGCAAGTGGAGATTTCAAGCGCTTTGGGGTCAACTGTAGAAAAGGAAATATCCTCTTATAAAAACTAGAGAGAATCATTCTCAGAAACCACTTTGTGTAGTGTGCGTTCCACTCACAGACTTCAATCTTTGCTTTCATACGGCAGTTTGGAAACACTCTGTTTGTGAAGACTGCAAGTGGATATTTGGACCTCTTTGAGGATTTCGTTGGAAACGGGATTTCTTCATCTAATGCTAGAAGGAAGAATTCCCAGAAATTTCTTTGATTTGTGTGTGTTCAGCTAACAGAGCTGAACCATCCTTTAGACAGAGCAGATTGGAAACCCTCTTTTTGAGGAATTTGCTTGTGGAGATTTCAAGCGTTTTGGGGCCAACTGTTGATAAGAAATATCCTGGTATAAAAACTAGAGAGAATCATTCTCAGAAACCACTTTGGATGTGTGCGTTCCACTCACAGAGTTTAACCTTTCTTTTCATAGAACAGTTTGGAAACACTCTGTTTGTAAAGTCTGCAAGTGGATATTTGGACCTCTTTGAGGATTTCGTTGGAAGCGGGATTTCTTCATCTAATGCTACACAGAAGATTTCTCAGTAACTTCGTTGATTTGTGTGTGTTCAACTAACAGAGTTCAACCTTCCCTTAGACATAGCAGATTGGAAACCCTCTTTTTGTGGAACTTGCAAGTGGAGATTTCAAGCGTTTTTGGGGCCAACGGTAGAAAAGGAAATATCCTCGTATAAAAACTGGAGAGAATCATTCTCAGAAAACACTTTGTGATGTGTGCGTTCCATTCACAGAGTTTAACCTTTCCTTTCATAGAGCAGTTTGGAAACACTCTGTTTGTGAAGACTGCAAGTGGATATTTGGACCTCTTTGAGGGTTTCGTTGGAAACGGGATTTCTTCATCTAATGCTAGAAGGAAGAATTCTCAGAAACTTCTTTGATTTGTGTGTGTTCAACTAACAGAGCTGAACCATCCTTTAGACAGAGCAGATTGGAAACCCTCTTTTTGAGGAATTTGCTTTTGGAGATTACAAGCGTTTTGGGGCCAACGGTAGAAAAGGAAATATCCTCATATAAAAACTAGAGAGAATCATTCTCAGAAACCACTTTGTGATGTGTGCGTTCCACTCACAGAGTTTAACCTTTCTTTTCATAGAACAGTTTGGAAACACTCTGT